>NC_059220.1:23293619-23988817 GCF_020615455.1 Coregonus clupeaformis
CAAGATCTCGCGATACATGGCCCCATCCATCCTCCCCTCAATACGGTGCAGTCGTCCTGTCCCCTTTGCAGAAAAGTATCCCCAAAGAATGATGTTTCCACCACCATGCTTCATGGTTGGGATGGTGTTCTTGGGGTTGTACTCATCCTTCTTCTTCCTCCAAACACGGCGAGTGGAGTTTAGACCAAAAAGCTCTATTTTTGTCTCATCAGACCACATGACCTTCTCCCATTCCTCCTCTGGATCATCCAGATGGTCATTGGCAAACTTCAGACGGGCCTGGACATGCGCTGGCTTGAGCAGGGGGACCTTGCGTGCGCTGCAGGATTTTAATCCATGACGGCGTAGTGTGTTACTAATGGTTTTCTTTGAGACTGTGGTCCCAGCTCTCTTCAGGTCATTGACTAGGTCCTGCCATGTAGTTCTGAGCTGATCCCTCACCTTCCTCATGATCGTTGATGCCCCACGAGGTGAGATCTTGCATGGTGCCCCAGACCGAGGGTGATTGACCGTCATCTTGAACTTCTTCCATTTTCTAATAATTGCACCAACAGTTGTTGCATTCTCACCAAGCTGCTTGCCTATTGTCCTGTAGCCCATCCCAGCCTTGTGCAGGTCTACAATTTTATCCCTGATGTCCTTACACAGCTCTCTGGTCTTGGCCATTGTGTAGAGGTTGGAGTCTGTTTGATTGAGTGTGTGGACAGGTGTCTTTTATACAGGTAACGAGTTCAAACAGGTGCAGTTAATACAGGTAATGAGTGGAGAACAAGGAGGGCTTCTTAAAGAAAAACTAACAGGTCTGTGAGAGCCGGAATTCTTACTGGTTGGTAGGTGATCAAATACTTATGTCATGCAATAAAATGCTAATTAATTACTTAAAAATCATACAATGTGATTTTCTGGATTTTTGTTTTAGATTCCGTCTCTCACAGTTGAAGTGTACCTATGATAAAAAATTACAGACCTCTACATGCTTTGTAAGTAGGAAAACCTGCAAAATCGGCAGTGTATCAAATACTTGTTCTCCCCACTGTATGGGACGTGCAAATTCACTCACATTATATGGGACGTACAAATTCATGCGCTCTCCCTCGGTGTAAAGAACTTTGACTGCAACCACAGTGCACACAACATACACACCCAGGTACCAAGAGGCGGGACAGACAGTAGACTGTCAAACCAGCAGTTTCCCTGTCATCGCTCACTTTGTGACTGACAGGCACCTGTCCTATCAATAGATCGCTAGATTATGTATATCGTTCATTATAGCGTTTCTCTACGCGTGATAAGTTATCTTAATTCTAGCAGGAGAGGGCTCAGCATACTTTTTGTCTGACTAGCAAATTGAAAAGTAGCCTAGTTAATTTAAGTGGAAAAAGTACTGACAATTAGTCTGGAATCTGCTGTATAGCCAACAGCCGGCGCTAGTGGAAAACACTGAAACAGAAGGCAAATAAATACAGAGCATGTCCACAACATAGTTGGTATGTTATGTATGATTTCATTGAGTGTACAAACACAGCATTCACCAGTTTTGAGTCTTGAGAATAAGTGCTCATTTCAATGAATTCCAGAGAGTGAGTAACAATAGATAGTGCTGCGCCTGAAGCAAACAAAGTCATTCAAAGTAAACCCCTTTGCTGTAAACAAATGCAGAGCAGGGGAGTGCCTACTAGTACCTCAGACCTGACTAGTGAAGCACCAGACACAAGGAAGAATGACCCAACCCATCATGGCATCAAAGGATGCGTTGATTCTCCACCTTCTTTGGCTGTGGATGAATAGTGATGAGAAAGCGAGGGGACTGTACCAGTTTGCCAGCCAATTCAAATAGGCAAACAGCAGGACATGATGCTTCCTGCCAGACAGGCCACCGTCACGGCAACTGTTGCCACGGTACAGAGCTGCCAGGCTTGGTTTGATCAGCATGCGGAGCGGAGGCTGGGATGTGATGTCAGGATGAGAGGAGGGAGTAAGGGAGGGACGGAGGGGGGCTTAAATGTTGTGTAATTAACCTCTTCACTTCGCCGCATTCCACTTCAGAAATCTAAACGATTGACAGCTTCCTGTCAGCAGTCTACACCAATCAGCCCCTAATCACCCTGACAGAGAGAGAGAGAACACAAAGACAGTGTTGGGGCTGTCACCGCCGTGGTGTCACTGACAGAGAATGAGGAGACACACTGCTGACGTATCAACGTCTTCGTTTTGACAATAAAAGGGCTTCTCACTGCTGAGATGGAAATTTGGGGCAATTTAAACAAATGATCCTCAGTAAGCATCCTCATCATATGGGTGCATATTAAAAAGAGACAAAACAAGAGGGAGAGTCAGACAGAAAAGCAAAAGAGAGGATGGCGTAAGGGATGGTTCCACCTCAAAAAGCACAAGAAAGAGGATTTCAACACCCACCATCTCAGATTGTTCTGAAATTGTTTCTGTTGTTAGAAACAGATAAGATTAGCATTCCTGCAACATTTGTTGAAATATAATTTGATCTCCGAAATTAAGCTAATTGATTGCATCCAAATTGCAGTTTTGAATTTATAGGATTCATATAATATTAAATAATTATAGTACCTAACATGCGATTTAGACTAAACTTTTTTCTAACAATGAGTTAGACAGGAATGGTCAAAAGCCAGCCATGGACCCGCCACACCCCACGCCAATCCCACCCCAACAACGAGTATATAGTATCAATTCTCTGTGTCTGACAAGTAGTATGGAGCTGCGGCTCTGAGTATTGTTTCTTCTTCCTATGTAATGTATTCCCAGTGAATTTGGTGATGTTTCTTTTTCTGTTCAGAGAAATTAGTCATTGAAGCTGTTAGGTTTATGTCCCATCCTATATCCTGATATTACCATATTCTGACCATTAGATGGTGCTGTTTCTGCTATTAGGTGAAAAAGGTTTGAAGATTTCTCCCCCCCTAATGTTAAAGAGATAGTTCTACCCCTCAACCCCCACCCCCTTTGTCACTTTGTTATACCCTAGGTTTAGCCTTGTCTATTGACAAGGTATGACAGCAACCCATGCTTTGGTTTTGTAGGCCACTGTTTAAAATGCTAACTGTGCCACAAATGCTTAGGATGCTATGGTAAGGAAACCAATATGTCATATTGTAATTTGGGTGAACTATGCCTTTAACAGGGGATTATTTAAAGAAAAACACCTAACAGCAGGAACCATGTAGTGGTCAGAACCTGGTAATATCAGGATGTAGGATGGGACATAAACCTAACAACTTAAATTAATAATTTATCTAAACAGGGGTTAAAAAACATCACCAAATGAACTGAAAATACATTACATAGGATGAAGAAACAATACTCTTAGATGGCAATTACTTCACTCTCTCCCAATTTGCCACACAGTTACTATTAGAAGTCATAACAGAATTATTGACTGTGAGAATGAATGGTGCTGGTCAAGAAACAATTGAGGCCTGGACAAATATAATTGACTCGAAACAATAATTTCACCTAAAGCCCAACACATACAAATAAACAATCCATATATATTGTACATACACACACACATACATACAGTATATACATTTACAGTACATACACTGAACAAAAATATAAATGCAACATGCAACAATTTCAACGATTTTACTGAGTTAGAGTTCATATAAGGAAATCAGTCAATTGAAATAAATTCATTAGGCACTAATCTATGGATTTCACATGACTGGGAATACAGATATGCATCGGTTGGTCACAGATATCTTATACAAAAGGTAGGGGTGTGGATCAGAAAACCAGTCAGTATCTGGTGTGACCGTCAATTGCCTCATGCAGCGTGACGCATCTCCTTCGCATAGAGTTGATCAGGCTGTTAATTGTGGCCTGTGGAATGTTGTCCTACTCCTCTTCAATGGATATTGACGGGAACTGGAACACGCTGTCATACACGTTATTCCACAGCATCACAAACAATCTCAATGGGTGACATGTCTGGTGAGTATGCAGGCCATGGAAGAACTGGGACATTTTCAGTTTCCAGGATTGTGTACATGGGGCTGTGCATTTTCATACTGAAACATAAGGTGATGGCGGCGAATGAATGGCACGACAATGGGCCTCAGGATCTCATCACGGTATCTCTGGCGATTCAAATTACCATTGATAAAATGCAATTGAGTTCATTGTCCGTAGCTTATGCGTGCCCATACCATAAACCCATCGCCACCATGGGGCACTCTGTTCACAAAATTGACATCAGCAAACCGCTCACCCACATGACGCCATACACGCTGTCTGGCATCTGCCCAGTACAGTTGAAACCCGTGGCTATCGAAGGTGAACATTTGCCCACTGAAGTCGGTTACTTTTTTTATTTGTACCCATTTACCAATAGGTGCCCTTATTTGCAAGGTATTGGAAAACCTCCCTGGTCTTTGTGGTTGAATCTGTGTTTGAAATTAACTGCTCGACTGAGGAACCTTATAATTGTATGTGTGGGGTACAGAGATGAGGTACTCATTCAAAAATCATGTTAACTGTGACTGACGAGCAACCCTAGTTACTAGGGGGGGTGGGAAGGGGTGGGAAACATGTTTTTTGGGCAAAAATTTAAGGTACTATATTTATTGAATATTATATAAATCCTATAAATTAAAATGGCCAATTAGGGTGCAATCAATTAGCTTTATTTCTCAGGGATCAAATTATATTTCAACATTTGTTGTTGTTGGAGGAATGCTAATCTTATCGGTTTCTAACAAGATAAACTATTTCAGAAGAATCCGAGATGGTGGGTGTCATGGCTTACTGAAATGAGTTGAGTTACATGTAATTGAGTGGTTCAGCCTGTGCCAGTCTATCTAATCCAGATACTACATGTACAGTGAGGGAAAAAAGTATTTGATCCCCTGCTGATTTTGTACGTTTGCCCACTGACAAAGAAATTATCAGTCTATAATTTTAATGGTAGGTTTATTTGAACAGTGAGAGACAGAATAACAAAACATAAATCCAAAAATGTAATACATTGATTTGCATTTTAAAGAGGGAAATAAGTATTTGACCCCCTCTCAATCAGAAAGATTTCTGGCTCCCAGGTGTCTTTTATACAGGTAACAAGCTGAGATTAGGAGCACATTCTTAAAGGGAGTGCTCCTAATCTCAGCTTGTTACCTGTATAAAAGACACCTGTCCACAGAAGCAATCAATCAATCAGATTCCAAACTCTCCACCATGGCCAAGACCAAAGAGCTCTCCAAGGATGTCAGGGACAAGATTGTAGACCTACACAAGGCTGGAATGGGCTACAAGACCATCGCCAAGCAGCTTGGTGAGAAGGTGACAACAGTTGGTGCGAATATTAAACACAAAAGAACTGTAAATCTCCCTCGGCCTGGGGCTCCATGCAAGATCTCACCTTGTGGAGTTGCAATGATCATGAGAACGGTGAGGATTCAGCCCAGAACTACACGGGAGGATCTTGTCAATGATCTCAAGGCAGCTGGGACCATAGTCACTAAGAAAACAATTGGTAACACACTACGCCGTGAAGGTCTGAAATCCTGCAGCGCCCGCAAGGTCCCCCTGCTCAAGAAAGCACATATACAGGACCGTCTGAATTTGCCAATGAACATCTGAATGATTCAGAGGAGAACTAAGTGAAAGTGTTGTGGTCAGATGAGACCAAAATCGAGCTCTTTGGCATCAACTCAACTATCCGTGTTTGGAGGAGGAGGAATGCTGCCTATGACCCCAAGTACACCATCCCCACCGTCAAACATGGAGGTGGAAACATTATGCTTTGTGGGTTTTTTCTGCTAAGGGGACAGGACAACTTCACCGCATCAAAGGGACGATGGACGGGGCCATGTACCGTCAAATCTTGGGTGAGAACCTCCTTCCCTCAGCCAGGGCATTGAAAATGGTTCGTGGATGGGTATTCCAGCATGACAATGACCCAAAACACACGGCCAAGGCAACAAAGGAGTGGCTCAAGAAGAAGCACATTAAGGTCCTGGAGTGGCCTAGCCAGTCTCCAGACCTTAATCCCATAGAAAAACTGTGGAGGGAGCTGAAGGTTCGAGGTGCCAAACGTCAGCCTCGAAACCTTAATGACTTGGAGAAGATCTGCAAAGAGGAGTGGGACAAAATCCTTCCTGAGATGTGTGCAAACCTGGTGGCCAACTACAAGAAATGTCTGACCTCTGTAATTGCCAACAAGGGTTTGCCACCAAGTACTAAGTCATGTTTTGCAGAGGGGTCAAATACTTATTTCCCTCATTAAAATGCAAATCAATTCATAACATTTTTGACATGCGTTTTTCTTGATTTTTTTGTTGTTATTCTGTCTCTCACTGTTCAAATAAACCTACCATTAGAATTATAGACTGATCATGTCTTTGTCAGTGGGCAAATGTACAAAATCAGCAGGGGATCAAATACTTTTTTCCCTCACTGTAGGCCTGCTCTGTGCATATTTATACTTCCCATTCCTTACAGAAATACAGACTAGGTGTGCAGCTTGATTGGCTTCCCACTGGGCATAAATACCAAGTCAACATCTATTCCATGTTGGTTCAACGTCATTTCATTGAAATGATGTGGAATCAACGTTGATTCAACCAGTGTGTGCCCAGTGGGTTGCCTAAATCCTTTGTTGATAAATACACTTCCACTTGCCTTCTCATAAAAACTGGCAGATACAGTGGGGAAAAAAAGTATTTAGTCAGCCACCAATTGTGCAAGTTCTCCCACTTAAAAAGATGAGAGAGGCCTGTAATTTTCATCATAGGTACACGTCAACTATGACAGACAAAATGAGAAAAAAAAATCCAGAAAATCACATTGTAGGATTTTTAATGAATTTATTGGCATATGATGGTGGAAAATAAGTATTTGGTCAATAACAAAATTTTCTCAATACTTTGTTATATACCCTTTGTTGGCAATGACACAGGTCAAACATTTTCTGTAAGTCTTCACAAGGTTTTCACACACTGTTGCTGGTATTTTGGCCCATTCCTCCATGCAGATCTCCTCTAGAGCAGTGATGTTTTGGGGGCTGTCGCTGGGCAACACAGACTTTCAACTCCCTCCAAAGATTTTCTATGGGGTTGAGATCTGGAGACTGGCTAGGCCACTCCAGGACCTTGAAATGCTTCTTACGAAGCCACTCCTTCGTTGCCCGGGCGGTGTGTTTGGGATCATTGTCATGCTGAAAGACCCAGCCACGTTTCATCTTCAATGCCCTTGCTGATGGAAGGAGGTTTTCACTCAAAATCTCACGATACATGGCCCCATTCATTCTTTCCTTTACACGGATCAGTCGTCCTGGTCCCTTTGCAGAAAAACAGCCCCAAAGCAGGATGTTTCCAACCCCATGCTTCACAGTAGGTATGGTGTTCTTTGGATGCAACTCAGCATTCTTTGTCCTCCAAACATGACAAGTTGAGTTTTTACCAAAAAGTTATATTTTGGTTTCATCTGACCATATGACATTCTCCCAATCCTCTTCTGGATCATCCAAATGCACTTCAGACGGGCCTGGACATGTACTGGCTTAAGCAGGGGGACACATCTCGCACTGCAGGATTTGAGTCCCTGGCAGCGTAGTGTGTTACTGATGGTTGGCTTTGTTACTTTGGTCCCAGCTCTCTGCAGGTCATTCACTAGGTCCCCCCGTGTGGTTCTGGGATTTTTGCTCACCGTTCTTGTGATCATTTTGACCCCACGGGGTGAGATCTTGCGTGGAGCCCCAGATCGAGGGAGATTATCAGTGGTCTTGTATGTCTTCCATTTCCTAATAATTGCTCCCACAGTTGATTTCTTCAAACCAAGCTGCTTACCTATTGCAGATTCAGTCTTCCCAGCCTGGTGCAGGTCTACAATTTTGTTTTTGGTGTCCTTTGACAGCTCTTTGGTCTTGGCCATTGTGAAGTTTGGAGTGTGAATGTTTGAGGTTGTGGACAGGTGTCTTTATACTGATAACAAGTTCAAACAGTTGCCATTAATACAGGTAACGAGTGGAGGACAGAGGAGCCTCTTAAATAAGAAGTTACAGGTCTGTGAGAGCCAGAAATCTTGCTTGTTTGTAGGTGACCAAATACTTATTTTCCACCATAATTTGCAAATAAATTCATAAAAAATCCTACAATGGGATTTTCTGGATTTTTTTTTCTCAATTTGTCTGTCATAGTTGACGTGTACCTATGATGAAAATTACAGGCCTCTCTCATGTTTTTAAGTGGGAGAACTTGCACAATTGGTGGCTGACTAAATACTTTTTTTCCCCACTGTATCTTATGAATGTCATATAGCCTAGATACCACTCTCCTCAAAGTGGGTATCTATATTCAGGTTTTTGTGAATGTGGATTATAATGTACTGACTGACACGTAATACAGTAAGAAAGATCATTCCCAATATAGCACTCCTGTTTGGACTTCAAGGTGGAGTTGGCACCACAGAGCAAATGAAACATTAAGGCACAGGAGGAACTATATTTGAGAGGCTGGGTGAGAAACTTGTGTGACTTGTGAAAGTTGTTTTTGTTCAGGCAGAACAGGCTATTCATCATGGAGGGAGATGGACAGACAGCAGAGTGACCTGCCTGCCTACTGCATAAGGGCTGCTGAGAAAGCAATCAAAGCTCTGTGAAATCAAATGTCTCCCTCCGACAACATGCTGCCTACAAAGAATGGTGAAAAGACAGAGTGAAGCCAAACACACTCCATTCTGCTCTGCTATGAGCAAAATGGGAAATCCAATAAATCTTATCTACTTCTATAATGGAGATCTGCAACCACAGTTAACCCAAAGAAATGGGACAAATTATGTATATGGGAGGGGCAAGCCGTATTTAAAAGGTGCAGGACACCAAAAAGTAATTCAAGCCAAATAAGAGTATATTTTTTGTACGATTTTTTCTTTGTTTTTACGGATTTAATTAGACAATAGACAAACTTACATTTTCACAGAAATAGATCCACAAAACTAGACATGACGTTGGCAAGGACTTATTGCACAAATGTCAACATTAAGAAAAAATATGAATAAGGACAAAAACACCAACTTAGACATATATTACATAAATGTAGACAAACATTAATGACATCATACTTTCACAGAACATTTTAATGTATTTGCAAATATATTTAGAAATAATTATTTTAAAAAAATACACTGACTCAAATACATGTGTTTAACCCAGGTATTTGAAATAAGCATTTAAAAATCCTTTTAAATACAGTTTGGTCAACAATTTGGTATTTACAAATAACCATTCAAATAAAAGTACTTTGGGCTTATGTATTTGAAAATACTCAAATACGCAGAAAGGTTATTTTTAATACCAAATATACATGTATTTGATCCCACGTCCGGTTCCAACACTCCCTCCATCTTGTACCAATATCAGTTATTTTTAGGTCATGGTTCCAATAGTTCATATTTGTTTGTAAGAGATTTCCAGTCAGATAGGATATATAAAACCTCACAGAGAGGCTACCTATCATGTTAGTATCATTTTCTGACTCAAATAGGATTCCCTCAACATTGCTTTGATGTCCAAAAGATTGCAGATCTACATTTTGTGATATAAAACTTTTAAGTTGTATGTACTTGAACATTTCTTCATTGGTCAGTCCAAAATTGCTTTTTAAATCTGTAAAGGAAATAATTTCCTATTTCCTATTACCAGGTAATTTACTCTTTCTATGCCTGTAGTTTTCCATGTGGGCCAATTTATCTGTGAATTATGCAATGCTTTCCAAGGATTGTTCCATATGGGTGTGTTTTTAAGGAGTGATATTGATTCTTGTAAAATCCAGTTCATTTTCTTCCATATTGCTAGAGTGTTCTTAACTATGAAGCTGTTAATGTTCTTAGCTTTATTTTTTGAAAATAGACACGTGAAAAGATTCTGGGGATGAGAAAGCGAATCTTCAATATGTCCCCATTGTTCCTCTTTTGTGCATTGAACAATATGTTGCAAGTAAAAGCCAAATCAGATTCTTCAACCCCTAGATGTGACAAATAATATGCCTATGTCTTCAATTCATGTCTCTACCCTCTTTAGTGTTGAGATCAACACGCATGACACAAACCAAATGGTTATCTCAAAATAACAGAATGTGACCGTGGAGCATGAGCTAAAAATATAGAATGGAGGCAATAAGGGAAAAGTATTGTCAGGTTACTATTTGAAGTTCCATTATTGCCAAAAATAGGCAGGATGCACAGCTGTTGATGAGATCCCCAGGAGTTATAGCATAGAGAGCTTATCCACAGTATTTTCCCCACACTGCTTACCAGATCTGATCTATAGATAAACATGAGGACAGAGCCAGATAAGCCTGTTACACATCTCCTTATCTGTAACTAATGCATATTGGAGTAAGGGACGCTCAAATATCATAATCTGAACAAATCCAACTGACTTTGAGTTCAGTTGAGAACATTACATCCATTCTCTATCTGTGGCCCTATGCTCCACCTCAATAACCAGAGTTGGTTCAGAAGGTAATGGTATAGACCCCAATCCTGACACGGACCCCAAGTGGCTTTGTGGCCTGCTGACAAGAAAGTCACCAATAGAGAACAACAAAGTAGGCCTCCCTTGGAGCCAGCCACTCGCCTGTGTCCTTGGACCCCTTTCCGGCTCACTGGAGTGGGAAGAACAAGTGAGCCACCCTGTAGCCCTGGTTCTGCTGTCCACCAGATGGTGGCTGCTGGGAGCCAGCTAAGGGCCTGCTTGGTGGTGGTCAATGAAACTTTATTGGGGAGGGGGCCATCCGATATGAATAAATGTCTTCAGACAGACTAATTAAAAAGGGTCTCTTCATTACTGCATCCCATCTGTTAAGGGAAGGACCTGATTGAATTACTCACTGACTAGTCAGATCCACAACAGAACAACCTGAAGCAGCCCCAACGCTGCACCTCTTGTCCAATAACATTATTTAGGTATGTACAGTGGGGAAAAAAAGTATTTAGTCAGCCACCAATTGTGCAAGTTGTCCCACTTAAAAAGATAAGAGAGGCCTGTAATTTTCATCATAGGTACACGTCAACTATGACAGACAAATTGAGGAAAAAAAATCCAGAAAATCACATTGTAGGATTTTTAATGAATTTATTTGCAAATTATGGTGGAAAATAAGTATTTGGTCACCTACAAACAAGCAAGATTTCTGGCTCTCACAGACCTGTAACTTCTTCTTTAAGAGGCTCCTCTGTCCTCCACTCGTTACCTGTATTAATGGCACCTGTTTGAACTTGTTATCAGTATAAAAACACCTGTCCACAACCTCAAACAGTCACACTCCAAACTCCACTATGGCCAAGACCAAAGAGCTGTCAAAGGACACCAGAAACAAAATTGTAGACCTGCACCAGGCTGGGAAGACTGAATCTGCAATAGGTAAGCAGCTTGGTTTGAAGAAATCAACTGTGGGAGCAATTATTAGGAAATTGAAGACATACAAGACCACTGATAATCTCCCTCGATCTGGGGCTCCACGCAAGATCTCACCCCGTGGGGTCAAAATGATCACAAGAACGGTGAGCAAAAATCCCAGAACCACACGGGGGGACCTAGTGAATGACCTGCAGAGAGCTGGGACCAAAGTAACAAAGCCTACCATCAGTAACACACTACGTCGCCAGGGACTCAAATCCTGCAGTGCAAGACGTGTCCCCCTGCTTAAGCCAGTACATGTCCAGGCCCGTCTGAAGTTTGCTAGAGTGCATTTGGATGATCCAGAAGAGGATTGGGAGAATGTCATATGGTCAGATGAAACCAAAATATAACTTTTTGGTAAAAACTCAACTCGTCGTGTTTGGAGGACAAAGAATGTTGAGTTGCATCCAAAGAACACCATACCTACTGTGAAGCATGGGGATGGAAACATCATGCTTTGGGGCTGTTTTTCTGCAAAGGGACCAGGACGACTGATCCGTGTAAAGGAAATAATGAATGGGGCCATGTATCATGAGATTTTGAGTGAAAATCTCCTTCCATCAGCAAGGGTATTGAAGATGAAACGTGGCTGGGTCTTTCAGCATGACAATGATCCCAAACACAACGCCCGGGCAACGAAGGAGTGGCTTCGTAAGAAGCATTTCAAGGTCCTGGAGTGGCCTAGCCAGTCTCCAGATCTCAACCCCATAGAAAATCTTTGGAGGGAGTTGAAAGTCTGTGTTGCCCAGCGACAGCCCCAAAACATCACTGCTCTAGAGGAGATCTGCATGGAGGAATGGGCCAAAATACCAGCAACAGTGTGTGAAAACCTTGTGAAGACTTACAGAAAACGTTTGACCTGTGTCATTGTCAACAAAGGGTATATAACAAAGTTTTGAGAAACTTTTGTTATTGACCAAATACTTATTTTCCACCATAATTTGCAAATAAATTCATAAAAAATCCTACAATGTGATTTTCTGGAAAAAAAATTCTCATTTCGTCTGTCATAGTTGACGTGTACCTATGATGAAAATTACAGGCCTCTCTCATCTTTTTAAGTGGGAGAACTTGCACAATTGGTGGCTGACTAAATACTTTTTTTCCCCACTGTATATGGGACTAATGATATTTCTTTATGGCCACCAGGTCATAGGAGGGCCATCTACAGATCTTTAACTGGGCTGGCAACTTTTACACACCAAAGCCCTGGCAGGAGGACACAGTCATTAGCCTGATTTCCTCTGATGTAGAGCAACCTATCTGTTGGATATAATTTAACTAAATGCACACACTCAATTAGGTTTTCAGCCAATTAGAATAGTTTAATCACAAAAACCCTTGTGTATGCACTACAAATAGAAGATGACATTGACTTAACATTTACATCCGTATTCTAAAAGTATGTCACATTACTCTTTAAACAAAAGAGTATCTTTATGGAAATCTTCAGTTAATCTACATTAATCAATCTACCCAGGGATACAAAGACCACCAAACAAAAAGGGCACTGTGATAGAGACAATGGTTCCCCGCCCTCATCAACATTTTCATAAGGTCAAGAATTCTGTGGTAGTCTGGTTGATTTCTGAAAATGTTTTGTCTGTGCATAATTTGAGCGTTAGATCCCCATCGGGCCCAGTCTCTCCAACCTGCTGTAAAATACAATAATAGAGGCTGATTAAAATCCTCTGAGATGAGGAGGATTAGATATGACACTGAGGGGCTAGCAGGTGGCCAGCAGGTGACCACACTCATTTGCTTTAGTATCTTACTCATCTATTCATGGACTGCACTGCTAGAAGCCTTATCCACAAGGTCTAGTACAGGTCAGTGGAAATCCATTGAACAATTATTATTTTAGGGGTGTGAACGTTTAAAAGAAATCGTTAAGACAAATCCCTAACCGAAAAACAAAGTGTGTGTGTCCCCCTCCCCCCACAGAAAATTAAAATCCCAGTGCAGTTATCACAAAACATTATTTTCCATGTTAAAGCCTAACTAGACGATGGGCTATAAAGGCATGGGGAAAGTTGTGTAATTGAAATGTAGACTCAGCGATATGAAGTAGATGCAGAAAGTAAACAGCATAGTGGGTCAATTTCCGCAACAAATAGCATTAAAGCATGAGGCTCACATGCTAACCAAACCGCTCACGTTGCAAAATAAATGGACACATATGTTAGTCAATCATTTAATCCAAACTGCTCGCGCGTGTCAGTGAGCATCTGCGTAGCCAGGTGCTAAAATAGAACTTGGTTCTATTTTTGACGCTTGACACGCTGCAAGTCCCGCCTCTCCCATCTCCTCATTGTTTTTTAGGAGCATATACCCACGTGGGTGATTGAAATCTGAACTGAGGTCCACACTCCAGCTCAGTTGGTCCAGAAGAGTGAAGGAGGAGAGATTATTAGAAACTAACTAGGTTTACCCTTTTATCTGTGGAATAATTGTCTGAGTAGAGGACCTTGTGCATTTCAGGTAAGATAATAACCCAAAAATTCTAGCAAAATGTATAGCGCATAGAATTAAAAAGGTATTGTCGGATATTATTCATTCTAATCAGACAGGTTTTTTACATGGAAGGTACATTGGAGATAATATAAGGCAAGTATTGGAAACAATAGAACATTATGGAAAATCTGAGAAACCAGGCCTGCTATTCATAGCAGACTTCGAAAAGGCATTTGATAAAGTACGACTGGGGTTATTATACACTGCTCAAAAAAATAAAGGGAACACTTAAACAACACAATGTAACTCCAAGTCAATCACACTTCTGTGAAATCAAACTGTCCACTTAGGAAGCAACACTGATTGACAATACATTTCACATGCTGTTGTGCAAATGGAATAGACAACAGGTGGAAATTATAGGCAATTAGCAAGACACCCCCAATAAAGGACTGGTTTTGCAGGTGGTGACCACAGACCACTTCTCAGTTCCTATGCTTCCTGGCTGATGTTTTCGTCACTTTTGAATGCTGGCGGTGCTTTCACTCTAGTGGTAGCATGAGACGGAGTCTACAACCCACACAAGTGGCTCAGGTAATGCAGCTCATCCAGGATGGCACATCAATGCAAGCTGTGGCAAGAAGGTTTGCTGTGTCTGTCAGCGTAGTGTCCAGAGCATGGAGGCGCTACCAGGAGACAGGCCAGTACATCAGGAGACGTGGAGGAGGCCGTAGGAGGGCAACAACCCAGCAGCAGGACTGCTACCTCCGCCTTTGTGCAAGGAGGAGCAGGAGGAGCACTGCCAGAGCCCTGCAAAATGACCTCCAGCAGGCCACAAATGTGCATGTGTCTGCTCAAACGGTCAGAAACAGACTCCATGAGGGTGGTATGAGGGCCCGACATCCACAGGTGGGGGTTGTGCTTACAGCCCAACACCGTGCAGGACGTTTGGCATTTGCCAGAGAACACCAAGATTGGCAAATTCTCCACTGGCGCCCTGTGCTCTTCACAGATGAAAGCAGGTTCACACTGAGCACATGTGACAGACGTGACAGAGTCTGGAGACGCCCCGTGGAGAACGTTCTGCTGCCTGCAACATCCTCCAGCATGACCGGTTTGGCGGTGGGTCAGTCATGGTGTGGGGTGGCATTTCTTTGGGGGGCCCCACAGCCCTCCATGTGCTCGCCAGAGGTAGCCTGACTGCCATTAGGTACCAAGATGAGATCCTCAGACCCCTTGTGAGACCATATGCTGGTGCGGTTGGCCCTGGGTTCCTCCTAATGCAAGACAATGCTAGACCTCATGTGGCTGGAGTGTGTCAGCAGTTCCTGCAAGAGGAAGGCATTGATGCTATGGACTGGCCCGCCCGATCCCCAGACCTGAATCCAATTGAGCACATCTGGGACATCATGTCTCGCTCCATCCACCAACGCCACGTTGCACCACAGACTGTCCAGGAGTTGGCGGATGCTTTAGTCCAGGTCTGGGAGGAGATCCCTCAGGAGACCATCCGCCACCTCACCAGGAGCATGCCCAGGCATTGTAGGGAGGTCATACAGGCACGTGGAGGCCACACACACTACTGAGCCTCATTTTGACTTGTTTTAAGGACATTACATCAAAGTTGGATCAGCCTGTAGTGTGGTTTTCCACTTTAATTTTGAGGGTGACTCCAAATCCAGACCTCCATGGGTTGATAAATTTGATTTTCATTGATAATTTTTGTGTGATTTTGTTTGTGGGCAGAACTGAAAAATCGTGTGCGAGCAAGGACAGGGAATTTTTACTAAGATGAAATGTCAGGAATTGTGAAAAACCGAGTTTAAATGTATTTGGCTAACGTGTATGTAAACTTCCGACTTCAACTGTAGTTGGTTCAGAGTTTCGTTCAATCGCTTCTGGTGTGGATGGACAAAATCAACATGCGCAAATACTGTGTGTGACCATGTGAGAGCTAAGTGTTGCATCTCGCTCATCTCAATATCCTAGCCTATTCATTGATGATAGGCCCAATTTCTTGCAAGCCAAGAAATTGCGAGATATAGCATTCCATTGCGAGATACAGCTTTTGATTAACGATAGATGGGCCTAGTGCACGGTTCAGACTGCTTGCCTGGTGCCGTCCCCTCTCTCTCCGTCCCTCACTAGCACGCTATGAAAGATGCGAGTGTTTGTGTTCTCGGAAGTACGGCAACTAATCAGACTCCTCCGTTCCAATAATACTGAATCTTGACACAGAAATGGGAATCGACACCGGGAGTCAACTCCCCACCACAACGTCATCGTCGTTAAAAGTTGGAAAGGCAACCGACATCAGATCAATCCTGTATGGCAATACTTTGAGAAGTTAAATGACGGAAAACTGATTTTAAAAAATGGTTGTTAGGAAATGTTTTCCATTTGTCACATCCCTAGATTCTGCAGTCTACTCAACAAGCTGACTTTGTTTTCAAAAAGTGGCACACGGGCCGACTGGGAGCAGAAATCAGCCCTGGCATTTCTTAAATATATATATTTATTTTTTTACTTCTTTTTCTCCCCAATTTCGTGATATCCAACAGACTCGGGAGAGGCGAAGGTCGAGAGCCATGCATCCTCCGAAACACGACCCTGCCAAGCCGCACTGCTTCTTGACATACTGCTCGCTTAACCCGGAAGCCAGCCGCACCAATGTGTCAGAGGAAACACCATCCAGCTGGCGACCGAAGTCAGTTTGCAGGCGCCCGGCCCGCCACAAGGAGTCGCTAGAGCGCGATGGGACAAGGAAATTCCGGCCAGCCAAACCCTCCCCTAACCCGGACGACGCTGGGCCAGTTGTACGCCGCCTCATGTGTCTCCCGGGTCACGGCCGGCTGTGACACAGCCTGGGATCTTTAGTGACGCCTCAAGCACTGCAGTGCCTTAGACCGCTGCGCCACTCGGGAGGCCAGGGCCCTGGCATTTCTAACACACCAGACCATTTTTTACCTTGAGGCACCCACACCGGCCCATTTTTTTCCTCAAGGCCCTGACACCGATTAATTTGTTTAGTTAGACAGTCCCACTCGGCTAAAGATGGACCAGCCCATTTGGCATTTGCCCGAAATGTCAGATGGCTAGTCTGCCCCTGGTGGCACATGAGGTTAATTAAATGGCCTTTGAACCTTTAATGATCAAAGAAGAACCCAAACTCCACTCTGTAGCTACTAGCTGTTGTTTATTTCCCTACTTCAAATACTTGTCAACAGGACAGATTATAAATGGAGTCCGCAAGCATACTAATGAGTTTTAAATATTGTAAATCGAGTCAAAGTAAAGTACTCCCCATCTACGTAACCATGACAGCCAATTAAGAGTCAGACAGTATGTGTCCATTCTACACAACCAGCAGGTCAGTCAGGCAAAATGAGAGTGTACAGAAGAGGATGACACTGCTCTGTTGTCTGATGCCACTGCCAGCCACCTGTCAGAAGTGATCAGAATTGGGCTGTGTGTGTATCTCCATTACCTCAGCTCTGGGCTCCTGGAGGTGGATAGACACAGCAGCTTGCCAACGCTCCCAGGTCAAAACACACCAGGCCAAGCCATCCACTGACCCATGTCCAGACCAGCCCCTCAGCCCTGTCCCTGGCTAAACACAAGCTGTTGGAGGGAGGCTAGATGGGATGGGGCTGTTTTCAAAAGGCTACAAGATGTTTCACTTTGAGGCTAGTGCCAAGATGACAATCTATTATGCACGTTATCTCAATCATATTCCCATTGTCACAGAGACCTAGCACATACCCTTACCCTCACCTCACCATGCTCTGCTTCTAGCAAGATTCCATAAACAAGGTTAAGTCTTTAGTTATAGATCACTCCAGATGTAGCCAAAAAGGCAATTCATTCCCTTTCACATAATGAATTGGTCTGGATTTGATTTGATTTTATCTGGACTCAATGTCAGAGTGTTAGACCTTTATGTCTATACACCCATAACTTAGAGCCCTTAGATGGTAAATCCAATGGGACCCTAGATCTTAAAGCCCTATTTAAGAGTGGAGGTGGACTCACTAATGTAATCTGTTTTGGGGAGAATTAGTCAATAGTTACGAGCCCCCTGAAGCAGGGACGGGAGGGAGATGTGTGAGCCTTACATCTCCCCTAGCCTCTGATAATTTAAGGACATTTCCCCAAACCAGCTTGCTTTAATTACTGGGAAAGTGGAAGCATTTGGTCAGGTTTATGGCTCTTCTTGAGAGAGCAGGCTTGGGTTTAGACGGTGCAATCTGTGTGATTACAGTTGCTGCTGTAAATCCAAACATGAGCTGTCACTAACACTAACAATGCCCAGGGCAGCTCCAGCCTCCAGGTACCCCAACAGAGCATGGGGACTCATTAATTCTATTGTTTTCCATCTACATGGACAATGGATAGGGCAAACAACTGGTCAGTTTACTACTACATCAGATTGAGAGTGACAGAGACAGTCAGTGCTGTTGTTGTAAACAACTCATTGGGGTATTCTCATCTCATTTATGAAATGGTTACATTCAGTCACTCCTGGGAATATGTGCCATCAGCTGGGTAATGTTCTTCTCAATAAACTAGGAAATACAGACATCACATCAGTCTGTTTCACTCATGAATCAAAGCTGCAGTCATATGGGGGGGGAGAAGGGGGGAGAGAGAGAGAGAGAGAGAGAGAGAGAGAGAGAGAGAGAGAGAGAGAGAGAGAGAGAGAGAGAGAGAGAGAGAGATGAAGTGGGACAGTATTAACATACAACTTTGGTTCAGTGTGAGGGAAAAAAACATATTTATTTTCAGATAACAGTGCTTGCTAACACAGCAAAGGGAACATCTAAACTATGATGAAACTTGTTTGAAGCGAGGGGCTCCTTGACTTCTCCATTAACCAATTTTTATTCTCATAAGATTTGACTCCTTGCTCATATGAGGAGATCCCCTAAAGGGCAAACAGAGCAGGGGAAGACTGGGTCTAGTGGCCCAGGAGCACACGGACTTAGCAGCCGTCAGTACTCAGCGGCAGGCCTGACCAACTGTCTGCATGTAGACACAAAGCACCTCATTCAGAGCAGTAGGAAACCGTCCGAGCTGTCAGGGGAACGAATGACTTATCACAAGACACTCACTGTCCGCCAAACAACTGCTGGCTTAAATTTGGGAAGAAAAAAAACTCATACACAGTTCTTACCCAATGTAAATGAAAGTGTGCTGTGTAAAATAAGTTAAAAACAATAGTTTAAGGTAGAAATGTAAGAGAATGTGGATGATTTCTCTCATTTGGAACACCTGCTTGTCGAACATCTCATTCCAAAATTATGGGCATTAATATGAAGTTGGTCCCCCCTTTGCTGCTATAACAGCCTCCACTCTTTTGGGAAGGCTTTCCACTAGATGCCATCGTATGCTGTAGCATTAAGATTTCCCTTCACTGGAACTAAGAGGCCTAGCCCAAACTATGAAAAACAACCCCAGACCATTATCCCTCCTCAACCAAACTTTACAGATGCTTCCAGAGGTAGTTTGGAACTCAGTAGTGAGTGTTGCAACCGAGGACAGACAATTTTTCAACACTCGCTGGTCCCGTTCTGTGAGCTTGTGTGGCCTACCACTTCGCGGCTGAACTGTTGTTACTCTTAGAGGTTTCCACTTCACAATAACAGCACTTACAGTTGACTGGGGCAGCTCTAGCAGGGCAGAAATTTGACGAACTGACTTGTTGGAAAGGTGGCATCCTATGACGGTGCCACGTTGAAAGTCACTTAGCTCTTCAGTATGAGCCATTCTATTGCCAATGTTTGTCTATGGAGAGTGCATGGCTGTGTGCTCGATTGTATACTCCTGTCAGCAACAGGTGTGTCTGAAATAGCCGAATCCACTCATTTGAAGAGATGTCCACATACTTCTGGCCATATAGTGTATCTAGTACTGTACATATGGTGCTTATCACCAGGAATCTAATGTGCAAGAGATAGAGATATTCTCTTCACCACTGAGAGCTCTGAGTTGGCCCTCCTTTCCTGAGTCAAAGAGCACCTAGACGGAGCGCGGCTAAAGGCTGAATCCAGTCCACCCGTGGATTTGATTTGAAACACGGCGACCAGCTGCTCCTGCCAGGCTGCCACATCTCCCTCCTATGCTTTTAATCAAATTAAACGAACAGGGAGGAGGCAAGATGGTATAACTCAGCATGGCGGAAGGTCTACCTCTACAGCTCCCCTCATCTATATTACACACCTGGAATAACACAGAGTTGAGAACCATATTTGATAGCAGTGCCATTAATCTTGCTGCACTTCTTATATCTCTTTGATGGCTGCATATTTCACTATTTTTTTGTCATTGCGCAAAAATGCTTATGTATGCACCTGGGAGATTAATCATCACAAGCAGTTATTTGGCAGCAATAATCAAATGAAATGATACATCTGTGGAAACAGGTTGTTTTTAGAAAAGGGGGTGATGTGAATATTGGTTAGTTACCAGTGTTGTGTTCAAGACCACCTAAAGCGAGACCGATTCAAGACCGGGAGGGAGGGTCGAGGGGTCCGAGACCAAGTCAAAACCAGAAGAATGTGAGTCCAATTCAAGACCATGATTGTAGTGGTGTCAAATTGCCACCATAATAGGATTTCAGTATTTCTGTGTTCATATTTCAGAAGAACATACAGATTTTTTTGACATTCAGACTGGTGAAAAAAATGCATGCTGTGGGCATATTGAGAGCCACTCTACAAATTATCACCAACACAAACAGGTCTATTATAATAGATAAAAAGACAAAATATGTTAATAATTCCCCCACTCTCCACTTACTAATAGTGAGCTTGCAACTTTTCAAATGTCCCCCACTATTCCCTACCAGCGAATCAAGGAAATTATGACAAGCGCAACAGAGTTTGAAGATGTTTTTCAACTAAGGTAAAGGACCGTAATATTATGAGTAAAGTAGGAAGCCCAGGCTTCAATAGTCGATAAAATATGAATGTGTCATGAAAAGAGTTGATATTTGGCCTGGCAAAGTGGTTTTATGGCCTGACTGAATGGAAGCTGATAATTATGAGTTTTTCACTCCACTGGTCTCCGGAAGAAATTACGGTCCGGTCTCGAGTCCAGACTTACTACAAACAACACTGTTGGTTACTGAGGAGAGAACTTGAGGGTACTGTCCACTTACCAAACACAGTGACTGTGTGGAATTGAGGTAGGCTCCCAATCAAATCAAGCATCTGAGTGTGAAATGTTGAGCAGGTGGCAGGTGAGGCCAACAGGCCACCTGACTGTCTGTGTGTGGTGGTGGTCTAATAGAGAGATAGAATAGAAACCTATTTATGCAGTACCCTCCTCTCAGTACCACTAGCATACTCATCTCTCACTTTTTCTTCTGGCCACCAACCTAACTGATAAATCCCTACACGAGCGGAGAGTTGGCTCATAGGCCTATCGTGGTAAATGTAGGCTAGGCTACTGTCACGAATTCCGCCGAGACTGCTCCTCCTCCTTGTTCGGGCAGGCTTCGGCGTTCGTCGTCCCCGGAGTACTAGCTGCTACCGTTTGATGTTCTCTATGTTTGTTTGGTTTTGTCTGGTTGGTGCACCTGTTTCATATCATGTATTGATTATGTCACCTATAAGTTTCCTTTGGTTTTGTTTGTAGTTGTGTGTTGTTGTACGCCTGTCCGTTGGTGTAGGTTTATTGTTTTCTTGTTGTTCGTGCTTTACGCACTTTACGCACTGTTTGCGTAATCGCTCGCCTCCTGTTTGTTGAAGCCCGTTGTTTTGTATTTTGCCTCTGTGACTATTAAAGTCGGATCGACTAAGCTTCTGTGTCCTGCGCCTGACTCCAACACGGCATCCACATCAGCCTCTGACAGAACAACACACCCATTACAATGGATTCAGCAGGAGCAGCGGCGGCGACCGAGTCGCTGGAGGATCGGGTCAGCTGCCAGGACGCCAGGATCCAGTAACTCGGCTCCGCCATGCAGGAGGTGATGAACACCCTGCGCCGATGGGAAAGGGGAGGCGTGCCCACACCTCCTCCTACATTACCACCACCATCGGCCAGTCCCACCAGACCAGCTCCGGAATCCAGTGGGATTCGGCTCTCGCTCCCGAGGGCGTATGATGGCACAGCAGCCGGGTGTCAGGGGTTCCTCCTTCAGGTGGAACTCTACCTGGCCACCATACACCCGGCGCCCTCGGGATACGAGAGCGTTTCCGCCCTCATCTCCTGTCTCTCCGGCAAGGCGTTGGAGTGGGCCAACGCCGAATGGAGGGGAATAGACGCCGCCACCATCAGCTACGCGGAGTTCTCCCGCCGCTTCAGGGCTGTTTTCGATCACCCTCCTGAGGGTAAAGCGGCGGGGGAGCGTCTGTTCCACCTCCGACAGGGGAAGAGGAGCGCACAGGAGTTCGCCCTGGATTTCCGGACTCTAGCGGCGGATGCGGGGGGGAATGAGAGGGCCCTCATCGACCACTATCGGTGTAGCCTGCGTGAGGATGTTCGTCGAGAGCTGGCCTGCAGGGACACCAATCTGTCCTTCGACCAGCTAGTGGACATGTCCATCCGTCTGGATACCCTGCTGGCCACCCGCAGACGTCCCGAGATGGGGCCGTCCATTCCATCCCCCAGCACCTCCGAGCCGAGCCCAATGGAGTTTGGGGGTGCTGGCGCTAGAGAGAGAAGGAGAGAGAACCCGAGGGGGGCCGTCCCCTGCACCAGCTGTGGCCGTGGAGGACACACTGCGGCTAGGTGCTGGGGAGGGTCTCAGGGGAATCGGGGCAACAGGTCGCGCACTGGGGAGTCATTTCAGGTGAGTAGGCGCCCCACTCACCCAGAGCTCTCTGTTGTTCACTTGTGTATACCTGTGGTATTTCCTCAGGTTGCATCTCATTCCCAGCATAAGGCGCTAGTCGATTCAGGCGCAGCTGGGAATTTTATTGATCGGAAATTTTGTTCTAAGTTAGGGATTCCCCTCCTGCCCGTTGATGCACCCTTTCCTGTCCATGCCCTAGATAGCCGCCCGTTGGGATCTGGGTTGATTAGGGAGGTCACGGCGCCACTAAAGATGAAGACGCAGGGGGGTCATGAGGAGATTATTCAGTTGTACCTAATTGACTCTCCTGCGTATCCCGTGGTGCTGGGGCTTCCTTGGTTAATCACCCATGACCCCACCATTTCGTGGCAACAGAGGGCTCTCAAGGAATGGTCTGGCCAGTGTGTTGGGCGATGTTTAGGTGTTTCCGTTGGGGCGACCACGGTGGAAAGTCCGAACCAAGTGCCCGCAATGCACATTCCCCCCGAGTATGAGGATTTGGCACTCGTGTTCAGCAAGACGAGGGCGACGCGTTTGCCACCTCATAGGCAGGGAGATTGTGCGATAAACCTCCAGACAGGTGTGGCACTTCCGCGGAGCCATGTGTATCCTCTGTCTCAAGAGGAGACGGCGGCTATGGAGACATACATAGCTGAGTCCCTGAGACAGGGCTACATACGGCCCTCCACTTCCCCTGCGTCCTCAAGTTTCTTTTTTGTGAAGAAGAAGGATGGAGGTTTGCGCCCGTGTATTGATTATCGTAGTCTCAATCAGATCACTGTGAAATACAGTTACCCTCTTCCTCTGATTGCGAGTATGACTGAATCATTACGCGGAGTGCGGTTCTTCACAAAACTGGATCTCAGGAGCGCTTATAACTTGGTGCGCATTAGGGAGGGAGATGAATGGAAGACGGCATTTAGTACCACCTCAGGTCATTATGAGTATCTTGTCATGCCATACGGGTTAATGAATGCTCCTTCAGTCTTCCAATCATTTGTGGACGAGATCTTCCGGGACCTGCATGGGCAGGGAGTGGTAGTGTACATTGACGACATCCTAGTGTACTCTGCTACACGAGCCGAGCATGTAGCCCTGGTGCGCCGAGTGTTGGGTAGGCTGTTGGAGCATGACTTGTATGTCAAGGCAGAGAAATGTCTGTTTTTCCAGGAGTCCATCTCCTTCTTGGGTCATCGGTTGTCCGCGTCAGGGGTGAAGATGGAGATTGACCGGGTGTCAGCCGTGCGTAACTTGCAAACCCCAACCACTGTTAAAGAGGTGCAGCAGTTTTTGGGTTTTGCCAATTACTACCGGAGGTTTATCCGGGGTTTTGGACAGGTAGCAGCTCCCATTACTTCCCTGCTGAAGGGGGGCCCGGTGCGTTTGCAGTGGTCGGCTGAAGCGGACAGGGCGTTTTGTAAACTGAAGGACCTGTTCACTTTGGCTCCGGTGCTGGCGCACCCGGACCCCGCTTTAGCGTTCCAGGTAGAGGTGGATGCGTCAGAGGCCGGTATTGGGGCAGTACTGTCGCAACGCTCCAGCACGCCTCCTAAGCTCCGTCCCTGCGCTTTTTATTCTAAAAACTCAGCCCGGCGGAGCGTAATTATGACGTGGGGGACAGGGAGCTGTTAGCCGTGGTTCAAGCCCTAAAGGTGTAGAGGCATTGGCTTGAGGGGGCTCAACACCCTTTTCTCATTCTGACTGACCATCGTAACCTGGAGTACATCCGGGCAGCTAGGAGATTGAACCCTCGTCATGCTAGGTGGAACATGTTCCTGACCCGGTTCGTTTTTAAGATCACTTACATCCCAGGGTCCCAGAACGGTAAGGCAGACGCCCTGTCCCGGCGGTATGACACAGAGGAGAGGTCCATTGAGCCCACTCCCATACTGCCGGAGTCTTGTCTGGTGGCACCGGTGGTATGGGAGGTCGATGCGGAAATTGAGCGGCTGTTACGCACCGACCCTACTCCCCCAGAGTGTCCAGTGGGTCGGACGTACGTGCCGCTCGAGGTCCGTGATCGTGTCATTTATTGGGCTCATACGTCACCCTCCTCTGGACATCCAGGTATTGGCCGGACAGTGCACTGCCTTAGTGTTAAGTACTGGTGGCCAACATTGGCTAGGGACGTGAGGGTTTATGTCTCCTCCTGCTCGGTGTGCGCTCAGTGTAAGGCGCCTAAACACCTGCCCAGGGGAAAGTTACAACCCCTGCCTGTTCCACAACGGCCGTGGTCTCACCTCTCGGTGGACTTTGTCACGGACCTTCCCCCCTCTCAGGGGAATACCACTATTCTGGTCGTTGTGGATCGGTTCTCTAAGGCCTGTCGTCTCATTCCAATGCCGGGTCTCCCTACTGCCCTACAGACCGCTGAGGCTTTGTTCACCCACGTCTTCCGGCAGTACGGGGTTCCCGAGGATATAGTGTCTGATCGGGGTCCCCAATTCACCTCTAGAGTCTGGAGGGCGTTCATGGAACGCTTGGGGGTCTCGGTTAGCCTTACCTCGGGTTACCACCCTGAGAGTAATGGGCAGGTGGAGAGAGTGAACCAGGATGTGGGTAGGTTTCTGAGATCCTATTGCCAGGGCCGGCCGGAGGAGTGGTCGGGGTATATCCCCTGGGCAGAGATGGCTCAGAACTCTCTCCGCCACTCCTCTACTAACCTGACCCCTTTTCAGTGCGTGTTAGGTTATCAGCCGGTTCTAGCACCATGGCATCAGAGCCAGATCGAGGCTCCTGCGGTGGATGAGTGGTTTCGGCGCTCGGAGGAGACGTGGAACGCTGCACACGTTCATCTGCAGCGGGCCATCCGCAGGCAGAAGGCGAGCGCCGATCTCCACCGCAGTGAGGGTCCAGTCTACGCCCCTGGAGATCGAGTCTGGCTCTCGACTCGAAACCTGCCCCTTCGCCTGCCCTGCCGGAAGCTTGGCCGGCGGTTTGTGGGGCCATTTAAAGTCCTGAGGAGATTGAACGAGGTGTGTTACAAGTTGCAACTGCCTAATGACTATCACATTAACCCCTCGTTCCATGTGTCTCTCCTCAGGCCGGTGGTAGCTGGTCCACTCCAGGAGAGTGAGATAAGAGAGACCCCTCCGCCCCCACTGGACATCGAGGGGGCTCCGGCGTACTCAGTCCGGTCCATCGTGGATTCGAGACGTCGGATGGGGGGTCTACAATATCTCGTGGAGTGGGAGGGGTATGGTCCGGAGGAACGGTGCTGGGTGCCTAGGAGGGACATTTTAGATCCATCCCTCCTGACTGAGTTCCACCGTAGTCATCCTTTGCACCCTGCTCCACGTCCTCCTGGCGTCCCCGAGGCGTCAATGGGGGGGTACTGTCACAAATTCCGCCGAGACTGCTCCTCCTCCTTGTTCGGGCAGGATTCGGCGTTCGTCGTCCCCGGAGTACTAGCTGCTACCGTTTGATGTTCTCTATGTTTGTTTGGTTTTGTCTGGTTGGTGCACCTGTTTCATATCATGTATTGATTATGTCACCTATAAGTTTCCTTTGGTTTTGTTTGTAGTTGTGTGTTGTTGTACGCCTGTCCGTTGGTGAAGGTTTATTGTTTTCTTGTTGTTCGTGCTTTACGCACTTTACGCACTGTTTGCGTAATCGCTCGCCTCCTGTTTGTTGAGGCCCGTTGTTTTGTATTTTGCCTCTGTGACTATTAAAGTCGGATCGACTAAGCTTCTGTGTCCTGCGCCTGACTCCAACACCGCATCCACATCAGCCTCTGACAGCTACTAACAGCAAATGAAATGTGAATTACTTGGTCACAGAGAGCATCGTCTTTGTAGAAACATTTATAGACATACTAATGTATAAATTATTGTAGGCTATTTAGCATAATGTACAGTGCCTTGCAAAAGTATTCATCCCCCTTGGCATTTTTCCTATTTTGTTGCATTACAACCTGTAATTTAAATGGATTTTTATTTGGATTTCATGTAATGGACATACACAAAATAGTCCAAATTGGTGAAGTGAAATATAAAAAATAACTTGTTTCAAAAACTTCTAAAAGATAAATAACGGAAAAGTGGTGCGTACATATGTATTCACCCCCTTTGCTCTGAAGCCCCTAAATAAGATCTGGTGCAACCAATTTACCTTCAGAAGTCACATAATTTGTTAAATAAAGTCCACCTGTGTGCAATCTAAGTGTCACATAATCTCAGTATATATAAACGCCTGTTCTGAAAGGCCCCAGAGTCTGAAACACCACTAAGCAAGGGGCACCACCAAGCAAGCGGCACCATGAAGACCAAGGAGCTCTCCAAACAGGTCAGAGACAAAGTTGTGGAGAAGTACAGATCAGGGTTGAGTTATAAAAAAATATCAGAAACTTTGAACATTATTAAAAAATTGAAAGAATATGGCACCACAACAAACCTGCCAAGAGAGGGCCGCCCACCAAAACTCACGGACCAGGCAAGGAGGGCTTTAATCAGAGAGGCAACAAAGAGACCAGAGATAACCCTGAAGGAGCTGCAAAGCTCCACAGCGGAGATTGGAGTATCTGTCCATAGGACCACTTCAAGCTGAACACTCCACAGAGCTGGGCTTTACGGAAGTGTGGCCAGAAAAGAAGCCATTGCTTAAAGAACAAAATTAGCAAACACGTTTGGTATTCGCCAAAAGGCATGTGGGAGCCTCTCCAAACATATGGAAACAGTGGTCCTCTGTAGCTCAATTGGTAGAGCATGGCGCTTGTAACGCCAGGATAGTGGGTTCGATCCCCGGGACCACCCATACGTAAAAATGTATGCACACATGACTGTAAGTCGCTTTGGATAAAAGCGTCTGCTAAATGGCATATTATTATTATAAAGAAAGTACTCTGGTCAGATGAGACTAAAATTTAGCTTTTTGGCCATCAAGGAAAACGCTATGTCTGGCGCAAACCCAACACCTCTCATCACCCCGAGAACACCATCATGGCAGCATCATGCTGTGGGGATGTTTTTCATCGGCAGGGACGGGGAAACTGGTCAGAATTGAAGGAATGATGGATGCCGCTAAATACAGGGAAATTCTTGAGGAAACCTGTTTCAGTCTTCCAGAGATTTGAGACTGGGATGGAGGTTCACCTTCCAGCAGGACAATGACCCTAAGCATACTGCTAAAGCAACACTCGAGTGGTTTAAGGGGAAACATTTAAATGTCTTGGAATGGCCTAGTCAAAGCCCAGACCTCAATCCAATTGAAAATCTGTGGTATGACTTAAAGATTGCTGTACACCAGCGGAACCCATCCAACTTGAAGGAGCTGGAGCAGTTTTGCCTTGAAGAATGGGCAAAAATCCCAGTGGCTAGATATGCCAAGCTTATAGAGACATACCCCAAGAGACTTACAGCTGTAATTACTGCAAAAGGTGGCTCTCCAAAGTATTGACTTTGGGGGGGTGAATAGTTATGCACGCTCAAATTCAGTTTTTTTGTCTTATTTGTTTCACACATTTTTTTATTTTGCATCTTCAAAGTGGTGGGCATGTTGTGTAAATCAAATGATACAACCCCCCCCAAAATCAATTTTAATTCCAGGTTGTAAGGCAACAAAATAGGAAAAATGCCAAGGGAGGTGAATACTTTTGCAAGCCACTGTAGCTAGCTAAACTAGGCTACAGTGCTTATCTGCTCACCTGGTGTCCATTTGCATATGGTCAGTTCCTCGTGCGCAAGCCCAATTCCCCCTTCGCGCTGCCAGAAAACATTGAAAGTCTAACAGATGTTTGACAAAAGCCAGGAACTAACCATATGCAAATGCAACACCAGGTGAGCAGATAGCTAAACTAGGCTACAGTGCCTAACTAGAATTACAGGAAAAGATTTTTTAACCCTACCCTTTTCATTTCGCTAGTACTTGACTATTTGGATAAATTTGCACTCCAATTGAGGTTGCAAAAACCTAAACAACTGTAAAGCCTTCATTACATTCTCAACCTAACATGGTGACTTTCAATCTAGTTTGATGACCAATTATTGTGGTTTTGAATTTTGTAGGCCAAACCACTGGGCCTAACAGAATGGTTTGTTTCAAGACAACCTATGAAGAAAAATGTATTCACAATGTCAGCAATAAAAAGAAACCTATTTTATTCACAGATAAAACTCAACACGAGCTGCCATATCATACATTTATACACAGAGTCAGAAAATCCTATACAAAACCAAGGACATTAGAAAATATGGGTTTTTATATGAAATATGACATACATAAACTTTCTTGAAATGTTTCAGTTTGGTAATAGTCATTTAATTCATGAAACTAACCCCACATTAGGGAGAGCCGAGGCTGTATTATAAAAATCAAAATGGTAAAAATGGAATAGAAATCATTTTAAAAAATGAATAAAAATCTCATGCAGCATCTTCAGAAAGGGCCTGAGAGTATCTTTGAAAGAAAACAAATGAATATTTTAGTTATATATCAAACACATCAAGATACAACAAAAGCTAGTTTCTTACTAGATAACCAAAACCAGTTCATCATCTTTGTCCTCACCGTTTTAAGAAAAGTAATTCAAACACACACATTCTGGCCGCTACATACAAGTGGTTGATTGATTTTATTTGCCATACAACATCAAAATCTGAAGGCTGTAATTGCTTCACTGCATGTATACACAGGAAACTGTGGTTTCTTATGGCCTTTAGTTAGGACACTACTCTTGGAGCCTATCCTAGTCTTTGATTGAGACATCGGGTTAAATTAGTTAATAAAATAGAATGTTGGAGAGAATTGTTATATATACACTACCGGTCCAAAGTTTTAAAACCTATTCAAGACTAAAAACAAATCATTATTGTTGGGGCTTTTTAAAAATTTAGCCGATCAACTCTTCATTTTCGAGTTGTGTGTGATGAGTGTGTGTGATTAATCAGTTTTCTACATTGCAGAATAATAGTGAAGACATCAAAACTATGAAATAACACATATGGAATCATGTAGTAACCAAAAAAGTGGTAAACAAATCAAAATATATTTTATATTTGAGATTCTTCAAATTGCCACCCTTTGCCTTGATCACAGCTTTGCACACTCTTGGCATTCTCTCAACCAGCTTCATGAGGTAGTCACCTGGAATGCATTTCAATTAACAGGTGTGCCTTCTTAAAAGTTAATTTGTGGAATTTCTTTTTTTCTTAATGCGTTTGAGCCAATCAGTTGTGTTGTGACAAGGTATACAGAAGATAGCCCTATTTGGTAAAAGACCACATCTATATTATGGAAGAACAGCTCAAATAAGCAAAGAGAAACGACAGTCCATCATTACTTTAAGACAAAAATATATATTTTGATTTGTTTAACCCTTTTTTGGTTACTACATGATTCCATATGTGTTATTTCATAGTGTCTTCACTATTATTCTACAATGTAGAAAATACTAAAAAAGAAAGAAAAACCCTTGAATGAGTCGGTGTTCTAAAACTTTTGACCGGTAGTGTATGTAGCTTTGAAGCAGAACTTAGGGAGGGTTCTGAGTCATTGCAAACTGTCTGTGCTGTTGATCTACACTACATGACCATGGGTATGTGGTCAGCTGCTTGTCGAACATCTAATCTGAGAAGGCTTTCCACTAGATGTTGGAAAATTGCTGCGGGCACTTGCTTCCATTCAGTCACAAAATAATTAGTGAGGTCGGGCACTGATGTTGGGCGATTAGGCCTGGCTCGCAGTCCGCGTTCCAATTCATCCCAAAGGTGTTCGATGGGGTTGAGGTCAGGGCTCTGTTCAGGCCAGTCAAGTTCTTCCACACCGATCTCGACAAACCATTTCTGTATGGACCTCACTTTGTGCACGGGGGCATTGTCATGCTGAAACAGGAAAGGGTCTTCCCCAAACTGTTGCCACAAAGTTGGAAGCACAGAATCATCTAGAATGTAATTGTATGCTGTAGTGTTAAGATTTCCCTTCACTGGAACTAAGGGGCCTAGCCCGAACTATGAAAAACACCCCCAGACCATTATTCCTCCCATACCAAACTTTTCAGTTGGCACTATGTATTCTGGCAGGCAGCGTTCTCCTGGCATCCGCCAAACCCAAATTCGTCCACCGGACTGCGAGATGATGACTCGTGATTCATCACTCCAGAGAACGATTTTATACACCACAGGTGTGGCTGAAATAGCCAAATCCACTAATTTGTGTCCACATATTTTTGTATATATAGTGTATGAGATTCTTATAGTGGGAGTGAGAATGTTGGAATGCATAGAACCAAGGCTTGGCACCAGTAAAAAGAGTACAACACAAGAGAGACGTAGAATTACCTTTGCTTGTGGCATCTCATCTGTGCCCTTCTGTTTGTGTCAGTAGAACCCAGTTGAGGCTCATCTAGGGATAAAATGTACGCACTGACAAGCACCACTATGCCTGTGAATAACACCCAGCATGCTCTCTCCATCGCTCTGGGGGCACAGGGAGGGTTAGGGAGGTCTGTCAGGGTGACTCTAGACACCCCGAGCACCAGAAAGAGCTTACTGTCACACTTATGAATCATGGCGTACACACAGCCTGTTGGGAGCAGGCCCTGTATGGTGTATGATGTGTTCTGCGTTCTGCCATTGCCACACTTTCAATTAAATAAACAAGGAGCAAACAAAGCCCAGATCCACATACTTTCCTCTCTCCTCTCTACACCTCCACCCATCTCAGCACCTCCACTGGGGCCCTTTGGGATCAAGGCAACTGGAGGGAGGAAACATTTACTAAAACCTGCTAGCTTTCACAGCTCCGCTGGCAGTGGCTGAGTGATAACAGCAAACCGAGTCCTTGACAAGATAACACAGACCTGTTTTAAAAGGTAGAAAAACTACAGAACAAGAAAGATAACATAAGGCGCAAGAGGCTGGATAAATGGGCAAAATGCTGACTGAGGTTGGTTTGAAATATGAGAAAAGGCAAAGTTTGGGAACGCAATAACATTAGCTTATTGCTCTTCCTTTTTCTTCTGACTTTTTTCTTCCTACAACTGATCTTTTTACACACAGCATAATCATATAAATACACTATACAATGCAATATAAAATTATTATTTCTTAAAAGGAATATGTTCAGGGTTTGCTTAGCTATGCTGGTTATGATACTAGCACCATACAAAAAATAATGACTCAAAATAAGTTGAGTGAAAAAGGCACTTCTGGGTGTCGTTGAATGACTCTTGGGTAAATGATGGCCTCTCTCTCATCATGCAGGAAACACAGAAACCGTTGTTGTCTGTGCACACGTTTCTCTCCCATTCCAACATGAACATGTCCAGAACAACGAGGCACTGCAGATAAGTCGGTTCAGATCTCCTCTGTCTCCATGCAAAGACCCTCATCCCGTTTGTCTCATCTTTTGTCTTTTAGTTTTTCTTGTCACTTCATTCCAGCAATATGAACTGGCTGCTACATTTCATCATCATTCCTTTCTCACTTTCTGGATTCTCCATCACTCATTTCGCATCCTTCTCAGACTTCCACTTCTCGCAGTCCCTCTTGAGTGTCAGGTGGTGATGCCACACTGATGTCGAAGCACGTCACCATCATGACACGTGACTTGCATATGTTGACACAGAAGTCCAGCTCCTCTGTGACCTGACTTAGGGCCTCCAGGTACTCCTGGGACTCCTTGTCCAAATCCTGGTCCACCTCAACTGAAAGAGAAGAGACAGGAGAGCAGACGATTAAAGTAATGGTCACCCACAGTCAACTGAAATCTGGAAGACAGTCCACAGAATCAAGTTAACTTTCAATAGGAAGATAACTTTCTATTTTGGTAGGGAATATGAAGAATAAAAAAAGGTGTAAATCCCCATATGCCCCTATCCTGGTAGAATAATGTAGCACTTACACTCTCCTATCCACTTGCATGGGTCCATCATCAGCAGGGTCTTGGTGTCCTCTAGCTCTTCCTTCAGTGTCTCGTGTTTGACCTTCAGCTCCCTGATCTGCTGCTGCCGCCACTCCAGAACCTTCAGCTTACTGTTGAAGTACAGCAGGCCCTGAGAGAGAGAGAGCGGGAGTGAGAGTGAGAGTGAGAGAGAGAGAGAGAGAGAGAGACACGATAGGGTGGTGAGTGACAGGAACTGTTTGAAATTCAGAGTAAGCTTGAAGATGATATTTCATGGCCGTCATTGACTAGCATTTTTTTGCTGCTAAAGAATTGCAGGATATACAGACACAGTAGTGTATATTAACATTTCTGGCCATTTTCCAGGTATTGTAATATAAGAATACTGGTTTCCTGTCACAATGGACAGAAACCTAATTTGAGATATGTGCATGCAACTCAAACAATGCAATTAATTCCTGTTCTTCGCCTCTCTTCCCTCACTCCAAACTATTCCCCAACTCCCAATACAGAATAATGAAGCCTCAGCCATCCAGCAAAATCAACGTACCTTCTCAACATCTTGGAATGGCTGCTAAAGAGGAGACAAGAGAAGAAGAGAAAATACAAAAGGTCAAACATATGCTCTTACTCTAGACAGAGTTATGATTTCACAGTTAGAACTCAAACAAACATGAACACACAAACAGACATGAATATACAGAGTACTGAACCCTGTATATATACACACAGAAAAATCCATGTGAACACAAATAGACATGTGAATATACAAACATGGAAACAAGCCTTGATGCACATATTACATGGTATTCCAAAACTGGACTGGGAATGATGATCTTCAATTTGTCTTTCCCAGCCATCACTGTCTGGGAATGAAGTGCTCACACACCCCCGTGTGAGCACTTAATTCCCAGCCATTCAGCCAGTGATGGCTTGGAAAGACAAATTGAAGATCATCTTTTCCTAATTGAAACTAAATCAAACCACCACCAGCTGATTTAATATCTTCTCTTAACAAATCCCTGTCTGGCTACCTCTAACTTGTGGGAGGAGTTAATGACCCGTGGCAAGTAGCGCCAGCCATAAAGAGCCATCAGGCAGCCAGGGATGGGCCACGGTGATGGCTGATGGGCTGTGGAGGGGGGATGCACATTCATCACAAATTCCTAGACTGCTCTTTCCATCACCACCCCTTCCCCCTCCGTCGACCAGCACCAGCAGTAAGCCCCAGTCATATCTAAACCAATTAACCCCAGACAGTAATTGCCTCCTGATCTCTTCACATTCCTTCAAAGGCCTGGCTAGAGTAACACTGGGCTCTGACTGTGGTCACACAGACACTTAAAGACGCCGGGAATCGCCATTGGGCAGACTGAAGGTCGAACGTCTAAGACGCACATTTTCATCTTGTTCTTTAATAAGAAACTGGGAAGGAGTGAGCCAAGACCTTCCCACGACGCCATGCCTGGCTTCAATGTAGCACATTCAGAATATTGCTGAGATCAATGTGGCACATGCAGAACATTGCTGAGCCTGACATTGCTAAGAAGCATGTATGTAGTGATGAACATGAACCTAATGTCAGGACTCTAAAATAAGTTCAGTAACAGTATGGGGAGCTTGACAGACAGTAAGCGTGACCCTTCGCTCACCTCGGCTGAGTCCTCCTGACGCCGCATATGGAGCCGTTCCACATCGTCGATCTCGTACACCTTAATCTCAAAGGGCTCCTTCAGTGGTCCTGACATGGGCGGCAGGTCCACCCACTGGCCAGCTGTGCCAGTCTTCTTCCCCAGGGATGAGGTGTCTGGCAGGGGGGCCGGGATGAGCCGCCGCCGCTGGAGCCCTGGCGAGACACAGACAGACAGGCACCTCAATTACTGCAGGAAATATACAATGGTAATATCTGCCCGGGCCGAGTTGAACGGCTCTATCAGTAAATATGTATGAGGCTGAGACGGAGATGTAAAGCGATAGCAGGCTTTACACAGACCTCCTGAGCGTGCTGTTGATTGCATATGTAGAAGGCTTTCACCACTGTCTATATCATATCCCTACCACACAATATGAATTGAAAAGGTTGACTACATAAATCTACCAGAGCTGGAACATGACAACAACGTTCCAGTGCTGTTCAACTGAGTTCAAAGTAATCTCATTACATATCTTAATTACATAAACTATACGAATCTGATTTTAAACTGTTAGAGCCTCTATCTTTACAAGATTACCAGGGGAAGTTGGAGAAATCGCAGGTTGTACTTGATGTTGTTTGGGGATTCTGTGCTATACTTCTCTGGCATGCTGCTTCGATCTGGAGAACTGAAGTTCTTATTTCAGACGGGAACACCACTCAGTCTGCTTTTCAGCATGACACATCTAGTTAAAGTCAACAGCAGTGAACCTTCACCCTTAACAACCCTTAACTAGTGATTGTCTAAGCTGCTCTGTGCAGGAAAACTACTTTTCAAAAAGCAATTAGGGGTAATTCATAGACGTGCTTTGTGACTTTTGGACAAGAGGCTTTTATAGAGACAGTTGGGCTTATGACCTCCATTAACGATCTTCTCCTCCATTATTTAACAAGTGGACTGTTTGACTTCTGACATCACACAGTGGCTTGTAAAAAACAACAAAGACAGGACTTAAACAAGAAGGCTTGTAAAAGGACCTAATTAATGCTTGGGATTTTATGGAACTTTCACATGTTTTTGATTCCCTAACAGTATGCTGTTGTACAGGATATTATCAGAGATAATGCATAATGATGTATACAGATTCAAAGCGCTTACCATTGCGTTTCTTGGGGGACTTGGAGGTCCTGGGGCGGCCTGAGGAAGACATCCCACTCTCGCTCATGGAGTCGTGTGCAGAGGACGCGCTGCCTGTGGCCTCGCTGTCACGGATCATGCTCTCATAACCACTGCTGCCCCCGCTGTGGTAGAAGAGGGCTGTGCGGCCCATGGCTGGGGGCAACTCTCCACTCAGAACACTGCTGTTGTCACTGCCGTGTCCACTGCTGTAGCGCTGCGGCCTCCTGGGGGCTGTGATCTTACTGTAGGGGGACGGCAGCATGACCACGGGGGACTTGTCATCACTCAGGTTCACCCCACTGTCATTACCACTGTCAGAGTCCCCTGAGCCCCTCAGATGTTTGCCTGATGTGCTGCCTGATGCCAGCTCACTGACCCGGCTGTTGGCTGCCCGCATGGCCTGCCTGGTGCCCATGATGGTGCCCCGGCCAGGCTTGCTATTTACGGCTGCGGTGGCCCGAGGGGCGGAGGTCTTGCCAGTTGGGGGAAGGTTGGCATTTGGGTTTCTGGTGGCTGGAGCTGCCAGGGACTTGGTGGAGGAGCTCAGGGCTTTAGAGTTGCTCGCTGACAACAAACGGGCCTTACTTCCATTGACCACTCCAACCGCTCTGGTGTTAACACTACCTTTGACCTGCCCAGGTTTACCTAGAGCACCTGTGGCGCCACATGGGGAAGGTGGGGAGGTAGCAATGGGAGAGCTGCTTGAGTTGGGTAAACCAAATCTGGGAATGGACCTGCTGGACATGCTGCTGCCCAGGCTGGTCCCTCTGTTCTCTCGGCTGATGGTGGGTTTGGAGCCCACCATGGACATGCTGTCACACCTCTCCAGAGACATCTGACTGCCGTAATGCTGCTGTCCAGCATCCCCTCTGGCCCCTCTGGCCTTCAGACTGGACGTGGCTTTGGCCGAGGTGTAGTCACCCCTGAGGCTGGATGTTTTGAGGCTGTTGGAGTCTCCTCTGCAATGGACCTCTAGCTCATCCTCTGACACCGTCCCCCTGGTGAGTGAGGGCCTCCCTGCTTCCCCATACGCAGACTTTAAGGCACTTTGGGGCAGCAGGGTCCTGTTCTTCTGATCCAGACTGGATTTGCGCACTGGAGGGGGAGGAGGTGAGGTACCACCAGGTTTGGGGAGAATGCTGGCTTTCTGCCCGTTGGTCTTCCCAGTTTTCCCCAGAGAGGAGTACTTGAGACTGTTGGTTGTAGCTGTGATGTCCTGGGTGGTGACCTTGGTCTCTGGGGAGGCGTGGATGACAGGCACGGTGCCCAGGGTGGTGGCCCCTCGTCTGAGCTGAGGCATCTTGCTGGGGGACCCTGCTTTCTTGCTGGCCGACTTCTCACAGCCGTCCACCACCCTCTGGGCTGAGGTAGAGCCCTGCACCTTGGGCTGGCGAGGTACGCTGTTGCTGTTGACAACACCAGCTTTCCGGCAGGGAATGCCACTCACTGGGGTTCTGGGAAGCTTGCTGGTGGCAGTGGCGCTGGGGTCTGGGAACTGAGGTTCAGAGTGGTTGTCAATGCGCTGCCAGGGGTCCTCCTGCTTGACTTCCTGTCTCTGTGGTTCACGACTGCTGCTGTTGCTGTTACTATGGGTGATGGATGAGGTAGGTTTCATTTTCCTGGGAAGACTGGAGTGGACTATGTAAGGGCCCTGGGAGGGTTGGGAGGAGGAGCTGAGAAAGTTCACTTTCGCTGTTTTGGATGGGAATCTGAGGGATCCTTTGGTTGACTCGGGAGACGGAGGGCACTTTGTCAGGGACAGTTTGCTAGACACTGCGCTGTCACTGTCCAGTTCAGAAAAGCTAAAGCCGCTGTCATTCAGGGATTTCTTGGTGTCCCTTGGGGATGATTCACAGTGAAACATGCCCAGGGAATCCAGATAGAAGGTGCCTTCTGGGCCGATGTGCTTACTCTGTGGGAGGAAGACGTCTGCAGAGTGGGCCCCTTCACTCTCCAGAGTACAGACGCTGACCTCACTGAGCCAGGAGCTGATGGACGAGCCCCTGCTGCCCACACACACAAATGTGTCATCCTGTAAGGGGGTGAGCACCTCGATATTGACTGCACCCCCCACAGCTGACGTGTAGGCGTCAAACTCATCGTTGATGCTGCTGATGATGCTGACGGGCCGGGAGCCGGAGGCCAGGGCCTGTAGGGAGCAGTCGCTGTTGAAGCTGATGATGCTGGAGGGCCGGCCGTTGTCTATGATGCTGCCGATGGACAGCTCCTCCACCACAGTGAACACCAGCTCATCCTCTCCATTCAGCTCCACAGGCTGCTGCAGGGTCACCGTAGCCCGGAGGATGTCCCTGTCCAGGCACCTCTCTCTCAGGGTGGAGCGCAGCTGGCACACCTCTACTGGTCCCCTTGTCTGGGCTCTACCAAGAAAAGGGGAGCCCCCAGACTCCCCCCGTTTCCCAGCCTGATGGCTCCTTCCCACGGGCGGCATTCTAGTGGTGGACATCTCCTCTGCCTCTCTGTTGCCTCTGCGTGAGTCTCTCTGCTGTGGGGGAGGGGGAGCAGGCTTGGGTAAGGGCTTCTTGTTGAAGTAGACCTTCTCCCGCACCACTGGCTCAGAGGCTGGCACCGTGGCCACATCCTGTTTGATTGGGTTAGCCTGGCTCTCTGACATCATCACCTTCTCACCATCAGCACTCGTTCTGCACACGCTCTCTGAAACCCCTCTGGAATGTTCCAGTTTAGACTTAGAGGGGCTCACCTGGGGGCTGCTGGACGGCGTAGTGCCTACAGATTTAGGAGGACGTTTGGGTGAGATACTCTCCTGGGAGAAGGAGGCTTTAGTTACAGTCTTTAGGGAAGCTGAGCCAGGGCCTTCCTTTGCCTTGCTGTCTATCTGTGGGCTGGCCTGACTTCCCCTGCCCTCTCCAACGAACGCTGTAGGCTCCTCGCTGCCGTCAATACATTCCAGGCGTTCCTGCAGCTCAGCAAACGTGTTGCACTTGAAGAAGTGGTCTCTGTCCAGGGTGCCCTCTTTCCCAGAACGCTTCCTGTTCAGAGACGGGATGATGGGAACGAAGGTGGGGGGGCCCTCGTTGTCACTCAGCTCCCTGTCAGAGATGGCGGCGCCCCCCGGACCCACGTAGATGACGGTGTCGCAGGACTGTTCGCTGCTGGAAGAGTAGTCTGGGTCGCTGAGCAGGGAGGGCAGGTCCGGGTCCAGGGCCACCGTCCGGGGGTGGAAGGGTCTGAGGTGGGGCGGCCGACGGATCCTCCCCTCCTCGCAGGAACTCTCCCCTCCAGAGGAGCTGGATGCATACTGCAAGACAGCCAGAAACACATACAGACACTTACAACACAGTGTATTTGGGACATGTCTAAAGTGCTTAGTACAAGACTGTCTGCACACTTCTCATATTCAAGATATAACATTATTACTTTAGGCTTATTGAAAGAGTCTTTATATCATTTTCTCCACATTTTTCTACATGTCCCTCTTTCAATTTACAGTTAATTCAATTGTGTAAAGAATTCAGGAAGGAATCATTTGTAAGGCAAATATAAATCCCTTAAAAAATAGCCAGTCAATACATTTAAAAGTAAAAAATGCACATCAATAGGTACACTGAAATGTATGTCAATAATATGAATTGGTATGCGTGGCATGCATTATAATCACACCGGAGACCGATGCAAAATAAATACATGCTGTCATTCCACTTAATCATCTGGAGCAATTATTTCCCTAATCCTTAGACAGCCCTATTGATTACATGATTATGTATTGAGATGCCAAGAAAAACTAGCTCTTAATTATGGCACTAATAACATCACATTAATTTCAGGCCCTGATTCATTTCATACCATGGCCCTGAAATGGTGAACAATGCAACTTATGTTAATAACACCCCTGTAATACACTCTTGAGATCACTAAATACTTATATAACTGAGAATCGATGGCTTTCCCTCATCAAAACAGTAAGTGCTGTGTTCATCGAAATATGCTACTGTTCAAATAGAGAATACCCATGTGGCTATACCAATGTTTATGGCGTATGATACTGAAAGATCTTTGAGTTGAGACACAGACCTTGGACTTCTTCTTCCTCATGCGGTGGATGCGTGAGGCCAGCTGGATGGTGGTGAGGGAGTCAGCGTAGTTAGCAGAGGAGTCAGAGATGTGGGCGATCATGGTGGTTCTGCAGTTAATGTTCCCCAGCGACTCTCTCAGTAGCATCGTCAGTTTGCTGTCCCTAGAGATGATACGTTCACACACACCGTTATTAGCATTACTGCTCAGGAAACGGCAGGATTTTTCAACCAACATCCTTTACACCTAATATTAGTCTGGGGTGCCAGAGACTCATTTCATATCACATTCGAAACAACTGCTTCTTCAACTGCTTCTAACCTCTTAGTATACTTCCTCCCAGCTCATTTTCCCGATTTTACACTACAGGCTTATTTTTTCGGCTGGCGGTAAGGAGGCACAATGTCAAACGCACGTTAGTTTGCAATTTTGTCATGTAAAAACTGGTGACTGGCATTTTCCAGCCCTAATGCCAGGTTCTGCAATTTACCTCTCTAACATCAGCTGAGCTCACTTCCACTGTGGTGGGATGGCTGGCAATATTTGAGGCGTGTCCTTAAAAACACTTGCAAAAGTGACAATTCCATGCAGCGCTAATGGGAAGTTTTAAGACTCTTAACGGTAACACATCTGATAATGGCATGGATTTTGAGAGCAGAAGCGCAGCCTATCCAGTCATGACACACAGTACCCATGGAAGAGATGTGCATTTTATGCTGGTGAATGTCGTATTTAGAAACATAAAGAAACTATTGGTTTCCCCCCCAAAAAACGATTGGTTTCCGCCCAATACCCGATACTATTTAGAAATATTGTTGTTGGTTTAAAAAGAAGATTGGTTACTAATCAAATGAAACGAAAAACGATCAAACTTATTTTAAAAATTCACCGTCCATGGGTTTATGGTGATAACGTAGGCTACATGGCTGGAATGCAACGCAATTTCGTCTGCTATTTCTGGAGAAGTGCAAATATGATCTGTAAGATGGTTCCATGATGTTAATAAAAAATTACATTTACGAGCAGTATAATGGTGAATGGATATTCCCCTTCTCTTTATATTGATCTTTATCCAGCTCCTGTGAAAAGTTTGAATGTGTGTAAAAACCTCCATAGTCTAAGTTGCCTTATCTGCCTACAGGTAGCAATTATGGTGCTGTAACTGTATTTAGACAGCCTATTTAAAAACAAGTTATTGTTTAGTTTTGATTAGAATTTGAGAATAATTAGGCTATATACTGTCTTTTAGGCCTTATCAATAGCCTTATGAATTTAATCTTGGTTTTTTACTACGTTTGGCATGTCCAGACTGCAATTTTAAGTAGGCCTAGCCCCTGTATCGGTGTGAATGCTATAGCCTATGTTTAACAATGTATTTCCATTTTGAAGCAATGCAATTAGAAAAATGTGGACTGCAAACATGTTCAACATATTTAGCAAATGTGGGGCAGGCTATTTAACTAACTATAATGGACTAACATTCGAATTGGAGTTGATGACAATGCAATACATAAAATACCATAAATACACAACTTGAAGCAACCACATATTTAGTCATGGAGCACCTTCTGATTGGCCAGTGAGGGGCCAAACCTTGACACACCCATAACTGGTTTATTCATCAAAACCCACTGCAACCGCCAGCAACTGTGCCTATAATTGTGGTGGTGAAAATAGCAAAAATATTTCTGACACACCCACGAACCTATAGCACCACCGCCAGCACTTAAATGTACCATTGCGTTAGGTTTGGTAAAATAGAGCCCTCAGTCTGCATTGCATTCTCCAAATTAAATGTTATCTGTCTCTTGACCTCATTTCTGATTCCATAGTGTTGCAAACTACATGGCTGAGACTGAGCCATATCTTTAAATCTATAGCAAGCTAGATAAACACAGCCTTGATAGTCAAGGTAAATGTACATTTTGATTACATACTCGACTCCGTATTACATAATCAAGGTATATAAAGTACAGTACTAGTTCCCCTACCTGTAAGGTACGTGCTTGGCTCCATTGGCTAAAGCCATGATAACATTGCCCAGTGCGGTGAGAGACAGACACAGGCCTCCACCTCCGTCTCTGCTCTTACTAAGCACCTTCTCACAGCTCCCCAGGTCTATAAGGTGCAGCCTGCTCCGTCCGCCTGACACTGTAGATGACACAGGAGGAAGAGCCAGGTGAGGTTATATCTCAGCACAGACACAGTCAGACACTCCCTCTGAAGGAAGTCAGGGTTCCCACGTGCTGCTGCTGCTCCATACAGGCAGGAGTGGCACAGCCCAAACCTGACCAGACATGGCAGTCTGATTTATTCAATAGTAAGCCTTTCGGTCTGAAGTGATAAAAATCTGGGCTGAGATTGTCTCCGTTTAACAGACAGGTAATAACGTTCCAGAAATGGAAGGATCTTGTTGTCACATACATACAAAACCAAGGGGGACAGTCACTGTATTTGGTACATAAATTGTCATCTTAGATGATGACTAGTTTGGGGGGCTGTGCTATAAAATAAGAAATTATACAGTAATTCAGTATAGACGGAAAATGAGCAGAATTTCTCCAAATGTTATTCAGCAGCGGGGCAGCACATTGTAATGTAGGTCCCTGATATGTTATTTCACATGATTGTGGGAGAAAATTACAGAGTTTCAGACTAGGCGGCGAACCATTAAACTCTTGTCAGCAATACTTAGAAATGGAGTGCTTCAAATTCGCGCGCTCTCTCTCTCCCTCCGCTTAGCACAACACATGAATGCAAGCAAGTCACATTTTTATAGAGGCTAGTGCGCTCCCATCCATAAACATTACACATGAGAGGCTTGAGGCTTTTTATTCATTAAGATTTATTCAGACTTTAGACACCATCTAGCCCAGTGCGGTGCAGTCTCCTGTGGCTATGATGGTTACCTCTGGGAACACAGACACTTGAAGAACTATCATCAGCACCAGAACTGATGAGGGGAATTACATCTGCTACTTAACACTATCATTAAGGCATAATAAAGTCATCATCATTAAACTACTGTAGGTCATTACTTTTACTCGATTAAGTCCATAATCAGCCAGTGAAATAATTGTTCTGTTCATGTGCAGCAATATGGTTCAGTGCATTGATCTCTTGCGGAGAAATCGAAAAGGTCAGAGTATTTGTTGAATCGAGTGAGGAAATTATTAATTGAATAGCAGAATGATGAATGAAAATCAGACACAGTCAAAGACACTAGGACACACAGAGTGACACTAGAGTTCAGAGAGAGCCTCACTTCATGTAGTACTGATAGATGTGCTAAGTGTAGTAGTAATAACAGTAGTAGTAGTAGTAGTAGTAGTAGTAGTAGTAGTAATGTAGTAGTAATGTAGTAGTAGTAGTAGTAGTAGTAGTAGTAATGTAGTAGTAATGTAGTAGTAGTAGTGTAGTAATGTAGTAGTAGGAGTAGTAGTAGTAGTACTCACTGCCTCCCTTGCCACTCTTCTCCATGCGGTACTGGTAGATGTGCAGTGTGAAAAGCATGTGAGAGTTGCGTCTCTCCTCCTCATCTGCGTCGGGCCTGCTGGTGCTGCGTGCTGCGATGGCCGCGTCCAGGAAGAAGGCTGCCTTCTCCGCCGTGGGTGCGCGGAGCTCGCTCTGGTTCTGGAGCTGAGGGGGGAGGAGGGAAGAGAGGGAGAGATAGGGTAAGAGGGGGGTAAAATAAAGAGAAGGTTTAGAGAGAAGGAGAGAGCATGGAGTTGGAGAGAGAGGGAAAAGAGTGAGAAGTGAACAGAGGAAGGAGAGAAAAAGGAGAGAGAGGGGGGAGACAGTTAATTGGACCCAAGCACACATTTCTTGCCCATTAGATTGGGTCTCGGGGGCAATTACAGAGAAACAGATATGCACACAGAGGGAGGGGGATTAGGGGAGGTAATGGAGGAGCAGGAGGCAGGGGCACTTTCCTCCACACGGATGTGGTGTGGTATGGAGAGAGGGGGAGAGGAGAGAAGGGGGCATCTAGTAGGGAGGCCACACCACGTGGTTACTAAGAGGAGGAGGAGCCGTGAAGAGCTTCACAGGACTCCGGCAGCCTTTGAAGTCACAGTCCACACAGAATCCAAAAAAACAACATCAGACGGCAACACCTGTCAGTGCCTTCAATCCCCCATCCCCCCAACTAGTCCCATTGTGCTGCAGAGGACCAGAGCTAACGCAGAGGTAATAGATGCTGATGGATGCTGACAGGGGAGTCAATAAAAAGGTATGGAGAAAGACGTCGATATTGTGGATGGCTTTGGTGAAAATATAGAGCAGGGATTATTGAGATGGGTAAGGCAGGGCAATATGGGCTCAGAGTACACAGAGGAAAGACCTGGGAGATGAAAGAAAACGGACAATACAAAGGCCTAAATCTTTGGGGTAGACAGAGGTAGATAGTAGTGAGAGTCAGATCAATACACAGACACTAATATATACCAGACAGAGAGAGACGGAGAGGGAGAACAAAGAAAGGCAAGAAAACAGGCAAGCGTCTAGACGCCTTTTTTTCCTCACTTGAGTGCCACAGATGGGGTCCTCACGCAGGTAGACCCCTGGGGACTGTCCATCCTGCAGGCTTCCTGTGGACACCTCAGACAGGAGGTCCTTCAGAGCCTCGTCCTTCCCACAGATCTCCACGGCAGACACGCGGACAGAGAAGCGCGTGCCCGTCTTCTCCTTGCGCTCGTTGATGAGCTTGAAGAGCCAAGAGATGGCACAGGGCACGATGCCCAGGCTCTGGGTGGAGCCGTCTTTGCCAATCATGGTGAACGTCTTGCCTGGAGACGGTGGAGAGGAAAGGGGGATGGAGACATTAATATACAAGTAATATGCATTGCTGTTGTCAACAGCCTGCTGCTCATTTCTCTCCTAAAACTGAGAAGACTTGTAATACGCTGTCCGGAATGGGTAGAGTTGATTGGGAATCTCCTGTGTCTATAAGAACTTGTGAAGGGGGTGATTCAAGGAGCAATCACTGGAGGATGAGCACAGTGGATAAGAAAAGGGAAAAGGAAGCCTGTTCTGAGAAATGACAGCCCCTCAGACTGGTAAAGAATCCAGGTCAATGACAGTGGGTAAAATTAAAGACACCCCTCACCACCATCTCTCACTAGCCCTTGCTCATCCAAACTCTCTTATCTTCTCCTCAGCTCACTCCAGTGCACCACTAAACCATTTGTGAATGTGAACATCAAACCAGGCTGTGAAAGAGAGCGTTTTTCTTTGCCAGATGAGGGGAGTAGAGGGGCTTACTTACCGAGCTTGACGTGGCCGAAGCAGAAGATGCAGCCATCCGCACCATTCACCACGGACTGGATGACCTCAGACACCGTCCCTGAGCACACCTCCGCCTGACGGAGACAGAGAGGGAGAAACAGAGAGAGAGAGTGTGAGAGAGAGATAGGGGAATTAGAGGGCAGCTCTACCATTCCCCACTCCATATGTTGTATATTGAAATATCAAATCTTTAACAGATCCTCAATTAGTTCTACAAATATTATAGGTATCAAACACAGGAGGAGCATCAGTAAGACAGGCTCTGATCAAAGATTCAGAGAGCGTCGTCATCAGGAACGTTTGTTGAAATGCGTGGCTCATCTTTACAATCTGTTTAACCACCACGGCTCCACTGAGGCTTCTGCTGCAGACTGAGATCTCCTCCCATACATCACAAAGCAAACAAGGCCTCTTACTGCGGAACAGCTTGCTGTTACTTTTAGCCACCAGCAGTGCGGTCCCAGTGGCACAATCTAGCAGTCTTGCCTCAGCCTTGCCTCAGAGTCTGCTCTACAGGAGCTGGGCAATCAGCCCCTATCAGCTGGCTTACTGTGGAGGAGATGTATCTGATGGAGGAAGCTATGAACATAACCCAACCTCCACTGTGGAGACACTGATCCATGCTGTAGACCCTGTAGCTACTGACCATACCAAGGCTTGATCAGATCCCCCACTGCTTCTCAAACCTAAATATTGTATAGTACGATAGGGAGCAATCGCCTTGAGTAGTTTGGTTCATGTTCCCTTTTTAGTAGGCACTTAACAGCATGTTGTATCACTGCTAGATCTTCTCATCTCCTCATCAATCAGTTCAGAGGATACTGAGCGGTCAATGGAAAGCTCAATGGTTTTGGTGAGAGAAGTTTCTAAACAGAACTCAATAGAACATAGTTGTCTGGTTGTTACTCAATCACCGTCAAGTAAACATGTCCTCAGTGTCTGGCCCTTCCACTTTGATCTTAATTTAGGCATGGCTCTACTAGACTGTAAGGTCTGGACTGGGAGAGGAGAGGTTAGATATAACTGGACTATGAAAGGAGAGCTTAGATATAAGTGGACTGAATTCAATTCATTCCCCAGACTTAAAAGCCCCAGCTGTTGTGGCCCATACTGGATAGAATGCTCCCGACCCAAGACAGGCATTTTTTCACTAAGCCCCTGGACTGCACCCAGCCAGCATACACACTCTGCAACTGCTTGGTCCTTACTTGAGAGGCATCCTGGGTAAACACTGCGTCGAAGGCGAAGATCTTTGGAATGGCCACGGTGGCTCTCCTGTGCCCTGAGTTGGCGTGGTCGTTGACTGATGGGTCGTAAAGGGTCAGCTGCTTCTTCCTGGGGTCCACCTTCAGGAAGGACATGGACTCGGACGAATCAGGAGCCTCCAGGGAGGGGCAGATACGCATCATCACTTTCACCTGCAACACAAGGAGAGAGAAAAAGAGAGAGAGAGCAGAGAACATAGATGTAAGCAAATATGGCAAATGTGGGAGCATTTGCAGGCAGATAACACAGTACATACAGTACACACAGCTACAGGAGACATGGGAGGAATTTGTAGTGGAGAGAGAACGGACAGGTTGAAATCACACCAACGCTGAACCTGGATAAACATGTCAATGATGATAGACAGTGGATGTTACCATGGAGACACGGCTACCCCTGACAAATGGATCACCCTTGCATGTTAAGCTGCCACTCGTGAGTCAACACAAAGCCTAATGGTGTCAGTGTACGGCTGATATTGTAAATCATAACAGTAATGACTGTGACTCTGAGCCACCCACCATGCTGAGGGATTATCCAACCAGCAGGCTGTTCTCTGGACCAAGAGCAACTCTGCAGCATCGGAACATATGGCCCCTCTCTTGTCTCTCTCTCTTCTCTCTCTCTCTCTCTCTCTCTCTCTCTCTCTCTCTCTCTCTCTCTCTCTCTCTCTCTCTCTCTCTCTCTCTCTCTCTCTCTCTCTCTCTCTCTCTCTCTCTCTCTCTCTCTCTCTCTCTCTCTCTCTCTCTCTCTCTCTCTCTCTCTCTCTCTCTCTCTCTCTCTCTCTCTCTCTCTCCTCTCTCTCTCCTCTCTCTCTCTCTCTCTCTCTCTCTCTCTCTCTCTCTCTCTCTCTCTCTCTCTCTCTCTCTCTCTCTCTCTCTCTCTCTCTCTCTCTCTCTCTCTCTCTCTCTCTCTCTCTCTCTCTCTCACAGACAGAATCAGTCTGGGATCTGTCTGTATTGAGTCTAAATTTAGAGTCCATAGATTCTGTGTCGCTTCAGGTTGTTTACATTTTAGTAATTTAGCAGACGCTCTTATCCAGAGCGACTTACAGTTAGTGAGTGCACACATTTTTCATACTGGCCCCCCGTGGGAATCGAACCCACAACCCTGGCGTTGCAAGCGCCATGCGCCATGTGTGTGTGTGTGTGTGTGTGTGTGTGTGTGTGTGTGTTTTTCATCTAGGTCAGTCTCCCTGACTAGCCCCCTCAAACAAATTCACACTCTTTTTATTCTGTGACAACTGCAATACCATTTATAAAGAACATGTAGGAGTGGATGATTCCTCTGATAAGAAGAACATCCTCACTCACTCTGTCAACATTTGACTGTGAAAACTCAACCCTGACTATCTTGTAGTATGACAGACAGGAGACATAAACATCTCTGTTGTCAGGCAGAGGAATGGATAATGGTGCTTCTCCTCGCTCTAAAAAATCCCTGAAAGCTTAGTGTGTTTATGGTTTAGCATAGTGGTAGTCAATCCACTGAACCAGTGCATCGGCACGCTCCCCCTATCCTTCATAGTTACAAACAGCTTGAGATTTAACAACCATGCGTTGATAAGGAATTCAGTCTGGGACAATAAAAATAATAAAAACCTGCATCGCACAAAAACAAAATGACTATGATGCCTGTGAGAGGCTCTGTGGTATGGAGCAGCTGATTACAACTAACTGTTCCCCCACCTCCCCTTTCTGCAAAGGCAGCAAAACTGACAGCTCAGACTGTTCCTTTCATTCTCTGTGTCTCTCTCCCGTGTCATTCGCAGCACGCCCACACAAAAGGCCTATTGTTCCCATGGCTTGTTTATAAATATTGCCACAGATCCTGGCTCTGGCACTAAGGAACAATGTGTGGTGGCTATACCATTCCGCCACAGAGGGAATTCCTCTCCAGTGTTCCGGCAGCCAAGTGCAAACTCTCTTTGTGCTCCGTGGGGGGCTGTTATCGTGACTGACGTGTACATATGTTGAGCAAATTACATTTGCTATGACATTTAAACCGGGCTTCCATATATGACTGCTGAGCCAACCGGGTGAGGGAGCGATAGCTAACGTCTAGAGCTGCTATATTTACATTGGCAGAGTAGTGATACCAGGGGCCGGCTGGAGCCTCTGCTGCATTTTAACACCTCGGGCCCCTCTGCTAATGGCCTTGTTCCCCTATCTCTTGATCCCACCAAGAAATCCATTAGCTGGGATTTTCTCCCAACCACCTCTCTACATGTCCAAACCCTCCACAAAACACATCGAATGGCTATAGTCTGGGTCAGCATTGACATCAACTCTTCATGGATGGATATGAGTGTCTTGAATAAATGCATAAGAAAACATCACAGCACCCATTCCCCTCAGTGTTTCAGTCATTTCTTCAGAAATGCATACTGTAGATTAGGTGTAAAGAAGCTGGGATGAATTGTCTACCGCAGACAAAAGAATGTTGGCAACTGAAATCGTGTTGGCTGCGGTTCCTCAAACAAGCATTGTTTCACAGCAGTGAACTCTTGGTTGTCTGAACCAGGTGACTGCAAACTGCAGTACTGTCTGAGACACAATGACAGGTTGAGTTTCCCATAACAGTGTGCTTAATGAAGAGGAACCTGGGGTTATAGACTTAGAATAATGCTGTAAAACAAGCTGATTTCCCTTTTCAAAACAACCCTGTGGCTGTCACAGATGTCTAGCTCAGTAACTCAGGTGTAGGGAGAGGAAGCTTCTTAATAACGCTGGTGTTTTATGAAGTGAGATTTACAATTTGGGACAAAATCTCAATGGTGTGGAAATTTGGCAGAGTAAGCAACGACTTCCCAACCAGGTGGGATCTAATCTTGTTAGGGGACTTCATCTGCTCTATAAATACAGGATCTCAGCTCAGCAAACAATACCCAATAAACCCTAGAGGAAGGGTGTGTTTATACAGCACTAACGCTATTGACAGACCAATCAACGCCATCCTGCTCGATTTCATCATCAGGTTTATGGAACGCAGCTAGCAGAAATTCGCTGTAGTAATGTTTGCAAACTTTTAGCCTTTAAAGTGAATTGGATTGGATTTTTGTGTTTTCTTTCCCTCAGAGGGAGGAACGTGGCCCTAACAAACTGAGTGAATTCATGACCTTCGAACAGGCTTATCTGCCCGCATCTGTATGGACTGGACCAGACGACTGGCTGCCTATGGACTAATGCGTCACCACTGTGCATTCTCCCATTAAAATGTCAGTCACTCATACACACTGTATATGCGTGTGTGTGCGTGTGTGTGTGTGTGTGTGTGTGAGTGAGTGCATGTGTATGTGCAAACGTGTATGTGTGGCCTCCTGTAGCAAAGTTGGTAGAGCATGGCGCTTGCAACGCCAGGGTTGTGGGTTCGATTCCCACGGGGGGCCAGTATGAAAAATGTATGCACTCCCTAACTGTAAGTCGCTCTGGATAAGAGTGTCTGCTAAATGACTAAAATGTAAATGTGTGTGTGTCTGTGTGTGTGCCTGTCACTCCTTACCTTTCCCATCCCGGGGTTCTCCTTGACCTTTGAGACGGCGCGGAGCAGGCATGGTGGGGCGGGGGGCGGCGAGAGCTGCAGGGTGCCACTGAAGTTGGTGGGGTAGATGGAGGGCTCCTGGGCTCCAGGGTGCAGCAGGGAGGGAGGCTGGTGCTTCTTCCGCTTGGACGAGAGGTTCAGCTTCTGAGCTGCCCTGGGAGGAGCAAACACAAGAAGAGTTTAGCCTAACTTCAAAAACATACAATTTAGCCAGCCATCTGTAATGTGCTGGGCAGGAAGTAAGATAAACTTCATAGGAGCCACCAGGCATCTCTTTCTTCCATAGTCGACAGGAGAAGGGCGCTCCCGACTCTCCTCCACCCTCATCCACTCCCAATGCTACCTCCCCTTTAACTCCCCATTCCCTATCTGGGGCCAAGGCTTTATAAAATGCTTCAGTTCTTCACTTCAAAACAGTAACAACATAGAATTCTCAAACGCTTTAATTTCAGCACTCCAATCGCTCACGCACTGCTAAAGACACAATGAAGCCCAATTCTGCTTTCCATGTGTCTACATTTGACAAGCCGCCATGACACCTGTGTTGTCAGTGGGCCAGCAGATGCTTGTCATGGCGCTAATGTACACTAAATGGATCAAACACAACACACCTGTCAGGAACATGACAGGTAAGGATGGATGGCACAATGTTGCCGTACAGGTAAGGCTGTTGCAGTGACCGTTGTACCGCTACACCAGCAGTCATGACCGCAGTCAAATTACATTAAGTCACAGTAATCTCCTCTTATGCACTCTGGACATGCGTTGGTAGTACCAATTTACTAACGACCGTCAGGTCGCTAATGGCCTGGTATTCAGTGCTCTATTGTCCCTCTAACCACTCTGACATCAATGCAAACGCAATCTAAAATCACATCAAACACTTATCATCAAAACAGTATTGTGCTTTTAAAACACACCATTAGGCTACATTTTGTTACCTCACTGTGATGATCAGTTTGAAGAAAGAAGCTCAACAACAGGTTGAAACTGAGTGGAAAACATGGTCATTGTGGATGTTGCTTCAAAGCCAAACACAACAAAATGGACAGCGCTTTCTAAGGTGATTATTAATTCAAAGCATTTAAGATGTTGCATGTAGAACACCCATCAGCATATTAGAGCTTATGCCTATATATGAGTCCGAAAAAAAACACCTGAATTAAAATAATGATTGTGCTGTTATACAATACAATCATAATAATAGCCTACAGCTTATTACGTACGGCAGAAAAACATTTAAAAACAAAGATTTAAGATGTCTTTGGTACATAATTGGTCTAGCCTATACTATAAATTCTAGTAATCGCCTTTGAGTGTGGACTGTATTATTATGCATACCGGATGGACTGGTTACCTTATGTTACGCTCCAAACTTTATCTGGGAGACAACGTATAGGCCTAGGCGATGCTGTTGGTTCATCGATTGTGCAGGGCGGCTTACAGAGTTAGCCTACAGTTACAGTGAATTAGTATTTGATTTTGAATAGCCTAGTAATAGGGAATTTTTTATATTTTCATAATTAATAGGCTGACATTACCTTTAGCTACAGAGTATCTCACCACCGTGCATTTCCTTCTCCTCCTATCTCTCCTTCATTCCTTTCTCGAGTGTGCAGAGATAGGGGCTGACAACAGTTTAATTAAATATATTTCGTTATGAAAACCTATTACTATCTATGTTCCCGAACAGATTTCACTTGGTTTCCCAAATTAAGCACTAGGTAGCCCTTGGCATACAGAGTTTGGGCGGAATATCACCTGTCGAACAGCGAGAGGCTGCATGGTCCTCAAACAGTGGTTGATGTGTGAAGTTAAATAAGTGTTCTTATAAGCCCAGACATTTTGTATACGCAATCCTGTGTGAAAGCATCGTTTTGATGGTTGCCACTAAAAAGAGGAGGCACCCAGCTGCTACTATATTTATTTCTCAGCTGCTCCGCTATAAAACCGGATTAGCCTACCCGGCATGATTTAAGAACGAACTGCGGGAAAGCAGCCTCCATTCGCTATTTAAGTGCATATATACGGATTACCTCTTTTTTCCACTACCCCTATTGCTGCCCATTTGATAATGGGCCATTCTACACTGAACAAATATATAAATGCAACAATTTCAAAGATTTTACTTGTTTACAGTTCATAAGGAAATCAGTCAATTTAAATAAATAAATTAGGCCCTAATCTATGGATTTCACGACTGGGAATACAGATATGCATCTGTTGGTCACAGATACCTTAAAAAAAAGTAGGGGCGAGGATCAGTAACCAGTCAGTATCTGGTGTTACCACCATTTGCCTCATGCAGCGTGACACATCTCCTTCGCATAGAGTTGATCAGGCTGTTGATTGTGGCCTGTGGAATGTTGTCCCACTCCTCGTCAATGGCTGTGCGAAGTTGCTGGATATTGGCAGGAACTGGAACACGCTGTCGTACACGTCGATCCAGAGCATCCCAAACATGCTCAATGGGTGCCATGTCTGGTGAGTATACAGGCCATGGAAGAACTGGGACATTTTCAGCTTCCAGGAATTGTGTACAGATCCTTGGTCATGGGGCTGTGCATTATCATGCTGAAACATGAGGTGATGGCGGCGGATGAATGGCACGACAATGGGCCTCAGGATCTCGCCACGGTATCTCTGTGCATTCATATTGCCATCGATAAAATGCAATTGTGTTCGTTGTCCATAGTTTATGCCTGCCCATACCATAACCCCACCACCACCATGGGGCACTGTGTTCACAACGTTGACGTCAGCAAACCACTCGCCCACAGGATGCCATACACACTGTCTGCCATCTTCCCGGTACAGTTGAAACCGGGATTCATCCGTGAATAGTACACTTCTCCAGCGTGCCAGTGGCCATCGAAGGTGAGCATTTGCCCAGTGAGCATTTGCCCACTGAAGTCGGTTACGACGCCAAACTGCAGTCAAGTCAAGACCCTGGTGAGGACGATGAGCACGCAGCTGAGCTTCCCTGAGATGGTTTCTGACAGTTTGTGCAGAAATTATTCGGTTGTGCAAACTCACAGTTTCATCAGCTGTCCGGGTGGCTGGTCTCAGACGATCCCGCAGGTGAAGAAGCCGGATGTGGAGGTCCTGGGCTGGCGTGGTTACACGTGGTCTGCGGTTGTGAGGCCGGTTGGACGTACTGCCAAATTCTCTAAAACGACATTGGAGGCAGCTTATGGTAGATAAATGAACATTACATTCTCTGGCAACAGCTCTGGTGGACATTCCTGCAGTCAGCATGCCAATTGCACGCTCCCACAAAACTTCAGACATCTGTGGCATTGTGTTGTGAGACAAAAACTTCACATTTTAGAGCAGCCTTTTATTGTCTCAGCACAAGGTGCACCTGTGTAATGATCATGCTGTTTAATCAGCTTCTTGATATGCCACACCTGTCAGGTGGATGGATTATCTTGGCAAAGGAGAAATGCTCACTAACAGGGATGTAAACAAATTTGTGCACAAAAAAGCTTTTTGTGGGATCTTTTATTTCAGCTCATGAAACATGGGACCAACACAATTTACATATTAGTAAAGACAAGATTACATTGAGAATAGTCTGATGGGTAAAATATGATCACTTGATGAGAGAACAGCGTGTGCAGCCTGAGGCTAGGAACAGAGCGCAAGCTTTTTGGGGGACTTTTTCGAATAGTCAATAGCCTATAGTCGAATCATGCAGCCCATATATATGTTTTGATTTCTAAGACATTCTACGGTCTGTATCATTCACAACAAAATTTGCCAAATAACTTGAAATCTAGCGAATAGGACCTGTTTCAAATTATTACTTTTACGCTCAACATAGCCACTTCATATGCGGAATTGCTCCGGAATGGGAAAACTATCCTTTCTATTTCATTCAGTTCAATTATATTATTCTTAGTATAAAATCATATAATATAAAATAAAGGCACGGGACATACAGTGGGGGAAAAAAAGTATTTAGTCAGCCACCAATTGTGCAAGTTCTCCCACTTAAAAAGATGAGAGAGGCCTGTAATTTTCATCATAGGTACACGTCAACTATGACAGACAAATTGAGAAAAAATCCAGAAAATCACATTGTAGGATTTTTAATGAATTTATTTGCAAATTATGGTGGAAAATAAGTATTTGGTCACCTACAAAAAAGCAAGATTTCTGGCTCTCACAGACCTGTAACTTATTCTTTAAGAGGCTCCTCTGTCCTCCACTCATTACCTGTATTAATGGCACCTGTTTGAACTTGTTATCAGTATAAAAGACACCTGTCCACAACCTCAAACAGTCACACTCCAAACTCCACTATGGCCAAGACCAAAGAGCTGTCAAAGGACACCAGAAACAAAATTGTAGACCTGCACCAGGCTGGGAAGACTGAATCTGCAATAGGTAAGCAGCTTGGTTTGAAGAAATCAACTGTGGGAGCAATTATTCGGAAATGGAAGACATACAAGACCACTGATAATCTCCCTCGATCTGGGGCTCCACGCAAGATCTCACCCCGTGGGGTCAAAATGATCACAAGAACGGTGAGCAAAAATCCCAGAACCACACGGGGGGACCTAGTGAATGACCTGCAGAGAGCTGGGACCAAAGTAACAAAGCCTACCATCAGTAACACACTACGCCGCCAGGGACTCAAATTCTGCAGTGACAGACGTGTCCCCCTGCTTAAGCCAGTACATGTCCAGGCCCGTCTGAAGTTTGCTAGAGTGCATTTGGATGATCCAGACGAGGATTGGGAGAATGTCATATGGTTAGATGAAACCAAAATAGAACTTTTTGGTAAAAACTCAACTCGTCGTGTTTGGAGGACAAAGAACTTCACAAAGAGCTTCACCTACTGTGAAGCATGGGGGTGGAAACATCATGCTTTGGGGCTGTTTTTCTGCAAAGGGACCAGGACGACTGATCCGTGTAAAGGAAAGAATGAATGGGGCCATGTATCGTGAGATTTTGAGTGAAAACCTCCTTCCATCAGCAAGGGCATTGAAGATGTACCGTGGCTGGGTCTTTCAGCATGACAATGATCCCAAACACACCGCCCGGGCAACGAAGGAGTGGCTTCGTAAGAAGCATTTCAAGGTCCTGGAGTGGCCTAGCCAGTCTCCAGATCTCAACCCCATAGAACATCTTTGGAGGGAGTTGAAAGTCCATGTTGCCCAGCGACAGCCCCAAAACATCACTGCTCTAGAGAAGATCTGCATGGAGGAATGGGCCAAAATACCAGCAACAGTGTGTGAAAACCTTGTGAAGACTTACAGAAAACGTTTGACCTGTGTCATTGCCAACAAAGGGTATATAACAAAGTATTGAGAAACTTTTGTTATTGACCAAATACTTATTTTCCACCATAATTTGCATATAAATTCATAAAAAATCCTACAATGTGATTTTCTGGAAATATTTTTCCTCATTTTGTCTGTCATAGTTGACGTGTACCTATGATGAAAATTACAGGCCTCTCTCATCTTTTTAAGTGGGAGAACTTGCACAATTGGTGGCTGACTAAATACTTTTTTCCCCCACTGTATAAGCATATCTTGTCTGCTAAATTAACTAGCCTACAGCCTATTGCATGGCGCATAGCCAGATAACATACAATAGGCTGACACATATTCTGTTCTTCTAAAATACATTTTCTTCATATCACGTTTCTTCAGACCTGCCTAAAATAAATAATGGATTTATTGTGATGGTGTATATTAAATGGATTTACTTTTGAAGGCATGCATCAGCGGCTTGTATGCGTGGAGGCCTGGAGATGCTAAACATGTTTATTTTAATGATCACTCATTTACCGTGAGACCGGCAGATATTTGCATGACAATAACTGGCTGACACAGCCCTACTTACAGGCAATGGAAATGTTTGTTCTCATTATAGAATTGAAGTGATTGTGACAAGAAACATTGTATTATTTAATATGTTATTCCGGTATAAAGGTGAAGCTTGTTAGGGGTTCCTGATCATATCCGATGGAATCAATGACTGATCCCTGAATCTCCCATTCACTGAGTCCCGTGATAGACAGATTTGTTGAGGAGAGTGAGAGACATAGATCTCTCCTGGTACTGTGGGCTAGTTAGACCTTGCGTCTCATTAAGTGGTTGTCTTTAAGCAGTTCCACTGTTCTGGCGTTTAGCACAGCTCTCAGGGTAAGACCCAGCTCTGTGACGGGACTAATTAAAATCCACTGTCATCCTTCTCTCTCTCTCTTTCTCTGGTCACAAGGCCAACTGAGTGAGACACACGCGTTCCTTTCAGTCTAACTCCTGCAAGACAGAGACAATATCTCTGCTCTGAGTCCGACTGCAACTCTACTAGCTCTGTAACTCTGTAACAGTCAGCCACACTTATAACAGCCAGTGATATGGCACCACTGTCGATCAGTTACCACAAAACTTCATCTTAAAAGTCAAGGTCAGAGTAAAGGAATACGCACAGGAAATTCAATGCACTGAATGCTTTTCAGTCACACAGTTAAGAATCAGAGAGACGCAAGAGACAAAGAAGCAGTTGTCAATAAGAAGGAGAGAGTGACAGAGAAATGAAGATGGTATGAGTGATGAAAAGAGGAGAAATGTGAAGAGGGAGGGTTACAGGTAGAGAGAGAGAGACAGTCCATGTGTGTCTGTCTCAGTGAGAGGCTGTTGCCTGAGAGCCCAGCATCCTGAGCTCATTAGTCCTGCTCGGGGCTCCTCCGGACAGGGTGGGCGGCTGCCAAAATATACCCCTCTCTACCCCCTGGAGTGACAGCCACACCCCTCCCCACCTTTCCCCCTCCCCAGTACAGCACAGCACGCCCCCTGCAGCGACAGCCCAAGAGCACAATCAGGGAACACACCGCTGGCTGATGAAAGAATTATTGCATCCAAGAGGGCTACAGGAGGAGGCTCTCCCCAGGGACCAGCCTGTGTGTGACAGCATGAGAGAAGGAGAGTGTGAGGGAATAGATGAATGTGAGATGGTAAAAATTCAAGAGAAACTCGGCACATACAGTGTGTGTGTGTGTGTGTGTGTGTGTACACATGTCAGTCTGCACATTTCAGTCTGCACATGTATGAAAGGGAGTCTGCATTACACATTAATTGTTCAACACAAATTCTCTCTCTGTCTCAAATTATTCACATTCAAAAGGTGCTATTGTAGAAATGTGAGGAATCTGCCAACATGACAAAGACACACAGCAACAAACAATAAACTACTATTAAACATTTGGATAGGATTCACAGGTTCCATTGTTTGCTTTTCCCCCTGTCCCTCTGGGAGCCCATATGGCATTGCAGGGTATGCCTGTAACCTTGAGGGTTAAAGCCTGTCACACAATGAGAAGGAAAGGCACGTGCGTCCGCTTGAAAGGAGAGAGTCAGGGTTGTGTGTAATTCTGTTGTTCCGTCAGAGCCACTCAATGGGTGATGAGCAATAACAGTGAGCGCTCACCTCTGTAACAACGCACACACCCTAATGGGGAAATTAATTGCTTGTCACATGGCTTTCCCTCTCCTTTCCCTCTCTTTTCTCTCTCTCTCTCTATTTCCCTCTCACCTTCCCAGTAAGAGGGAGCTAGCTGTGATCACCCAATCGAAAATGTGCAGGGAGGAGAGGCTCAGATTCCCTCACTCACTACAGCTTGCCCACCTGTTCAACACCCATCTCTGTCCTAATGAAGCCATTTCAGTACACATCTTGGGTCTGAATGCATGCTCAAACACATGAACTGCATTTCACAGATGTGGGGAGAGAGATTCTGAAAGTTAGAGGATTATCAGGCAATACAGCACTGTAGGTAGGACGCAAACAACCAGCCTCTCTGAAATATTTTCTACAACATGCATGTCAAATTATGAGGGATTACTTTAAATAGTACATTGTCCAATAGTGCCCAAATACAATCTAATAAAATGTCAAGACAGTGGAAAAGATAGAGAGATAGAGTACTTACAGCTCTTTCCAATCCATGATCTAGTTAGTGGTCATAGTCAAAGAGCGCAAAAGTGGTCAAGCTCAACTTTAGGGTCCATGTCTCCACTTCCAGGGTTCCCCATTCCTTTAGCATTAGAGACACAGAGAGAGAAGTAGAGAGCAGAAAGAGGCGGGGCCGATTCCTTTTGGGGCAAGGGGGTCCTTGTTACTCCGATCACAATTATCGAAGGTTCCACTTGATTTCACAACGGTTTGTAAGGGGCCAAGGGGACGGAGGGAAGGGGCACCAACGTCATCCTAGCTGACTGGGAGAGGAGGGCGTGGATTGTAAAGAGGTTCCAGTGAGGGGGTCCAGACAGGTTTTCAGGACGGAGAGAGAGGAAAAGGCAGAGAAGAAGAGGTCAGAGGGGAGAAAAGCACCTCATCCTCTGTACATATTCCAGTGAAACAAACACCTGTTCTGTGTCCACGCCTCTCCACTCACCAAAGTTCAGTCTCAGTTCAGAGATCCAATACCTCCAATAGAAGCAGACTCTCCAGCACTCTGACAAGATGCTCTTACTCCTATCTCTCTCTAATTCACTCTCTCCTTTTCTGTTCTCTTCTCTTTCAGCCTCTCCTTTTCTGTTCTCTTCTCTTTCAGCCTCTCCTTTTCTGTTCTTTTCTCTTTCAGCCTCTCCTTTTCTGTTCTCTTCTCTTTCAGCCTCTCCTTTTCTGTTCTCTTCTCTTTCAGCCTCTCCTTTTCTGTTATTTTCTCTTTCAGCCTCTCCTTTTCTGTTCTCTTCTCTTTCAGCCTCTCCTTTTCTGTTCTCTTCTCTTTCAGCCTCTCCTTTTCTGTTCTCTTCTCTTTCAGCCTCTCCTTTTTCTACCCTTTCACTTCTCTCCTTTTCGCTCTTCATCCAACAGGCATTGGTTTGTGTTTATTTCTTCCCTCTGTTTCTCTCTCCCAGTTAATCCATGCTGTTACATCTCTGCTGTGTGGCTGTAGCAGGGAGTCCTGGTGGCTGTGTCCTTCCCTGTGCTCCGTGCCTCTGGTTGAGGGGAGGAGGGGGCGGCAGCAGTCAGCAGTCAGAGACAGCCAGGAGGGGGAGAGAGAACCAGTGTGGAGCCTGGGCTGGGGGGGCTTCAGGGGAATGGGGAGGATTCCTGCTCCCGTTCCAGCTCTCAATCCTGCTCCTGCTGCCGGAGAAATGCTGCCAGCTGTCCTGCCGTGTCTCTCTCTCCTTTCCTCTCTTTCTCTCCTGCGCCCTCTCGCTCCCTCTTCTCAGCCCAGCCCCTTTTCCCTCCGACAGCCATACGAGGTGGCAGTGCTCTACTGCTGGCTGCTCGCGGTGTGATCGGCAAGTGCTCTCGCTCTCTGTCTCCACACACTGACACGAGCCTGCGCGCATGCACACACGCACTATGCCACACGTTGCATGAATACCTCATGCATAAAGGAACCCTCTCTTCTTTTGCCTATCCCAGACTTCAAACAGATTTGGTTAGTATGCCTACAGCACATGCATGCGTGTGTTTGTGTGTTTTTGTTTTACTATACTTGTGGGTACCAGAAGTCCTCACAAGGATAGTAAAACAAGGACAATTCGGACACGAGGAAAAATGCTATTTTAGACTTAGGGGTTAGGTGAGGTTTAGGTTTACAATTAGGATTAGGCTTAGGGTTAGGTTTAGGAGTTAGGGTTAGGTATAGTTTTAGGGTTATGGTTAGGCTTAGGGTTACGTTTAGGGTTATGGTTAGGTTAAGGGTTAAGGTTAGATTTAGGGGTAGGGGTTAGGGAAAATAGGATTTTGGATGGGGATCAATTATTTGGTCCCCACAAGGATAGCAATAGAAAACTAAGTGTGTGTGTGTTCGTGTTTCTTTGTGTTTAGCTGAGAATGTAATTAGTTAGATGAATGAGAATGTCATTTATTATAAGAAGTGACACATCGATAAGAAGCGAGATACTTAAGTCTGTGAAGACGGATAGACCATTGAATCAGATGCTGGCTGAGCGATGCTTTGACTCAATGGAAAGTGGGAGAGGAGGAGGACAGACAATGAACAGATGACAGGCAGAGAGGCAGATTTATGCAGGGCAGACAGAGACAGAGAGGGCACTCACTCACTGGTCTGGTCAAGGGGAAAAAGGGGAAAGCAATGTGTATGAATGGGCGAAGCTAGTATGAAAGTGGCCTGTATTCCCATGACTGCCAATTTACTAGTAGGTATTTTAGCTCTCCTCCGGTCTTGTTTAAAAGGCAGTCTGATTTCCACACCATTAGGGTGAGCAGAGTGGCTCTGCCATTCAGCAGACAAATTCAGTCACTACAGAGCTTTCCCTCTGACACACTGCTCCATATACGAGTACAATGGATTCTGGTTTCTGGATTCTGAGGCACAAAACAAGCTACAGTGTCCCCCATAACGCAAACAAAAATCAGTATAGAGTGACTTAGTTCACATATGAAACCTTGGATGTTTTTGAAGGACAGTGATATGGCAAACCCCTCCCACCCTTGGCCACCTCCTACCTACAGATCCACAGACCCCCTTCAGAACAAGACTGACAGCGATCAATGTCTGTAAGACCAAACTAATGTGGGCATTGGTCATCGTGACAACGTTGGTGAGTGGAGAGGCGTGGACATAGAACAAGTGTTTGTTTCACTGGAATATGTACAGAGGAGGTGCTTTTCTCCCCTCTGACCTCTTCTCTTCATGAAAACGATTAGTCTCTCATTGAATGACAACAAACACTTGAAGAATTGGGGAATCCCTACTGTTGACCAATCACCGACGAAGGGGTGTAGACTTCGGCTACCGACTTCGGCTTGCCTCAAGAAATGTTTTGTGTGCACGAACAGCCGAAAAAGCCCGAACTGTTTCAGATGGGAAGCATGCGGATGCCTTTAAACCCATTGGGATCATGCTCGGTGTGGTTTCATGTGTACATCAAAACAGGGTAATTATAGGGCGTCACCATTGGGCCAAACTCTCAATACAGCCTCTCAACGTCACCCTCTGTACAGACCCTTTGAACAGATAACAACTGTAATATATATAAATGAGCCAAGGTAAGATTAATGCAAGAGCAGCACTGGCAGCACAAATAAAGGATCTGCTAGGCTTTTGTTAATGACAGAATGGACATCTACATTTGGGGTTGGCCTGCAGGGGGGAGTGGCAGGGGGCCTGCTGCTTTCAAAGGTTCACAGTTTGGCCTGTTGTCAATATTCTCTCTGGCCCCCTTTTCAGGCTTTGTCAAATTAGCAAGAGAAATTCCTCTGGCCCGGAGAGTCATTAGTCGGTGCACCCATTAGCTTGTTTGTGCAAATTTGTCTCTGTTCCTCAGCCCAGCTCCAAAGCTCTTTAGGTAGCAGGACCTTTTCCAGTCTAATTACCATGTTGGCCCCATTTACCATCCTTGACATTTTCTTTCTCCGGTTCCCCCTCTTTTCTCACCAGACAAGATAACGGTGCTCTGGCCATTCATGCACAGATCAGATCACTGGGGCTGATATCAGACTGCATTAACCCCTCCAGCGTGGATCTGCCTCCTCTGGTGATTAGCAGCAGCCAAGCTCCTGTCTGTCTGAATGGAGATGGAAGCTCTGGGCTCCAGCCAAACTGTACATGTAAAACACACTGATAACAACCACATCACAATGAACCCAGCTCAATGTAGTAGCAGACCTACTGGAGTCTGTCTCTCCTGCTCTTAACAGGTATGCCTGGAGGTGAATGGTTATATGTTTGTAATGGATTAAAGGAATGGCCAAAACAGTGGCTTAAGTGTAGCAAACAAAGAAGTGCCACATCAGCATATGTGTTCAGGATTGATTGATCTCTAGGTTTCTTCCTAGGTTCCTGCCTTTCTAGGGAGTTATTCATAGTCACCGTGCTTCTACATCTGCATTGCTCGCTGTTTGGGGTTTAAGGCTGAGTTTCTGTATAAGCACTTTGTGACATAATATGCTGATGTAAAAAGTGCTTTATAAATACATTTGATTTGATTGCATGCATGCGTTTGTCAATCAGGAAAGGTGTGTTTTGATTAAAGGAACCATCAATAGGATTTCTCCCTGGAGCTCAGATCTGGTGTATACATCATGCTATTGATGGGCTGACCTTGACATGGACATCTCCCAGGACGCCATAAGTGTGAGAGAAACATACTATATATGCATGTTGTATGAAGTCCTATGTACGGTGGCTCAACTGTTGGGGAGAAACAGAGGGTTTGTTGGACTGCTGTTTTATCTCACCACATATGGGCACCAAAACAAGGCCAATCGTCCACCTCCACAGAACACTGACAGTGTTGAGGACGTCAACAGCACCTTGCCAAAAATTATGTTGGAGTAACAACATCTGCATCTCTGCAGTGGCCTGGATGGCCGGAGAACCAGGTCACGTCCAGACTGACCGACAGACAGACCATCGCTAAAAGTCTCGAGTCAAAACAAAACATCAGACTAAACAATATATGAAAAAAGAGAAGGGTGGGCTCAAAGAAGGGAAAGAGTGTGATGTATTAGTCTACGGGGAGGGGAGGGTTGGGATTTGGATACGAACCCGGTTTAGGGTAAGGGGTAGGTGAAGGGTTTGGTTTAGGTGCTGCTCAGTACGGTGAAGGGAGGAGTGTCTTTGGGAGGGGGGCTTAAGGGTAGGCCTTGTCAAAGAGGTGGGGCTTTAAGGGGGACTGAAAGATAGTGATGGTCTCTGAGTCACGGATGACTAGAGGGAGGGAGTTCCAGAGCCTCTGAGCAACCCTGGAGAAGGCCCTGGACAGGAGTGATGTGCTGCCAGGACTTTGTGTGGGTGAGGAGTCGGGCTGCAGAGTTTTGAACCATTTGGAGCTTATGGAGGGAGCTTGAGTTGATGCCGGAGAGTAGTGAGTTGCAGTAGGCAAGTAGGCAAGACGTGAGGAGATGAATTCATGTATGATGTCATAGTGTAGCCCAGGCCTGGAAGCAGGAAGGCACGTCGCACCACATCAAGATTTAGTATCAGGGTCACTGGGTAGATCATTAAGAACAGGGAAAACACTCATACACAAAGCTTTTCACCACATGGAATGGAGGTAGCTAGCTATATGTCAGTGGACCAGAGACCCCATCTAAGTTCCATGAATCCTTGATTCCACTGAGTGACAGTTTCTCCTGATGTATGTTTGGTGATGTGTATATATACATGCATTAGCCCCAACACTGACTACATGTGGAGCGTATAGAGTGGACTCAGGGGGTTATTCAGAGTGGGCTCTTAAAATAACCTGTGGCGATGTGGGAAAATGGCTGCTTGTACAGTGTGGAGGGGGCTAGTGTTACCTGGGCCCCATGGGGGAGGAGGGGAGGCTCTGAATGTCCACTTCACAAATTGGAGGGGTGGAATGACAAGGCTGACATGTGACATCAGTGTGTCGCCCATGGTTTAGTCTGGCTGTGAGCTCTGTCTCCTTTTTAGCTGGGATGTTAACCTCAGTGAAACATTCCTCTGGTGTCTCTCGACCTTTCTTTCTCTATTCTCTACTTAACCCCATCTCACTAAATGCAACTCATGCCTAAAACAGCAACTCATCACAGAAAATTCTAAGAATATGTTCAAAGGTCATTGAGGCCACAAACTGAATGTGGCTCTGAATGTTTTTGCACGTTTGCTTGTTTTATAGCATTGAAAATAACTTCTAGTTTCTTATCTCTGTTTTTCACCCTGTCCTTATTCGTTCCTGTCTTGCATCCATATTCAGGTTCCCTTCAACAAACCAACTCAAAAGGGACAGCAACTCTAGTTCATTATCTTCTTGGTCACTATAGAGGAGTGTCTGTCTCTCCAGTCGGCTTTCTGCAGAACATTAAAATGGAGGAGAGAACTAACAGGCTAATCTCACTGTCCGTCAAATCTTATCAATCTTAAGCCTCTACCTCTTAACTGACTGCCTGCTTCCGTCCTGCAGTCTTTTAATGGTGATCTAAAGGGATGGTCCTTTCTCCTAGGCTCGTTTACACAGCATCCAGGAGCAAGTGGACAAATACCTCTAGGCTAGGATTTATTGAGTCTCTATAAAGCCTAACCAGAAATAGATAGATGAATCCCTGGCAGGCCAACCAGGCAGCTATGAATGTGATGTCCTGTAACCTGACCAATAACCTGCTTACATCATTACAAACGCACTGGACTGAAGCCTGGGAGAAAAGCCTTTTGTTCCAACAGGATGTCCAACACGCTCTTTGCGTCGACACGCTGGCTGGCCTTGGACACAGAATACCAAATGGGGCATCATTTGTGTGCTGTCTGCCCAAGGCTGCGGGTATCTTTGCTGCACTGATCTCTGGCCAATTAGCCAAGTAGAATCCACACACATACAAAGACCTACAGTACAGGGTATATTCAGTCCTACACAGTCCACAGACAGTCCTACAGTACAGGGTATATTCAGTCCTACACAGTCCACAGACAGTCCTACAGTACAGGGTATATTCAGTCCGACACAGTCCACAGACAGTCCTACAGTACAGGGTATATTCAGTCCGACACAGTCCACAGACAGTCCTACAGTACAGGGTATATTCAGTCCGACACAGTCCACAGACAGTCCTACAGTACAGGGTATATTCAGTCCGACACAGTCCACAGACAGTCCTACAGTACAGGGTATATTCAGTCCTACACAGTCCACAGACAGTCCTACAGTACAGGGTATATTCAGTCCGACACAGTCCACAGACAGTCCTACAGTACAGGGTATATTCAGTCCGACACAGTCCACAGACAGTCCTACAGTACAGGGTATATTCAGTCCTACACAGTCCACAGACAGTCCTACAGTACAGGGTATATTCAGTCCGACACAGTCCACAGACAGTCCTACAGTACAGGGTATATTCAGTCCGACACAGTCCACAGACAGTCCTACAGTACAGGGTATATTCAGTCCGACACAGTCCACAGACAGTCCTACAGTACAGGGTATATTCAGTCCGACACAGTCCACAGACAGTCCTACAGTACAGGGTATATTCAGTCCGACACAGTCCACAGACAGTCCTACAGTACAGGGTATATTCAGTCTGACACAGTCCACAGACAGTCCTATAGTACAGGGTTTAGCTGCACTATAAAGACTGGACTGCTGTCACATCACAGCTCTTGGTTAATCTCTGCTAAAATGCAACGCAAAGCACAGAAACTGTGAAAATATGGTTGATTTATACGGCATTTAAATAATATTTCTCTCCCCTTTTTCTTGAGTAAAGCAGAAATAGCACCACTCTGTGTAAAAACACCAATCTCTCATGATCTCCTTAGCATTCATGTGAAACTGCAGTGAGGTGGGAAAGGAGGGCGATTGAAAGGAGGGCGATTGAGCGAGCGAGAGACAGAGAGAGAGCGAGAGAGAAAGAACAGACGATCAGCAGAAAGAAGGGGCGTGAGGGAGAGACAGTGGGAGAGAGGGACAGGGAGAAAAAGCAGAGCAAGGTAAAGGAGGGGAAATTAAATGGACATAAGAGAGATGGAATAGGTGACAGAGAAACAGATGGTAGAAAATAGACAGGGACCACAGGAGAGCGAGAGGAAGAATGTTTGAGGGGCAGAACGAATGAGAGAGAGGGAGGGAGGGAGACAAGGGAGCGTCTCAGCGGGAGGGGCATAGTGAGTGTGTGTGCGGTGGTCTATACAGCCTGGTCCTCTCTAGGATCACTGAGTTGGCCTGGTGCCAGTGAGGGGCTGTCTGAGAGGAGGTAAATCATTTTCTGCCTGAGAAAGAAACACAGAAAGATGATCATTGGGGCTCCGCCACAGTCAGCTTGGAATTGCTTTATTCCCAAAGTGCACCAAAACGGGAATCCCCTGTCGATCTAAAATAAATGGAACAGTTGGAGTCTAAATGGAAAACATTCTAATTAAAATGGCAAAACTCCTGGTTCTGTGTTGCACTGGGTGGAGGTAGACTTTGGCAGTTGCTTGTATCCACTGTGGTGAAGTTTGTCTTTTTAGGTCCTGGAGCCATTTTGTTAGATACCAGATCAAGGAGACAAGGTTTATGCCAACGATGCCAATAGAATCAATCCCAATGAATGTAGCATGAAACAGACTACGATGCCAAGTTTGACCCCTTAGCGATGAGGGAGGGAGTGTTGCTGGAGCTGCAGCCATGTGTGAGCTGAAACACCTCCCTGCGCGTTTGTGTTTCCTCCACTGCCCATAAAGCATTGTGTCCCCAGAAGTCAAGCCCAGAACTCCTACACCCTACAGCTCTATGGTCCCCTCCTTACCCCAGCTTCCCTCCCACTCAACCCCCATCCAATTGAGAGGCCAAGCACCCCTCCAGCCAAGCCATGGGCTTAAGGAGGGTTTAGGGCAGCCACAGGAGGGATCGGAGGGGGGGTAGAAATCAGAGGCAATAATTCCATTTGCAGTACATTTTATTGTTTCCTAAATTGCCTCCTCAATGGTATCCACAAACACGTTGTGTTAATGTGGCCTCTCCGAGCGTCTGCTTAAGCCTTGGTGAGGCAGTCCAAGTAGAGGGCTTTAGCTCGGCAGCCTCTATTTTCATACAGTAGGAAAATCAATCTTCTGCAGATTGACCATAACTGACTTACTAGAGTCTTACACACCAGGAGAGGAGAGAAGCTTTGGAAGACAGGGAGAAAATACACCATGCAGATTTGGTGTAAGCTGCTGAGTTGAACTATTTGGAGAAACTTCAATTTTTCCCCTGATTTGATGCAGGTTGTGACAGATTATAATGAAGATATTATCTTCCCTGTAGCATCCCCACCCCCTACTGCTTACAAAGATTAACAGCTACTTTCATCTCCTGCAGAATATTTTTGTACTGCTCCGCCGACACCGTTTCCAGGTACTCCACCAAACTGTTCTTCACAGGTCGCAGAGGATGTGGAATAAAATTACACTCCCAACACGTCTTGAGCTGAAACTCACTCGCCCGCGTTTTCGCTGAAAGCCTCAAGAGCACATTTTTGCTCAGAGCCACACACTACTGTAAAGCAGAATGTGGAGTGAATGTGGAGTATTCATTCAATACCAAGAAGACCACAACATCAAGCTGTCATTGGCTGATAGAGGAGAGAGTCAGGGAGAGAAATAAAGACGGGAGGGATGGGGAGGTTCTCTTGCTCCACTTCTCTCTGTCATTAATCAGAGCCTGGCAGGGTAAGACACCTAGTGATTATTTATTTGCTTTCCTCCACGCCGAGGCTATCACAACAAGCAGGCCCGGCCGAGCCCCACGGGCTGCTGGGAACATTTGGGAGTGATTAATCAGAGGAGCGAGGGGGAGGGGGTGGGGGGAGGGTGGGGAGATTCAAACATGTGTTCCTTAATCTGCCATCTATATCCCAGTCAATACGCAACCCTGGGAAAACATGAGGGATCCAAGTCCAGTAAAATGGGTTAGATGGGAGGAGAGCGCATGGAAGTATGGTTGGGATTTGGGAATCCAAAAGGCTAGAGAAATTCCTAGGTTCTGAACAAAGCTATTCTAAGAGTCAGGGGTAGGGAGAAGTAGAGAGGGACTACAGAGCTGTACAACACCAACACTGGTGAGGTTTAAGATTTAGAAATGTAGAGGTGTGACTGTGCATAGTAAACAGAGCCAGAGCTCAGTGACTACTACAGTATTATTCAGGTTACTAAGAGGCTTACACACATATTATCACACACACACACACACACACCTTATCACGCTCATAATGTCACCTATTCACACACACATTCCCACACTAATTCACACCCACACACACTCAAAGTCACATAGTCAGCTAGGGATAATGGGATTTCTAGCACTGCAGCAGGCTCTCACGTGCTGGGTCATGAACTGACTACAAACTATAATCCTATCCATTCCAAACAGTCTGCATGGAGCCAGTGGCAGGCAGGCAGGCTGCAAACACAAAACACAAGATAAACCCTGTCCGCACCAGTGTTTTTATTGATCCTGCCTTTTTACCAAGAAGAAGAGACACTGTCCCATCTCTGATTTAAAACTCCAATGATGGCCAGTGTTACCCAGCACAAAGAGGACCCTGTAGCAGATCAACAGTAGCCCCCCCCCCCCAGCCAAGGCAAGCAAGAAGAACAGCAGGAGACGTTCATGAGTGAATTCCCATAGTGGAGGTAGACAATCACTGTCAACACTGTCCACCTGGATCCCTGTGCAGAGAACTGTGGTTCCCATTCAACTGTTGGACAGTCATCCAGGCCCAAAGCCCCGAAGCCAGGGAAGAGAAGCATGAGAACAGTGGGGAGGTGGTGGAGTAGTACAGCTATTCACCCTGTTATTGAGGATAAGGTAAGAGCTTAACTGCCTGTCCTGACAATGGCCCTCTATCCTCTGTGGTAATCTGAGCTCCATCGGTAAAACCAGGAACATCCACATTGAAAAACAGAGGGTGGAGGTTAGATTGATCAGCAACACACACAGGGAGTCCAGGGGCACTGTGTTTGTGTGAATTAGAATGATTGTGGTCTGATATATAGAGAACTACCGGTTGGGGAAATCAACTCACACTGAATAGGCCTAAGCAGCTATTAGTTATTCATATTTAGTGCAAGGCTGGGACCTGGGAGAGGCAGGCAGGCTGCCACTGTAGAGCAGAGGGGCTGGAGGACACAGAAACACAGCAGCCCAGTGGGAGCCATCTTGTTTCTGCAGACTGAGGAAGTAAAGCCAGGGTGAGCTCATGGGAGCAGGGACCACAGGCTCTGTTGTGGTCCAAGGATACAATAGGTCATAACATTCTTCAACACATATTCCATGCAGGCAGCTATTGCAATTAACTTGTATTCTTATTCCAGCCTCTCTATTGTCTCCAGCACAATGCAGAGAGGCCTGCAGTTATAATGACAATGATAAGACTCAATTTGCATGACACCTCTCACTGAGGGATGCCATAGAGATTTACAGTACATGGTGTAGGGGTAGCTGGCCTCAATCCCCACTACTGTAATGCATAGAATCCTGCCGGGTGGGAGAATATCAGCTCAGAGGCTCCAACATTAATGCCCAGATCACTGCAGCCCAGCAGGGTTCCTATGGACCTCCATTAGTAGCCTCATCGTCTGTGTGAATGAATGGGAAGTCCTGGCTGGCCGTGGGCAGAGGAGCAGCCTAACAGGCCTGGTTATGTACTGTCTATATGCTGAGGCCACAGTCTCTCTCCTGCCCACATGCCATTTAACACAACCTGGCCTTTTAGATCATCACCACCAGCACATGCCGAGACAAAGGCACTGTTATGTCAACTGACAGGCACACAGGACGTAGTGGGTCTCCCTCTAACATCCCCTCGTTTCCCCCTGCGTGAAAGGGATCCGTCACAGCCCGACCACTGCTTCCTCTGCCCCACAGGGCTGACTCTATGGCCCAGTGTTAGCCAGCGCTCAGACATGAGTCAGCATTTCAGCCTTTTGTCTGTCAGCTCCAGCAAACGTCACCCCCAGCTATGTGAGTGGGCCAGGCCAGCCAGACTTCCTGACTCAGGGGTTTAGGTGGAATGGACACGATCCTAGTCAGCACTCTCCTCAGGGGTATCGCTCCCATCAAACAGCCAGCTCACAGTGGACCCAGAGCCCTCTCCCTCCCTCTGGTCACCTCCATACCTGTCCCTCCATGTCAGTCCTCTCTCTGTGTGTGTTTACCATGCAGGCTGACAGCCACAACCGTCTCCAACATGGCTGTCACAGCACTGGCCTTCACACAGATACCCAGGGGTCACAGCAGCATCATGCCTTGGCATGGTCAGGGGAGGGCAGTGCCAGTCTATACCACAGCAGTGGTGGTCTGATGAGGTGATACTATCTCTACTGTGCAGCAGACTGCACTACACTGCCCAGGACAGGACAGCCAGGGGAAATATAAGTGATTGGCTTGAGAGGTGGGTCTGCAATGTGGATACATTCAGGCTGTTCTAAGATGACTTAGAAACCAAGAACCAAAACTACAGTATCTACAGCTGCCAATACTAAATCAAGTAAACAAACTTAGCAAAACTGGAGAAATTATTTCATTGGAATTTTCTGTTCAGTTCAACCTAACTGACTTAAAAGTTAAATGGGCAAATGAGGGGATCTATCATCTGACCCATTCAATATACAGTACCATGTTGGGTATAACAGAAGAAGTGGGTCTGGGGGAGGTGTTGAGAGGTGGGTGGAGGTGTGGGCTATAGGCAGGGTGTTGAGAAAGGGGTGGAGGTTGTGATATTGGTGTAGAAGGGATGTGGGGCAATCCATCTGGTTAGTGCTAGGCTGGGGTGGTGGTAGTAGGCCCCCCAGGAGAGGAAGGGGCCTGCCTGGTGGCCTGCTGCAGATCCCTGAGGCGGCGGGTAAAGGCTGTATCTCCATCAACACCTCTCCACTGATGACGCTAGACAGGCCCCTGATAGCTTTTCACACCTGGCCTTATCTGGACGCTACAGTGCCAGAGCCCCTTCCCCATCCCCTGGCTCAGCTGCTGCTGCTACCGCTACTCTGCTCTCCACTGCCAGACATTAGCCCCAGCAAGCTGATGACAGGAAAATAACAGCTGGTGTTTTATCCCAGAGTAAACAAATGCTTTATTTCCACTGAGGATTTACCCTGGTGTTTTATCCAAAAGGCTCAGAGTTTTCTGTTTCCATCTAATTGGTCGGCCCCGGTGTCTCACTGGGCCATGGCTCCGGCGGACCTGCTCTGATCAAAATCAAATCAAATTTTATTGGTCACATGTGCCGAATACAACAGGTGACTTGGAGCCAAGGCAAAGCAAGACTTGGAGCCAAGGCAAGGCCCTGGGTACTTTTCAGCTGGCATTTACAGTGCATAACAATGTCTAACTGTGAACTTTAACACCTTCTCACAAAACAACAGTCTTGAATGATGCAGAGGTTGTTGATTCTGCTCGTCTTTAGTGTCACACTCCTGATGGAAACACAATAACACTAGAGCTTACATGAACCTAAAACACTAGTGGCCCACTGGTGTGGGGGTAAGTCTCAATGGAATAGCAGTAAAGAGACCAATAGCATGGCAGTCTAACCACCACCCATCATCAATTCTGTTCATCTATTTAGGACCTTTTTTAGATTCTATGTCTCTCAAAAAACAACAACAACAACAAAAACAACTAAAGTTATTGATAAATACATTCCTGCCAGTCAGGCTATGCTGAACACAGAAGCTAGCGGTAACTTTGCATCTCCACTCCGCTTACTCTCCTCAAAACAAAGCTGAGGCTTAACTTGCATTTCAACGGTGTTCTCTCCCGGCTAAGCATTCTGCACACATTCTCCCATCGGTAGAAACATCCATCTCTGTGAAGCTCAACAACAAAACCATTACCCTTTCACCTTCAGGGATCACACAGAACAACTCCACCACAACATCAACACTACACACTGACTGCAGCACAAACAACAGCAGGGGTAAAACACACCCAAACACTGCAACTGCATCGCCCATCAAACTAAGGTGTGTATCTCCTCCAGCCCTGGGTTGGGGTGTGTGTGACTTACTTGAGTCCCATGGTGGTGGTGTGTCCAGTGTTCCCCTCCACAGGTCCTGACCTCCTCCTCCTGAAGCTGGCGGTCTGGAGCATCACCCCAAGCATGCTGACTGCGTGTGTGTGGTGTGTGAGTGTGTGAGGCTCTCGGCAGCACTCCACTCCCCCTGCCTGCGTCCACTCAGTCCCTTTATCCCCTGGCCAGCAGGCCCAGCCCAGAGCCAGACAAACACACACTGCAGTTCCCTTCTGTATCCGGCCTCACAGTATTTCCCTTTCTCTCCTATCTCCTCTCTAGTCAAAGTGGAGGGTGTGCGTGAGTGGCCCATGGTACACTTCACCCCCCACATCACTGCCCCCAACCCCATCCCCACCACTACACCAACCCACCTTCACGACTACACCACCCGACCCCCACCACTACACCAACCCACCCCTATACCACCCCCACCAACTCCCATCTCCACCAACCCCACCTCCAATAACAACCTCACACAGGAAAAAGGCCACTGGCACACAAACACACAAAAAGAGAGAGAGAGAGAGAGAGAGAGAGAGACACACAGAGAGAGAGACAGAGAGAGAGAGAGAGATAGAGAGAGAGAGAGAGAGAGAGAGATTATACATTCATGTATTGTAGCCGGGTTTACAGCTTTCAAGGGGATGTTGTTGCAAGAAAACTTTGATTAAGATATTTGTATGGAGATCTTCAAAAATGTTGATTAGCGCACCTCAGGCATATTTATTCACATTAATTAGCCAGCTTTCATGTTATGAGGAGTTGTTTCTATGGTTACTTTGCACAGTCTCAGTGATGAAGCAGCACACTATATTTCAGACACAAAGACTAGGCAGGCCTTGTCTGGGGAGAGGCTGGACTGTTCTCCTGCAATTACAGGAGAATGCCTTCCCAATCCACAATCACAGTGATTACTGCAGTACACACACACTCACCTGGGCAGCAGCAGCTCCAGGGCTGCACGGGGCCGTAAAGACACTTCCTCCTGTGATGACACTGCTCCAGGGCCACATTCCTTCTAACAGCTGTTATCCCTGCCCCACGCCCCTACCCTGGACCTGCCTGTCCCGCACACTGCCTTTGCAGCAAACACTGCAAACACTCCTCTTAGCTTTAAGGTTTGCTCTCCTCTCTTACTCAGAACAGCAAAATTAGTTCTGAGCATTGAGGAGAACTGCTCTGTGTTTAGCATTCCCGGCACCTTCCCTCTCCCTCTCTTTTTTCTCCTCCCCTCATGGGTCCTGAGGCATAGAAACACACCTCATTCCCAATCAGCAGGTGTTAATAGAACAGAGGGATGAGCAGGGCGGACGGTGTGGCGGCAGTGGCAGAGACACGTCATTTAGTCGAGCAGCCAGGGCCCCTGCTGTGAACACTGCCTGCTCTCATTACTAAACGCTGTGTCAATACACTAATCACATGCTCCGTCACAAAGCAATCAGTGTTCAGCCCGCTAGTAAGCTGAATGAGCACTCCCTCCTCCCTCACCTCCTCCCCTCCCCCTTCCCACACCTCCTCCCTCCTTCCCTCACCTCCCTCCTCCCCTCCTCCCTCCCCCCTTCCCTCACCTCCTCCCGTCCCTCCTCCACCCCTCACCTCCCTCCTCCCCTCAGCTCCTCTTCCCTCCCCCTCCCCTCACCTCCTCTCCCCTCCCCTCACCTCCTCTCCCCTCTCTCCTCCCTTCCCTCCATCCATTTAACCTCCCTCTGTATACTGAGATATACACACAGTCACATGCGTGCAAATGCACATGCGCGGGCGCGCACACACACACACACTGACTGACCACTTTGCTCGGACAGACCCTGACCTTTAACCCCTCCTGTCTAGAGGATATTTTATGGTCCATCTAATAGCCAATTGCTCATTATTGACCCAGGCCAATCTTTGTTTCAGCACACTCTGGTTGATAAGGAAAAAAATAAGGGGTGACAGCAAGAGTTGAATGGGAGATTCTAAAATGTCAATACTAAACTATGTGTCGTATGTTTATTTGCTTTGACCAAAGCATTTCATTTCATTGAACATTACCTTTACATTGTGAAAAATGTCTCCTTACTGCAGCTATAAGACACCATTCTTCATGAGTTTGAGAAAATAACAGATTTATGAATGAAAAAAGTGATGGAAAAATGAAAGCTTAGAAGAGGAGGTTTGATGAGCAATCAGCAACCAGTAATGACAGCGTAGTAAAAGGGTAGTAATAGTTCAGCTTCATTTGTTGAATTCATACAGAGGCCCATTTCCTGCCTACATAATGACCAGAGACATTATGGAGAGGGTACCCATCCTAAACCATTTCCCTTGGCAGGAGTAGGGGAGCCACATGAGAGAACACTCAGATTAACTTAGAATTCTCCCGGCAGTCGACAACACTGAGAGTAATTAACATTTATAATCAAATGCTTTTTTAATGGAACAGACAAGTTAAAAATAATTTTGAATGCTTGAGTTATTTATTTACAATCTGCACCAGAGGCAATCACTGAGAGGAACCGGTATTTTCTCTCTATTTCCCACTTTCTCAATCTCCTCTTTCCTCTCAGCATCTACCTAATTGCATTCTAATTAAAATGTCATTTGTGAGTTGAACAGCTTTCCTTCATGTCAGACAAGTGTCTGCGGAGCGTGCTTCACTCCGGAGAGGAGCAGCCACTGTTTGGTTATTCTGCTCAAATATCCTGGGCTCTCAGTACTTTCACATGGATTTCACTAATTGTATCTTTAGAGGACAAAAAGGAATATTAATCACAAATACGTTTTCAATCAGCCCCAAAACATGAAGGGCTAATTTGTTAATTCAAATGTCAGTGGGAGAGAGTGAGAAGAAGGAGCTTTGTTAAACACAGTTGTGCTTGCTGACCTCTGACCTCTGAGAACTAAAACACTGTTACTGCAATTAGCAGTGGTGGAACACAACCCTAGCCTGCACACTGACCCTGGTGCTAGAGTAAAGATGAAGATGACAATGATGATGAATGATGATGATGATTACATTCTAGTGATTGAAGCAGTGGAAGTGCTTGTGCAGGCAACAGCTGCAGTAGCTGAGGAAGTGGGTGTGCTTCCAGTCTAGCCCAGTGCATCTCCACCGTCCACCGCCCAGCCGTCCACCGCCCTGTCCTGTATCTGTATCTGTGGAATGTGACGCTGTTTAAAGCTGTCCGGGCCCCATCATCACCATACTTCTCCTCGCCAAGTCAAACAACACACATTCTTGGCAGGAAAGTATCTCTGGGATGAAATGAAAGGTGGAACCCTTCACCGCTTCCACCACGTCCCCTCCTGTCCCACCAGGACGCAAATGAAGGGGAAAAAACAAGTCCCTCTCCCTACTTTTCCCTCTGTTTCTCCCTCACTGAGAGACACACACAGAATGGCTGTCCAGACCTCTCTTTTTGAGCACTCGTCCAAAGAAAACAGTAGAAATAATAAATCAGCCTCTGAAATTAACCCTGTCCACGTCTAGGTCACATCTCGCTGTTGTTCACGCTTGACCCGCCGACTCTCTCACAGGAAGTGACACAGGTACAGGAAGTGACACATTTAGAAGAGCGTTTGGAATATCCTCCTTGCCAAGGGAGAGGCCCCATGGTCCCAGTCCTATACTTTGCCCCGCTAAAGTTGACGAGGGGAGCTCATTTGGAGAATGCCGAGCTCCTTCCCTGTTCCCTCTGGATGTCACTGTCACACTTCACAACGTCCCCCTCGCCGGTCTTCTCTGCCTCCCAGGGTGCAATTCTCTAACAGCCCTATGCATCATCCTTACCCAGCTTCTCTCAGTTTCCCTCAGGATAAAATTCATTATGGCACACAGCTCCTTGGGGAGTTGAGGCTGTCAGGTACAGGGAATGTACACACTGACCAAACTGCCTGAGAATCTAGCAATGACATCCTACTGCATTAGAGCAGCCTACGGAGAGCTGTCTGTACCCCCAGTGGAGGCACACATATCCTCCAGATCATTAGTGTTGCCATAGCTAAATGGAGCAACTCATTGTGAATGTACACAATAGCAACACTGAATACAAGCTACATGAATATGTTACTACAACAAACTGCACTAGAAACAAAATTGACTACTGACTTTTAATAGAGCCAAACAACGAAAAACACAGATGTACATACTGTAAAAGAAAAGCACTATGTGCTTGAACCTAAGCCCTTCGTGAGACACTGTCTTTACATGTATAACATTATGTAATACCATCATCCATTCATGGGCACTGGTGCCTAGCTAAAGGTACACTCACAATCTATTCTTCACACACCGTTCCAGCACAGCCTAAAGTATGCCATAATTCAACCATGGCAAGGACAACATCTTCATGGATTCGGTCCACATCACGCTAGACTCTACACTCTTAGAAAAAAGGGTTCCAAAAGGGTTCTTCGGCTGTCCCCATAGGAGAACCCTTTTTGGTTCCAGGTAGAACTCTGTGGAAAGGGTTCTACATGGAACTCAAAAGTGTTCTACGTAGAACCAAAAAGGGTTCTCCTATGTGGACAGCTGAATAACCCTTTTAGGTTCTAGATGGCACCTTTTTTTCTAAGAGTGTAGTGCAACAATGAACCATGACCTCACTGTGTGAAGACAAGTCTCCACACAGATCCCTTCCACAGCAGCATGCCATACAGAGGCGGCCAACCACACACACCCTAAAGCCACCATAATACAGCACAGCAGACCCTAACCATCATCACTCTCAGCCCTTTGTCAGACTCTCTCTTCAGGTGTGATTTGAGTGAGAGGTGGGTTGTGTGTACTGTGGACGCTGCTTACCTGATGAAGAATGAGGCTGCCGCAGATGCGCTCTGAGTGGAGGTGGGGCCAGGGGCAGGGAGGCCGACGGCACACTGTCCCAGCTGGACGGGACTCCTCTGTCGGCTGGGTGTCAGGCTACAGCTGGAGCTGGGGACAGGGGCCTCCATGGTAGGGCCAGGGACGTGCCTCTCTGACTCCTCCATCAGACCCTGTGCCTGCAGACAGACAGAGACAGGGACAGAGAGACAGACAGAGACAAAGCGAGATAGACAGAGAGAGAGACAGAGAGAGACAGAGACACAGAGACACAGAGAGAGAGAGAGAGAGAGAGAGACAGAGACGGAGACAGAGATGGAGACAGAGAGACGGAGACAGATAGACAGAGAGACGGAAACAGAGAGACGGAGACAGAGAGACGGAGACAGAGAGGCGGAGACAGAGAGAGAGAGGTAGAGACAGAGTGTTAGCAATGAGGGCCTCAAGAGTTAACCCCCACTACTGTCCCTCCACACCTCTCTTCCAGTCCATTTACTCCCTTTCTCCTCTCCTCCGCCACAGACGGGCAGGCAGCTGCTCTGGCCATCCCAGTAAACGGGCATCAGCACCAACTAACTACCCACAGGATGTTAAGGGCACTGTACTGTACTGGACTGTAGGGTACTGGACTAGACTGCTCATTGAGTCTGGCAACACGGAGGCTGCACGGTTTGAATGGTAATTAAGTGATAGCCAACATCTAATTACAGTTTAGCCGTTAAATCATTGGCCATATACATACAGTTGAAGTCGGAAGTTACATACACCTTAGCCAAATACATTTAAACTCAGTTTTTCACAATTCCTGACATTTAATTCTAGTAAAAATTCCCTGTCTTAGGTCAGTTAGGATCACCACTTTATCTTAAGAATGTGAAATGTCAGAATAATAGTAGAGAGAATGATTTATTATTTCAGCTTTTATTTATTTAATCACATTCCCAGTGGGTCAGAAGTTTACATACACTCAATTAGTATTTGGTAGCATTGCCTTTAAATTGTTTAACTTGGGTCAAACGTTTCGGGTAGCCTTCCACAAGCTTCCCACAATAAGTTGGGTGAATTTTGGCCCATTCCTCCTGACAGAGCTGGTGTAACTGAGTCAGGTTTGTAGGCCTCCTTGCTCGCACACACTTTTTCAGTTCTGCCCACACATTTTCTATAGGACTGAGGTCAGGGCTTTGTGATGGCCACTCCAATAACTTGACTTTGTTGTCCTTAAGCCATTTTGCCACAACTTTGGAAGTATGCTTGGGGTCATTGTCCATTTGGAAGACCCATTTGCGACCAAGCTTTAACTTCCTGACTGATGTCCACATAATTTTCCTTCCTCATGATGCCATCTATTTTGTGAAGTGCACCAGTCCCTCCTGCAGCAAAGCACCCCCACAGCATGATGCTGCCACCCCCGTGCTTCACAGTTGGGATGGTGTTCTTCGGCTTGCAAATCCCCCCTTTTTCCTTCAAACATAACGATGGTCATTATGGCCAAACAGTTCTATTTTTGTTTTATCAGACCAGAAGACATTTCTCCAAAAAGTACGATCTTTGTCCCCATGTGCAGTTGCAAACCGTAGTCTGGCTTTTTTATGGCGGTTTTGGAGCAGTGGCTTCTTCCTTGCTGAGTGGCCTTTCAGGTTATGTCAATATAGGACTCGTTTTACTGTGGATATAGATACTTTTGAACAGGTTTCCTCCAGCATCTTCACAAGGTCCTTTGCTGTTGTTCTGGGATTGATTTTCACTTTTCGCACCAAAGTACGTTCATCTCTAGGAGACAGAACGCATCTCCTTCCTGAACGGTATTGTGACGAGGTGTGAAAGAAGGAGTCAGGCGCAGGAGGTAAAATACCGAAGTCCAGAGTTTAATCTGCTTGCACCAAGCGTCAAACGAAACTGTACAAGGGAAAATATCCACCTTGGCAATAACAGTGAAATGTAGCTCAACCGAGCTACACGCTCTCACAACAAAACAATCACTCACAAAGACAAGGGGAACACCTATACACATACTAATTAGGGGAATGATTGACAAGACATGACAAGTAGAGTGATATAGCTAGTACTCCGGTGACGACGAACGCCGAAGCCTGCCCGAACCAGGAGGGGGGGCAGCCTCGGCGGAAGTCGTGATAGGTATGACGGCTGCGTGGTCCCATGGTGTTTATACTTGCGTACTATTGTTTGTACAGATGAACGTGGTACCTTCAGGCATTTGGAAATTGCTCCCAAGGATGAACCAGACTTGTGGAGGTCTACCATTTTCTTTCCTGAGATCTTGGCTGATTTCTTTGATTTTCCCATGATGTCAAGCAAAGAGGCACTGAGTTTGAAGGTAGGCCTTGAAATACATCCACAGGTACACCTCCAATTGACTCAAATGATGTCAATTAGCCTATCAGAAGCTTCTAAAGCCATGACATCATTTTCTGGAATTTTCCAAGCTGTTTAAAGGCACAGTCAACTTGGTGTATGTAAACTTCTGACCCACTGGAATTGTGATACAGTGAATTATAAGTGAAATAATATGTCTGTAAACAATTGTTGGAAAAATTACTTGTGTCATGCACAAAGTAGATGTCCTAACCAACTTGCCAAAACTATAGTTTGTTAACAAGACATTTGTGGAGTGGTTGAAAAACGAGTTTTAATGACTCCAACTCCAAGTGTATGTAAACTTCCGACTTCAACTGTATATCAGCAGCTAATTTGCCATGTGTGAACAGCTTTGTAACGCACAGCTTGACTTAAACAGGAAAATAAATATTTAACCCCCAACAACAAAAGAAACCTACATATCTACACACAAACCATAAGCAGTGAAATACTACAGTAGACACTTCTCTGATAGGCCCATGACTCTTGCTGTGTGAAGGAATGTTACAGGTTGAGATGTAGAGGGGTAACAGAGCAGAGCCTGTCTGCAGCGCTGCCTGCCAGCTGGAATATGAGTCAGAAGCAGAAGGAAGCTGCCTCAGCCTGGCCCCAGGGGTGGTAATGACTAGGGGTGATGAGGCAGGTCCCAGGCTGCTCTTGGAGTGCTGGTCTGGGGAGATGGAGCCAGGGAGGTGGGGGATAGGGGGTAGTGGGGTTCAGCTGAAGGTAGAACAGTGATCTCTCTCTCTCTCTCTCTATGATCCAGCAGAGGGAGTGCTGACAAAGTCCACTGATCACCCAGGCAGCCCATAATAAACAGCACTGTTCCTACCAGGGTCTCCATGACAACACAGGGTTAATCCTTACCCTAATCACTAGTATATCAAACTGTACACCGATCAATGAAAGTGTACAAGAACCAGTTTGAACAAATGGTAGAATTAAGCCTCTAGTTTTCCTTCACATTCATCCTGGTGACACCTCCACACTGGGTAACCAGCAACCTGGTGTCAAACACGGTATGTCGCTTGACAGGATATATTTTATCACCACCAACCAGTCCCTCTGCATATTTACTCGCTCAGTGTTTGCCCTCGATTCATGTTTGGTAACTAAAATAACATAATTTACAATCTTTTTATAAAGTGTGGGCCCTCCGGTGCATGCCATCTGTCAACGGAGGCGGACAGCTGAACTATTTATATGCCATAGCTGACATGCGAGTGCTATACATCAAGATGCAGGGGCATACATTCGGACATTCACATGAACTCAGGCACCTCATGCAGTAGGGCTATACCTCAGCACAAGCACTGACACTATAAGCTTGTCATGATCACCACAACCAAACATGCTTGTTTTTAATCCCAAGGGACTCGCTCATTGACTGTACCTCAGAGACCCATTTATGTGTGCCAGTTTTATTATTAATAAGCACATCAACCTATTCTTGTTAGACGCCATACATCTGTGTTATATTGTTCCTGATATCCATGGATATAGAAGACTAAGCATTGAACATGCTTATCTAGGAAGAAATTTCCGCTCTGTTGAAAGTCCATCATGGTGGGACGGCAAGGGCCTCTTCTACATGTGCATGTCAGGGTTATGATTTGTGAAGTGCGTGATGGAGAGATGGGGCGCAAACTGAAATGAGCCGAGCGCAGATTCTTGTCACACACCTGGCGGAGCGGAAAGGTGTCCATGACAGGACATGAACTCAACACGTACAAGAGAGGTGTACCCGTGTCACATCATCCAGAAAGAGTACACTACTTCACACACTTAGGCAGGAAGCCTATCTGGACAGCTCATCCACAACCCTGTCATAGATTAAGCCAATGGTGGTGTCAGGTTTAGAAGCAAGTGGCAGCAGGTTCGAGGAGCAGGGGTACTCGTTGGGGGTGTAACCAGAATAAACAGCTCACCCTAACACATACCTGTCAGAGAGTATTACCCCAGGAGAGAGACTTTGGCAACCTGCTCTCCAATACAGTAGGCCGGTATGACCACTGCTGTCCCTGGTTGAGTCCCTGGTTAAGGGATAAGGATGCTGCTGTATCCCCTGGTCAGGTAATTGGGCACTCTCAATTGGACACACTCATGTGTCCAGGGCCATTCACACTGAGTGTCAGTAATGAGGGGACCTACCTAGGGCTGTGGCAGTCACGAAATTTCGTCAGCTGGTGATTGTCAAGCAAATAACTGTTGGTCTCACGGTAATTGACCGTTAATTAACATAAACACATTTAGCATCTCCTGGCTTCCACACATAGCCTACAAGCCATTTAAAAAAGTATAAGAAATCCATGTAATATAGCCTACACCTTCACAATAAATCCATTATTTATTTTAGACAGGTCTAAAGAAGCATGATGTGAAAAAAATGTAGTCTATTTCAGAAGAAAATAATAGCATACTCTGAGTTGTCCTTATGTTAGGTCCTGATGAGGCTATGCCTAATGGCTGTGGGCTACACTAGTTAATTTAGCAGACAAGATTTGCTTATAATTCCGTGGCATTATTTTAGCCAACAAGATGAGTAGGCCTAACGAACAGCAAAAGCACTAGCCTATGTCAATCTACTATCCCCCATAGTACAAAAGTCGACTTATTCTATTCTGTGCAAGAAATAAATATTCCAAACATTATCTGGGACAGTTGTGGGATGTGACAGATCCAAAAATAATACAACCACTAGCATCCCCAAAAAATGTTTATGCAATGTGGATGACGCAACAGATCAGAAGGTTTAGCTTAAAATGTTGATAAACTATTAGGCTATTTCTTCACATTATAAGCACAGCAATGCACACATGGTAGTAGGCTATAAGCGTGAATGTTCCATTAGTGGAAAACACCATTATCAAAAATGACCGCAAATGCAATTATGCATGAAATGCTTTTATTATAAAGGTGCATTTTTATGGTGAAAATGATCTTCCCCAAACTTGAAACTCACGCGCTGCTTATATATGCCAGATACAGTGGCTTGCGAAAGTATTCACCCCCCTTGGCATTTTTCCTATTTTGTTGCCTTACAACCTGGAATTAAAATAGATTTTTGGGGGTTTGTATCATTTGATTTACACAACATGCCTACCACTTTGAAGATGCAAAATATTTTTTCTTGTGAAACAAACAAGAAATAAGACAAATAAACAGAACCCCCCCATAAGCTTGGCACATCTAGCCACTGGGATTTTTGCCCATTCTTCAAGGCAAAACTGCTCCAGCTCCTTCAAGTTGGATGGGTTCCGCTGGTGTACAGCAATCTTTAAGTCATACCACAGATTCTCAACTGGATTGAGGTCTGGGCTTTGACTAGGCCATTCCAAGACATTTAAATATTTCCCCTTAAACCACTCAAGTGTTGATTTAGCAGTATGCTTAGGGTCATTGTCCTGCTGGAAGGTGAACCTCCGTCCCAGTCTCAAATCTCTGGAAGACTGAAACAGGTATTTAGCGCCATCCATCATTCCTTAAATTCTGACCAGTTTCCCAGTCCCTGCCGATGAAAAACATCCCCACAGCATGATGCTGCCACCACGCTTCACTGTGGGGATGGTGTTCTTGGGGTGATGAGAGGTGTTGGGTTTGTGCCAGACATAGCGTTTTCCTTGATGGCCAAAAAGCTCAATCTTAGTCTCATCTGACCAGAGTACCTTCTTCCATATGTTTGGGGAGTCTCCCACATGCCTTTTGGCGAACACCAAACGTGTTTGCTTATTTTTTTCTTTAAGCAATGGCTTTTTTCTGGCCACTCTTCCGTAAAGCCCAGCTCTGTGGAGTGTACGGCTTAAAGTGGTCCTATGGACAGATACTCCAATCTCTGCTGTGGAACTTTGCAGCTCCTTCAGGGTTATCTTTGGTCTCTTTGTTGCCTCTCTGATTAATGCCCTCCTTGCCTGGTCCGTGAGTTTTGGTGGGCGGCCCTCTCTTGGAAGGTTTGTTGTGGTGCCATATTCTTTAAATTTTTTAATAATGGATTTAATGGTGCTCCGTGGGATGTTCAAAGTTTATTTTTTTATTTTTTTATAACCCAACCCTGATCTGTACTTCTCCACAACGTTGTCCCTGACCTGTTTGGAGAGCTCCTTGGTCTTCATGGTGCCGCTTGCTTGGTGGTGCCCTTTGCTTAGTGGTGTTGCAGACTCTGGGGCCCTTCAGAACAGGTGTATATATACTGAGATCATGTGACAGATCATGTGACACTTAGATTGCACATAGATGGACGTTATTTAACTAATTATGTGACTTATGAAGGTAGTTGGTAGCACCAGATCTTATTTAGGAGCTTCATAGCAGAGGGGGTGAATACAGTGGGGGGAAAAAGTATTTAGTCAGCCACCAATTGTGCAAGTTCTCCCACTTAAAAAGATGAGAGAGGCCTGTAATTTTCATCATAGGTACACGTCAACTATGACAGACAAAATGAGAAAAAAATTCCAGAAAATCACATTGTAGGATTTTTAATGAATTTATTTGCAAATTATGGTGGAAAATAAGTATTTGGTCAATAACAAAAGTTTCTCAATACTTTGTTATATACCCTTTGTTGGCAATGACACAGGTCAAACGTGTTCTGTAAGTCTTCACAAGGTTTTCACACACTGTTGCTGGTATTTTGGCCCATTTCTCCATGCAGATCTCCTCTAGAGCAGTGATGTTTTGGGGCTGTCGCTGGGCAACACAGACTTTCAACTCCCTCCAAATATTTTCTATGGGGTTGAGATCTGGAGACTGGCTAGGCCACTCCAGGACCTTGATATGATTCTTACGAAGCCACTCCTTCGTTGCCCGGGCAGTGTGTTTGGGATCATTGTCATGCTGAAAGACCCAGCCACGTTTCATCTTCAATGCCCTTGCTGATGGAAGGAGGTTTTCACTCAAAATCTCACGATACATGGCCCCATTCATTCTTTCCTTTACACGGATCAGTCGTCCTGGTCCCTTTGCAGAAAAACAGCCCCAAAGCATGATGTTTCCACCCCCATGCTTCACAGTAGGTACGGTGTTCTTTGGATGCAACTCAGCATTCTTTGTCCTCCAAATACGACGAGTTGAGTTTTTACCAAAAAGTTCTATTTTGGTTTCATCTGACCATATGACATTCTCCCAATCCTCTTCTGGATCATCCAAATGCACTCTAGCAAACTTCAGACGGGTCTGGACATGTACTGGCTTAAGCAGGGGGGACACGTCTGGCACTGCAGGATTTGAGTCCCTGGCGGCGTAGTGTGTTACTGATGGTAGGCTTTGTTACTTTGGTCCCAGCTCTCTGCAGGTCATTCACTAGGTCCCCCCCGTGTGGTTCTGGGATTTTTGCTCACCGTTCTTGTGATCATTTTGACCCCACGGGGTGAGATCTTGCGTGGAGCCCCCAGATCGAGGGAGATTATCAGTGGTCTTGTATGTCTTCCATTTCCGAATAATTGCTCCCACAGTTGATTTCTTCAAACCAAGCTGCTTACCTATTGCAGATTCAGTCTTCCCAGCCTGGTGCAGGTCTACAATTTTGTTTCTGGTGTCCTTTGACAGCTCTTTGGTCTTGGCCATAGTGGAGTTTGGAGTGTGACTGTTTGAGGTTGTGGACAGGTGTCTTTTATACTGATAACAAGTTCAAACAGGTGCCATTAATACAGGTAACGAGTGGAGGACAGAGGAGCCTCTTAAAGAAGAAGTTACAGGTCTGTGAGAGCCAGAAATCTTGCTTGTTTGTAGGTGACCAAATACTTATTTTCCACCATAATTTGCAAATAAATTCAGTAAAAATCCTACAATGTGATTTTCTGGAGAAAAAAAATTCTCAATGTCTGTCATAGTTGACGTGTACCTATGATGAAAATTACAGGCCTCTCTCATCTTTTTAAGTGGGAGAACTTGCACAATTGGTGGCTGACTAAATACTTTTTTCCCCCACTGTACATATACTGTACATGCACTACTTTTCCGTTCATTATTTTTTAGACTTTTTTGAAACAAGTTATTTTTTTCATTTCACTTCACCAATTTGGACTATTTTGTGTATATCCATTACATGAAATCCAAATAAAAATCCATTTAAATTACAGGTTGTAATGCAACAAAATTGGAGAAACGCTAAGGGGGATGAATACTATTGCAAGGCACTGTAGGCTCTACACCCATTGTAAAGCGGATTAACGTGCTTAATTTTAAGAAGTTATTTGGACACTTTAGTTGTGATACAAACCTTATTAAAACATATAGGCCTATGGGCTAGGCTACATGAGGTGTGTGACTATGATTAGAAAAAGACGCAAAAGAAAGGGCATTGTTTCTTATGCTGGGCATTATTCACAAGTGATAATATATAATTCAAAAGTGATAGGCTAACATTGTCACCCATCAGACTATCCTTGGTTTAATCTTGTCTTTACATATACTAAATAATATATGTGTGACATTTATTTTGATTTAGAATGGACCTTTATCGTGCACCTGTATCGAAACAGGGGCAGCAGGAAAAAATATATGTCATCTATAAACTTAAATAGCGAATGGAGGATGCTTTTCCCGTGGTTTATTTTCATGCCAGCCAGCTATACTCCTGTTGTAAAGATAAACAATGTGCTTAATATTTGGAAAGTTGAGAAATAAATATAGTAGACCTAGCCTATAGAAAGCTGATGAGATCCTCCTCTTTTTATTAGCGGCCATCACTCTGTTTTCTCCCGCAATTGCATAGCCTATAGAAATGTTACGCAACATGAGCTCATGGGCTCTCAAGTGTTTGATTAGATTTTAGAATACATTTGCATTGATGTCAGAGTGATTAAAGGGACAATAGAGTGTGGAGTACCAGGCAGTTAGCAAGTTTGGTAGGCTACTAATGACCATCAGCAGCATCAGAGCTTGGAGTAACCTAATTACCGTGAATAAACGGTCATGTGGAATTTGACTGCCTTCATGATTTGTGACCGCCGGTGTGGCGGTAATTCAGTCACCGCAACAGCCCTAGCCCTACCACCCTTCAACCACCAACCCCATGGCCCAACCGATAGCGACTGTTTCCCGGGGAGAGGAGGGGGGTGATGTAGAGAAGGAGAGACAGTAAGATTCCAATGCAGGCAGTCTCAGGCCAACTGGGCTCAGTGACTCCCTCCCCATCAGCAGTCTAAAGAGCATCCTTCTCTCAGAGTCAGAGCCTAGCAGCGATCCCCAGTGACCTCTGATCCCACTGTCCGACAGGCCATTACTGCTGAGGTGAAATAGACCCTGCTAATCTGGGCCCATCCTGTTCCAATGGCTTCATCAGCTGCTGTTATTGATGGAGGTGGAGTGTATAGGAGTGTATAGATAGAGATAAAAATTGACAACAATTTCATGTGAATAGTGGACAACAAAAAGTTATTTTGTATTTTCCTAAAATTCAGCCCAAGAAAACAAGTTTTGACTGACCAGTCTCCCTCTCCCTCTGTGTGGCAGGGTGCCATGCAGGCCCAGCTGTACCGTGGCAGGCAGCAGCCCAGATGGTCCACTGGGTAGCAGACGAGCAGAGAGGTCACACCGGGCCACCAGCGGGCCAACAACACACACTAAACCCCCAGGGTCAAGAGTAGCGGTTTTAGCAGATTAGTGCGCATGTGATTGTGGATTTTGCGGAGCAGAGGGCAAATCACAGACTTGGGTTAATCAATTAGTAGTTTTGTAGTGTGCACTGTTCAGTTCAGTATTTACTACCCACACTCTACTGTTGCTTAGAATGACTAAACTGTTAATCTAACCAAATCCAACATCAGGGGTTAGAAGTTAGAGGTGTTAAATGAACAATGGAGTGGGGAATTCAACAACAAATGCTGTGATTTTTCTTCGTCAGGTTTTGGGAGACTGGAGTTCTCTAGCCGACCTCACAGAGGAGGGATGTGCCGTCTCCTCCATTTAACACAATTACCATTCTCTCAGTGAGCCCATCGTCCCAGCCGTTAACTGTGATAGATTGTGTATATTCTATTGTAGTGTAAAGGGGACCACAAATGTAATTCCAAGCCAGAGCCTTTTCACTATATGAAAGTTTCAAGATGCCCTATAATGGGCTGTGTGCTGATAGACTAGAGCCTGAGGTCCCATAATAAGACACTGTAGGATTGCTGTCAAACAGGGGCCATCTCCCTTCCTTTGTATGCCAACCGCTCTGCAGAGTTTTACACTGTCCCCCCAAAGAAATCAAGTGGGTAATTGTGAATTAAAGCGCATGCCTTTCGGGCACAGCGCAGCTCCGAATCCTCCATGGCCCATGTGGGTTTTTGTCATTCTGAGGGATCTTGTTGTAATGAAAGAAATGGGCTCTAAAAAATAATACTAGGCACATTTCTGCTGTGTTTGTCAGTCAGTATCCTGAAGGGCCATTTGTGTGTCTGAGGAGGCCAAGGCTCAACCATGTGGCATTGTGCAACGCATCATCCCAGCTCCCATCGGCTCTAATTGCTTTTAGACATGTAGGAGGAGAACACAAGTCAGTCTCTCTCCCTTTATGCAAGGCCTTTTGATTTGCCCTAGATTGCACACATGCTGTTAAAAGCTTCTGGCGGCCTCACATAAACTGGCACTAAAGGCACTTGTTGACAGTCAAAGAGGAGAAAAATCTTCTCCAGAATAAGGAATAACACTGACGGACGCCGTAATTGAGTCCAATTTCCGAGTCAGCGATTTTCAATGCCATATTAAGTAGAGGCAGCAAAAACAGAAATAAAACTGAGGAGCCATAAACAGCTTCTGATTGAGAACATAAAAGGGACAGAAGTAGAAAAGATTAGCGATTAACGATTGGTGAGTTTGCTCAGTGCACTCAGACTCCCTAGTGTAGAATGTCACAGCAGTGTGTAAGACATAGGTTAGAGGCTTGGACCAGATGTCCCTCTCACTGCAGGAAGAAAACTCTTCAATATAAAGGACAACATCCCATGATGATAAGCCTGGAGTAAAGTATATTACATGGGGAATATGTCTGTATGGAGCCATATAGTATGCCTGAGAGGAGCGTTACGGGAAGATTGTAAGGTGGTCATTGTGTCTGAGATGCCCTTGAAAAGGAGTTCAGTGCATTAATCTTGGTCTCCCCAGGTAGCCAGTACCACCCAGGAGCCATGACTCCTGAGGAATGAGAGGTCACCCAAGGTCTGTGTGAGGAGATCCATCTATTTCTCTAAAGGTCTAAGATTGTCCATTGTCACACTTTGTTCTGACCAAGGTTAATGAAAAGCTTTGAAGACAACATTGACAAGAGTAACAAGCTGTCTATACAAAACATTTACTAGATGTGCTTTGTCACATACTACCCCCAGACAGTGTAAACAGTGTATCTGTATCAATAGTAATAATGATGAGTATTGAGCACGTACCGGGCTGGACTGAGGGAGGAAGTTGTTGACTCTGGAGATGCTCCACATGCCCTCCAGGTACTGCTGGGCCTGGATGGTGACCGATCCCAGGGCCCCGGTCAGCTGCCCTCCCCCAACCGTCACCTGGACACCGGTCTTGGGCCCAGCAGAGGAGCCCTGTGGACAGCCCAGCTCCTGGCGCCCCCTCTCCCCCAGGGGAAGGACATTGTGGCCATGGGGGTGGGCTTTAGAGGGTTGCCTCACATGGGCACTGGAGGAAGAGAATGTCAGTTTATGGGGCTGCCCAGTGAAGGTGGTGGACGGCTGAGCGGGCATGTCGTGGCTCAGGATCAGGGCCGGGGCGCCTACTGTCTGCAGGGCCTCCTGCCTCAGCTGGTGGAGGGGCGTAGAACACACCTGGCAGCAGCCATCATGGCTCCCAGGCACTTGGAGCTGGTCGAAGAGGAAGGCTGCGTAGCCGGGGTCCTGCAGAGGAAACAGAGAGAGAGAGAAAGAGAGGGGGGGTTCAACTTAACATGGTCCCATTCAGAAAAAAACATGGTATACTACGTCATATCTCCATATCAGTGTGATTGGGGGGTTTCCTGGATGTTGTTCATATTTTCCAGGCGTGCCAGACAGTGGCTATCGGTGTGGTCACTCCCGGAGGCTGTCCTCTGGGATCATAGCTCTACCTCCCTCCCTGTCTGCCCTAACCACATTCACCTCCTCCCCCTCAGGAATTCAGTTTGTTTAGACTGAGCTGCTCTGCCTGAAACCAGAGACAGCAGATCATGTTGCTGGTAGATGTGCTCATAGCTGCCAATGAAAAGAGATAAAGGGAAGTTTGAGGCATTAGTGAAAGACTCCACCAAATCAAAGTCTGATCATTCCTCTGGAACACCAACTCAGCCAGAACCTTCTCCAACTTTCTGCAAGGCTGTTTAAGGCCCCAGAACAAATGAACCTCAAGAAGGGTTTTGCGCGGCACCGGCTTATAGAAGGAGACCAGTAGAGGTTTGTCCTTTCCCTCTGTTAAAAGACTCCCTGAGGTGTCCTCTCAGCTGGGAAGGAAAGGAGTTGTGGGGGTTTAGAGAGGGAACCACAAAAGAAAACAACAGCTGAGCCAATCCTAGGAGCTCAGTGTGGAATATTTACATATGATAACAGTCCCAGCATGAAAATAACCATCTCCTCCTGACAGCCAGAGGCTCATAGAGCACCTGACCACTCACAACACCCAGCCTTTCACTAGTGATTACAAGTCAAGTTGTCTCCGCTTTCCTTATCATGCAAGTGAGGTTCTAAGACCACTTTTACTCTCTATCACACACACACACACATGCACACATAGACACGCACACACACACAGTTGTAGTCTCATAAGAGGCATAAAGGGGCAGTAACCTCCCGCCCACTGGAGCCGAGCTGTAAGACAGGAGCCCACAGATACATAATGTTTATGAGGCCTCTGTTCCTTAGATCCTCTGTGGTGATCAGGAGTGAGATGGCCTGGCCAAACAACAACCCACTGCCTTAATGCAGTGCCACTTAATACAGCAGGCCCACCATAGCAGTCTCCATAGACACAACCCAGGGACTTTAAATCTCCTCCCTCCTCCTCCCTCTGAAGGCAGCTCAACACAGATACTTTTAGGTGACCTCTGCTTATACCTACAGTATAAATGGTTATCATTATTATGAGTATATTGCACTCTACTCCCTTTATTGCTCTTTCTTAATAACAGCCACGCCACGGCAGAGGACATTGAATCATCATCTGGGCTTGGCCCTTGGCAGGACATGGCTGTGCTGGTCCTCTTGTAAGTGGATAAGAGCGTCTGCTAAATTACTAAAATGTAAATATGTAAATGTTTCTTCAAGGGAGAATTCATAGGAGTAATATGGGTTTAATATGGTTTACTTAGTGATATACTTTGATAAATGATTAATCACGATACTGACACTATTGGTAATGCATAGTCAGAATTGATGTTAAGCTGGAATAGGCTAACTCTCAGCATTTACCGTAGATGATGTCACAGGTCTTATCGTAGTGTTGGGTGGAGTTATGTTGGCTAATGGAGGATATGTTGGCTACAATTATCTTCTTAGAAGTATTTAGGGCAAAATTCCAATGAACATGCATTTATATAAACACCATTAAGCTTTGGAGAACGATCTGAGGCTGGGAGACACTGATACATGTGAGGGACCTAACCTGAAGGCATTCTATTTCAACCTGTTTAACAAAGGGCAGTTTCTGAATTCACCAGGTCTGTGACTAATCAGAAGAGAAATCGGAGAGAGAGAGGAGGGGGGGATAACATATCAACACGGATATGCTCCAATCTAGAAAACGTATTTGGTTGTGAGAGGGGACATTAAAGCAGTTATAATCAGAGTAACCCACCCTGGTCTCCTGGGCTCCACTCCATCCATTTCTCACCCTTCAGTCAACCCTACCTCACCTCAGGCCATGACTACATGGAAGAAATCAATTCCTCTCTCCCTCTCTATCCCATACCTTCCTCCCTCCATGCGTTTGTTAGTTGTTGATTTAGGAGAGCCAATAAAAACAGCCACAAAGCTCCGCCCATCTGCTATTCTGTAGGGTTCGGTAGGTTAGAGAGCGGGCTTCCCATGTAAAGCTGTCTCTGAGCTTTATGCTCTGGGGTAGAGTGAGCCGGAGGTCAGGGGTAGGAAGTGGATCATGTTGATGATAATGATGATGATGGTTATGATAGTGGAGAGGATGATGCTAGCCCAGCTTTGAGGTGGAGAGTCTGAAGGGCAGATAATATGTGATTGTCTCCACATCAAGTATGCGTAAAGCAAGCCATCAATCTAAAATAATAGGATAGGGCATGACTAAGTAAGACCTTGGCTCTCTGCCTGTCTTGTTTTAAGGACTTTTTATACGATTTCAGCCCGAAGTGCAGCCTGTCAAAACTCTCACAAACACACACCTCAAATAATCATGTTGTCTGTTGGAAGGGAAGCTGTTTCCAATATCTGTTTCCAAGGTGGTAACTGATCCAATGCACAGATAACAAAATTGGATTGGACAAGTTCCGAGATATCTTTTAACACAAACCGATGCCATGAAGAGGTTGTGTAACGCCTAATGTGGAATACATGAGACATGTCACATTCTATACATGCATTGAGGCCTGACGCCATATTCCCAGCAGGCAGGAGACGTCCTGAGGACATTCGACGACGTTCCTATTAGGTCCCTTAAGGGTTTCGCGTGCGTTCTGAGACTTTCATTTTACTAGTCCTTAGGACGTCGCGTGATGGTCCCATGGGAACGTTCTCTGGGGTACCTTTGTGTAGTTCCCTGTAAGTTAGCAGCACATCACTGAGGACCATGTCAGGACCTTTTTAGGACATTCTCAGGACTTTAATTTTACTAGTCCTTAGAACATTGCGTGGTGGTCACAAGGGAACGTTCTCTGGGGGACCTTTTTATAGTTCCCGGTTTGTCCCGGGGATGTTTTTAGGACGTTCTTCGGATGTTGTGTCATGGTCCCTGGTGGTTTTGTCTAGTTCACGGTTTGTCTCAGGGATGTCCCTGAGGACGTTTTAAGGACATTCTTGGGACGTTGTGTCATGGTCCCCTGAACGTTCTTGGGATGTTGTGTCATGGTCTCCTGGAGGTTTTTGTCACGTGATAGTCCCAGGTGTCCCAAAATATTATAAGTAAAGTAATGAAATAGTATGGGGGTTTTAAGGTAAGTGGTACGCTATTCAGCTAAAATGACAATATGCTTACATTTAACATGATCACTAGTACCGACTTTTCAATATGACCCCACCTGTGATTTGAACTCACAACCTCTGGATTTGGGGTATGCTGATCTTTCTGCTGTGACACAAAGTCTGTAGAATTTCAGAAGTCCCCTACACATTCATTACCTTTAATACATCTCTGCACTGGGCAAAAGAGTGCCATCTGCACTGCTATTTTAATTATCAGTTAATCTGACTATTCTCTCATTGATTTCATTTACTTATTTCAGCAATTTGAGTTTTCAGTATAGTTGTTTAATGGTGGTGGGGCATATTATTCTGTTTTAATGTTACTCCTGAATCATTATGATAAATATAATAGTTTTTCTTCAGTGTATTTTTAACAGAGCTGAGATTTACTTTGAAGTGCAAAGTGTAGGAATAGTCCTACAGGTGAAATCAGTCATTGATACAGACATGGAGGTGTAGCAGGAAGATCGGAATTCCGTGAACCAAGTGGTGGTGAGTTCAAATGTTGAATAATAATTACTGTACGATAAACATACACAATGTACAGTATGTCAAATATGTCAGATTAAAACACTATGTTAAAGCACCGTTTGTGTGTGGGTGTCCCTAGCATTAACAAAGAGCTGTGACTGGATCAGTGGTTCACCAATTTACATTTACGTCATTTAGCAGACGCTCTTATCCAGAGCGACTTACAAATAGGTGAACATGACACAACCAATCAGGGCCTTCATAGGCTTGGCAACCGTAACAAGGGGTGATGTGTAATGAAACGAGGGTGTGCGTTCCCTGGGTAAAAAATTTTTTGGGGGGAGAACGTTTCTTTGCGACCATCAGGTGACATCCCCGGGACAAACTGGGAACTAGACAAAACCTCCAGGGGAACATGACACAACGTCCCAAGAACGTCCTAAAAAGTCCTCGGGGACATCCCCAGGACCAACCGGGAACTAGACAAAACCTCCAGTAGACCATGACACAACGTACTAACGACTTTAGGCTACCATTTCATGACATCCCGGGGACGTCCTAACGACTCCTTATTGTTTGCAGGGTTGTTTGTTGTGAGTGTAAAGAATAGTCCAGTTTGAGAGACACTTGTAATGAGCTGCATCAACACAATACGCCAGGCCATTGAGAGGGACATGACGGCCTATGCTTCTTCAACCATTGTTAGGTACAAGTGGAAGACCACTAGGCTTCAGAGCACAAGCACTCTAGAGAGAGAGAGGGAATGTGAGTTAGGGACATGGAGAGAGAGAGAATAAGAGGGGGGAGGCAGGTTGGGGTTGTGCCCCTTGCCTGAGGGCTTGTGGGTCGTTGTGTTGGGTTATTGCCTGTCAACAAGGATCTTTATTAAACTCTGGGGACGAATTAAGTCAGATGCTGTGGCCTTATTATGGAAAAGAGGCCAGCATGCAATGGAAAATAAGTGCCTGTGGAATGGACTGTAGGTCTACATAGACTACAAACACACAAGTTTGTCTTTCTGTCAGTTGTTCACACAAACGATGAGGAGAAACAGCAGAGGGGCAGCAGGAGAAAAACTGTCTGGGTGGTGAGCGTCATCAGAAAGCCTTTGCCCAGGGGCTGATGGAAACAAGCTCAGCTGTAACAGTGTCGATAGAGAGAGAGAGAGAGAGAGAGAGAGAGAGAGGAAAAGATGTGCATGACTTCTCTCTGCCTGGGTCCTCTGGGTGCCTCAACGCAAATGGAGCCAGGCAAAGTCACACTGAGACGATTTCCCAAATCATACCCCATTTACCCCACCTCACTGTCTCCCTTCCTGCACCTACATGAACACCACCGATGGAGCAAGCAGGGCGGGGAAGTCTACGTTTTCCGTTCAATGAAATTCAGCCATGGATCGGCCGACCGGATACAGAAAGTCAACCCGTGACTTACTTAAATCAGGAAGATGCATGAGGCTCCTCACCAAACTAAAGACTTTCAATCACGCTCCATTAAAAGTAAGACACTCTGGGAAACAGTACTTTCTATTCCATTAAGTTGTGGAGTGCCTGTCAGATGGGGAGCAGTGACCTTCACCACAGAGCAGCTCACTGTGTTGCTGTGGCCATTCACTTAAAGGAAACAAGAGGCAGTACAGCCACAGCACACTCACAAGACTTTATAAGATTAAATTGTGCAGTCTCCCATTTCTTCTTCCAGTTTCCTCTTGTACTATTTTACAGGGAATCTTTCCCCCTGATGACTCAGCAGGTCAAAACGGTGCTGTCTCTCCATACTAGAGCCCATACCCAACAGCATTATCGCTGTTAACAGTAACACAATCAATACAATACTTCAGAGTTTTCATACTTCCTACAACAGCGTATAAAACCAACAGGACCACACAACAACACAGCTGTCGCATCTGGCGCCTTTTAAAAACTGGAAATCCTCCAATTTCCCTTCTCTTATTTCTCCATAAGGACAGCTTAAGACAGTCTGAGCCGTCTCTGTTTACTTGGCCTCTGACACCTTTGGCCCCATCAGTAGTGCTGTCCCAGTTTGTTTCAATGGGACTAGGCCCCAATAAACCACAGGGGCCTACGGACAGGTCCCACAGTGAGGACGAGAGCTGCCAACAGGGCTACTTTCCCACAGGTAGCCAGGGCTCTCCCTGACAGCCAGGCCAGAGAAACAAGCACAGCTGCATGCCTGACCCTGGATGACCACAGGCCATTAAAACAGATTACATTCCCAGGATAAAGAACCACATCTAGTGGTAATCCCTCCCAACCTCACCCCTCCATAGCCATACCCTCAACTCTCTCCCCCCTCAGCCGTCCCCGGGAGCAGCACTGGGCTGGACAGCCTCAGCTATGGCCTCAGCAGACCCATACATCTCATTTGACTTCAGGAGCATTTAATACTGAACCACCAGTAGTAGCAGTGGGCCACAGACCATTAAGTTGAACCACTCCTGTCGAGTCCTGTGTAGCTTGAGAAGACAATGAGTCAGGATCTCACACTAGCATGCTGTTTACCTCTGTGGGAACGTCTCCTGTGGCAAGCAAACTGGGATGGGTCATCAAACCACATCAAACACATGTTTACTGCCGCCTGTCTGTCTGTAGTACACATGATAAAGGAAATAAAGAAGACCTACCCAAGTAGAAACTCTCTATTACAGATGTAGGAGCTTAATTTGAGCTAGTTTGCTACAGCAGGAAAATAATCCTGCAGCAACAGGAAATGTGAAATATTTTATGGATTATAATTAATGAAAGAAGAAAAAAAATATCACCCTGTTGCAGGAGAACATTCCTGCAATGCAGGAAATTACAAACTTCAGAAGCCTTTTAAAACCTAAAATACACTACAAGTAAAAAATATCCTAAATTGCAGTAATGTTCTCCTGCAACAGGGTGATCAAATTAAGATCCTACATCTGTAGAAACAGCACTGGGATGTAGTTATTTGTCTGCATGATAAAATAAGAACAAAATTCCAGAGATAGAATATCCATCACTGAAGTAATTAATTCACTCCTGACTGACAAAATAACTACGTTCTCAGTTGAAGTAGCCTACTAACAATATACTGCTCTAGAATTATTTTCAGCATGATTCATGATGTTGTATTTCTGGACTTCATTAAGTCATAGAAGATAAAACATTCAAATAGTACCTTAAGGCATAATCCCCAAGTATAGCCTTGCAAAATCCTCCTTATGCCCCATCAAAATGAATCCCCACTGATCAATATTGAACAAATGCTTTCATGTGTAAGTAAGTTGTTAGGCGATAACTCTACTCGCGGAAATACTGTGGTTGCCAATTGTTTTACTATATTATTTTCTAGTATAACTAATGCATGCAGAACCACCTTAAATTGAATCATTATTTAACATGAGCGCTATCAGAACATTAATTTACCTGTGCTTTTCAGATGACAGAGCATGGAGTTTTTGAGTTAATTAATCCTTTATCCGCTTTGATGTTGTGAGCACGAGAAGACTGCTGCAAACGCTTGCGCTGAACTTTCACAAGGCGCTTCTGAATAGGAGGAGTATGGAACGCCAAAAGGTTCATTGAGGAGTAGCCTGGGTTAACGTACAACATGATTGACTGGAGTGTTTTGGGAACCTGAGACACGCGAGCCCCACTTACTCAATGGTAAGGCCTATACGATCAAGTCTACCTGGAATCGATTCTAGCTGTCAAGCAGTATCTGAAAGAGGCATATTTTAGCGGAAGGGCCTACATCAACAATTTATGGCTGTTTTGACATTTTTCAAACATCTTAGTATTTAAAGCTGCAAAATTTAACTTTTTGGTCAATGAAAGCAGGTCTAAGAAGCGGTAGATATGTTCTATGTGTGCTATTTCTATGCTTCCCGTTCTTCAGTTTCGGTTTTGTACACCAGCTTCAAACAGCTGAAAATACAATGCTTGTTTTGTCACAAATTAGGCGAACTATTAGAATTTTAGCAACCAGAAAATGGCGTAGCGATTTTTCAAATACATTATAACCTAAACATCAAGACAAATGGAAGCACTGGGCATAAGTGAGAGTTGTTCAAATAAAGACAAATATGTCAAGCTACTTCCTGCCTGTTGTGCAGTGGATATGTGTGCAGTATTTAAATGATTGTTATGTACAGAATGTAGTTATAGATAATGCTACAGGATGTGTATAATGTGCTATGTATCATATTACATATGATAGCAGAGGCCTATTACAGTATTATTACAGTGCCACTCCTTTTCTATTATTTATACAACAAGCAGATGCAACTGCCTATCAAACAATCAGCCATAGATATATACTATGGATCAAGTAGAATGCATGATTTAATGGAGTTCTGTCAAGCAAGCTTCCTGCAATCAAATGACCTCACATAATGACATGTCTCGACTCCATATGGCTGGCCCATTTGTCCTTGTCACTCATGTTACCCAAGAGAGAACGCAATAGGATTCTAGCTACCTTTCATACTATAACTTTGTCATGTCAGCGATTAAAAGAATGTGCAGTGCCTTATATGAATCACTGCTATCAAGGTGGGAGGAATAGGTGAAAAGGAGAGTGACTGACTGAACCTTATTGCTCCCCATTTATGTGTGTGTGTGTGTGTGTGTGTGTGTGTGTGTGTGTGTGTGTGTGTGTGTGTGTGGCCCCTTGTATGTCCATCTGTCTGTTTACACCACATCCATCCATCACTCCAACCTTTCCTCACTTGGCCAGTTAATTACCTTTTCCTGTTCACTCATGCACACAAAGAAAACAAGCTCCTTTCAGACTGTTTGGACAGACTTCATCCTTCCCTCGCTCCTTTCAATGTCTCTTTCTCTCCCACATGGATCCAAGGCAGCCGTCAGCACACTGTTTTTACTCCAGATCAGTCAAGCTGTCATCGGCTGGGCTAGGCTACAGGCTACGGATAAGCTGGGGAGCTGGGGAGCTAGACTCCCCAGTGAGAGAGTGAATGACTTCACCAACTGACATCTTCATCAATGACATCATGGCAGTGGACACTACTGTAATTACTACACAGGCTTTCAATAGGTACAGTGGGGAAAAAAAGTATTTAGTCAGCCACCAATTGTGCAAGTTCTCCCACTTAAAAAGATGAGAGAGGCCTGTAATTTTCATCATAGGTACATGTCAACTATGACAGACAAAATGAGAATTTTTTCTCCAGAAAATCACATTGTAGGATTTTTAATGAATTTATTTGCAAATTATGGTGGAAAATAAGTATTTGGTCAATAACAAAAGTTTCTCAATACTTTGTTATATGCCCTTTCTTGGCAATGACACAGGTCAAACATTTTCTGTAAGTCTTCACAAGGTTTTCACACACTGTTGCTGGTATTTTGGCCCATTCCTCCATGCAGATCTCCTCTAGAGCAGTGATGTTTTGGGGCTGTCGCTGGGCAACACGGACTTTCAACTCCCTCCAAAGATTTTCTATGGGGTTGAGATCTGGAGACTGGCTAGGCCACTCCAGGACCTTGAAATGCTTCTTACGAAGCCACTCCTTCGTTGCTCGGGCGGTGTGTTTGGGATCATTGTCATGCTGAAAGACCCAGCCACGTTTCATCTTCAATGCCCTTGCTGATGGAAGGAGGTTTTCACTCAAAATCTCACGATACATGGCCCCATTCATTCTTTCCTTTACACGGATCAGTCGTCCTGGTCCCTTTGCAGAAAAACAGCCCCAAAGCATGATGTTTCCACCCCCATGCTTCACAGTAGGTATGGTGTTCTTTGGATGCAACTCAGCATTCTTTGTCCTCCAAACACGACGAGTTGAGTTTTTACCAAAAAGTTCTATTTTGGTTTCATCTGACCATATGACATTCTCCCAATCCTCTTCTGGATCATCCAAATGCACTCTAGCAAACTTCAGACGGGCCTGGACATGTACTGGCTTAAGCAGGGGGACACGTCTGGCACTGCAGGATTTGAGTCCCTGGCGGCGTAGTGTGTTACTGATGGTAGGCTTTGTTACTTTGGTCCCAGCTCTCTGCAGGTCATTCACTAGGTCCCCCCGTGTGGTTCTGGGATTTTTGCTCACTGTTCTTGTGATCATTTTGACCCCACGGGGTGAGATCTTGCGTGGAGCCCCAGATCGAGGGAGATTATCAGTGGTCTTGTATGTCTTCCATTTCCTAATAATTGTACAGGTAACGAGTGGAGGACAGAGGAGCCTCTTAAAGAAGAAGTTACAGGTCTGTGAGAGCCAGAAATCTTGCTTTTTTGTAGGTGACCAAATACTTATTTTCCACCATAATTTGCAAATAAATTCATAAAAAATCCTACAATGTGATTTTCTGGAGAAAAAAAATCTCAATTTGTCTGTCACAGTTGACGTGTACCTATGATGAAAATTACAGGCCTCTCTCATCTTTTTAAGTGGGAGAACTTGCACAATTGGTGGCTGACTAAATACTTTCCCCCCCCACTGTATATACTCCATAGAGCAAAATTCTGTTTCAGTGGACCATCATCTAGAGAGGCGCATGAGATGTGTCAGATTGGTTATTGTGATGGGGAGCAGGGGATTCAAACATATCAGACCACGTTGGAGAAGAGAAAAGGAACGTCACTGAAAATTGGCTCACTGCAACCACTCCACAACACAGACAGGGATACAGCTAGTATCTACAGTATGATATGTGTCAGTGTGTCTCCATTTCACCGGTGTAGCATTATACCTACAGTAGTTTAATCAGCTTCTTGATATGCCACTCCTGTCAGGTGGATGGATTATCTTGGCAAAGGAGATATGCTCACTTACGGGGAAGTAAACCATTTTGAGAGAAATACGCTTTTTGTGCATATGGAACATTTCTGGGATCTTTTATTTCAGCTCATGAAACATGGGACCAACACTTTACATGTTGCGTTTATATTTTCAGTATATATATGTTTTTCTCTTACACCAGAGATCTTTACTGTTGCCTGTCGCCAATCTGGAGGAGGCCAAGAAGCAGCAGTGGCAGCTCTCACACTCCTCTCTCCCACCAGTGAGATACTTGTAAGTGTATTTATGCATGCTGCTCACCAGCTACTCTGCACTTCTAATTAGAATACCTGATTTACCGCTCCTGGAAACTCTCCAGACCAGATAATTCTTATTTTTTACTAGATTTAATTAAACAAACAAAAATAAATAAATCATGAAAAATTCAGCAGGCAACTGGAGAGTCAGGAGCCAGGTGTTGTTTTAAGCTCTGCAGGTATGGAGGAGAAGGAGAAGGAGGAGGAGAGGGTAGGGGGAAGGAGAAGGAGGAGGAGGAGGAGGAGGAGGAGGAGGAGGAGGAGGAGGAGGAGGAGGAGAGTGTAGGGTAGGGGGAAGGAGGAGGAGGAGGAGGAGGAGAGGATAGGGGGAAGGAGGAGGGGGAGGAGAGGGTAGGGGGAAGGAGGAGGAGGAGGAGGAGAGGGTAGGGGGAAGGAGGAGGAGGCTAGAGCCCCCATCTCAGCCCAGGAGCACCCTACTAATGAGATCTGTACTGGTTGGAGTCCTACACACTGGAAGACCCTTGTCAAAGAACCAGTCCAACTCCATCCTGCCCTCCTTGATGGTGCTTGCTGCTAATTAAATAGAAAAGTAACTTTTTCAAGTAAATCTCTTGAAAGTGTCAAAAGGAAGACAAATAACATCTCTCTCTCTCGCTCTCCCTGTTCAGTTTTGAGTTTTTCAGATCCTGCTGCTCCTAGACTCACTGTGCCTCAGGGAGCAGCAGCGGGTTAGAGGAGAGACAGAGGATCACGTCTGCTCCCAGAATAAACTGTCTGTCAGATCAGTCTGATAGCTTTTGAGGCGAGACTCAACAGAAATGTAGTTTGGTATGGATAGTTAGGCTACAGCTGGGAGGCAGTAGGTCTTGTTCCCTTTGGTACAAGCTTAGTCTCAAGAAGAACCAACTGGAGTAACGCAGTGAGATAGAGATGTTTTATACTGTAGTACGTGGGCTCACAAAGCTGTGCATTAACTTTATACACGGAATACACTGCCCTTACATGACATAGACTGACCAGGTGAATCCAGGTGAAAGCTATGATCCCTTATTGATGTCACCTGTTAAATCCACTTCAATCAGTGTAGATGAAGTGGAGGAGACAGATTAAAGAAGGATTTTTGAGCCTTGAGACAACTGCGGCATCGATTGTGTATGAGTGCCATTCAGAGGGTGAATGGGCAAGACAAAACATTGAAGTGCCTTTGAACGGGTTATGGCAGTAGGTGTCAGGCGCACTGGTTTGAGTGTGTCAAGAACTTCAATGCTGCTGGGTTTTTAACGCTCAACAGATTCACATGTGTATCAAGAATGGTCCACCATCCAAAGGACATCTAGCCAACTTGACACAACTGTGGGAAGCATTGGAGTCAACATGGCCAGCATCCCTGTAGAACGCTTTCGCCACCTTGTAGAGTCCATGCCCAACAAATGCAGGCTGTTCTGAGGGCAAAAGGGGGTGCAACTCAATATTAGGAAGGTGTTCCTAATGTTTTGTACACTAAGTGTATATTAGAATGTGAAGCCATACACTGGGGCTTGTAAAGAGACCTATTTCTGTACATGAGGAGAACCCACTCTAGACTTTCAGTGCAGAGGAGGATCCTGATGCAACAGTTATAGCTAAAGTGACTCCAGCATAGTGTTTCACTTCCTACCCAATCTTTACAGAGTAGTAACAGCCAGCTGCCTCTCCTCTCCTGTGTGAATTGTCCCACACTTCAAGTCCCATGCCATTAGTCCCATTCCATTAGTGTCACTGAGAGTTTGGATGTTTGTGAATCTGTTAATCGTTCATATGGGTGACAATACATTCCCTCTATGTAAGATTCTGCTAGACAAACTAACTGAGAAGACAAGATGACGATGAGCAAATCTGCAATCACAAAACTAACTGGTAAAGGCTGAAGAAACAGCCCAGGTCCTTACGGCTGGTAATCCACAGAACAGCTCTCTTAAAGCCCCTGAGATGGCAAACTTTAGCTGCAGCCAGTAGCAGACTGACTGAGAGGAAAAATGCAAACACAGAGAGGAAAATATTAAAACATAATTAATTTCATGCGATTTCTCCATAGCATTCTGGTTCTCAAGTTAATCAACACATCAGCATGATCAGAATTAATAATTTACTGATGAGTTTTGCATATGAGCAAAACAATTAAATAAAAACGCAGATTGCTAAACCTCTTGTCTTTGTAAAACAACATTAATTATTTCCTTGACATCATTTTGACTTTCAGAAAAAAGCCCCAACCAAATGCATATTTCTATGTACTTGTCAAAATAAAGCTGTATGCAACTGATGATCAGGTGAAATGTTGAGTACATTCACACAATTATTCTGTCCACTCCCCTGGTGGAATGGATGGTACAGTAATTATGCTGGCAAACTGCCAGGTCTCTGTACTGTTTTCTGCTCCACTGTACTATAAAGCACTGCACTATCTCCTTGAGCTCAGGTGTGCTGTGCTGAGCCTCCCTGCTCCATCCCAGGCTGCTATGGGGGTGTTATCTCTGTGACTGGCATCCTTTGTGTATCCACAAAGCTGCAGTGTGTCAGCAGAACAATAGAACAGAGAGTGGCAAGTGACAGTATGGCAACTGCAGCACAGGTTAGCATACTGGAACACTGAGGACTGGTATAGAAGGAAATACCAATTTAACCATGAAAGAACATTCTATCACCATGCTTATAATGGCCTCTAAGAAAATGCAATTTTCACTAATAAGTTGAGCATTCAGCATCAATTTAGACTTCTCAGTCAGGGAATGACATGTTAATTGAAAATTGCAGCCATGTTGTTGGCATGTTGATGGTGAGAGAGTACTGATAGGAAAACATCTCTAGGAAAAGTGTGCTGTGGCTTACCAGGACTGGCTGTTTTCTCCAGGCTAATTGAGATGTCTAGACATTTACAATTGAATCTCTGTGAGATAAGGGGATAACGGGAAAGGCAGAACCCCCTCTATCTGGTGAGGGAAACAGGACTACTAATCCACTTAATGATTGTAAAGACTTTTCTTTCTTTTTCCCAGTGAATACTATGCTTATCATGACTGGTTACAATGGCCATTTCACCACTTTGTCTGCTAGGAACAAAGGAATACTGTGTAGCCCACAATAAAAACCAGGGAGCTACTTCCACCATTTCACTTTACATTCAAATGAGTTGGGGGTGGTCTGGTGGGTTGACGGGAGACCAAATTGGTCCTGAAGAGAGACAGAAATAAATAGGTGATTTTTGCTAAATGTGCATTATACATTTTACAGGCTCACTCATGGGCCATTAATTCAGTGACAGTGAAGATTAGGTATCTAATACACCTTTTAAAATCAACCTCTTGTACTGTACAATTACACACATAATGTAGACAGATATACTGTACGTTCACATGCAAACACACTTGCACGCACACACACACACAATAGTGACAATTTGCTGAGGCTTTAGAGAATATCCACCTGTCTGAGCGAGCCGCTACATGTGCTGAGAGGCACTGACAAATCACTGCCACATTAGAGCCACAGTAACCGACAGCAACAGATTGGCCTTCTGTCTGCACAACCAATTACACAAGAAAAGAGTTACAATCCAACTGCTATTGTCATGGCACAAAAGCTAATATTAGCAAATAAAAGTATGCGCAACAGTCATTTCTCATCTGCATATGAATGAATGGGGTTTGGAGAGGGGTGGGAGAGGGGTGGGAGTTTTCATCAGGTTTTAGTTAACTAGATTCTGCTATCGCCTGTCAGAACAGAGTCTGTAGGAGTCAGGGAGTCAGGGAGTCAGTGAGTCAGGGAGTCAGGGAGTGCAGGTCAGGCTGGCATTGACACAGAGAGAGCAATGAGAGAAACAGACTGGATGCATTCTGCTCAGACCTGCAGGTTCATAGCTGCTTTGTGTTTACATGGCCTTGCCTCCATAGCAGGAACATGGAACATGGCAGACAATGTAAAAATAGAAAGCCGGGGAGAAATGCTTTCCAGCAGCATGATTTATAATTTTTGCTCAAGGGTCCAGTGGTATTTGTCTAAGCCTCTGTCTACACGACCCCCGGGCCCAATACTGATGTTAGGCTTTTACTCCACTAAAGAGCATGAGTAACAGAGCAGATAAATAACAATCTTCACAACAAGAGGAGAGGAGAGCATCCCAGTCATCTGCAGTCCCCATCACTTACAATGTTGCAGTGCAATATATCTATTATATATTTATGACACCATGAGCGTGGAGAACAGCTGAATTTAGCATAATGTCTAGGGTGCCTGGGCTTATGCATTTCAAAGCTGCCCGTTTTGTTCCGCTCATTTTATGAGTGGGAAATGTGAGTTCAGTGCTATTACCATCATGTCATGCCGAAACACATACCTCATCAATGTCTCCTACACTAAGAACATAAAAATTTGCCTGGAAATTACCTGATGGTACCACACACGCACACATATGCACATACACACACGCACACAGAGTGTTCAGAGATGCAGGAGCATGCTCTGTCCGTGCTCTGGGTTTGATTGTGGGGCTGTGGGGTCAAAGGGCACCTAATTGTGTGCTTCCTGGAGGTCAGCATCAGTGTGGCCTTCTGCTAGAGCCGTGGAACACCACCTGAAGCTATGTCAGGAAGACAAATGAACTACGACCTCTCTGCTGATGACATCGACCCCAGTCAGCAAACACGGGCCACATCTTAATCTGGGTCATGCCGCTACCTGCACGTTTACACAGGGCTGTGGGGCCCTCTGTGATGTATACTTCTCTGGCGATCAGGTTCTCAGTTAGTTATAAAATATTAAGGCTGAAACACGGACACCTTATGATGAGAGATTCCATCTCATCTCTCAGCCAGTCTCATCAGTGGCCGTCTATGGCTAGCCCATGACCAGCAACTCCTCTCCAGACTCACTCAGGTGTGCAGCACAGAGACAGCTATCTATCTCTAAATATGCTGAAATTGCTCTGTAACAGCCAAGCATATCGGTCAACCTGTCACCCAACTGAGCAGGTACACAGGCTGCTGGGAGGATGCAGGACCGGACGACAGGGCCCTTGGTTCAATCTGTTTAATCTAACAATGACATTCTTGAGTAGGCAGCCTTTTTAAAGGCCCATAAAACAACCTAACTAAATCTTGCCACAAACTCCTGGTATTCCACGGGAATACCTTGCAGCTATTCCAGCTGGCTCCTAAACAATAAAGTAGAACAGAGGCAGAGCAAGAGATGGTTAGCATTTTTCCACCAGTCAATAATTAGCCAGCTCTCTAATCAGCTGTTTGTGCAGCATACCTGTCCATGCCTTGTCATTTGCCCATATGAGTGCAGACGCTGTGTCATTACCCTCCATAGCGTCAGCTCTGACTGTGCTGCCTGCACTACACCGCTAGTTTAGCTCATGCTGGAATGGACACACTTAAAAGCACATCTCCCACTGGACACTAGGTGTGAGGAGTTGTCTTCCTGTTCTAACTATTAACAAATAGGTGTGATGGATGGAATACCATAAAATAACAAGACCATTCCTTACATTGTGGAAAACGTATTGTGTTTGGAGGTCAGGGGATCATCCAGAAAAGGAGGGTCCCATTTAAAAAAGGATTAACGAAATGCCGGCAGTGACTTCCTTTTCTAAACAGAGGCTGAAATCACATGAGGCTGGCCTGGCCACCCGCTCTGGCTAGGTGGAGCCTGCTCAATCTCCACTGCCCGTGTCTGCTTCTCTGAAGGGACGAATCGCTCAATAACGCGGTGGAGTATCCCGTTGTGGGTCACGCCCTTTATAGGCTTGTTTTCCCAGCTAGGATGATCACTGTCAGAGAGGCCTGCTGGACCTCCAGCCAACACACATCAAGGCAGCACTTTCCTATCCTCCCTCTAGCCGCTGTCATTTCCTGTTTGACAGGAAGCAGGGGATGATAGCAAATCGACACAAACAAGCAGAGATTACCTCCGTGCCACGGCAGCAGCTGTCCTCAGGTGGAAGTGCCTGGGTAGGAAATCTCACTCCATAGGAGAGCTCACTCACACACTAACACACACGTCAACACAGTCATCCCTGGATGACCAGTCTAGTTTCCTGGTTTCCTGAGCACAACACCAATACAGTCGTCACACAAAACATATCCCTCCAGCCTCTCAGCGGTGTGTCAGAGGAACAGGGCACAGACAAAGGAGGGTAATAAAACAGACCTCCAATGTCATGGTGGTCTGTCGCTACGGGACCCCAAGGACAACATTGGGGGGGTCAGCGACGGGGCAATGTCAATATCAAGCTGGGGCTGAGAGGAGCGCTTTGAAGGCCAAGGGAGGTGTGGATGGGTTCCGTCTCTTGTCCAACTATTTTTTTGGAATGTGTGCCTTTCATGTTCTCAGGAAGCCCCTCGCGGTGAGACACAACAAGAGTGTCAGGGGCGTTAGGGAGGCCTTTGTTGATGGAGCGAGAGCCAAAGAAGGAGCGGGACACTTGACTGCCCTCTCTCATCTCCACTTCCCTTGTTTATGAGCTAATTAAGCATTGTTCAGTTCTATTTCCACAACACCCCCATCCCTCTCGCTACTCATACAGCACCACCATAACCGTGACTTTCAATTGGCTAACTCGTTCCTTTACGGCCCCCTCTATAACATAACACCCCCTTTAGAACAGCATTCAGTGATTGTCTCTGTGTGGTTCTCTACCCTCTAACTACAGCTTACTATATGGCCACCTTTTCACTACTGGGGCTAATACACATTTATCTAACTCGTGAATGCAATATCATGTAGATTACACTGTGAAAGGCACTTTTAGGGCATATTGTATTGTGGATGTAAAAATGTAGTCTTTAGATATACTTCAGATATACAGATAGAGTGAGTGAAAACATTACAAAAGATAGAGACAGAAAAGAGGGCTCATATCCACACGTAAACAGTTCAAATCCAGTTCAAATGTGCTCTCATGTCGTAAGTGACCTACAGTCTTTTATTGGGAGTTCAAGTGTGCCCCTGTCTGACCCCACCATAGGACGCTGGGGCCCCACCAGCCTTGCAGGAACAAAGACATGAAGGCATGACGGCCCCGTGTTAGACACGGGGGGTCACTGGACGGTCAGTGAAGCGGACAACATCTCAACTGTAGGATTTCCTGACATACTGTGTAGTATCTCTGATGTTGGAGACTGCTTGATGGCCTGTAAGTCATGTTGGTGCTATATATTACTCAGAGACAGAGTAGGAACTGGATGTTGTGGCCCTGTAAAAGAGAACAGGAGCTGAATAGCTGACGACTGGGGTGTTCTAAAACAGGAACAAGGACAAACAGAGTGAAGGAAATGTTGACCTGTTTAGGAGAGGTCAGGTCCAGGAACACAGAAAGGAAAAGAAAATACAAAGTTAGTGAGGATTAACACAATGGTTTCATAATCAATTGAAGTTATAACCCTGTATGAGGACTCACAGGTATCCCTTTATATCCATTCAGAGAAAATCAAGTGAAACAGAATTGACATTGACCATGATCATTGACAACACAATAATGTGGCCTGAAAGGCTCCTGAGGTCCAGTCAAAGAACAGCATTGCTAAGTATGACTAAGGCCTCCCTTGGTAACCAGAGCAATACTTGGCTGCTAAGCTGAAGCTGACGCAACCATTAAAACACTGCGTAAATAAAAACTATGCAGTTAAGTTTGACCACATAATAGTTTTACTGCCTGCTGGTTGTCTGGACTTGCGGTCGACATTACAAGATGACCCTGGTTTTGTAAAGGAGCTGTTTCCCACCACAGACTCCAGGGCTCCAGGCCCAGAGGACTCAGAGAGGGGAGGTGGGCGGGAGGTTGCCCAGGGTCAGGGTCTATGGCCAGGCCATCATCCACCACCTCCACCCCCACCTCTACCGCTCCATCCCCCCTCCCAGCAGTGTAGTTGTGCAGGAATCCATCCAGGCCACATGCACAGGTGTGCTCCCCAAGAGCTTCCCTGCCTGTCAAGGGGGCTTCTGAAGAGGGGAAGAATTCACATTCAAAGGCATTCCAGCTATGTTATGCTGGATGCCTACATTTGGAGTGGTAAAAAAGGAGTCTAATTATCTGAAGTACACAAAACACCCTGGCATGGGAAGTTCCATAGCAAGTGATCATGAGACACAGCAAGACTGTATTGGATTTCAGCTAGCCTTGCTTTCCAGGGTTCTAGCTTCAATGTGAGAATACAGTGTTTGGCCATGCTATCAGAATCACTCTAACCACCAACTAAACGCCCACTGATACCAACTCCAATATAACCTCTGAGTAATATCTGCAGGCCAATTAATGACATCCCATTTGAAACAGAGGCTGTAATCAGGGCGTAGTGTAGCAACAGACTGGAGATAAGCAGAGGGAGGAACCAGAACCAGGGAGAGGAGTGATGGTGATGAGGAATCAGAGATACTCTCATAGCCAATGCAATGGCCACTTAGGAGAGAGCAACTTATACACTTGGGTGTTATAGAGAGCTAAAAATAAGGCGAGGAAGGCTCAAACAAACACACATACAGCGTGAGAGTGAGGAGTAGGACTTGGCTGGAGGTCCGAATGGTGTGTCCTGAGTGTTCCCAGGCTACAGGGAGATGGGAATGAGGAGTAACTGGATGGCTTTTATTGTTTGTGGAGAATTGATAGTGAGCATTGAGGAGGGGAGCAGATTGGGACTCATAAAGAGACAGAGGTGTGAGTTTAAGTGCCCAGCACAGTGAAGGGATAAAACAGGGCTCTTCAGGAGAACCATGTGAAGAGAGAGTGACATCATAAACCGGCGCCACGGTAACAAAGGGGAGGAATAAAGAATCATCCTCATTTATGTATTAGTTATGGAGAGTGTCACAGTGAAGTGTGTGTGTGTCTGTGTGTGTGTGTGTGCATGAGTGTGTGAGTGCGTTTGTGTGTGTGTGTGTGTGTGTGTGTGTGTGCGTGTGTGTTTGTGCTGTGTTCACGGCTTCCTAGTCACCTTGGTATGTCAGTGAGTGAGTGTCTGCCTGTCCACACACACACACACACACACACACACACACACACACACACACACACACACACACACACACACACACACACACACACACACACACACTGGTAGATAGTCCTGCCATCCATTCCCTGAGCTAATGACAGACTGATTATCTCAAGTACATCCATTCCTCCCAGTACCTGCCAGTATCCCCCAGTACCTCCCAGTACCTGCCAGTACCCTCCAGTACCCCCAGTACCCCCCAGTACCCCCCAGTACCTCCCAGTACCTCCCAGTACCCCCCAGTACCCCCAGTACCCCCAGTACCTGCCAGTACCCCAGTACCTGCCAGTACCCCCCAGTACCCCCAGTACCTGCCAGTACCCCCCAGTACCCCCCCAGTACCTCCCAGTACCTGCCAGTACCCCCCAGTACCCCCAGTACCCCCAGTACCCCCAGTACCTGCCAGTACCCCCCAGTACTCCCAGTACCCCCCAGTACCTCCCAGTACCCCCAGTACCTCCCAGTACCTGCCAGTACCCCCCAGTACCCTATAGTACCCCCCAGTACCTCCCAGTACCCCAGTACCTCCCAGCACATGCCTGTACCCCCCAGTACCTCCCAGTACCCCCCCAGTACCCTCAGTATCTGCCAGTACCCCCCAGTACCTGCCAGTACCCCCAGTACCCCCCAGTACCCCCAGTACCTGCCAGTACCTCCAGGTACCTGCCAGTACCCCCAGTACCTCCCAGTACCCCCCAGTATCCCCCAGTACCTCCCAGTACCCCCCAGTACCCCCAGTACCTCCCAGTACCTGCCAGTACCCCCCAATACCCCCAGTACCCCCAAGTACCTCCCAGTACCCCCAGTACCCCCAGTACCTCCCAGTACCTCCCAGTACCCCCCAGTACCTCCCAGCACCTCCCAGTACCCCAGTACCCCCAGTACCTGCCAGTACCTCCAGGTACCTGCCAGTACCCCCAGTACCTCCCAGTACCCCCCAGTATCCCCCAGTACCTCCCAGTACCCCCCAGTACCCCCAGTACCTCCCAGTACCTGCCAGTACCCCCCAATACCCCCAGTATCCCCCAGTACTCCCAGTACCCCCCAGTACCCCCCAGTACCTCCCAGTACCCCCAGTACCTCCCAGTACCTGCCAGTACCCCCCAGTACCCTCCAGTACCCCCAGTACCTCCCAGTACCCCCCAGTACCTCCCAGCACCTGCTTGTACCCCCCAGTACCTCCCAGTACCCCCACAGTACCCTCAGTATCTGCAAGTACCCCCCAGTACCTGCCAGTACCCCCCAGTACCCCCCAGTACCTCCCAGTACCCCCAGTACCCCCAGTACCTGCCAGTACCTCCAGGTACCTGCCAGTACCCCCAGTACCTCCCAGTACCCCCCAGTATCCCCCAGTACCTCCCAGTACCCCCAGTACCTCCCAGTACCTGCCAGTACCCCCCAATACCCCCAGTACCCCCCAGTACCTCCCAGTACCCCCAGTACCTCCTAGTACCTCCCAGTACCCCCCAGTACCTCCCAGCACCTCCCAGTACCTCCCAGTACCTGCCAGTACACCCCAGTACCCTCCACTCTCTCTGAATATCCCAGTCAGTCAAATAATGATAAGGCAGTCTAGTCTTGGCAGCTCTGGAAATGGTCCAGAGACTACAGAGACTCCATAGCTACAGTTGCCAGGGCAGCAGTAGTCAAGCCTGCCACTTGGGGAAATACATTAATGTAACAACTGAGCAGATAGTATCTGATGAAAATCCATTGAACGGTGCTGCAGCCAGAGTTGGCCTACTCACAGTTCTCTCTTTCCAATAATTCAGCTTCTGTTTCTCAGTGTATTGGTGACATTCCTTTCATTGTGAAGAGGCTTTCCACTGGCATATTGCTCAGTCATTTCACAAGGGGCCAGATTCAGAAAATGCTAAATATCCTTGAAGCCTATTTGAGTCAACCTAATCAGGGTTGCCATAGAGGTAACGACAGAATCAATCCACCTCATCAGAGCTGAATTGATTTTTAATAGAGCAGCATTGACCTCTGACCTGCTGTTATGGAACAGAGAAGTACAGAGAGACGGGGTCCTGAGCCTGGTGAGGCATTTAGGGATTAATACCAAAACCTGTTCTAACCTCCCTCAGCCTGTCTAGTCTATTGTGAGTAATGAATGGTTCCACACCAGCAGGGTTTGTCTCTTGTCTATTAGAAGCAGTCAGTCTGCAGTCAATGTAAGTGTTGCCTGGCCCTGTGAGGAGTTGTGAGGAGCTGTGAGGAGCTGCAAGCCCGGTAAAAGCCATCACCCTCCCAGAGTCCTTGTCAAAGTGCAAGGGCAGAGTGCTGAGGCAGCAGCCAGAGAGCCAGGCAGATAGAGCCTGTTGGTATTCCCATCACACACACACACACACACATTCGGACACACACACAGGTCCAGCAGGCACAGTCGTATGGGACTGGCCTATCACCTTCCCCAAGTCTGCATTTACAGTCACAGAGTAACCAAGGACATAGCTACTGTATATGGGCATTGCCAAGTAATGTGTGTTGTCTGTCTCTATGCTACAATATCATGGACACCATTGGCAATGATACAAGCATAGACTGATAGCAGTTGGTTTTCTGTGTTCAACCAGCCAAATGGCCTAGAGACTATATGTCCTTTTTGCTCTTGTAGCGAGATGTAAGAATATTCACAGCACAAATTCATCCCATTTCTCTCTCTCTCTCTATCTCTCTCTCTCTCCCTCTCTCTCTGTATCTATTCCTGCGCCTGCATTGTACACACACATGCACACTCTCACACACACATCCACACTCATCTCTGCTCAAAGACCGTACACTCAACCATGAAATGAACAGTAGTGTGAACTTTGACTGGCATTTTCACACAGAGTAAAGATTTACGGAGCACCATATATCAGGATGAGCTCCCAACAATACAGAATATGCCAGCGTATACCAAAGAGGCATTATGAGACACACACACACACACACAAACACAATCACACACACACAGACACACACACAGACACACACAGTCACGTGCACTCACAACAGGTAAACATTGCCAAACAGGGCTGTCAGTATTGGCAGGTGAGCCAGAGACAAAGCAGCTTTCCATAAACAGATGTCCAGTTGATACTGAGTAGGGAAAACAAACACGCCAATGTCATGTCTAGATTACCCACGTGATCCTGTCTGTTTGTTCTGAGGAGGGGAGCCGCGCCGGGCTGGACTTGGAGTTTGCCGAATGCAGATCCATCTTGGCAAGGATACACAGCGCTGGCGTTCTCTTTCAGCACATTGCTATAAGGCTGGTGATTTGTCTTCTGCCACAAGGCCTGTTGTCAACTTACTGTGCTTTATGGAGCCAGGGGAAGAATGCCCCAAACTCAGCCCACTTCTCTGATAATCGCACTGGAAATTTATCTGAACAATTACGTTTTCTCCGATACTCTGAATCAGTTCCAGAGATGTGTTCCTGACAGCCAGGCTATGGTACATCTCAGTTCATTATGTCATATGGAACCCAGCAGCAGGGCAGCCTGACAGCACACAACAATCTATGTCCACACACAGACACATACACATACACACAAACACAACCACACTGGCTGTCAGAAGCACACACACGTGACACACACACAGAGAGATACACACACACACATACACACACACACACACACACACACACACGCTTCTTCCTCGTGAGCTAGTCATGCTGATTTGTGACTCGTTTCAGGAGACTAGGCATATGTCGAGCGTCACTACTTCACAGGAGAGGCATTTGAACGTAAACATTTTTGTACTAATGAAAATGCATTTTTTGGCAGAAATGCCTTCTGGAACATGTGAACTTTCATGTGCCTCTTAAACAAACATGTATAACATCTGTAATTATGAATACAAATGTTAAATTATGAGCCTAGTTGGCTTAGCCACAGAAAAAGACAGGAACCTTCCCGCTAGCCATAATTAGCTGAGATAATTAATGGGCTGGACATGCCGAGAGATGAATTCGGATTGGTCTGCATATGTAGTACGCTTCTGTCTATAACATGAGCTGCTCAGTATGTGTAGGTAATCTATTCTAACGGGGCTTTTTCTAAAGATATCAGGAAGAACTGTGATAATGTTGCTAATGCTCTCCACTCTCCACTTTCTGGAGGACCGAGTTTTGAAATCAGTGGAATGCCCGGTGGAAGCAGAGTATGAAAGCTAAGGAGATGGGGAAAAATTCAGGCTTTTGATTATGCGGAGGGAGTCGAAAAGAGAACACACAAAGGCTATTGTATAAAACTCCTGTCTCTGGATTACATCTTCAAACTAAGGGCAACCATAGCATCCGTGACAGAGAGGGAGAAGCATTCATCCATGTATACGGGTAAGAGAGTCTAGCTAGCTACATTTTCAGATATTATAAATTTCTAATTCTGTCAGAAAGTCATTTTCATTGCAAGTTAAAGCATATTGTTAGCTAGCTAGCTAACGTTAGCTGGATGGCTGGCTCGCTAGCAAAGTTACGTGTATGATCTGTGTAGTAATATTATTCATATCTCAGAGCCATTTGCATTGCTAGTATCCATTCTGTATCCTGTGCATGTGACAAATAAACATAGATTTTATTTGATATAGTGTGTGTTTAACAGAGATGGTAATGTGAAGAGCAACATGACCTGCACCAAAGTAAAATTAGGATATAATGTTAGGCCAATGAGACAGTGTCCAAGTTCTAAAATTGTTGTGAGTTTATTTTCCTGTAATCATGAATACAAATTAGCTAAAGTTAAGACATTGTCAGCTATATGATATGGTCATTATTTGAACTGGCTAGCCAGCTAACTTAACAAGCTAGAAACGAACCAAAACATTGTTTAGAATGTTGCTTTTAGTTGCCTGGTTTGCTAGATGGACATATACTAAATTCATTTTTAAAAGGATGGGTTTATTGGTATTAAAATACACCAGTTATGCTATTTTGGACCACCAGGCTGCTGATGTCATGCAGCCTGTCGTTTTTGTGTTTATACTTTTTCATAACGACAACGACAAGTTTGATGTTGGACGACAATAGAATGTTTACATTGAGGGAAAAAAGTATTTGATCCCCTACTGGTCCTGCATGGAGCCCCAGGCCGAGGGAGATTGACAGTTATTTTGTGTTTCTTCCATTTGCGAATAATCGCACCAACTGTGGTCACCTTCTCACCAATCTGCTTGGCGATGGTCTTGTAGCCCATTCCAGCCTTATGTAGGTCTACAATCTTGTCCCTGACATCCTTGGAGAGCTCTTTGGTCTTGGCCATGGTGGAGAGTTTGGAATCTGATTGATTGATTGCTTCTGTGGACAGGTGTCTTTTATACAGGTAACAAGCTGAGATTAGGAGCACTCCCTTTAAGAATGTGCTCCTAATCCTAATTTGACATGCGTTGTTTTGTTGTTGTTATTCTGTCTCTCACTGTTCAAATAAACCGACCATTAAAATTATAGACTGATCATGTCTTTGTCAGTTGGCAAACGTACAAAATCAGCAGGGGATCAAATACTTTTTTCCCTCACTGTATGTCACTGTGACGACTGTATACAGACATGTCGATAGACATAGTACTCCCGAGTGGCGCAGTGGTCTAAGGCACTGCATCGCAGTGCTAGCTGTGCCACTAGAGATCCTGGTTTGAATCCAGGCTCTGTTGTAGCCGGCCGCGACCGGGAGACCCGTGGGGCGGTGCACAATTCGTCCAGGGTAGGGGAGGGAATGGCTGGCAGGGATGTAGCTCAGTTGGTAGAGCATGGTGTTTGCAACACCAGGGTTGTGGGTTCGATTCCCACAGGGGGTATGAAAAAAAATAATGTATGCACTAACTGTAAGTCGCTCAGGATAAGAGTGTCTGCTAAAATGTAATGTAAATAGTATAAACCAGCCTTTCGTCTTGAAATCTTTAGTTGTTTATTACACTACCGTACTCATTCTGTTTAATCTCACATGTGAATCCGAATCCTTAAAGAGATGGGTGGGGCTAAAGCTTAAGAGGGTGTGAACGATGCTGAATGGGTGTAGACAAAGAAGAGCTTTCCAGTAGGTGTACCAATACGTTCAAAGGTCATTTTCTCAAAAGTGGGTTTACAAGTTTATCAACTTTCTAAGCAGAATTACTTTCCCATTGTTCCTCAACTGTAGTGTATGTTATACCATTTTCTAGTTCTGAGTCTCTACTTTTATCCAATGTAAAAAACACAATTTCAAATTTTGCTACATAAAACAGAATCGAGCTGGTCCGTCACATTTATGCATCCCAGTCACAGCTCTTTATTCTGTCTGTTGTTGACTCGTTGATATTTCTTCTCACGTCTCATGTCACGTTGTTTTCCTGCTCTGGGACAGACCACTGGACTTCCATCATATAACATATTGCTCAATAAAGCAGGACTGCACATCAATTGTTTTACTTGGGTCTGGGCTATTTCCTCAAATAATCTTTAACCCAACAGGAGCTATCTCATTGAATGACATACAGACAAGTTGGGCCTACTATTATGTATGATGTTGACCATTCAAACAAACCGACAATGAGCAACACAAAAGCGAGATGTTTCTGCCAATACTGATCCTTCCTTTTATTATGGGATGCCTCACTTCAATGGATTATGTCAAAGCATCTCTAGATAATTATATACGAGTTATGGGGCTACTTTATATACTGAACAACTGGGTGAATGTTTGTTATTGCTGGTCTCCTTCATGTTAGAGTTTTTGTTTTATCGCTTTGGTACCATTTTCACAAGTATGTAGTACATTTTTACAACTCTTAGTACAAAACTCCAAACTGGTCACACTTGTAATGCAGCCAGTCTTTCATTCAAAACCTGTCATTGTGCATTCATTTGGATTGTAAACATTTCTCACCACACAACCGTTTATTGTTAAATGTAATGAGAACATTGGTTTAATTACCAAAACACAACAATTTAGTCGTTTAACTACCAGTTAATCCAATAGCAAATAATGCAAGATACGTGTTTCAAATCGTCCTTAGAAGTGCTGAAAGTAATATGCTACAGTACTGTAAATAGTAGATTACACAGTTTTCACATTAGGCAATACACTTACATTACTCAACAAAATTGACAGAAAATCTATATGGTGACAAACCAGTTAAAAATCTATAGGTTTACCAAACGGTTAAGTGATGAACCATTAAGTGCAGTTGGATTAAGTGATGGTCAAATGTATTTAAACAAATGAAAAGAGAATCATATGAAACATATTGTGAGCATTGCATTGTGAAAGGCAATTACTTTATATGAAAGGTAATTCTAGATGAAACACTGATTAGGTTGGTGAAAAAGTTACTGTGTGATTTTTTCGTGTTGTACTTAGTCAATTTAAAATGTGCATAAAGTTTTGAAAAAACTGCCTTTTTGATGATCGGTTTTGAGTTTTGTACTAAGAATTGTGAAATTTTACCACATACTTGTGAAAATAGTACCAAAGCGATAAAAAAAACAATATTTCAAAGGCTTGAGCTCTCTGAATCGATTGAAGGTCATCATGTTGAATGATTATGGGAGAGCACAGGTGGAGCTTGCTTGTCTCACTGTAGGTATGACAAAAATTCTAAGCTTTCACTAACATTAAAGACTATAACTATGAAGCAAAACCCCCAGCTAAGCTGCTCTCCCCCTCACCAGGTAAATGGGAGAACATCTGGACTGCCCTTTTGCATCTAGTGGCAGGCAGCAGCAGTAGAGCCATATGGTCTGAGCAAAGCACGTCTGTGTTTGTGGCCATATAAAGTCAGGTAGATGCAGTCAGGAGAGATCCTGTATAATCTTGCCCAGAGCACGTCTGCTATAAGCTATCTCAGCACAGTGAGGAGTGCTGCAGAGAGGGGAGGAATGGCAGCTATTCCAGTCCCTAAACAGATTCCTCTACCCTTTCCTGATGACCAGTGTTGAGCATCAGCCTCCATACTGTATGTATAAGCCTAGGTATGCCACACAGTCCAACCAACCAAAGTCCCCCTCGAAGGCTGTTTCCTGTGGCCCCGCCCTGAAGCGTACAGCCGTTTCCTCTTGTTGTTGCCAGACTGGAATAGAATCCGGAGGGGCAGGGGGATGTAGGTGGCGGGGGAGAGACCAACACATTATTGCTTTCTCTCAGCCACATGCTGTCCTGTTTACAGATGTATACAAACACTGTCTCTTAGACACCACAAATGTGGTCATTTGTGCAGACAATCATCCAGCAGAAGAAACAATCAAATGGCACAGTACAGGAATGATGTATTCATGAGGTGACCAGGTAATGAAAATAGCAAATCAAAAAGAGAACAAAAGAGTCACTGAGTGCAGAAGCAGAGTGTGACGAGATTGTCCTCTGCTCCAACTCTGTAATGCTGACTGAGCCACACAGATACTGCAGGGCTTGGCTGTGATTGATGCCTGTGTTCTCTCTGCTGGTTGACATCAGATTATTGCTCTGCAGTTTAATACTGCACACATGCCATAAAACACAGCAGCACAGCCTAGCTGGCCTCACCAGAGAGTACATGGAGGAGGAGGCAGCCCAGCCCACAGTGCACTCCTCTCCCCAGGCAAGGCTCTCTCTCAGCAGGCTCTGCAGGGTGGGATCTCACCCCTACACCTCCACCCCCATCCCCACCCAACCAGTTACAACCAAACCATCCATAGCTCATATGATTACTAGTGAACAAAATAATGTATGATACTACTTCTTTTCTTGAATGTGGTCATACTCTGTATCTACTTCAGGTTTTATGACTTCCCACAATCCTCCCACAACCCCTTCCTTTCCCTGTCCTCATCAGTCCTGTCCACAACCCCCCTGCGGTGGGCCTGGCAGTGTACACCTGTTCCAGCCCAGCCCAGCTCCCTGAAACCCTATCTCACCCTATCCCACAGTAGAGGCTGGGAGAGCTGACAGACGGGTCAGAGGTCAATCAACAAAGGTAGAGGTAGAGGTAACCCCCCAGGCAAGCCTGAGAAACAGCAGCCAGCCAGGTGGACAGGCTATCTCAGTCTGACCCCTCTATCTCTATTTCACTCTATTTCACTCTCTTTCACTCTCTTTCACTCTCTCTCTCTCTCTCTCTCTCTCTCTCTCTCTCTCTCTCTCTCTCTCTCTCTCTCTCTCTCTCTCTCTCTCTCTCTCTCTCTCTCTCTCTCTCTCTCTCTCTCTCTCTCTCTCTCTCTCTCTCCCTCTCTCTCTCTCTCACATGTACCCAAACATACATAAACACATTATTTTATGCAAAGTCCAGTAGAAAACATGTTCCCTAAAGTTTTGACACGAATGATACCTCTTCAGAAACTTCACTCTCTTGGTTTGGATGCCTGGTGAGCCCTGGCACTTCCCCAGTCAACTCAATGCTGAAAAGGCAGATGAGAAATGAGCATGGTGGTTGTGTAAGCGCTGAAACATCACCCAGGGCTACAAAGGTGGTGATGCATACATACTGAAATTGTCCAAATGGGTTGTTGTCCATGGCAACCAATAACTTTATTGAAATATCCTCTACAGAACACTTACATAAGCCCATAGTGGGATTTAAGAGAGTGTACCTAGCCTGGAAAGACAGGCGCATGCACACACACACGCACACACACACACACACACACACACACACACACGATAAATACACAAACACAGACAAGTAAACAGATGGATAAACAAAAACAAGGACATCTCTAAATACATACTGTCAACTAACTAGGCCTACCTGTTCATTGTCCGCTCTAACACTTCATTCACCACTCCACAATGCCAGCTCTATTCCTCCACCTAGCTACCCACACTTCAATAGGAAAGTAAACCTGGTTTAGCTGTAGCTGTAGAGGGCAGAGGTCAGAGGTTAAGAGAGAGGTGAGGTCTGCCTGCCACTGACCTCTACCTCCAACTGCTCGGATTAATCCAAGTCTGCAAGCCCATAAACCCTGCAAGGCTTTCTCTTTTAATCATTCTGTGTATCATGAAGTCCACTTCATTGCAATTCATGAAGTCCAATCTGTATTCATATTCTTAGGTCTTAGTAAGTACCTATGTGGGGGTGTTGGCTATGGTGCTTGTTTCACTGACCTACAGTGCCTTCGGGAAGTATTCAGACCCCTTGACTTTTTCCACATTTTGTTACGTTACAGCCTTATTATAAAATGGATTAAATACATTTTTTACATTGTTGAATAATGGAGACATCAAAACTATGAAATAACACATATGGAATCATGTAGTAACCAAAAAAGTGTTAAACAAATCAAAATATATTTGAGATTCTTCAAATAGCCACCCTTTGCCTTGATGACAGCTTTGCGCACTCTTGGCATTCTCTCAATCAGCTTCATGAGGTAGTCACCTGGAATGCATTTCAATTAACAGGTGTGCCTTCTTAAAAGTTAATTTCTTTCCTTCTTAATGCGTTTGAGCCAATCAGTTGTGTTGTGACAAGGTAGGAGGGTATACAGAATATAGCCCTATTTGGTAAAAGACCAAGTCCATATTATGGCAAGAACAGCTCAAATAAGCAAAGAGAAACGACAGTCCATCATTACTTTAAGACATGAAGGTCAGTCAATACGGAACATTTCAAGAACTTTGAACGTTTCTTCAAGTGCAGTCGCAAAAACCATCAAGCGCTATGATGAAACTGGCTCTCATGTGGATCGCCACAGGAATGGAAGACCCAGAGTTACCTCTGCTGCAGAGGATAAGTTCATTAGAGTTACCAGCCTCAGAAACTGCAGTCCAAATAAATACTTCACAGAGTTCAAGTAACAGACACATCTCAACATCAACTGTTCAGAGGGGACTGTGTGAATCAGGCCTTCATGGTCGAATTGCTACAAAGAAACCACTACTAAAGGACACCTGCTTGGGTCAAGAAACATGAGCAATGGACATTAGACCGGTGGAAATTTGTCCTTTAGTTTGGAGTCCAAATTTGAGAGTTTTGCTTCCAACCGCTGTGTCTTTGTAAGACGTGGTGTGGGTGAACCGATGATCTCTGTATGTGTAGTTACATCCGTAAAGCATGGAGGAGGAGGTATGATGGTGTGGGGGTGCTTTGCTGGTGACACTGTCTGTGATTTATTTAGAATTCAAGGCACACTTAACCAGCATGGCTACCACAGCATTCTGCAGCGATATGCCATCTCATCTGATTTGGTCTTAGTGGGACTATCATTTGTTTTTCAACAGGACAATGACCCAAAACACCTCCAGGCTGTGTAAGGGCTATTTTACCAAGAAGGAGAGTGATGGAGTGCTGCATCAGATGACCTGACCTCCACAATCCCCCAACCTCAACCAAATTGAGATGGTTTTGGATGAGTCGGACGGCAGAGTGAAACTCCTTCAACACTTTTGGAAAAGCATTCCAGGTGAAGCTGGTTGAGAGAATGCCAAGATTGTGCAAAGCTGTTATCAAGGCAAAGGGTGGCTATTTGAAGAATCTCAAATATAAAATATATATTGATTTGTTTAACACTTTTTTGGTTACTACATGATTCCATGTGTGTTATTTCATAGTTTTGATGTCTTCACTATTATTCAACAATGTAGAAAATAGTAACAAAAATAAAGAAAAACCCTTGAATGAGTAGGTGTGTCCAAACTTCTGACTGGTACTGTATGTAAATGTGATATTTCAGTTTTATTTTATTGTTATAAATTAGCAAACATTTCTAAAAACGTTTTTTGCTTTGTCATTATGGGGTATTGTGTGAAGATTGATGAGGGAAATAAAACAATTTAATAAATTTTAGAATAAGGCTGTAACGTAACAAAATGTGGAAAAAGTCATGGGGTCTGAATACTTTCCGAAGGCACTTCCGAAGGCACCCATTGGTGCAGTACTAACACAAGATTTACTTATCTTTTCCAGACATCAGAACAACCCTGCATAAACTCACACTGACCCTGGAACTGGCACTGGCTGTTCCACAAACAAAGACATACACACACACAAAGACTAATTCATAGACATACAAAATGTAAGCGACTGGAATCGAAAGCATTCCAACCAGTGAATATATTGGTTAACTTACAATGCTTTTACATTGAATGCAATGAGAATACACACTCACCTGAAGGAAAACATGAAGGAATGTTTGTAAGGGACATTCTTTCTTTGTACAGTGCATTTCATCAACTATAAACTTTGCTTCAGAAGGAGCTTCAAGGATACATGCTTTGAAAGCAGAGTGATGGTATACAGTACCTAACAAACAATAGCCTGGATGGTTTTCTTTCGCTGAGCCCTTTCTTCTCTTTCAAGGTTTGGGTAATAGTCAGAGATAGGGAGGGAGGATACTAATTTCAACCACCATATCAAGTAACTGTCAGCCTGTCTAGAATAGGAGCAGTGGCTTTACAAGCTGCTTCCTGGCCATGGCTGAGGAATTAAAGACCTTGTGTGTCACAATACCGCCAGGCTTTAGGCCCTATAGAAACCCAACGGCCCATTGTTGTCACTGACAGCCCTCTTACCTTTTCATGAGATGGCTGACAGTGCAGACAAAAAAAAACGTCCTCCTCCCAATCCATCACACCACGGCCAAAATATTGAGTAACCCTTTCAGGGCAGAAACCATCTAAAGGGGTGGATGAAGGGGGTATCGTTCATTAAATGCAGGTGGATCTGAGCCAGGTGTACAAGTATGGTCTTTCTATAGGCATGTTGAATGTTGACAGATCCTCTGATTATGGTTGAGGGGTAATTAGTGCTTTGAACCTGAGGTTAGCCTTCAAGAGATGATCTTTCCCCGTATTATACCTCACCTTGCCTTCATGTCCAGCCACCTGAAATATAGCGTGTAATTTCTGCTGCAGCCATCCAGACTGTCTGCCGTTTACCATTGAAGTTGTTTGTTAGTTTTTAATGATATAAATCAAATACTGTACATTAACCGGGTGAATGCCTTTGATTAAGGGTGCGAATCAAGTCTGCAGAACCTCAGAGTGTCTCCATTTCATCTGCCTCTTCGGTATCTGTCCTTTAAGCAAAGGCCATTTTACCAGGGCTTCTTTAATGCTCTGCTGTCTAACAATGTCTGGTTAATGTGTGTCCAAGTCACTGTATTTTACTTAAGAGCATTAAGTGAGGTGAAGTGGTATGGGTTATGTCAGACAAAGCACATGCCAGCTATAAAACAAAAGATGTGGGGAACACAGGAACTGCTCCTCTGTAAATGAAACAGGCACTTAATGGCAGAGAGCGTGGAAAAAGAAAAATTGCTGCCACTGGATGTGCAGGCTGCAGCAGACCATAAAGAAATAATCTGTCACCTTCATTGTTCTAATGCTGACCCTGCATTTCCCTTGACAACACCTCACAGCAATGCAGCAACCGTCTCCCTCCCAGTCCAGCTGTACTGTATGCTGGCTGCTGCTACTCTGAGCTCCTTCAGGTTGACACTGAGCCAGTGGCCCAGAGCGTAGAGACACTAGCAGGAACAGGAGCTCTTCAAGTTCCCCAATGAGTCATAACAACATTAGACTGACCTGAGAGGGTTCTTTGAAGAACGAACAGGATAACACGAAAGCCACCTCTGAGGCAGTTCACTGTCTGTGCATTTCCCTGTAAACCCGGGCTTCGGCATAGTACACTCATTCAACCGAAATTGTCTTCCTTGAAAATATCTGCTGGCCGCTACTGCTACTGTACTCAAACAATAAGTCTACTGGAAGTGGAGGGGGGGTTGTCTAGGGAGGCAGGCTGACTTCCTCATCACAAAAAACAGGACAGCAGGAGGATATAGGGAAAGCTCTCACATAAACAGCCTCCTCTCTCACTTTCCCATGGTAAACTCAGATGGCCCCCATCCACCATGACAGGTACAGCAGAACTCTGTAGCTCTGATGCCAGGAGCTCAAACATCCCACAACAGTCATCTTTCCACCACACATCACATGGCCCTCTTCCACCAAAGGAAATCTGTGAAAGCCATCCATCTACGACCACATCCAGCTAGACCTTCCAGGTGGGCAGCACAGGCCCAACGGGACAATGGAGCCCTTTCTCCTGCAGCTGGAGAAATCCATACTATGAGGGGAGCACAATAAGAGAACCCTGCCTTGGCTGTTTACCACCTTAGAATTAGGGCCAAATTTAGCCATCAACATGTGCATAATGGGAGAAGAAAGGGGCAGCCCCCATCCCACCCTTCAACCCCTCCACACCTGGAGAGGACCACACAGGTAACCAAGAGGGGAGGGTTCAGTTCCCATGGAGAAGGACTGGCAGGTGGGATAGTGTACATCTGTTGGGGGGGCTTACCAGACGCTTGAATACATAGAGATCTGATATGATTTAGACCACCCCCACAGAGAGACTAGACCACACATACAGAAGAACACTTGAGTGATGAAGTTCAATTCCTCCTAAAAGTTTCCCCCCATGCTCTATCTCATCTCCCTTTTCCCATAAGAATAAGCTGCTGAGGGGGTTCAGAGACAGTCCCTCCAACACGACAACAAAGGAGAAGAAACTCTGGGGAAACTCACGCAGCAGCGACAACAAGAAAAAGTCTGAGGGCCTAAATTTAACAGCGGTGGGAATTGTGGGGCGAGCCATACAGGAACACTTTCAATGCATTGTGAAGGTCAACTGGGACTTGACTTCCTCCTCAGACTCCGCCGCTAGCAGCTCGCTTATTCCCCCCTCCCCCCTACTCTCCCCAACAGCAAAATAAAGACAGAAGCATTGTTTAGCAAGACAATGGGCCACTTCCAGAGACCTTTCAGTCTCAGACGCTGAGTTTTCACATCCATAAACAGCGTGCGGCTGTGAGCAGAGAAATAAAAGACTTCACAGGAAGACTGGGACATTATAATCAGAGTCATTACCCCACAGCCTCTCATGACTCCAGTGTCCACAGAGGAGAAGGACTTGACATGTATTACTTCTGCACCCAGCCAGAGGACAACTGCAGCTCTATAATAAGGTGTGTTTGTATGGGGAGTTATAGCCACGGCTCCTACATGCTGGGAATACAGAGCTCACAAGGAGTTTTACAGCCATGTCTCACCCTGCCTTTGTGTACCCATTGTAAGAGTCTAGGCTATGGCATAGGCACGTAGGCAGTGGGCTCAAACCTATTATCATTAGAGAAGTGCCCATCAGTGATGAGGGCCACAGAGCAAAGCTGGGGCACGGGTCATGACCCTGACTTTGTCAGAATCACACTGTATGCCTTCACTGCTAGCTACACTGGGAGGAGGGTGGCAAAAATAATTATTCTTAGCGTGCCATCTGTGTACCCCTATATCACCTGCTGTACATGAGTGGACCAAGGCAGCCTGTCCCTGTTTTGCCAACAGAGCACGAGGTCAACAAACACACATGCATCTCCCATTACCACCTGCCTCATAATAAATGTAAGAGCCACCTCACTGGACTCATTTCAAGTGAGTGGGGGAAGGAGGTTATTACCATTGTTATTACCATGCCATTGTAATATCAACCAACAACACTATCAGCAGAGTCATGGTGGTGTAAATTTAAGTTGATCAACTATGTAGCCTTGGTGTAAAGTTTATGAAAATTATTACTTTGCATTATTGGTACTTGAGACTCATATTAAAGTAAGAAATTGCTTCACAAACCTTTAGTGAACTTGGGTCTGTCAAGGCCAGCGCTTGCCTCTTCAGCTCTGTCACATTCATTTGACATTGTTGGCAAAAGCTTCCTTTTCCATCCCTTCTCTCCGACTCTGAGACGGTCACCGACCCTGCGCCCTCCGGGGGTGGCCGGCTGCTACACCGCGCGTCCTCCGCCATGTGAAGTATTTTCCTGTGATTCAGATCAACAGGGAACGGCGACTCTCCGCTAGGACAACCTTCCACCTTCGCCATGAGAGAAAAGCAACTCGGTTAAAATAAATGTATTTATTCATAGATAGAAAAATACATTGGCGAGACGCACAAGCGCAGGTGTGGAAGCCTACTTGTCTGGAGTTGTTGGTTGACTGACAACCTGCATGAATGTCAATATGAATAGGCAGACATGAGCACTACCAATCTGAAGAGGTAGGCTAAAAGGGTTCCAAAACAAAAGGTTGTGCTGCGACAGCGACAGGTTTTATTGCAAATCGGAACTGATCATTTTAACTTAATGCATAAAACACTTACAATAAATATGCGGTTGTCAGGGTCCCGTCCATGAGTTGCATTTCCCCAAAATGAGTTCATTCTCCCGGGTCTGGGTATCTCTAGTAGACGTGGTTCTCACATACACTCACTTATTTTAAAAAAATTAAGTGTAAATTGAAGTGTAGTTGTAGTTGTAAATTGAAGTGTCACTTCTAAATCTGTCAGAGAGTAGACAGACTATAGGCTAACCATTGTTGTGTCCTGCACTGGATCCGTCCCTTGATGGGACAATCCGAGAGAAGTTTTGGTACTAAGTGCACACACTCTTTTAAATGGGTGGGGAAAACTTTTGCGAAACTTTTTGGCGCATCATTGAACACTGCAATAGTAAATCACTTAAAATCATAACCTTATGTACATGGATCAGACAGGGTAATTCAACGTGTGAGTTGTATTAGGTTTATAGGTTATTAGGCTAGCTATTTATAAAGCTGAAATTGCCGATTGTATTGGCAGATTTTATCAATGTTGTAATAGTATTTGAAATATAGGGATTTAGATTTTAGATTATTGTATTCAATGGTTTTATTCATTCATGTTGTCACTCACGCGAGCAGACAGAGTTGCAGACATCGCTTCACTTACAAGATAATGGGTAGAGTACAGAGCCTACTGAGCTTTACAGCCAATGCATCCCGTTCTTGCTACTTTGGCGCCATCCTCTGGTAAATACAAAGGTTGCAGGATGGTTTTCGCAAAATAAGGGGTACAACTTAAATATTTAATTACCAAACTTTAAATATTTGAGGTTGATGATGTAAGCGACGACGGCCTCGTACTTCGTTTTGAAGATCCCTTCTACCCTCACATGACCCAGTTGCAGCCTTTTGTCTGTCTGTCTGTGTCGTCGACTAGGTTGAGTAGGTTTACGCTTGACAGCGCAACTGGTTGCAAATTATAGGCATCCTTATGGGGTTAACAGAAGGAGGCCAATTTAATACTGCCAAACGTTTATTTTGTAATTACACATGAAACATAACATAAGCTATTCACCACAAAAAGCGAATAAAAAATTCTCAGAATAATATATCATAAATAAGAAAATTCTGATTTTATCTGAAACTACGGCCATGGTCATCAGACCACAGACACAATAGATGACAGATGAGCCGGAGTCATAATTAAAAAAATAGGTAGCCTAATATCATTGATAATAACACAGTCTTTAGGGAATCAGGAATCAGGGTAGGCTATTCCATTTCTTTCCCACTTTAGTTTTTTGTGACTCTCATTGCATTTAGAAATGAATCACTCTATCATATCATCAAATTAAATGTTTGACAGTGAGAGGGAAATCAAGTCTGTCATTGTGGTCTTTACTGACCCTTGCGTGCGCTTGTATTGATTACGAGTGTTAAGTTTTGGCTATAACTGCTCAGCGCCTTTAATAATATCGAATGAGCGCAGAGATTACAGCAGCCTTGTTGTCTATTAGAGCAATGAATGTTTGGGACCACAAAGCCCCATCCACCCTGCTACTCTCTACTTGGGTCAAACTTTTTGAAATGGTTTTGAAGAAGAGAAATCCAAGTCAGTGATCACGCTATGAAGTTGGCAAAGTTGATAAGGCGCAGCGGACAGTCAAGGGAGCTGTTCATGGTCCTGAAATAGCGGACGTGAGGTTGACATGGCCTGGGTCCGACTCGGAGACTATTTACTTTGTAGTTTAGGCTACCTGGAAATCCAGGTCTGTAGCTTTACTGATCACTTTGTGTATCAACTTTTTTATTTATTAACATTATATTTTTCAAGGTAGTTGGGGGAGTGGATTTGGCTACATTTTTTGTTTGAGTAGCTTATGTTTCAGCTATTTAGTGTAGCGTGCACTCACTCACCTTTGCTTTTCTCCTTAGAAGATGACTGGTAAATCCAAATATGATATCAGAGTCCACGAAGAATGTACCCAGATCTATGAGACTGGGGTTGGGCTTGTCAGCTCCAGAGGAGCCCGAGGAGTTTGGTAAAGCCATGAGGGAAATGTGCGTAATATTCCACGCCGTAGGTTACCGAATTGACATCTACATTTGTACATTTGTTTCCATTTCAGGCGATATTTTCAGAGACCCCAAACCATTGCATGGTTTCAATCCAAAGGTATTCCGGACATCCAACAATGACTCAGAGAGAGCTCACTGTCTCTCCATGACCACTCCACTCAATGCCCTACAATTGCGGCGTGTGCGCAAAAAGATCTCTCCCGTGCATGGCCAACAGTCCAGCAAGACAATAAACCGATACAATCCATCCGTAATACAAACATTTATATCCACAGGTATAGTATTTTTTTACCCATCATTGAACTCCTCACGCCTGGTCTTTCAGCTCGCAGGTCTCGGAACGAAATCACATGCGCCTAAGGAGGACTACCTTTTGCAGCCCCACACTCCCTTTCCCTCTCTCCTACTCTCTCGCTCACTCACTCACCCAATCGTGCAATTCCTCCTTGCTGCGCTTCCTGCCGACTTGCTGGAGGCTCCAACATTCATTTATCAACGCAAACACCCACTAGAGAACAGCGGAATCCGACAGCTTCCCAATGACCCGGTTTGAGATCTTTGGTGGAACTTGTGCCATGACCCATTTAACTTAGTTGGATCGTCTTGTTTTCTGGAATTCAATTATTTTGTAGAGAAAACCCTGCATTTGTCAGTGCACTGCACGCAGTCAGCTCTTGCGCTCACGTCTGTGTATGGCTTAGTAGAGTTGGGGCTATTCATTACGAGGCTAATAGATGGCTTAGCTGCTTTCCAGTTCCAGATATAATTTGAGCTTTTAAAGACATCATAATTTATTATTTTCAAAGTATTTTCAAATACAGAGCTGTTTGAACTGCAATTTTAATTAAGTATATAATGTCTATTTTGTGTGCTTTGTAAGCTGAACACAGGACATTAGGGCTGTTCTCTTAATAACAATCGTATCTGCTGTACACAGACCGAGGACTTCGTTTATAAGCAGCCAGTCATAACCGCGATAATGAACTCATTGGTACCCGGCACCCTTTGAATATGTCATCTCTTTAAAGAATTTATATAGTTTGGTGAGTGTGAATGTTTTCAAGTATGATTTTAGATTATATTTCATCTCATCATTATGCGAGAGCAGAATACAATTCGATGCACAATGTGTAGGAATTGGGTAGGCTATATTATTCAACCTTTATTTATTCAGGTGTGGCTCATTGACATAAACACCTATTTAGAAGCAAGATTAACCTGAGGGATATCAAGGTGTCTTAAATGATGGTTGTCTTATTAGTGTTGTGGGGATACCCATAATAAACTCTATATGTGACCCTTTCTAAGGCCCAGTTATGCACCTTGCCCACCCCCACAATAAACAGACGCTCACCCAAACACACACTATTACGCACGGACACAACCACAGCTAATACTTATTTTTAAAGGATTCACTGGATCTTCAGAAGACCGATAATTGGCCTATTCTCCGTAGTAAACATGATTTACCATGTCCGACCGCCACCCAATTCCCCACTGGAGGAGGTTCGGGTCACCCCGACCGCTGATGAAATTCCGGATCCCATCCGGTGGGACTACTACCCAATACTGCTCAATATCTTACCCAACTTGCAAACCTTCGCAGTGCACAGGGCTTCATGAGAACCGTTTAGCAAATATTGTTAATGTTGTTGGCACACTGCTGAGATCAAAGGAAATAAAGCGGCGTCTTGGATGGAGACTCGAGAGAATAATCTGTGGATGGCTCTTTAATGAATGATTCATACAACAAAGCAAATGTTATTCCCTTAGAACCATTGGGATCATCATCATTATTCCTAGTGGTGTAAGATTTTATTCTGTTATATTTGTCCATCAATCTGTGAAAATCAGTTATTGAAAACAAAACAAAATACATTTTTTGTGGTCAATAGCCTATTCATTGTACTCTCCTTTTGAAACAAAAAATGTATTTATCCACCGGAAAAATTAGTAAAACTGGTTGGAATCCAATTGGCCCTTTCCTTCAGCACCTCGGACAGCGACCATGCCCAAGGCACTGTTTTGTCTTCAGGAACAGTGGGACACCACGAGGCTATATTGACATTATAACACAAGGTGGCACACGAGAGAGAGATAGAGAGAGAAAGAGAAAGAGAAAGAGAGAGAGAGAGAGAGAGAGAGAGAGAGAGAGAGAGAGAGAGAGAGAGAGAGAGAGCGTGGATTAGGGAAGAGAGAGATAGAGACCTAGAAATGCTCACAAATAAAACAAGGTTAGGGCGAACATTAGTGTAAAAATATAGGCCAATGTTGTAAAAAATATAACAAGTGAATGTAAACAACTGCTTTCAGATTTCAAAAAATGTCTGATATCTTATATTAGGCTATGCTAAAGACATAGCGTGAAATTAGCCTAATCCACCCAATTTAATTAAGAATATCATCACTTTACTATAGCCTATCAGCCTAAGCTACTCAATGATTCATGATCCTCAAAGAAGTGCAGGCTACTCCATCTATTGCCTTGGAAGTATTTGTCCGCCTGATCAAGTGGTCCTAAACATTTCACAATTTTGGCAAAGAACTGTTGAACTGTTAAGAACCACTCCACCAGAGAGACCAAACTATGAGTCATCACTTCTTCAGGTGACCACACGCAGTCCAAAACGGGCATAAAGAGCAGTGTCTGCAACCATCACTGTATGCCTATGTCACACCAGCAGAAAGCAGTAGCCTACTTCATATTTTACAGCAGTTTGAAAATACGTTTCTTGTCACCTGAACTGACAAAGTTAATTCATAGGCCTACTATAGTAAGCTAAATACTAGACATACGTTTTCAAAGGTTATCTCACCGTGAGTTGCGGTTTCTTCTGAGCAGTCCATGACTATGCTGTGTCTGTGTGACTTCGGTGAGCCGCGGCTCTTTATATATAGTGTTTTGGGTTAGGTTCATACAAGCCTTTCATTCAGCGAGGAATGAAGGCCATGCAGGTCCGACCGGCTGAGCTGGGTTCCACCAGCAACCTGTGCTTACAGACAGACAGTTGCCTTGATGACGAAGCCAAGTGTAGTCACTAATACTCTCTGCACATTGCTGGAAGTATTTTATCTAAAGTTTCAAATCTGTACCAAACAACGAATAACAGTCCTTGCTAAATATTTATCAGATTTATACCACAAAAGTGTAGCCTACAGTAGACTACATAGACTAATGACTTAAAAAATACAGTTACAGATTGAGAAATACTGCATGGATTCATTTACATTTTAGTCATTTAGCAGACGCTCTTATCCAGAGCGACTTACAGTTAGTGAATACATATATATATATTTTTTCAAACTGGTCCCCTGTGGGAATCGAACCCACGCGTTGCAAACGCCATGCTCTATCAACTGAGCTCCATCCCTGCCGGCCATTCCCTCCCCTACCCTTGGCCAATTGTGCGCTGCCCATGAGTCTCCTGGTCGCAGCCGGCTGCGACAGAGCCTGGATTCGAACCAGGATCTCTAGTGGCACAGCTAGCACTGCGATGCAGTGCCTTAGACCACTGCGCCACTCAGGAGACTAACAGTGTTCTATAGGCAAACAACTTTAACTTTGAGGCACTATGGAACAGTAGAGTAGTCTTGAATTATGATTCTTTATCAATTCATAGAATATATAAACATATCTTACTGTCACACACGCAGACACACACAGTATTCTCCCCCATGCTGTTCCATCAGGGGGAATGGTTTTATAGTCTAATTGGCAGAGTATGGCTCTCTACTTTACGTGAGTACTGTGCAGCTCCAACCCCTTATTATTCACATTGATCTCCTTGGGAGAATGCAGGGAGGGATTTCAGCTAGCTAATGAAAATGACCAATAACAACAGAATTCAAATACTCCAATTCATATGGAAAGTATTACCACAGGCAAATAAACTTGGGAAAGGAGGCAGCCGTCCCTGAAAACTTGTCTTCTGGCATATTTTAGAAAGGCAAGTATTGAAAGATGTTTGTGTCAGGCTGGTGTATGAGACTTCATCTGAGAATGCATTGTGTGAGAGCCTGACTTCCCCCTTGAAATGGTCCACCCACAAAGACAGTGTGGTGAAGAAGGTGCAACAGCGTCTCTTCAACCTCAGGAGGCTGAAGAAATTTGGTCTGTAACCTAAAACCCTCACAAACTTTCACAGATGCACAATTGAGAGCATCCTGTCGGGCTGTATCACCGCCTGGTACGGCAACTGCACTGCCCACAACCGCAGGGCTCTCCAGAGGGTGGTGCGGTCTGCACAATGCATCACCATCAGCAAACTACCTGCCCTCCAGGACACCTACAGCACCCGATGTCACAGGAAGGCCAAAAAGACAATCAAGGACAACTACCATCAGAGCCACTGCCTGTTCACCCCAATATCATCCAGAAGGCAAGGTCAGTACAGGTGCATCAAAGCTGGGACCGAGAGACTGAAAAACAGCTTCTATCTAAAGGCCATCAAACTGTTAAACAGCCATCACTAGCACAGAGAGGCTGCTGCCTACATACAGACTTGAAAATCACTGGCCACTTTACTAAATGGAACACTAGTCACTTTAATAATGCCACTTTAATAATGTTTACATATATTGCATTACCCATCTCATATGTACAGTGGGGAAAAAAAGTATTTAGTCAGCCACCAATTGTGCAAGTTCTCCCACTTAAAAAGATGAGAGAGGCCTGTAATGTTCATCATAGGTACACGTCAACTATGACAGACAAAATGAGGGAAAAAATTCCAGAAAATCACATTGTAGGATTTTTTATGAATTTATTTGCAAATTATGGTGGAAAATAAGTATTTGGTCAATAACAAAAGTTTCTCAATACTTTGTTATATACCCTTTGTTGGCAATGACACAGGTCAAACGTTTTCTGTAAGTCTTCACAAGGTTTTCACACACTGTTGCTGGTATTTTGGCCCATTCCTCCATGTTTTGGGGCTGTCGCTGGGCAACACGGACTTTCAACTCCCTCCAAAGATTTTATATGGGGTTGAGATCTGGAGACTGGCTAGGCCACTCCAGGACCTTGAAATGCTTCTTACGAAGCCACTCCTTCGTTGCCCGGGCGGTGTGTTTGGGATCATTGTCACGCTGAAAGACCCAGCCACGTTTCATCTTCAATACCCTTGCTGATGGAAGGAGGTTTTCACTCAAAATCTCACGATACATGGCCCCATTCATTCTTTCCTTTACACGGATCAGTCGTCCTGGTCCCTTTGCAGAAAAACAGCCCCAAAGCATGATGTTTCCACCCCCATGCTTCACAGTAGGTATGGTGTTCTTTGGATGTAACTCAGCATTCTTTGTCCTCCAAACACGACGAGTTGAGTTTTTACCAAAAAGTTCTATTTTGGTTTCATCTGACCATATGACATTCTCCCATTCCTCTTCTGGATCATCCAAATGCACTCTAGCAAACTTCAGACGGGCCTGGACATGTACTGGCTTAAGCAGGGGGACACGTCTTGCACTGCAGGATTTGAGTCCCTGGCGGTGTAGTGTGTTACTGATGGTAGGCTATGTTACTTTGGTCCCAGCTCTCTGCAGGTCATTCACTAGGTCCCCCCGTGTGGTTCTGGGATTTTTGCTCACCGTTCTTGTGATCATTTTGACCCCACGGGGTGAGATCTTGCGTGGAGCCCCAGATCGAGGGAGATTATCAGTGGTCTTGTATGTCTTCCATTTCCTAATAATTGCTCCCACAGTTGATTTCTTCAAACCAAGCTGCTTACCTATTGCAGATTCAGTCTTCCCAGCCTGGTGCAGGTCTACAATTTTGTTTCTGGTGTCCTTTGACAGCTCTTTGGTCTTGGCCATAGTGGAGTTTGGAGTGTGACTGTTTGAGGTTGTGGACAGGTGTCTTTTATACTGATAACAAGTTCAAACAGGTGCCATTAATACAGGTAACGAGTGGAGGACAGAGGAGCCTCTTAAAGAAGAAGTTACAGGTATGTGAGAGCCAGAAATCTTGCTTGTTTGTAGGTGACCAAATACTTATTTTCCACCATAATTTGCAAATAAATTCATTAAAAATCCTACAATGTGATTTTCTGGATTTTTTTCCCTCTATTTGTCTGTCATAGTTGACGTGTACCTATGATGAAAATTACAGGCCTCTCTCATCTTTTTCAGTGGGAGAACTTGCACAATTGGTGGCTGACTAAATACTTTTTTTCCCCACTGTATATACTGTATTCTATACTATCTATTGCATCTTAGCCTATGCTAAGACATTGCTCATCCATATATTTATATATTCTTATTCCATTCCTTTACTTAGATTTGTGTGTATTAGGTTTTTGTTGTGGAACTGTTAGATATTACTTGCTAGATATTGCTGCACTGTCGGAACTAGAAGCACAAGCATTTCGCTACACTCGCAATAACATCTGCTAACCATGTGTATGTGACCAATACATTTGATTTGATTTGATTTGATTAGTTCAGAATGACAATACAGGTTCCAATGCTGGCTACAATACTATTTTATTGAAGTGTATGTGCTATAACAGAACTGCAATACATTCACCATCTCTCCCCGCAACTTCTCAACCTCTCCTCTCTTACAGCAATAAGGCAGCGGTCACAGAAACTAGAACCACTGGTGACTAAGACTAAAAATAACAATAACATTGAAAATATAGTCATTTATATTGTAACACATTGAATATACAGTACCAGTCAAAAGTTTGGACACACCTACTCATTCAAGGGTTTTTCTTAATTTTTACTATTTTTCACATTGTAGAAAAATAGATGACAGCTTTGCACACTCTTGACATTCTCTCAACCAGCTTCACCTGGAATGCTTTTCCAACAGTCTTGAAGGAGTTCCTACATATGCTGAGCACTTGTTGGCTGCTTTTACTTCACTCTGCCGTCCGACTCATCCCAAACCATCTCAATTGGGTTGAGGTCGGGGTTGTGAAGGCTAGATCATCTGATGCATCACTCCATCACTCTTCTTCATGGTAAAATAGCTCTTACACAGCCTGGAGGTGTGTTGGGTCATTGTCCCGTTGAAAAACAAAAGATAGTCCCACTAAGCCCAAACCAGATGGGATGGCGTATCGCTGCAGAATGCTGTGGTAGCCATGCTGGTTAAGTGTGTCTTGAATTCTAAATAAATCACAGACAGTGTCACCAGCAAAGCATCCCCACACCATAACACCTCCTCCTCCATGCTTTACGGTGGGAAATACACATGCGGAGATCATCCATTCACCCACACCACATCTCACAAAGACACGGCGGTATGAACCAAAAATCTCAAATTTGGACTCCAGACAATGGACACATTTCCACCAGTCTAACGTCCATTGCTCGTGTTTCTTGGCCCAAGCAGATCTCTTCTTATTATTGGTGTCCTTTAGTAGTGGTTTCTTTGCAGCAATTCGACCATGAAGGCCTGATTCACACAGTCCCCTCTGAACAGTTGATGTTGAGATGTGTCTGTACTTGAACTCTGCAAAGCATTTATTTGGGCTGCAATTTCTGAGGCTGGTAACTCTAATGAACTTATCCTCTGCAGCAGAGGTAACTCTGGGTCTTCCATTCCTGTTGCGGTCCATGAGAGCCAGTGTCACGACTTCCGCCGAAGTTGGTGCCTCACCTTGTGCGGGCGGCTATCGGCGGTCGTCGTCACCGGCTTTCTAGCTGCCACCGATCTACGTTTCTGTTTTCCATTTGTTTTGTCTTGTTTGTACACATCTGGTTCCCATTGTATGATGATTATTTCCCTATTTAACCCTCTGTTTCCCACATGGTTTTGTGCGTGTTTGTTCGTTGTGTTGTGTCATACGCTTTTGTGAGCTGGTGTGTTTTCCCTGTGTGGAAATTAGTGTTTGTTTTTTTACGAGTAAAGTACGTTGTGTACTCAGTTCTGTGTCCTGCGCCTGACTCCGTCCTACCGCTGCACATTTGACACCTGACAGCCAGTTTCATCATAGCGCTTGACGGTTTTCGCGACTGCACTTGCAGAAACTTTAAAAGTTCTTGAAATCTTCCGTATTGACTGACCTGCATGTCTTAAAGTAACAATGTTTACTCCCAATAACTCAAGGCCTCTCCTGACTGATAAGAAGTCCTGTGAAAGGCAAATTAATGATGGACTGTAATTTCTCTTTGCTTATTTGAGCTGTTCTTGCCATAATATGGACTTGGTTTTTTACCAAATAGGGCTATCTTCTGTATACCCCCCTACATTGTCACAACACAACTGATTTGCTCAAATGCATTAAGAAGGAAATAAATTCCACAAATTAACTTTTAAGAAGGCACATCTGTTAATTGAAATGCATTCCATGTGACTACCTCATGAAACTGGTTGAGAGAATGCCAAGCGTGTGCAAAGCTGTCATCAAGGCAAAGGGTGGCTATTTGAAGAATCTCAAATATACAAATGTTTTTGATTTGTTTAACACTTTTTTGGTTACTACATGATTCCATATGTGTTCTTTTATGGTTTTGATGTCTTCACTATCATTCTACAATGTAAAGAATTGTAAAAATAAAGAAAATCCCTTGAATGAGTAGGTGTGTCCAAACCTTTGACTTGTATTCAATATGTTACAATATAAATGACTATTTAAAAAAAAATGTTATTGTTCTTTTTAGTCTTAGTCACCAGTTGTTTCTAGTTTCTGTGACCGCTGCCTTATTGAATTAGTAGGTGTGTCCAAACGTTTGACTGGTACTGTATATTTGAATATATATTGCAAATGGACCAATGCATTTACAGTGATTCTCTCTGAATTAGTGAAGGCAGCTGACAATCCTGAGCTGATTAACATGTGACAAAACAGAACATAGAAACATCCTGTTGTCCAAAAACCTGTGTGCTTCAGATACATCATACATGTATACATTTAATTACAGAACAGTATAAAGTTATATGATACCTCTTCTACTAGTTACACAATAGCAGATATATGCATGACAACAACCATGGATGTGGACTGACACATACAAATTATAATGTTATTGACATTTAGTTAACTGAATAAAATAGTTAATTGACCATGAACATAAAGAGTAAAGGAGAGTAATACTGAGTAACAGTTAATGATAATAACACTTTTGGGGGGACAGCTGCTGGTTTGATATCCAGCTATGACCTTCCTCTCAGCCTGGGCTGTCAGAGAGAGGAAACAAGTAAGCATGAGGCGACAAAGACGTAAGAGGTAGCACAAAACTTGAACTATGGAAGACGATGTGGGTTGGAATTTCACATTGATGGGGTTTTGAGAAACTGTATGTCTCTGCAAGTTGCTTTAGAGAAAAGCTGAATGACCTTTTTACCGTCTACAGAGGACCCTGGGTTTGGATGCTAGGAGAGTTGTGTGGAAGCAGGATAGAGGGACGGATTCAGTGGCGATTTTAGCATGTAAATCTTTGTGGGGCAAAGAAAAAAACGTGGGATGCATGCCAGCAAAGCCACTACACAACACAACACTAAACAATACATTCATTGCACTATAACAGTGACAAACAGTGCCCACAAACTGTTAGGGCCTACATAAAGCTGTCCCAACATCTTACCCCTGCTACACATGGCTATCAGCGGAGCCTTGTCTGGCAGCGAAACAGTTCATTCAGCCTCATTTACTGCCTTAAAAAAACTGACTCAGCTGGCTGACTTGCTTAAACAAATGTGGTTTCTACTGACAATTGAGATGTACAAACTATGGCATAAGGGGACGACAAGCGGATAAGAGGCAATCCGTAATTTCGATTAAGACATTAATGAGCAAGCTAGAACGGACATAGTCAATGTAACTATTTGTTCAGCACCTTTGAAATGTACAGCGACAGAATTCAGAACATGGGCCGTCCTTACAGTGTTCTCCCTTTACACTAAGTCAGAACCGTAGGATAAATAACGGGGGCATATAAGCAGACAATGAAAGCGCTTACAATATTCGATGATTACATTTCTCTAAAACAGGCTATTGGCTACATGTGCACCACCAAGTCAGAACAGTAGGCGAAATTAAGACGGGAAAATAGACCAAATTGTTAGGGTGAGGCACATGGGCTACTAACAGCTTACTACACAACATACACTTAGTATTACTTTCTTAGCTACAGTATACATATCTCCCTGGCATATTACATAATTTATGCAGCACCATACAATACATTTCTGGACTCACCTTGTTGTGCTGTTTTCACTTGAACAGGAAGGTGGCTCGGCGGTCCTTCGTGGGCAAATTTCGTCATCAAACTTTGTCATCAAAGTCTGGCATTCTCTGGATTTATGGTGCTTTCAAGACAACTGGGAACTCGGAAAAAAACAAGGTTGAATCATGATGACGTCAGTGATCTTCAGGTCGTAGCTCTAGAAAAAGGCCTGAGTTCCGGATTTACAATTCCGAGTTGGATGACTGTTCAAAACTTATTTTCCCAGTCTGAGCTAGTTTTTTCCCCGAGTTCCAAGTTGTCTTGAACTCAAGTCAGATTTCGCAGTTCTGAGTTAACAGTTGTTTTGACTGCGGCACAAATCATGCTTCATTGACAGCATGGCCAATGTTGAATGTTTATCATTTTAAACTTGGAAAATACCCTTAATCCCAGATTTGGGACCACACAGACACTCCACTGAATATCAGGCTAGAGATTGCTTTGCAATGCTTGCAGTTAGACACGGATTCCTTCCAAATCACTCATCGTTGTGTAATGTTAATGTCTAATGGCCGATGAGCACCGATACGTTTTATCTATAATTTCTCTTCATTATTTCTCTTCATATGACAAGGATTAAAGAGGATTTGCCAGTAGATTGTCGACTTGATTCATGATGATGACTGCTAGCTAAGATTTTGAAAGTATGATGTTGACATGATCAGTCTAATCAAAGCTACTGTAGATATAACGTGATTTGACATAATTTCATCTGTGGCCAATGACCTTGAGCCTTCTTGGATGGGCACTTCTAATGTAACTCCAAGGGGCTTGAATTTTCGGTGACGTAGTGTCCCCATGAGTGACAGAACACTGAGCCAATCATGGCGCAACTAGAGAACATTACCAACACATAGGCTCCGTATTTTCCTCTGACTGCCCCACCACCACAGAAAGCACTGAGCTAGGCTGAAACACCTGCATTTTGGAGCTGCCTTACTCAAGAAAGCAAAAAAGAGACCATGTTTGTATGCAGCTTTATTAACTCAATGTTTTAAAGTTTTTTTTTTACATTGTTTGCTAACTGATATGTGACACGTATTAATGACAAAATAACATGCAAAACAGGCAAGCCTTTCAGGAGGTGGAGCTAAAATATAGACTGCATGAATGATACATAATTGGAACAATAAACATCTAGGCAAACAGTTATTCATTTCACATTGATTTCCGATTAGAATAAATGGCACTTTAGATGCGCCTTATGAAGTGCTTACTATAAAGGTACAGCATTGTACCCTGTGCTTCCAATGAACATTGATTATACTAATACAAACAGAGTGAATTGCTACCACATACAACATAGTATACCGTGGTACATTCAAAACATGCACATAGATATAGTGCTGCCCGTTCTAGGCACAGTGCATCCATATTACTTGACATAATGTTGTTCTACTAGTAGTTTTACAGCGTACAGTTCTCTAACTGTACTTGGGACGGATGCAAATATATAAACTGTAAATGGCTTGGATTAATCTATATATAATATCTGTTTATCTGCAAGCTTGTGCAATTGTCCAGTGTAAGAGTGAAATGGAAAGTCAGAGAGAGAGTGATGGGATGGATGGAGAGATTAAAGAGAAAGGTAAAAGTGTTGAGGATCTTTGTCTTCAGGGTCCCTTTGGACAGGTTGAGAACTGAATGTACTCACCATTCTGAAACACAGAAGGAAAAACAGTTAAACGTTGAATTTGGAGCAGTGCTGTTCAATACAAAGACGAGCAGCGATAACTTCAAAGGCATGCTGGCTTTGCAATCTCTGCTACTAATCCACATACTGCATCTCAGAGAAAATGTTTTCAGGCACCAGGCGGTCATCATACCAGACATCACAGAGAGACAATCACAAAAGCCAGGCAGACTACCACACAGCAAGGATTTGTGTCACAGTCTAATCGAACTCACCCAGGCAGCCATTTTGTAAAAACACCTGTTCAAGCCAGGCTACAACGAGTGATACTCATGTAGATCACACAGAGATGCAACACATCACCATACAATGAGAGGACAGACACAGGTGAGTCACAGCAAAGAGTGAGGTATGACCACCAAGCACAGGAGAACCCAAAGCACTAGCCGTGGCTATTCCAGTGTTACCTCAGCATTAGCTCATAATCAACATGGGGAAAACACAAAACCACATTTACCTAATAATTGTCATCAAACAGAGGCTGGAAGTAAGGAAAAAACATGTAATTGGAGCTCATGGTGAAGTTTAATGAAACCATGTCCCTATTCTGTAGCCTACTTTAAATCTAGCCCATATTGAATTTAATATAGTACATTCTGTAGGCTGCCACGGGTGCTTCACGCCACACCACAAGACCATTCATTCACAAGTTTGGATGGTAGTAATGTTTTAGTTGTAGTAAATCTATTGCGAATCTGATAAACATCTATAAAATCCGGTTAAATCTGTTAATACAGGGATGAGATGACACTCATTCTCATGTTGAAAAGTAAAACTATCAAAGTTGTATTACCTCATTTCTTTCATCTGACTGATGCGAGGAAAAAGCACAAGACATAAGTGGTGACAAGGAGACTTTTAAATGAATGGGAAATTGTAACAAGTTGAAGACAGTAAAAGGTACAGTAAAATATTCTTCACTCCGTTTGATTTCAGTGAGCTCAGGTGGTATGGAGCATGCTTCAAGTTGGGGAAAGAAGCTCTCTGAATTGAGGCAGAGATGTACAGTGCATTCGGAAAGTATTCAGACCCGTTGACTTTTTCCACATTTTGTTACTTTACAGCCTTATTCTACAATGTATTACATTGTTTTTTCCCCTCAATCTACACATAATACCCCATAATGACAAAGCGAAAACAGGTTTTTATAAATTTGAGCAAATGAATTAAAAATTAAAAACAGAAATACCTTATTTACATAAGTATTCAGACCCTTTGCTATGAGACTCGAAATTGAGCTCAGGTGCATCCTGTTTCCACTGATCATCCTTGAGATGTTTCTACAACATGATTGGAGTCCATCTGTGGTAAATTCAATTGATTGGATATGATTTGGAAAGGCACACACCTGTCTATATAAGGTCCAACAGTTGACAGTGCATGTCAGAACAAAAACCAAGCCATGAGGTCGAAGGAATTGTCCGTAGAGCACTGAGACAGGATTGTGTCGAGGCACAGATCTGGGGAAGGGTACCAAAACATTTCTGCAGCATTGAAGGTCCCCAAGAACACAGTGGCCTCCATCATTCTTAAATGGAAGAAGTTTGGAACCACCAAGACTCTTCCTAGAGCTGGCCGCCCGGTCAAACTGAGCAATGGGGGGAGAAGGGCCTTGGTCAGGGAGGTGACCAAGAACCTGATGGTCACTCTGCCAGAGCTCCAGAGTTCCTCTTTGGAGATGGGAGAACCTTCCAGAAGGACAACCATCTCTGAAGCACTCCACCAATCAGGCCTTTATGGTAGAGTGGCCAGACGGAAGCCACTCCTCAGTAAAAGGCACATGACAGCCTGCTTATAGTTTGCCAAAAGGCACCTAAAGGACTCTCAGACCATGAGAAACAAGATTCTCTGGTCTGATGATACCAAGATTGAACCCCTTGGCCTGAATGCCAAGCATCACATCTGGAGGAAACCTGGCACCATCCCTACGGTGAAGCATGGTGGTGGCAGCATCATGCTGTGGGGATGTTTTTCAGTGGCAGGGACTGGGAGACTAGTCAGGATCGAGGGAAAGATTAATCGAGCAATGTACAGAGAGATCCATGATGAAAACCTGCTCCAGAGCGCTCAGGACCTCCGACTGGAGTGAAGGTTCACCTTCCAACAGGACAACAACCCTAAGCACACAGCCAAAGACAACGCAGGAGTGACTTCGGGACAAGTCTCTGAATGTCCTTGAGTGGCCCAGCCAGAGCCCGGACTTGAACCCGATCAAACATCTCTGGAGAGACCTGAAAATAGCTGTGCAGCGACGCTCCCCATCCAACCTGACAGAGCTTGAAAGGATCTAGGAGAAGAATGGGAAACTCCCCAAATACAGGTGTGCCAAGCTTGTAGCGTCATACCCAAGCAGACTCGAGGCTGTAATCGCTGCCAAAGGTGCTTCAACAAAACACTGAGTAAAGGGTCTGAATACTTATGTAATTGTGATATTTCCGCTTTTAAAACCTGTTTTTGCTTTGTCATTATGGGGTATTGTGTGTAGATTGATGAGGAGAAAAAAACGATTTAATACATTTTAATAAGAATAAGAATAAGGCTGTAACGTAACAAAATGTGAGAAAAGTCAAGGGGTCTGAATACTTTCCGGATGCACTGTATGCTGTCGGAGGAGCATAGAGGAGAACAGCAAAGCTAGATGATAGTCCAACTCTTACCTAAGCATGCTACTGGCTGACCCGGCGAAAGAACTCCATCACAACTTCATTCCCCATATCCTGAGCCTAAGAGAGAGAGGGAAAAGAAAAACCTAACGATCAGTCTTTCATAGTCTGGGTTACCTTTACCGTACATATCCTTTACTATCCATGTTACATAACTAGTCTGGGTTACCTTTACCGTACACATCCTTTACTATCCATGTTACATAACTAGTCTGGGTTACCTTTACCGTACACATCCTTTACTATCCATGTTACATAACTAGTCTGGGTTAACTTTACCGTACACATCCATGTTACATAACTAGTCTGGGTTAACTTTACCATACACATCCTTTACTATCCATGTTACATAACTAGTCTGGGTTACCTTTACCGTACACATCCATGTTACATAACTAGTCTGGGTTACCTTTACCGTACACATCCTTTACTAGCCATGGTACATAACTAGTCTATGGTTATCTTTACTGTATACATCCTTTACTATTGTTGGGTACTAACTGCTAAACTTCAAATATGAAATATCCTTATTCATGTTACCATATTAGAACTGAGGGTATGGAAATCTACTGAGTGAGAAAGTTAACATTCTGTCAGAACATGTTATTGTTCAATCTCAGGTATCCTATGGAGAGGAGAAGGGTCACAGTCTGGTTCCAGTCAACAGATAAGGTGGGACAGCCGTGAGTTGGGGAGGAGTGAGGAATTTGGGCCAAGGTGAGGTCAGAGGAAGTGAGAAAGAACAGGCATCACTAAAGTCCTGTCTAGCAACAGAGATGTATTGGTTGTCCAGATGTGCAAGGAGGAGACTCAGCGTAGGAGGAAGGTATAAATATATGTGCTTGTGTAAACATCTCTTTGTCTTTGCAGCTGTTTGACCCATTGGGTGAATAAACTTGGTTTGAGCTTTGACTAGTTGTCCATTAGTTTTTCACTCTGTTTGTCAGAACCTAACCCTATCCATGTTACATAACGAGTCTGGGTTACCTTTACCGTACACATCCTTTACTATCCATGTTAAATAACTGTTCTGGCTTAACCCCCTGAAAAAATACTATAGTATACTATGGTATAAACACTATAGTATTCACTGTAGTGTTTTTGCAGGCTAAAGTCAGCAAAAACACTACAGTAAATACTACAGTCCGCAAAAACACTACAGCAAATACTACAGTCTGCATTAATATTTTAATTTTAACAGTAATTATTATAGTATATACTACAGTTTTTTACTACAGTATTTACACTATATTGAACTGTAAATACTACAGTACATAATGGTATCCTACAGTAAATACTGTAGTATTTTTGCGGACTGTAGTATACTGTAGTATTTGCTGTAATGTTTTTGTGGACTGTAGTATTTACTGTAGTGTTTTTGGGGACATTACTATTGTATTTATTATAGTGTTTTTATTTTATTATCTTTGACATAGAAGTGTGGGCTTTCTCCTTGAGGAAACCTACTGGAGAAATGCTAAAAGAGCACATTTTCCATAACCTGTAAGTAAGTAGGACTGGGGTCTGAACAGATAGGTTCAGAGATTCTGCTCTTTTCTATAACCCTGGACCCACTCCAATTCGCATACCGCCCTAACAGATGACACAATCTTAATTGCACTTCACACTGCCCTCTCCCACCTGGACAAGAGTGGAAATAACAATGTGAGAATGCTGTTCATAGACTACATCTCAACGTTCAACCCACAGTCCTCTCCAAGATCATCATCAATCTAGGGACCCTGGGACTGAACCCCTCTCTCTGCAACTGGAGGGGACTATGGACTTCCTGACGGGCCGGCCCCAGGTGGTGAAGGTAGGCAAATACACTCCGCCACGCTGACCCTCAACATGGGGGCCCCTCAGGAGTGTGTGATTAATCCCCTCCTGTACTCCCTCTTCACCCACAACTGCGTGGCCACGCACGACTCCAACACCATCATCAAGTTTGCTGACGACATGACGGTGGTAGGCCTGATCCCGACGGCGATGAGACAGCCTACAGGGAGGAGGTCAGAGACTTAGTAGTGTGGTGCCAGGACAACAACCTCTCCTTCAACGTCAGTAAGACCAATGAGCTGATTGTGGACTATAGGAGAAAGAGGAGAGAGCACGCCACCATCCACATCGACGGGGCTGTTGTGGAGAGGGTTGAGAGCTTCAAGTTCCTTGGCTTCCACATCACTAAGGACTTAACATGGTCCACACACCCCCGCATAGTCATGAAGAGGGCACGGCAGCGCCTCTACTCCCTCAGGAAGTTGAAAAGATTTGGCATGGGCCCTCGGATCCTCAAAAAGTTAAACAGCTGCACTATCGAGAGCATCTTGACTGGCTGCATCACCGCTTGGATTGGCAAATGCACCACCCTTGACCGCAAAGCTGGGGCCAAGCTCCATGCCATCCAGGACCTCTATATCAGGCAGTGTCAGAGGAAGGCTGCTAAATAGCTAGACTGCTAAATAGTCAATGAATGGTTCCCAAACTATATGCACTGTCTATCTTGCACTGACCCTACGCACACTCACGGTTTTGTACTGAGTGTACAAAACATTAGGAACACTCTTTCAATGACAGACTGACCAGGTGAATCCAGGTGAAATCTATAATCCCTTATTGATGTCACCTGTTAAATCCACTTCAATCAGTGTAGAAGGGGAGGAGACAGGTTAAAGAAGGATTTTTAAGCCTTGAGACATGGATTGTGTATGTGTGCCATTCAGAGGGTGAATGGGCAAGAAATAAGATTTAAGTGCCTTTGAACAGGGTATGGTAGTAGGTGCCTGGCGCACCGGTTTGAGTGTGTCAAGAACTGCAATGCTGCTGGGTTTTCCCGTGTGTATCAAAAAATGGTCCACCACCCAAAGGACATCCAGCCAACTTGACAACTGTGGGAAGCATTGGAGTCAACATAGGCCAGCGTCCCTGTGGAATACTTCGACACCTTGTAAAGTCCATACCCTGACAAATTGAGGCTGTTCTGAGGACAAAAGGGGGTGCAACTCAATATTAGGAAGATGTTCCTAAAGTTTTGTACACAGTGTACAGTGAAGGAAAAAAGTATTTGATCCCCTGCTGATTTTGTACGTTTGCCCACTGACAAAGAAATGATCAGTCTATCATTTTAATGGTAGGTTTATTTGAACAGTGAGAGACAGTATAACAACCAAGAAATCCTGAAAAACGCATGTCAAAGATGTTATGAATTGATTTGCATTTTAATGAGGGAAATAAGTATTTGACCCCCTCTCAATTAGAAAGATTTCTGGCTCACATGTGTCTTTTATACAGGTAACGAGCTGAGATTAGGAGCACTCTCTTAATCTCAGCTCGTTACCTGTATAAAGACACCTGTCCACAGAAGCAATCAATCAATCAGATTCCAAACTCTCCACCATGGCCAAGATCAAATAGCTCTCCAAGGATGTCAGGGACAATATTGTAGACCTATACAAGGCTGGAATGGGCTACAAGACCATCGCCAAGCAGCTTGGTGAGAAGGTGACAACAGTTGGTGCGATTATTCGCAAATGGAAGAAACACAAAAGAACTGTCAATCTCCCTCGGCCTGGGGCTCCATGCAAGATCTCACCTCGTGGAGTTGCAATGATCATGAGAACGGTGAGGAATCAGCCCAGAACTACACGGGAGGATCTTGTCAATGATCTCAAGGCAGCTGGGACCATAGTCACCAAGAAAACAATTGGTAACACACTACGCCATGAAGGACTGAAACCCTGCAGCGCCCGCCAGGTCCCCCTGCTCAAGAAAGCACATATACAGGCCCGGCTGAAGTTTGCCAATGAACATCTGAATGATTCAGAGGAGAACTGGGTGAAAGTGTTGTGGTCAAATGAGACCAAAATCGAGCTCTTTGGCATCAACTCAACTTGCCGTGTTTGGCGAGGCAAAAAAGGAGTGGCTCAAGAAGAAGCACATTAAGGTCCTGCAGTGGCCTAGCCAGTCTCCAGACCTTAATCCCATAGAAAATCTGTGGAGGGAGCTGAAGGTTCGAGTTGCCAAACGTCAGCCTCGAAACCTTAATGACTTGGAGAAGATCTGCAAAGAGGAGTGGGACAAAATCCCTCCTGAGTAAACCTGGTGGCCAACTACAAGAAACGTCTGACCTCTGTGATTGCCAACAAGGGTTTTGCCACCAAGTACTAAGTCATGTTTTGCAGACGGGTCAAATACGTATTTCTCTCATTAAAATGCAAATCAATTTATAACATTTTTGACATGCGTTTTTCTGGATTTTTTTGTTGTTATTCTGTCTCTCACTGTTCAAATAAACCTACCATTAAAATTATAGACTAATCATGTCTTTGTCAGTGGGCAAACGTACAAAATCAGTAGGGGATCAAATACTTTTTTCCCCACTGAATATACACACACACTCACACACACTACATTGACACTCCCACACACATACACACACGCATACCGACACAACACAAACACACATACATACACACGTACACTTTTACACGCATTTGCTGCTGCTACTCTGTTATAGCAGGAAATAGGTGTGCTGAGCGTGCTGCAGCACCCCCGGAAAAATCTAATAAAAAAATAAAATAATTTGCAGCACCCCCACCCCCAAACTACTTCCCCGGCTATGTACTCTGTTCTTTATTTTACTCTTATTATTATCTATCCTGACGCCTAGTCACTTTACCTTGCCTTCATGTACATGCCTACCTCAAATACCTCGTACCTCTACGCATTGATCTGGTACTCCCTGTATATGTAGGCCGCCATTGTAAGTAAGAATTTGTTCTTAACTGACTTGCTTAGTTAAATAAAGGTTAAATAAAATAAATAAATAAAAATATAGCTTCATTCTTGTGCATTTTATTCCTTGTGTTAGGATTTTATTTGTTTACTCTGCATCGTTGGGAAGGGCTCGTAAGTAAAGTCTACACCAGTTGTACTCAGCGCATGTGACAAATAAAATGTGAATTGCAGGGAACAGAATATATGGTCTATACTTGTAGGTTTCTCACTTATGGGTGGCACAAATTGAGATATGGGGGAGGGGAATGGGCAGGGTATATGCAAATTAAATACTGTAGTATTGCTATAGTTAAAAAACGGTAGTGTTTTTGCGGACAGTAGTGTTTTTGTGGACATTACTGTAGCATTTACTACAGTGTTTTTTGTGTGGATAATACAGTAGTATTTACTATAGTATTCTACAGTATACTAAAAAATTATATAGTAAGTACTACACATGATCGAGGGATACTACAGTGTGTAGTATAGTATTCAACAGTACACTACAAAATTCTATAGTAAGCTGTAGTAGTTTTTTATGTGGGACCTTAACCGTACTCATCCTTTACTATTCATGTTTGTAAGCAGGAGAGAGGCTCCCAGTCCCAAACACTCACCACCTCCATGGCTGTCTGCCCATTGTAGCCTCGTGTGTTCAGCTCTCCCCCGGCCAGGTGACACATTTCCAGGCCCTCTGTGTCAGCCCTGGATGCCAGACTTTAACACATCAAACACCACCAGGGAATTATTCAAGTGGTTTCATGATAAAGGGAGTAAAACAACCAGATATCTACAGTAATAACATCAAGTTTTATTGTATAATCACACTAAACACACTCCTTGATTATGAAAAGGACTATGAGTATGCTTGTTTGCTTCCAGAGACAAAGGCCTTGCATCTAGTAAAAGACAAAATCTCTCCCGCTCCCTTTTCTAAAAGTGAGGATACCAGCCAGACAGAGCAGTTCATGGTTCTGTGGTGTTGGTGACGTTTGGATGCTGCAGAGGTCCAAAGCTATGCTGTCAGGGAGCATTTCAAGTGTTTACGTAAGACAACTGGGACAACTGGTCGTACCTGCACAAACTATGTAGGATGGGTCTTTGGGCAATGCATGTGTGAGAAAGTGCTGTGTGTGTGTCTCACCTGCACAGCTCTGAGCCTGCATTATTCAGCTCATCCCTGGAGAAATGGGCTCCTGCTTTTCTCAGCAGCTTCACCACCTCTTTGTGTCTGAATGGACAGAGAGACAGACAGACAGACATAGAGATATGACAAACAGTTTTCGAATACAGATGATATATACAGTGTACTACAATCAAGGAAAAGATGACGCGTGCAAAGCAAAATCAAGCTCACAGTGCGAGTCAGAGATCAGTTCAACTGAAACCATTAGGTATGCTTTATTATGACTGCAATGTGCATTAGTCATATTTCTAACAAGTTTTCATAGTCTCTGCTGACAGTGACAAGTTGTGGCACTGTGACTGGGTGCTAAACGAGTAGGGACAAGTTCCCCCACAGTTAACCACCCACATATGGAGCCTGAGCAGAACGTCTCAGCAGCTCCAAGGATGCACTACACAATGGTGGAGACAAAAGGCACAGCTTCATGTCCAGAATCTTGATTTTCATAGAATTTAAACTTAGAACATCCATCAAATGTTTAAGAGGTTAAATGGACACTACGTTATGAGTTGGTCATGCACGTTTAGCTCTACTTTGAGATAGGGTTTGGCCATAGAGACAGTGGCAAGCCTAGGCTAATGTATTTCAGTCCTTTTGTTAGAGACAAGGTACTGTTTCTGTTATCCATGAAACTGAGGACAGGCAGGTAAGACTGGTTCAAGACACTACCCTTCGTTGTACTGCGTTTCAATCCTTATATGGTCATCGGGAAGGAACAATAGTTGGCTTTTGAAATGTGGTTTAAACTTAGGAGGAAATGACATAAAGACAAAAAAAAAAAGAAATCCATGTCTGAAATAAAATGGTTATTTATTTCAAGTAACTCTTACAAAATGGAACATATTGCATTATCACAAAGACTTGTAACAAAACAGAGATTTTGACAGTGTAAGAGAGCCAGAATGGGACATGGCTATTTCCCCAAGCAAGCAGGTGTCAGAGGTTAATTATGCTGCCAGGTTGAACATCCCATTCTGCAACCCTCAGCCCTTCAGTACCAAGACAACAAGGGCATGCCTATGCCTGCCCTTCCAACGGTTTATAGCTACCTCTCTCAATGCTTGCTCACACACAAACACACACACACACACACACACACACACACACACACACACACACACACACACACACACACACACACACACACACACACACACACACATTAGAATTGGCTACTAGGGGCTTGAATCATAAGGGATGGGTGAACATCTACTGTAGAGGCAAAGCTGTTAGGACATATCATACTCCATTCCCCCCAAAATGTAAAGCTCTTGTCTTGGCCCACGTTAGCTCAATCTTACCTGAAGCATACAGCGTTGTGCAGGGGTGTGTCCCCATAGCGATCTCTGGCATAGACGCTGGCTCCCTGGCCCAGTAGATACTGCACCACTTTGAGGTGGCCCTCACAGGCAGCGATGTGCAGAGGGGTGCGTCCATCATAGTCCCCCAGACTCAGGTTACTGCCCTGATGACAAGAAACACATTACATACTGTAGGTTACGTTGCCATGGTATCACTGTGTATTATAAAACAGTGCATTGAGGTATCAAACCCATGTAGTGAATGTTGTGCTACACATTTACCTGGTGCATACCTTTCTGAACGGTGACAGTGGCCGTGTCCGAATACCCGTACTTGTGTTCTAAATAGTAGGCCTTTTTTGGTATGCAAAAATAGAAAGTTTGATAGTATGTGACATTTCACAATGTAGTATGCTTAAATGCCATGTCATACTCATTTCGGCTTTTCGTCTAGTAGAATTCGCTGCACACTATTTAGGAAGACAATCGTCTTTCCAGACCCACGTGTGTTTGACAGCAAGCAGCTGGTAATCATATAAGTGGATGCGCTGTTCCAAAAGGAACGTATGGCGGGAATCAATGTAATTGCGCATTAGATGACGTATTCTAAGTATGGATGAGCCTAGCGTGTTGATATTTGTTGCTTACTGCATTCGTTTTCACTAAACAGTACTGCTAAATAGTATGTAGTACGATTAGTACACAGCATGTCGATTTAGTAAGTAGTAGGGAAGACAGATTTCGGACACGGACAGTTTCATCTTGAATTGATAGATAATTTCTTTTTTAAAGAGTAGCCAACCCATTCCTCTATTCATACTGAAATATACCCCCTATAAAATAAGCTCCCAAAGAACAAATAAGTAGGTTATTTAAAATGAAATTGACTGGAAACACTAGGCAATCATCCTCATGTCAAAAGTTCACTGCAAAGGAGACCAAATCAAAATCTATCTTTGCATCTAACACAGTATGACTACTGAGACTCCAGTCGGCTATCTCATGAAACTCAGCAGGAATCTTTGGTACGCACTGCACTGGCCGGTTCAACCAGATGTACCGTGGGACTAAGGGAGTAATACAATCACACACATTTGACAGTGCAAAGTCTGTATTATCAGTCTGGGAACATGCGTGTTTTAGAACACTAACAACATATGGACTGAACTCTGTCCTACTGACAGTAAACATGTTGTTAGAACATGCGTTTTCTACTCCCCACCTCCCCCTTATAAAATATGAGGTTGTTGCAGTGACTATTTTTACTAACAGACATTGTAACAGGTTGTATTTAAATAACTGTTCCTCACCATCAACTTTATGGCATCTAAGGCCTCCACGTCTCCAATCTTAGAAGCAGCACAAGCTAAGCTGGGGTTAAGGGCATCCCTTATGGCTTCTAGCTCCTGGAAACATCAGTAGAGAAACATCATGACAACACAAAGGCTGACAATCAGTAAAGGAATGTTTTATGTAATGTGTTATGAGTGACGTAAAAAATACACTATAAAGTTGGATTCAACACATTAAAAAAAATCTACTTTAGACGAGAGGCGAGACAATTTCAGATGATGGCTTATGACATTCTTCCCCTAGCGCTGGGCATTAAAACGACTTGAGAAAGTAGTTTTTTGTACTTCAATGGGAGCTCTGTTCTCTCAGATAAGCCAGAGCCTGATAAAAACCTGTTAGGTGGAAAGTTACCCTGCAGTCTCAGTGGTGATGACAGTGTGTGTGTATGTGTGATGTGGCTGGCAGTGAGGTGGCCTCACCTCCTTACGACTGATGCTCAGGATCTTGGCGATGACCTGAATGAAGCGACTGTCCCTCAGAGTGAGCTTGGCCCCGTGCAGGTCAAAGATCATCTCCCCCCGCATGTTCTGACTCAGCATCTGGACACGTAACACACAGAGAGCAGAACACAGACACAGTCAGGGCAACACAGACAGCACAACACAGACACAGTCAGGGTAACACAGACAGCACAACACAGACACAGTCAGGGAAACACAGACAGCACAACACAGACACAGTCAGGGCAACACAGACACAGTCAGGCATGATCAAAGATGTCATCAGCTTGTCACTTCTATGATCCTTTTATCTCCATGTGAATCATCTCTGATTTCTACCTCTGTTTACATTCTAATTTGTTTCATACATAGGACTCACGGAGATGTCACTAGGGTTGGGCTTCAGAATTCTCTCTACAAGGGGCAAATATTGTGTAGTGATTGAAGGACTGTGCGTTTAGACTGTGAATCCTACCTTCCTCTTGGCCTCTATGCTGAGCTCCTTGGCCAGCACGTAGGACAGCTTGCACAGGGCAGCCTCAGAAGTCATGTCACAGCCTGCCACCAGCCCTGCATCACTCAGGGCCTGAGGGGACCAGGAAGAAACGTTAAGAACACACATCCATCTTCATCCTACTCTCCCACTAAACATACAGTGCCCTCCACTATTATTGGCACCCCTGTTTAAGATGTGGTCGAGGACTTACAAAAATTCTCCTTTTTTTTTTAAACAACATAGAACCCAAATGCAAAAAAAGAGAAAAATCCAACCTTTTATTTAAGTACATTACTTTGGTGGTAAAAAAAATCACACATTTAGAAAAAAAAAACTTGAAATCATGTGTCCCACAATTATTGGCACCCCTAACAATTCCGCTGAAAATTTTAATTGATTTTTTTTTAAAATATATTTTTCTGTAGTTGCTAAAGTTGGTCAGGGTATCTAGGAACTTTTAATTAGTAATTCATGACTTCCTGTTTCCCTGGGGTATAAATATGACGTGACACAGAGGCCTAATTCTCTTACCCATTTGTCAACATGGCAAAGACAAGAGAACACACCATTCAAGTAAGGCAGATTTGTGTCGACCTTCATAAGTCAGGCAATGGCTACAAGAAAATAGCCACTCGCCTTAACTTGCCCGTATCTACAGTCAGAGGAATCATTATGAAGTTTAAAACAACTGGAACAGTGACAAACAAGGCTGGAAGAGGTCCCAAGTTTATCTTGCCACAACGCACAGTGAGGAGGATGGTAAGAGAAGTAAAAAAAAGTCCTAAGCTCACTGTCACAGAATTGCATCAATGAGTGGCATCTTGGGGTCACAAAGTCTCCAAAACAACCATCAGACGCTCTCTACATGCCAACAAGCTGTTTGGGAGGCATGCAAGGAAAAAGCCTTTTCTCACTAACACTCACAAACGTAAACGTCTGGAATTTGCTAAGCGGCACTGGGACTTCAACTGGGATCGTGTGCTTTGGTCAGATGAGACTAAGATTTAGCTTTTTGGCAACAAACACTCTAAGTGGGTCTGGCGTAAAACAAAAGATGAGTATGCCGAAAAGCACCTCATGCCCACCGTGAAGTATGGTGGAGGATCTGTGATGCTGTGGTCCTGTTTCTCTTCCAAAGGCTCTGGGAACCTTGTTAGGGTGCATGGCATTATGAACGCTTTGAACTACCAGGACATTTTAAATAAAAACCTGATGGCCTCTGCCAGAAAGCTGAAGATGGGTCGTCATTGGGTCTTTCAGCAGGATAATGATCCAAAACATGTGGCAAAATCTACACAAAAATGGTTCAGCAGTCACAAACTCAAGGTCCTCCCATGGCCATCTCAGTCCCCAGACCTCAACCCAATCGAAAACCTGTGGGGCGAGCTAAAGAGGAGAGTGCATAAGAGAGGACCCAGGACACTGGATGATCTAGAAAGATTGTGCAAAGAAGAATGGTCAAAGATCCCTCTCTGTGTTCTCCAATCTTGTGAAATGTTATAGGAGGAGATTAAGTGCTGTCTTGTTGGCAAAAGGGGGTTGTACAAAGTATTAACATCAGGGGTGCCAATAATTGTGGGACACATGATATCAAGTTTTTTTTTTTCTAAATGTGTGATTTTTTTTTTTTACACCAAAGTAATGTACTTAAATAAAAGGTTGGATTTTTCTCTTTTTTTGCATTTGGGTTCTATGTTGTTTAAAGAAAAAGGAGAATTTTTGGAAGTCCTCGACCACATCTTAAACAGGGGTGCCAATAATTGTGGAGGGCACTGTACATGGTCTTCTGGTCTACCTTTCCGGTGGCATATAATGTGGTGACAGAACCCCTCAGACACTGGGTGCAGTTGACCATGATCACGCCCCTCTCTGTGGCATTCCGGAACTCCTCCAGCAGGTCAGCACGGTTGTCAGGGGCGTTACCACTACCGTACGTCTCCAGGACGATGCCCTCCATGGGCACCTGCAGGAAGGACTTCACCTGTAGAGAAAGAGAGAGCGAGATGAGAGGCCATTTTAGCCTGTCTGGTGGGAAAAGATAGGGAGAGAAGTGTACAGAGCTAGGATAGGGTTTAACAACAGGCCCAGACCTCACCAGCCCCCCCAGCCCATCTGGTGCCCATGCCACCCGGGCTGTCTCTCAGTCTCAGGGTGATTCACTGGCTCTAGGAAAGCTCTTTACCACACCAGCCCTGGCATCTGGAGAGGAGATGGCTCAAATGGCCAGGCAGGGGGAACCATTAAATTCAAGGTGTTTAGAGACAGCGTCATTTCACCTGGCAACGCTTGGACCTTAGACCTAACTTGAGGAGGTAGGGAATTATAGCAAGAGCTGGGCATGTAGATGAGGGATATACATTTTTAAATATAGTATACATTTAATCTAATTTTTTATTGTCCCATCAGGATGTAAAGATCCCCAACCCTATATCCTGGACACCCACCTGAGTGACCCATACACCAAAGAGAAGTTCCCATCTATTTTATGGACCTGCTGTGAGTATGCAGCCTAAACAGAGAAATAAATGCGGTCAGAGACCTACTTGAGCAGCACCGCCCCCTCAAGATTCTGAGCCTGCCTGGCAGGGTTGGTCCTACAAAGCCAGAGCCCCCTGATGGTAGAGCATTATATACAAGGAAATTCTCAAAGCTGCTAATGAGAACCTTGACGACCTTTTACCTAGCCGGTGGGGATTCCGGTGGGGTACCCCCACCCAGGTAGTGGCAGTGCTGGCAACACTGGCTGCAGAAACCCATGGGGAGGGGGTCACACTCGGACAATCAGAGAGGGGGTTTATCATTGTGGCCCAGGTGGCACAAAATAATCAAAGGTCTGACTGCACGGAGATGCTTGGGAAAAATTGTTACAACGGGGGACCAGAGTGTTTGTGTCTCAGGTGAAGAGGGTGGATCTGATCTCCATCACCTAGGACTTGACATAGATTAAGTAGATTAATCAAATCTCACATTGTTGTCAATTTCTGCTCAATGTTGCATGCTTTCTCAATCAACTGTACCTGTATGTGCACTCGTAAATCAGGTCCTTTCTTGAGTTGGGCTCTGGGATATAACAACCGTTGAGTATCTGATTTTATGGTGGATTGTGGAGGGGGGGTTGAGTGTGTTGGGGTATGTGAGTATGTGCGTGTGTGTTTGTCCGGCGTCTGTTGTGGGTGGGTGGGGATGTTGGGGGTATGGGATGGACCACGGTAATTATTTGCTAGGATAATAATTGCTTGTCAATAAATTAAATGTAATACAATGGCAATCCGGGTTATATGTTAAAATCCTACGTTTGAACTGCCAACATTATTACGCATATTAATTGATAATGATGGAAAATAAGATATGCAAGATATTTGAATAGATATATATTTTTAAATAGTTATATATAGAGGTGACAGCATTGGAAATGCTTTTGGCGGTTAATCTGCTTCTGTTTTGTGCGTGGCACTGTGTGCTGTTTTCGATGGATGGGTCCTGGCCTCTCGGTGCCCTAGGGATGCGGAGGGATGTGGGTGGGATGCCGATCACTGGGATGACGGCTCAACTTGGGATGGGGAGGGGCTTTAGCGGGGGAATTAGTGGAGAACAATTGAAGGGATACTTAGTAGCAATGCAAATATCATGGTATAGCTTTATGGACACTCAATCATTACGGTATTTTTTATTGGTAAATTTACAAACATATGTAATGATAAATAGACTTGAAACTTGTATCTCATTATGGTTTATGGTGAAATAAGTATAGCCAGTTATAACTGTAATGGCTTAGCTTATAATAACAAAAGAAGAACAATATTTACATGGCTCAAAGACAAGGAATATAATATCTATTGTTTACAGGAAACTCATTCAACAATTCTAGATGAAGTTGTGTGGAAAAAGGACTGGGGGGGGGGGCGAAATATACTTCTCCCATGGGCAAAGAAATTCAAAAGGGGTGATGATATTAATTAATAGTAATTTCGATTCGAATGTGCAAATTGTCCAAATAGAAACGCAAGGTAGATGGATTATTTTAAATATGTTATTGGACAATAAACAGATATGGCTCATTAACATTTACGGACCAAATAATGATGATCCACACTTCTTTGACAATATATATAATTAATTATCAACCCTGCAAGCAATTCAAGACAATATTATTATGGTGGGGGATTATAATACTGTTTTAAATAGCTCAATGGACCATAAAGGAAATCACACTACAAACAATCCCCCTCATGCTCTTAAGGAAATTGTGAATGTCATGGATACATTAGAACTAGTAGATATATGGAGGTTTAAATATCCTGATCTAGTGAGATATACATGGCGGAGACTCAATCAAGCTAGTCGTCTTGACTTCTTTCTTATCTCATTCTCATTGGCACCAAAAGTTTAAAAAGTGTTGATAGGGGACAGAATGCGGCCGGACCATCATATAATTGGCATATACATTACTCTTACTGAATTTCCACATGGGCGAGGATATTGGACATTTAATCAAAGCCTATTGGATGATAATTAATTTTTAACTAGGACAAAGGAATTTATAACTGACTTTTTCCGACATAACATAGGTACAGCAAATCCCCTTATTGTATGGGACACCTTTAAATGTGCCTTTAGAGGCCATGCAATTCAGTACTCATCTCGAAAACAAAAGCAATTTAGGTCAAAAGAGTTTATACTAACAAAGGAATTAGAAAGTCTAACAGAACAGATAGATGGCAATAAAAACTGTAACATAGATGCTCAGAATAAATTAGAAGAAAAACAAAAAGAAATGGAGAAACTTATTCAAGAAAGTGTAATATATTATAAAAATAAAGCAAACTGGATGGAATATGGGGAAAAATGCACCAAATTATTTTTTTATCTTCAACATAGGAATGCTGCCAAAAATAATTTAATGAAACTGGTTACAATTAACCCATGATTCACCAAATTATATCTTGAAGGAGGAAACAAGGTACTTTAAGCATATGTTTTCGTTTCAGTCACCTCCATCTCCTCTAACTGAAGCTAATTGTAGAGATGTTTTTTCTATTGATAATGTAAAATTAACAGCCAAACAGAAAGACTCATGTGAAGGTGAAATTACAGAGGAGGAACTTCTGAATGCAATTAAAGACTTTAAGTCCGGGAAAACCCCAGGGTTGGATGGCATACCAGTCGAAGTATACCAAACCTTTTTTGATATACTAAGAGGACCATTATTAGCATGTTTTAACCACTCCTATGTAAATGATAGATTATCTGACACTCAAGAAGAAGATCTCATTATTACTGAAACAGGATACAAGTGGAAAATATAAAGATCCAGTCCATTTAAAAAATTGTAGGTGTTGTGATTGTAGGTGTTGTGATGCAAAAATTCTAGCAAAATGTATAGCGCATAGAATAAAAAAGTTATTGTTGGATATTATTCATTCTAATCAGACAGGTTTTTTACATGGAAGATACATTGGAGATAATATAAGGCAAGTATTGGAAACAATAGAACATTATGGAAAATATGAGAAACCAGCCCTGCTATTTATAGCAGACTTCGAAAAGGCATTTGATAAAGTACGACTGGGGTTTATATATAAATGCCTGGAGCATTTCAATTTTGGTGAATCTCTTATAAAATGGGTCAAAATCATGTATAGTAACCCTAGGTGTAAAATAGTAAATAATGGCTATTTCTCAGAATGTGTTAAACTGTCAACAGGAGTGAAACAAGATTGTCCACTATCGGCATTTCTATTTATTGTGGCCATCGAGATGTTAGCTATTAAAATCAGATCCAACAATAATATCAGGGGATTAGAAATCCAGGGCTTAAAAACAAAGGTGTCATTGTACGCAGAGGTGTCATTGTACGCTGATGATCATGTTTTCTTTTAAATCCACAACTAGAATCACTCCACAGCCTCATAGAGGATCTAGATACATTTTCTAACCTCTCTGGATTACAACCAAATTATGACAAATGTACTATATTACGTATTGGATCAATTCAAAATAAAAAATTTACATTGCCATGTAGTTTACCAATAAAATGGTCTGATGGTGATGTGGATATACTCGGAATACATATCCCAAAGGAAATAAATGATCTCACTTCAATAAATTATAATAGAAAGTTAGCAAAAATAGATAAGATCTTGCTACCATGGAAAGGTGGGTGCCTGTCAATTTGTGGAAAAATCCCCCTGATTAACTCTTTAGTATTATCCCAGTTTACCTATTTGCTTATGGTCTTGCCTACACCTAGCGAACAGTTTTTTTAATTATATGAGAAAAAAATATTCCATTTTATTTGGAACGGCAAGCCAGACAAAATTAAACGGGCCTATTTATATAATGAATATGAATTCGGAGGACAGAAATTATTAAATATTAAAGCATTAGACCTATCACTAAAAGCTTCAGTCATACAAAAATTATACTTAAATCCGAACTGGTTCTCTAGCAAACTAGTAAGATTGTCTCACCCAATGTTTAAGAATGGCCTTTTTCCCTTTATTCAGATTACAAATACTCACTTTCAGTTATTTGAAAGGGAAATCATCTCCCAGATATCACTATTTCTAAAACAAGCCATAGAAAGTTAGTTGCAATTTCAATTTAATCCTCCAGAAACGACAGAACAAATAATGCAACAAATATTGTGGTTAAACTCAAATATAGAAATTGTTTTTTTTTACAAAATGTTTAAAAAAGGTATAATCTTTGTAAATGATATCATCGGTAGGACTGGTGGAGTTATGTCGCACATGCAGCTAACAAAAACATATGGAAATGTCTGCTGTACCCAAAATTACAACCAAATAATTGCAGCCTTACCGCAAAAATGGAAGAGGAAAGTGGAAGGAGGAGAAAGTAAGGAACTTGTCTGTCGGCCTTGCATTAAAGAACAACTGTTGTCAACTTCTCACCAAGCTGCTTGGCGATGGTCTTGTAGCCCATTCCAGCCTTGTGTAGGTCTACAATCTTGTCGCTGACATCCTTGGAGAGCTCTTTGGTCTTGGCCATGGTGGAGAGTTCGGAATCTGATTGATTGATTGTTTCTGTGGACAGGTGTCTTTTATACAGGTAACAAGCTGAGATTAGGAGCACTCCCTTTAAGAGTGTCCACCTAATCTCAGCCCGTTACCTGTATAAAAGACACCTGGGAGCCAGAAACCTTTCTGATTGAGAGGGGGTCAAATACTTATTTCCCTCATTAAATGCAAATACATTTATAACATGCGTTTTTCTGGATTTTTTTGTTGTTATTCTATCTCTCACTGTTCAAATAAACCTACCATTAAAATTATAGACTGATCATTTCTTTGTCTGTGGGCAAACGTACAAAATCAGCAGGGGATCAAATACTTTTTTCCCTCACTGTATGTGTATGTATGTATGTATGTATGTGTATGTTTGTATATATATATACAGTGGGGGAAAAAAGTATTTAGTCAGCCACCAATTGTGCAAGTTCTCCCACTTAAAAAGATGAGAGAGGCCTGTAATTTTCATCATAGGTACACGTCAACTATGACAGACAAAATGAGAAAAAAAATCCAGAAAATCACATTGTAGGCTTTTTAATGAATTTATTTGCAAATTATGGTGGAAAATAAGTATTTGGTCAATAACAAAAGTTTCTCAATACTTTGTTATATACCCTTTGTTGGCAATGACACAGGTCAAACGTTTTCTGTAAGTCTTCACAAGGTTTTCACACACTGTTGCTGGTATTTTGGCCCATTCCTCCATGCAGATCTCCTCTAGAGCAGTGATGTTTTGGGGCTGTCGCTGGGCAACACGGACATTCAACTCCCTCCAAAGATTTTCTATGGGGTTGAGATCTGGAGACTGGCTAGGCCACTCCAGGACCTTGAAATGCTTCTTACGAAGCCACTCCTTCATTGCCCGGGCGGTGTGTTTGGGATCATTGTCATGCTGAAAGACCCAGCCACGTTTCATCTTCAATGCCCTTGCTGATGGAAGGAGGTTTAAAATTGGACATCAGGTCATTGACCAGGTCCTGCCGTGTAGTTCTGGGCTGATCCCTCACCTTCCTCATGATCATTGATGCCCCACGAGGTGAGATCTTGCATGGAGCCCCAGACCGAGGGTGATTGACCGTCATCTTGAACTTCTTCCATTTTCTAATAATTGCACCAACAGTTGTTGCCTTCTCACCAAGCTGCTTGCCTATTGTCCTGTAGCCCATCCCAACCTTGTGCAGGTCTACAATTTTATCCCTGATGTCCTTACACAGCTCTCTGGTCTTGGCCATTGTGGAGAGGTTGGAGTCTGTTTGATTGAGTGTGTGGACAGGTGTCTTTTATACAGGTAACGCGGTCAAACAGGTCCAGTTAATACAGGTAATGAATGAAGAACAGGAGGGCTTCTTAAAGAAAAACTAACAGGTCTGTGAGAGCCGGAATTCTTACTGGTTGGTAGGTGATCAAATACTTATGTCATGCAATAAAATGCAAATTAATTACTTAAAAATCATACAATGTGATTTTCTGGATTTTTGTTTTAGATTCCATCTCTCACAGTTGATGTGTACCTATGATAAAAATTACAGACCTCTACATGCTTTGTAAGTAGGAAAACCTGCAAAATCGGCAGTGTATCAAATACTTGTTCTCCCCACTGTATGTATTTGATACATCAGAAAAGCAGAATTTTGGCCCACTCCTCCATACAGACCTTCTCTAGATCCTTCAAGTTTCAGGGCTGTCGCTGGGCAATACGGACTTTCAGCTCCCTCCAAAGATGTTCTATTGGGTTCAGGTCTGGAGACTGGCTAGGCCACTCCAGGACCTTGAGATGCTTCTTACGGAGCCACTCCTTAGTTGCCCTGGCTGTGTGTTTCGGTCGTTGTCATGCTGGAAGACCCAGCCACGACCCCATCTTCAATGCTCTTACAGAGGGAAGGAGGTTGTTGGCCAAGATCTCGCAATACATGGCCCCATCCATCCTCCCCCTCAATACGGTGCAGTCGTCCCTGTCCCCTTTGCAGAAAAGCATCCCCAAAGAATGATGTTTCCACCTCCATGCTTCACGGTTGGGATGGTGTTCTTGGGGTTGTACTCATCCTTCTTCTTCCTCCAAACACGGCGAGTGGAGTTTAGATCAAAAAGCTCAATTTTTGTCTCATCAGACCACAATACCTTCTCCCATTCCTCCTCTGGATCATCCAGATGGTCATTGGCAAACTTCAGACGGGCCTGGACATGCGCTGGCTTGAGCAGGGGGACCTTGCGTGCGCTGCAGGATTTTAATCCATGACGGCGTAGTTTGTTACTAATGGTTTTCTTTGAGACTGTGGTCCCAGCTCTCTTCAGGTCATTGACCAGGTCCTGCCGTGTAGTTCTGGGCTGATCCCTCACCTTCCTCATGATCATTGATGCCCCACAAGGTGAGATCTTGCATGGAGCCCCAGACCGAGGGTGATTGACCGTCATCTTGAACTTCTTCCATTTTCTAATAATTGCACCAACAGTTGTTGCCTTCTCACCAAGCTGCTTGCCTATTGTCCTGTAGCCCATCCCAACCTTGTGCAGGTCTACAATTTTATCCCTGATGTCCTTACACAGCTCTCTGGTCTTGGCCATTGTGGAGAGGTTGGAGTCTGTTTGATTGAGTGTGTGGACAGGTGTCTTTTATACAGGTAACGCGTTCAAATAGGTCCAGTTAATACAGGTAATGAGTGAAGAACAGGAGGGCTTCTTAAAGAAAAACTAACAGGTCTGTGAGAGACGGAATTCTTACTGGTTGGTAGGTGATCAAATACTTATGTCATGCAATAAAATGTAAATTAATTACTTAAAAATCATACAATGTGATTTTCTGGATTTTTGTTTTAGATTCCGTCTCTCACAGTTGATGTGTACCTATGATAAAAATTACAGACCTCTACATGCTTTGTAAGTAGGAAAACCTGCAAAATCGGCAGTGTATCAAATACTTGTTCTCCCCACTGTATGTCATGCAATAAAATGCAAATTAATTACTTAAAAATCATACAATGTGATTTTCTGGATTTTTGTTTTAGATTCTGTCTCTCACAGTTGAAGTGTACCTATGATAATAATTACAGACCTCTACATGCTTTGTAAGTAGGAAAACCTGCAAAATCGGCAGTGTATCAAATACTTGTTCTCCCCACTGTATATATATGTATGTATGTGTGTATATATTTGTATATATATATATATATATATATATATATATATAAACATGGGGGATTGGAAGTGATGCAGACAATTACATTGATGGGAGTTACAATCTATCTGCAATATTAAGCTGATCTATCCCCCCAAAAAAAAAAAAGAAGAAAAAGAGCTGGGCATGGCCCCATATCTTCCATTGGATTTCGGATCAAGCCTCTAGCTAGCCAAGAATGTGTGCAACACAGATTCCTAAATAACCCCCATGATGGCAGAGACAGTGGAAGGCAGAGGAGAGCTTGGTGCATAATCAAAAAAGAATCAAGTGATAAAAACGGATAAAAAAGCAACATGGCCAGCATCGGCAGAGGGACCAGATTGAGACAGTAAAGCCATACTCCCCTCAGTCTGTAGATATGGAGGTGTATCTAAGTGTTTAAATGTTGGTGGGTAATTGGACATGCCCCATAACCCTGTCTAATTTTTCACTTGGCTAAGTGCTGCTGGCAACCCCAGAGCAGATCCTGGCTGTATGCAGACCACTTGGAACGCCCACATGATGCTGGCTTGTCAGAAAACACAGTATGGCCTTCATGAGAGGATTCACCACAACAGAGCTGCAATGAAGAGTTTTAGATGAAGATGGCTCCAAATGGGGATGTCCTGATTTACTCTTTCTACAACAGGATATTACTATACTGAACAGAAATATAAACGCAACATGTAAAGTGTTGGTCCCATGTTTCATGAGCTGAAATAAAAGATCCCAGACATTTTCCATACGCACAAAAAGCTTATTTCTCTCAAATGTTTGTTTACATCCCTGTTAGTGAGCATTTCTCCTTTGCTAAGATAATCCATCCACCTGACAGGTGTGGCATATCAAGAAGCTGATTAAACAGCATGATCATTACACAGGTGCACCTTGTGCTGGGGACAATAAAAGGCCACTCTAAAATGTGCAGTTTTGTCACACAACACAATGCCACAGATGTCTGAGGTTTTGAGGGAGAGTGCGATTGGCTTGCTGACTGCAGGAATGTCTACCAGAGCTGTTGCCAGACAATGTAATGTTCATTTCTCTACCATAAGCCACCTCCAACGTTGTTTTAGCGAATTTGGCAGTATGTCCAACCGGCCTCACAACCACAGACCACATGTAACCACGCCAGCCCAGGACCTCCACATTCGGCTTCTTCACCTGCGGGATCGTCTGAGACCAGCCACCCGGACAGCTGATGAAACTGAGGAGTATTTCTGTCTGAAATAAAACCCTATTGTGGTGAAAAACTAATTCTGATTGTCTGGGTCTGGCTGCGCCCCTGCCCAGACATGTGAAATCCATATATTAGGGCCTAATTTATTTATTTCAATTGACTGATTTCCTTATATGAACTGTAACTCAGTAAAATCGTTTCAATTGTTGCATATATATTTTTGTTCAGTATATTTTACTTTCAGTATTACTGAAGTAGGAAGACAGTTGTGGTTTAATGATGTGGTTAAATGGGCAACAGGAACAGGGCAGAGCCACTATCCACCCCTCCTCACCTCCACCCCATCCCCACCCTGGGAAGCCTCTTACAGTCACTGCAGTGATGCCTGGGAAGAGCCGCAGCAGACCCACATAATGGTTCATCTGAGTGCTCACTCTGAACTGTGTGGTCGTGTTCGCCCTCAACACCGTGTCCCAGTTAACTGCAGGGGAGAGGGAGAGAGTTCAGTGAAAACATCCATCTATCGGCCACATCAAAGATTTGACTTGATATAGATATGAGTACATAACAGGACAGAGCCAGTATGATTACTTTTAATATCTACTTCAGCGGTGGCCAGAGGAGCAAGGTTAGGAGAGTTGAAGGCATAGAAACTCCCAGCGTCCACCTTGGTCACACGGTTCCCTCGGTACAGCTTGTGATGGAAATACAGACACACCTACAGAGAATCAGATGGGGAATGAATGAAACCTCATAATAGATCATCTATACTATGGGTGTAGTATATATATATATATATATATATATATATATATATATATATATATATATATATATATATATTCCCTTCAACAGCCACAATGCTAAGGTAAATTAGCGCTTGGCTATTTTGTGCTATTGATTTAACAGAGCATATGACAGAGCCTTTGATAAAACGCAATTACAACTACATTTCCTCATATCTTCATTTAAAATGTATAATTCCATATTTATTGATAGCAGCACATTCTCTAGATACAGCATTAGATAAAGGCCTCAGAGAGTGTGTACGTGAGTTATTCTATGACTCTTAAAGACAAACGCCCTTTGACACAACTCTGAAGTATCATCTGGCAGTTTCAGGTCAGGTCCTGTATTGCGACACTCACACATTCTCATGCTTTACTGAACAGTCTTGTTAGACAAGAGGTTTAAGGCTTTTGGTGCCTATTGTCTGACAACATAGTTCATCCTCACACCTTTATCAATCAGGTATGACATAGCCTCTACTATCTCAGTGGATTTGATTTATGTTGAAATTCACATGAAGTTATATCACAAAAGCTCTTATCCACAACAGCCTAAAAAGCTAGACAGACACTCTTCAAGATGAAAAATAATTTAAATATGAAAGACATGCAATGGGGAATTGGTCTGATATAAATAATAGCAACTGGGAATTAAGGAGATCCTTCATCAACACTTGATGATTCAACGTAAATTCACATTCAAAAACAAGTACAGGTGACTTGCAGGCAACTGAGCTACCAAGAAGCCTCCCTGCACTACTCACCTCAGGAATCACAAACTGACCGGCGATCAGCAGCGCCCCCAAGAGGTTGTCTATTCCATCGTTCCTCATCTCATAGATCGGCACCTGCAAGAGGTCATACAGTGAGGGAAAAAATAATTTGATCCCCTACTGATTTTGTACGTTTGCCCACTGACAAAGACATGATTAGTCTATAATTTTAATGGTAGGTTTATTTGAACAGTGAGAGACAGAATAACAACAACAAAATCCAGAAAAACGCATGTCACAAATGTTATACATTTATTTGCATTTTAATGAGGTAAATAAGTATTTTACCCCCTCTCAATCAGAAAGATTTCTGGCTCCCAGGTGTCATTTATACAGGTAACGAGCTGAGATTAGGAGCACACTCTTAAAGGGAGTGCTCCTAATCTCAGTTTGTTACCTATATAAAAGACACCTGTCCACAGAAACAATCAATCAATCAGATTCCAAACTCTCCACCATGGCCAAGACCATAGAGCTCTCCAAGGATGTCAGAGACAAGATTGTAGACCTACACAAGGCTGGAATGGGCTACAAGACCATCGCCAAGCAGCTTGGTGAGAAGGTGACAACAGTTGGTGCGATTATTCGCAAATGGAAGAAACACAAAAGAACTGTCAATCTCCCTCGGCCTGGGGCTCCATGCAAGATCTCACCTTGTGGAGTTGCAATGATCATGAGAACGGTGTGGAATCAGCCCAGAACTACACGGGAGGATCTTGTCAATGATCTCAAGGCAGCTGGGACCATAGTCACCAAGAAAACAATTGGTAACACACTACGCCGTGAAGGACTGAAATCCTGCAGCGCCCGCAAGGTCCCCCTGCTCAAGAAAGCACATATACAGGCCCGGCTGAAGTTTGCCAATGAACATCTGAATGATTCAGAGGAGAACTGGGTGAAAGTGTTGTGGTCAGATGAGACCTAAAATCGAGCTCTTTGGCATCAACTCAACTCGCTGTGTTTGGAGGAAGAGGAATGCTGCCTATGACCCCAAAAACACCATCCCCACCATCAAACATGGAGGTGGAAACATTATGCTTTGGGGGTGTTTTTCTACTATGGGGACAGGACAACTTCACCGCATCAAAGGGACGATGGACGGGGCCATGTACCGTCAAATCTTGGGTGAGAACCTCCTTCTCTCAGCCAGGGCATTGAAAATGGGTCATGGATGGGTATTCCAGCATGACATTGATCCAAAACACACGGCCAAGGCAACAAAGGAGTGGCTCAAGAAGAAGCACATTAAGGTCCTTGAGTGGCCTAGCCAGTCTCCAGACCTTAATCCCATAGAAAATCTGTGGAGGGAGCTGAAGGTTCGAGTTGCCAAATGTCAGCCTCGAAACCTTAATGACTTGGAGAAGATCTGCAAAGAGGAGTGGGACAAAATCCCTCCTGAGATGTGTGCAAACCTGGTGGCCAACTACAAGAAACGTCTGACCTCTGTGATTGCCAACAAGGGTTTTGCCAGAGTCATGTTTTGCAGTCATGTTTTGCAGAGGGGTCAAATACTAATTTCCCTCATTAAAATGTAAAAATCAATTTATAACATTTTTGACATGCGTTTTTCTTGATTATTTTTTTGTTATTCTGTCTCTCACTGTTCAAATAAACCTACCATTAAAATTATAGACTGATCATGTCTTTGTCAGTGGGCAAACTTACAAAATCAGCAGGGGATCAAATACTTTTTTCCCTCACTGTATAAACAACATATCACCCTTCTGTTATCTTATCTTTATGAAGCAGTTCAACCATAAGGATGGCAGGTGTACCTGTGAGCCTGTGAGGATGACAGGCTTCCCCAGGTTCTCACACATGAAGGACAGAGCAGATGCAGTGTAGGCCATGGTGTCAGTGCCGTGGAGGATGACAAAACCGGCATAATTCTCATAGTGTTTCTGGAACCAAGAGACAATAAAGAGAACAGGATCAGACTTTAATCAAAGTTCCAAGGTCAAAATGTGTAGCCTACATCTTGCCACAGGCTTTTTGAAATTACTACTGTATTTATTACAAAAGCACCAGTACAGTACCACAAAGAGTATGGTTACATAAAAAAGAAAGTGATAACTGATTTTTACTTCAGTGAATGATTTGAGGCTGTTGTGTTATTGTAATACATTATGTTTTATCATAAAGTCAGGGTTATGGTTAGTGAGAGATAGAAAATGACAACACCAAGTACCTCAATGTCCTTCCCAATTGTACCCCAGTCATCTGTGGTCATATTGCAAGAGTCCAGCAAAGGGTTGTACTCTAAAACAGTGTACACTATCCTCTTATTCAGTTTTGACAGCCTGGGAAAAGACACACGTTTACTATGAGTCACAATCATCCAATAATAAACAAATCACAGAAAAAACACCCAAAGAAACGCAGTGTATCTAAAACAGAGCAGAAAGTTTACACAGAGACACATAAACAATAAATGTTAACAAATGAGTCGATCACATTAAAAAAAAAAGGAAATCACTTTAGGGGGTCTTTGTCTTGGATGTTTTGTTTACGCTACAAACGCAGTGAGACTTGGTTCTGTTTACCTGAGAGAGGAAAAAGGCTGAAGATAAAGAAAGGAAAAGAGTGAGACAAGCCTAGCCTACATTATGAAGCCAGACAAAGTCTATTTGGTCGGGCCTTCTGTTTCAGCAGCAGGGTGCCCAAACCAGTTCCAAAGCGCGAGGTGTGAATTATGGACGTGTGATGGAGGGGGCATGGATTAGCTCATTTTAGAGAGGAAGGGGGAGACGCCCTGGGAAGTTTTGCCGTTTCTTCTGCTCAGTATGACACTGTATGGGGAGTTACTCATTTGAGGATGTTCTGAGGGGTGGTTGTTAGAGGTGTGGAAGGGGGGTGACTAGTTAGATCTCTGCGTCGCTATAAAAAAGGGGTGGGTTCATGTCTTAGCAAGACCCCATGTTCTAATTACAGGGTCAGTTGCTCCTGGCCTGCTATACATATTAATGACCTAGCACCCTAATAAGAGTGTGCCCCTGCTAAGCAGCTGTGAAAAGATGTTCCTCTTAATCTCCCTTTTTAAGACATGGGATGGGACACGGCTACCCCCCACATTACCATAGGACAACTAGAAACACGGATGGGGGTGCATATCATCCCCTTGTTGGGGGTTCAATAGAACAGCAGGGGGAATAGCAAGCTCACCCCTCAGCACCTAACCAGAGGCCTAAAGACACCACCCTAATTAGCCCTGGCTCCACACACAATCCTCAAACATATGTTGTTGATAATCTTAAAGCGATAGTGCCGTTGGAAACAATATTAAAATCACAAATTATTCATTTATCTCCTGGTGTAGCCGACGGTGTGGCAGGGAAACAGGTATTAGCATACCGAGGATAGGATGCTGCCCCCTGGCCTAGCCTGCTGATGAGGAGCAGAGTGGTGGGAGGGGTTAGGGGCAAACGGGAGGTTGGGGTAAAGGCTTCCCACAGAGGATTTCACTACTGCTTTTCACTCACAGCTTTTCAATAAATCAATAAACCAATTTCCTACTGCACAGACTTCAAAATTCAAGCAATGTTAGGATATAATGATATCAGCTTTGCCAATGTTATTTCAAGTCCACTGCACACGCTCACTGCAAAGTGCAAACAAAATAATTCAGGCATTAGGGACATTTATTAGCAATGTTTAGTGACAGTTAGTTTGTGTTAATCAACATTAACTTGCCGCCACACAAAGGAATATAATGATGGTAATAATGAAAATGAACCTTACAGAAGCAAGGAGGAAAGAGGATGTTTGAATAAACTACTGAACTTAATGAGACTGATAGAATTAGTTCGGGGGACGGAAGGTGATGTCCTATGAATCCCCTGTGAGGGGGTGAGGAATGGAGGGCTAGGGAGGTGACATACGTTCTCCAAACAAACACTATCATGATCCAAGCAAGCACAGTGCCAGCAGCCCCCCTCCACACATATGCACACGCACGCACACACAAACAGTCTCGCTCATACTAGTTTGAAAAATACTGTGCTTGTGTAGTCCTAGTATAGTCCCCTATAACCCAGCCCCACCCTGCCCCCGCCAGCCTTTATCTGTGGTCCAGTGCTGCTCTGAGTGGGTTTGAGGTTGAGGGGCTGAGCCCTGCCTGTGTGTCTGTAAGGATTAGCATGCAGGCAGGCAGGGGCGCCCCAATGCCCCCGACACCGCAGGCCAAGAGAGGAGAGGAGGCTGCTGGGAGGGATTTGACCCAAGGTTCCTTGGTCTGGGCTCAGCCTCCATCTGGAGGGGCGATAGCAGGTAGCCCTTGGACCCGACCTGCCAGGACCCCATTCAGCAGAGGGCCCTCTCGCTGCTCCTGAACACACAGACCCAGACTACAAGGATGAAACACGCTTAACACAGATTAGCCTCGCTCCCTGCCAGCGTGACACCAGCAACCCCTCGCAGGCCTATTCACTCCCTGACAGCAGAAAAGCTCCTGGGGATGCTTAGAGTATTACAGAAATTGTGAGAACTCGACTGTGCTGCACTGTTTTTAGCTAGACATGAACCAATGAGATTACCTCTCTCTCCAGCGGGAGCCAAGCGAAGTTTCTGAAGAGATGGAATAAGGGCATACGGTCAGGCACCCGTGAAAACCACTACAGATATGCTGCTGCACAACTCCCTGCAGGTGTGTGCTCCTAGGATCACTCCCTGATAGATTCAAACACAGACACGACTGAGCAGCAAACTGTTCCTGCCAGGCACGTTTTGACACCAGGTGGGACGGATACAGAGGAATCAAACCACTCTCAGACACACAGCATAGCGTAGCGCAGGCATACAGTATGCTACCAGTACTACAGGAGCCTTTTATAGTTCATCAGCGTGGTGTGTCAGCATCCTGTCAAAACAATACAGAGAGTTTTAGAGTGACATGTTCCCAGTCATGCAGTGAATAGAAATGTGTGTGATATCCCCAGCTAAGAAGTTTACAGCCGTAGGCCTACTGCTATGGAGGAGTCATACTGAACTGATTTTGGGGAGGATCTCAACCTTTATCCTGACGTGATACGGTGTGCACTACAACTTCTTTTTTCAAGGAACCTTTGAAAAAGCCTTGTTTGCCTTGTAGATTGAAAAAGCCTTGAAATAAAATCTGGCAATGGTTATAAAACAGGAAGCAGAGCTTCTGTCTTGTCTTTGAATTTGACAGTCAAATTAAGCAGCTATTCTAATCTAGTTAGTACAATAATAATAAGCCATTTAGCAGACGCTTTTATCCTAAGCGACTTACAGTCATGCGTGCATACATTTTTTTTGTGTATGGGTGGTCCCGGGGATCGAACCCACTACCCTGGTGTTACAAGCGCCGTGCTCTACCAGCTGAGCTACAGAGGACCACAAAGACCACATAGACTCCTGTGTAAAGAAATGGTAAAGGCGTGAAAATTAATGTATCGGTAGTAGCAGAGGTAGAGGTTCCTTTCATATATTTCTATACGACCAGATATAACTACTATTAGCCTAGTCTGTTAGTCTTTTATTACCTGTTTTAAACTCCAAGCTCGCTATCTGAAGTTTTTCAGTCAAATAGCACAAGGCTACATTAGTCTAAATCTACAGTGATGAGGTGTTACATGGAGGTCAAACAGTACGCTTTTCACAGTTTAAATGATTATACACTGTACGAAGATTGTACAATAAAGTAAAACATCCCAACATTTAACTCCAGCCTATATATTAATAACAGCAAAGGCAAAGTAAAAAGAAAGAGAATAAACAGAAATAGGGCTAGAAGGCTGCAGAGGAGCCCTGGAGAGGTGGGGTGTATGGGTGACTTACGGCAGGACCAGGGTGTTCTCCTGTGGGCAGCTCGTGCTGTTGGAGTCGTACATACAGGGCTGCAGGGCATACTGCTCATCATGGAGGCTGGGATGCTTTCGCAGGGCCTTCACAAACACATTAGGCTCTGGGGACAGCACTGTGGATGAGAGACAGAGAGACACAGAGAGAGAAGGTGATGTTACCATTAGAGTACGGAGTAACAAATCAGTCAGAGTTCAGTTAGGGTGAGCTCAACAATAGCCTACATAGATCTGAGTTTATTGCTGTTTATTTTGTATAGAGAGGGCTCTGACATAGCCTAGGGACCTCGAGTTGAGAGTGTAGCAGTGTGGTAGAGTCTAGTGCCAGGACAATACCAGTATCACGATACTCGTTAGTATCGTGGCAAGGAAACAAAACACTAAGAGAATTTAACTTATTTAGGAAAACAGCCCTGATGTTGGAAACAAACATTATGTTGTCATCCAGAGTCACATGTATTTATTTCCCAAGCTATAGCACACAATATGTTACATACAGCAGGTTTTTAAAAGGACCAAAGAAGTTAATCTACTTCGTGTCTTCATTTTTGCCATAGAAAAAAATGATTGCGATACTAGTATCGTCCCGGCCCTAGTAGAGTCTACATTCTTGTTAATTATGCAAGTCAAACAGAAAGACCTCGAGAGCATTTTTGCAATAATGCAAATAAATAAAAGAAAAGGTCTAAATAATCAAAGTAATTTCAGGGGGAATTATCAGGTTTACCATTCCCAGTTAATCACGCCTTGTGTTATACTCAACCCTAGTGGCAAACTTGAGAATCACATCAATATGAAAAGTAGGCTGTGTTTGAAAATGGTTCTAATCATTCATGTATTGTGAAATGTTTTATATAACTCATCATAGGACAACAGCCCTCCAGAATATGCTAATGATATAACCCAGGTACAGACCCCAGGTCTTCAATGGTAAATGAGTTACTAATGAGTGCCTTTTCCAATAAATGAGTTCCTAAAGTGGGAGAAGGCTGCAGGCTGCGTGGCATACTGGCACGTGACTACTAATGCGTTTCAATGGGAGAGATGAGGCAGGGCAGCTGAGAGGCGTGAAACCTGAGTCAAGCCACTGGAATGAAACGGCTGATTGCATAAAGACCAAACTTTTGACTTCCAAACTGAACCTTTGGAATGGTGTGATTATACAGTAGGCCCTATACCTAGAAACTATGGTCACGTTAATTATGGTCTAGTGTTTACTGTTTACTCCAAGTACCATCAACAGCAGTGGATGCTGAATGATATGAGAAGGTCTGGTCAGCCTAGAGCAGTGTTCCCCAACTGGTGGCCCGCAGGTGATTTTATTTGGCCCCCCAAGTTTTCTTAGCAAATAGAGAGATAAACAGTATGTGATCATCGACAAATGTAAACAAGGTTAGAAATTATTATGTTTTAGTCAAATATTATATCCGTTTGGGCTTCTTGCGGTCAATTTGCAGTCTACGAATTATTTGTAATTATGTTCCGCCCCCCTGACTATCCGTTCAAGAAACAAATCGTCCTGCGGCTGAATCTAGTTGATGATCCCTGGCCTAGACATACCATTCATCAGACATTTTATCCAAGTTGCTTAACAGTTAACACGTGTCCTTGCCGCAAAAACGATTCTTAATTCTTTCCCATTTCAGGAAATGAATTATACAGAAAACAATAGAAATTAAAAGAAGCAAAACTGGAGTTGAAGAGATAGGCAGATATAAACGTTTCAGTGGTGTATCACACTAGCAAAATACCTGCTTGGTTGGGTTGTTTAAGTCAACAAAAATCTTGATTTATCTTTGTAAGGGTGTGTGGATGAAAGATTCTAATTCAGCTGATCTTGTCCTCTGGAATTCATATGCAAGACTGACAAATGGCAGTGGTGAACACTATCATTTAGGTCAACTGTGACTGATTGGACAGTTAACCAGTATTGAAGCATGCAAGACCTTTGGTTGTTTTGTACTCTCAACAAACATAATATTATGTAGTTTGGTCCTGCTGTTGCCCAATCTTGTACGTCACAGCTGGTTATTCATTAGTTTAACGTTAAGGGAGTACACATCCATCCACGTGTTCTCAAATTCATCTTACAATGGGGAAGGAAGTGAGTTGAAACTAAGCATGCGTGGACAAACATGACCATGATTTTCAAGGTGCAATATATGTTGCAAGAAGTTGTCATGAACTTTTAAGGGTTCGCAGCTGTAAGCACCACTTACCGGTGGGACCACGTGAAAGACAATCCCGACGCTCTGTTTTATCATTTAGAAATGTCAATAATCATCATTTGTGATACGGTTTTCAAAACATATGGAACTTATCTTTCGTATCAGCAAGAAATAATCAAATATATATATATTACTATAACAGGTTTGCACAGATCCATACGGCTGTGTGCCTCCAGCTGACGAACTACACTTCTGCTACACTTCCTCGCCAGTTACTCTTACACACAGGTGTTTGAGCATGCTAGATAGCCAATTAGCACTTAGCACAGGGGTTGTTCCATGTCATTTCAGCAAGCCATAACAGCCACCATCTCAGACTGTTCTGAAATTGTTTCCCGTAGTTAGAAACAGATAAGATTAGCATTCCTGCAACATTATTTTCTTGAAATTAAGCTAATTGATTGCACCCAAATTGGCCATTTAAATTTTAGGATTCACATAATATTCAAAAAATATAGTACCCAACATCTGATTTGAAAGCATCCCAACCTCCAGACCTTGAAACTTCTTTCTAACAATGAGTAAGACATGAGGAATCCAAATAAATGGTCAAAAGCACCTCACGGACCCCCCACATTCATCCCACCCCAACAACAAGTATATAGTATCAGTTCTTTATGTCTGACAAGTAGTATGGAGCTGTCACGTGACACGACGGCGTATTGAACACACAGCGGTGCGAATCACCTCAAGATTAAAACGTAATATTCAATATCAGTAAGTTAGACTAAATATTAGCACTTCATATACTCGTGGGTAATAACATTCAATCTGGATAATAACGCAAAACAAATCATAACGCTAGAGAAATGTATCGACAAATATTACAACAACAAGCAACACTCAAACATGACGGAGGATAAACGAGGAGAATCAATCTCCAAGAGAAAACGCGACTCCTCGACGGATACAGATGACTTATGCTTTTCACCACTGGGACTGGTAAGTGTGGAAAGCGATCTGTTGAAGTCAATAAATGACAAACTGGGCATACTAGAGTTGGTCAGTAAGGATGTAAAGGAGTTGAAGGCAAGTCTTGAAATGAGTGATGAAAAAGCTGCGATAACGTAGAAAGATACAAAAAAGCTAAAAGGGACAGTCACTAAGATAGAAACTGATGTTAAGGAACTTAAAAGGGAGAACAACATTCTGAGAGAAGCCTTACTAGACATACAGACTAGATTGATGAGAGAAAATCTAGTACTTACGGTTATCCAAGAAAAAGAAGGAGAGGTTACCTAAAAATTGTGAAGGACTTCTTTCTTACAGTGCTTCAAATCCCACTCGATGTTGTCGATAAAATCCAACTCGAACGTGTACACCGTTTCAGACAAAGAGGACAGAGATATGAGCGTCCAATCGTTGCCAAATTTGCTTTCTTTAAGGATAAAGTAATGGTTAAAAGCCTAGGTAAAAGACTTGCTCGCACGAAAGTAGGCATGAATGATCAGTTCCCGAGGGAGATTGCAGAACGGTGCAAAGTTCTGTACCCAATCTTCAAGGAAAATAGATTAAAAGAGAAGCGTGTTGCTTCTTATCGTAGTCGATAATCTGTATATTGACAACCAAATGATCCGCGACACAAAGACTACTCCATGGCTATTCTGAAAGTTCTAATAGAGGAGTCAAATAATGGAACACCCAATACTAGCCATGGTAGGGATTGTAAAAATAATACACATTTATAGCATTTATAGTATTTTATAAAGGGATAAGACGGCATTACAAGAAAGGATAACAAGCGACATAATACTTCAAATATAACTAATTAGAACACAAGTACTCAATCAACATAGTGGAGATAAAAACATAGCAAACAGAAGATATAGAAGGCACAGTATGTGGGTAAGTGTGGATGTATTGTGATGGAAGGTGTGGTGTGCGTTTTTGTGTTTGGAAAAGTGTGGCGTTAAGTGAGTGAGAAAGGAAACTGTGCATATCCCAGAACCAATGTGTGTCTGTGAGCAGGGGTTGTGAGAGAGAGCTTTCAGTTTTGTGCAGATGAGGGATATACATTTTAAAATAAGAAAACATCTAATTTATTTTTTATTGTCCTATCATGATGGAACGGTCCCCAACCCTATATCCTAGACACCCACCTGAGCAACCCATACACCAAAGAGAAGTCCCCATCTGTTTTATGGGCCTGCTGTAAGTTGCCTACATGCAGCCAAAACAGAAAGATATATGCGGAAAGAGACCTACTAGAGCAGCACCGCCCCCTCAAGATTCTGAGCCTGCCTGGCAGGGTTGGTCCAGAGCCCCCTGATGGGAGAGCATACTATAAATTACAAGGAAATTCTCAAAGCTGCTAATGAGAACCTTGACGAACTTGTACCTAGCCGGTGGGGATTCCGGTGGGGTACCCCACCCAGGTAGTGGCAGTGCTGGCAACACTGGCTGCAGTAATCCATTGGGAGGGGGTCACACTCTGACAATCAGAGAGGGGGCATATTTTTGTGGCCCTTGTGGCACAAAATAATCAAATGTCTGACTGCACGGAGATGCTTGGGAAATGGTTACAACGGGGGACCAGAGTGTTTGTGTTTCAGGGGAAGAGGGTGGATCTGATCTCCATCACCTAGGACTTGACATACGTTAATCAAATCTCACATTTTTGTCCATTTTTGCTCAATCTTGCATGCGTTCTCAAATAGCTGTAACTGTATATGCGTTCGTAAATCAGGTCCTTTCTTGAGTTCGGCACTGGGATGTAACAACCGTTGAGCATCTGAGCTCATGGTTGATTGTGGGGGAAAGGGGTTGAGTGTTTAAGAGTATGTGTGTGTGTTTGTGTGTGTATGTATCCAACATCTGTTGCAAGGGGACAATATAGGATGAACCACAATAATTGTTTGCTAAAATAATAATTGCTTTACAAAAATGTAATGTAATACAATGGCAATCCGGGTTAAAGGTAACAATCCTTTGCATGAACTGCCGACATTATTACGCATATTAATTGATAATGATGGAAATTAAGATATACAAGATATTTGAATAGATATATATTTTTTATAGCTATATACATATATATATATATATATATATATATATATATATATATATATATATATATATATATATATATATATATATATATAAAAGCAATTGAAGTGAGAGCATTGAAAATGCTTTTGGCGGTTGACCTGCTTCTGTTTTGTGGGTGGCACTGTGTGCTGTTTTCGAAGGATGGGTCCTGGCCTCTCGGGGGGCCTAGGGATCCGGGGGAACGGGGGTGGTATGCCGATCACTGGGATGACAACCCAACTTGGGATGGGGAGGGGCTTTAGCGGGGGGAATTGTGGAGAACAATTGGTGGGTTACTTAGTAGCAATGCAAATATCATGGTACAGCTATATGGACATTATTGGTAAATTTACAAACATATATTATGATAAATAGATTTGAAACTTGTATCTCATTATGGTAAGTGGTGAAATAAGTATAGCCAGTTATAATTGTAATGGCTTAGCAGATAACAACAAAAGAAGAACAATATTTACATGGCTCAAAGAAGGAATATATTGTATACAGGAAACTCATTCAACAATTCTAGATGAAGTTGTGTGGAAAAAGGACTAGGGGGGGGGCGAAATATATTTCTCCCATGGGCAAAGAAACTCAAAAGGGGTGATGATATTAATTAACCGTAATTTTGAACCGAATGTGCAAATTGTCCAAACAGATATGCAAGGTAGATGGATGATTTTTAATATGTTATTGGACCATAATAAACAGATATGGCTCATTAAACTTTACGGACCAAATAATGATGATCCACGCTTCTTTGACAATATATATAATAAATGATCAACCCTGCAAGCAATACAAGACTCTATTATTATGGTGGGAGATTCTAATACTGTTTTAAATAGCTCAATGGACCGTAAAGGAAATCACACTACCAACTATCAACCTCATGCTCTTAAGGAAATCATGAATGTCATGGATACATTAGAACTAGTGGATATACAGTGAGGGAAAAAATTATTTGATCCCCTGCTGATTTTGTACGTTTGCCCACTGACAAAGACATGATCAGTCTATAATTTTAATGTTAGGTTTATTTGAACAGTGAGAGACAGAATAACAACAGAAAGATCCAGAAAAACGCTTGTAAAAAATATATTATAAATTGATTTGCATTTTAATGAGGCAATCACAGAGGTCAGACGTTTCTTGTAGTTGGCCACCAGGTTTGCACACATCTCAGGAGGGATTTTGTCCCACTCCTCTTTGCAGATCTTCTCCAAGTCATTAAGGTTTCGAGGCTGACGTTTGGCAACTCGAACCTTCAGCTCCCTCCACAGATTTCCTATGGGATTAAGGTCTGCAGACTGGCTAGGCCACTCCAGGACCTTAATGTGCTTCTTCTTGAGCCACTCCTTTGTTGCCTTGGCCGTGTGTTTTGGGTCATTGTCATGCTGGAATACCCATCCACAACCCATTTTCAATGCCCTGGCTGAGGGAAGGAGGTTCTCACCCTAGATTTGACGGTACATGGCCCCGTCCATCGTCCCTTTGATGCGGTGAAGTTGTCCTGTCCCCTTAACAGAAAAACACCCCCAAAGCATAATGTTTCCACCTCCATGTTTGACCGTGGGGATGGTGTTCTTGGGGTCATAGGCAGCATTCCTCCTCCTCCAAACACGGCGAGTTGAGTTGATGCAAAATAGCTAGATTTTGGTCTCATCTGACAACAACACTTTCACCCAGTTCTCCTCTGAATCATTCAGATGTTCATTGGCAAACTACAGACAGGCCTGTATATGCGCTTTCTTGAGCAGGGGGACCTTGTGGGCGCTGCAGAATTTCAGTCCTTCACGGCGTAGTGTGTTACCAATTGTTTCCTTGGTGACTATGGTCCCAGCTGCCTTGAGATCATTTACAAGATCCTCCCGTGTAGTTCTGGGCTGATTCCTCACCATTCTCATGATCATTGCAACTCCACGAGGTGAGATCTTGCATGGAGCCCCAGGCCGAGGGAGATTGACAGTTCTTTTGTGTTTCTTCCATTTGCGAATAATCGCACCAACTGTTGTCACCTTCTCACCAAGCTGCTTGGCGATGGTCTTGTAGCCCATTCCAGCCTTGTGTAGGTCTACAATCTTGTCCCTGACATCCTTGGAGAGCTCTTTGATCTTGGCCATGGTGGAGTGTTTAGAATCTGACTGATTGATTGCTTCTGTGGACAGGTGTCTTTTATACAGGTAACAAACTGAGATTAGGAGCACTCCCTTTAAGAGTGTGCTCCTAATCTCAGCTCGTTACCTGTATAAAAGACACCTGGGATCCATAAATCTTTCTGATTGAGAGGGGATCAAATACTTATTTCCCTTATTAAAATGCAAATCAATTTATAACATTTTTGACATATCCTGTCTCTCACTGTTCAAATAAACCTACCATTACAATTATAGACTGATCATGTCTTTGTCAGTGGGCAAACATACAAAATCAGCAGGGGATCAAATACTTTTTTCCCTCACTGTATGGAGGCTTAAATATCCTGACCTAATGAGATATACATGGCGGAGACGCAATCAAGCTAGTCGTCTTGACTTCTTTCTTATGTCATTCTCGTTGGCACCAAAAGTTAAAGTGTTGATAGGGTACAGAATGCGGTCGGACCATCATATAATTGGCATATACATTACTCTTACTGAATTTCCACATGGGCGAGGATATTGGAAATTTAATCAAAGCCTATTGGATGATAACTTGTTTTTAACTAGGACAGAGGAATTTATAACTGAATTTTTCTGACATAACATACAGTGGGGAAAAAAAGTATTTAGTCAGCCACCAATTGTGCAAGTTCTCCCACTTAAAAAGATGAGAGAGGCCTGTAATTTTCATCATAGGTACACGTCAACTATGACAGACAAAATGAGAAAAATAAATCCAGAAAATCACATTGTAGGATTTGTAATGAATTTATTTGCAAATTATGGTGGAAAATAAGTATTTGGTCAATAACAAAAGTTTCTCAATACTTTGTTATATACCCTTTGTTGGCAATGACACAGGTCAAACATTTTCTGTAAGTCTTCACAAGGTTTTCACACACTGTTGCTGGTATTTTGGCCCATTCCTCCATGCAGATCTCCTCTAGAGCAGTGATGTTTTGGGGCTGTCACTGGGCAACAGGGACTTTCAACTCCCTCCAAAGATGTTCTATGGGGTTGAGATCTGGAGACTGGCTAGGCCACTCCAGGACCTTGAAATGATTCTTACAAAGCCACTCCTTCGTTGCCCGGGCGGTGTGTTTGGGATCATTGTCATGCTGAAAGACCCAGCCACGTTTCATCTTCAATGCCCTTGCTGATGGAAGGAGGTTTTCACTCAAAATCTCACGATACATGGCCCCATTCATTCTTTCCTTTACACGGATCAGTCGTCCTGGTCCCTTTGCAGAAAAACAGCCCCAAAGCATGATGTTTCCACCCCCATGCTTCACAGTAGGTATGGTGTTCTTTGGATGCAACTCAGCATTCTTTGCCTCCAAACATGACGAGTTGAGTTTTTACCAAAAATTTCTATTTTGGTTTCATCTGACCATATGACATTCTCCCAATCCTCTTCTGGATCATCCAAATGCACTCTAGCAAACTTCAGACGGGCCTGGACATGTACTGGCTTAAGCAGGGGGACACGTCTGGCACTGCAGGATTTGAGTCCCTGGCGGCGTAGTGTGTTACTGATGGTAGGCTTTGTTACTTTGGTCCCAGCTCTCTGCAGGTCATTCACTAGGTCCCCCCGTGTGGTTCTGGGATTTTGTGATCATTTTGACCCCACGGGGTGAGATCTTGCGTGGAGCCCCAGATCGAGGGAGATTATCAGTGGTCTTGTATGTCTTCCATTTCCTAATAATTGCTCCCACAGTTGATTTCTTCAAACCAAGCTGCTTAACTATTGCAGATTCAGTCTTCCCAGCCTGGTGCAGGTCTACAATTTTGTTTCTGGTGTCCTTTGACAGCTCTTTGGTCTTGGCCATAGTGGAGTTTGGAGTGTGACTGTTTGAGGTTGTGGACAGGTGTCTTTTATACTGATAACAAGTTCAAACAGGTGCCATTAATACAGGTAACGAGTGGAGGACAGAGGAGCCTCTTAAAGAAGAAGTTACAGGTCTGTGAGAGCCAGAAATATTGCCTGTTTGTTATTGACCAAATACTTATTTTCCACCATAATTTGCAAATAAATTCATAAAAAATCCTACAATGTGATTTTCTGGATTTTTCTTTCTCAATTTGTCTGTCATAGTTGACGTGTACCTATGATGAAAATTACAGGCCTCTCTCATCTTTCTAAGTGGGAGAACTTGCACAATTGGTGGCTGACTAAATACTTTTTCCCCCACTGTATGTATGTGATGTACTGGACCGTACGCACTACCCTCTGTAGTGCCTTGCGGTTGGAGGCCGAGCAGTTGCCAAACCAGGCAGTGATGCAACCAGTCAGGATGCTCTCGATGGTGCAGCTGTAGAACTTTTTGAAGATCTGAGGACCGATGCCAAATCTTTTCAGTCTCCTGAGGGTGAATAGGCTTTGTCATGCCCTCTTCACGACTGTCTTGATGTGGTTGGACCATGATAGTTTGTTGGTGATGTGTGACACCAAGGAACTTGAATCTCTCAACCTGCTCCACTACAGCCCCGTCGATGAGAATGGGGGCGTGCTCGGTCCTCTTCTTTTTCCTGTGGTCCACAATCATCTCCATTGTCTTGATCACGTTGAGGAAGAGGATGTTATCCTGTGACCACATGGCCAGGTCTCTGACCTCCTCCCTAAAGGCTGTCTCTTCGTTGTCAGTGATCAGGCCAACCACTGTTGTGTCATCTACATTTACATTTACATTTATGTCATTTAGCAGACGCTCTTATCCAGAGCGACTTACAAATTGGTGCATTCACCCTATAGCCAGTGGGATAACCACTTTATACTTTTTTTTTTTTTTTTTTTTTTGGGGGTAGAAGGATTACTTTATCCTATCCCATCTGCAAACGTAATGATGGTGTTGGAGTCGTGCCTGGACATGCAGTCATGGGTGAACAGGGAGTATAGGAGGGGACTGAGCAAGCACCCCTGAGGGGCCCCATGTTGAGGATCAGCGTGGCAAATGTTTTGTTACCTACCCTTACCACCTGGGGGCGGCCCGTCAGGAAGTCCAGGATCCAGTTTCAGAGGGAGGTGTTTAGTCCCAGGGTCCTTAGCTTAGTGATGAGCTTTGAGGGCACTATGGTGTTGAACGCTGAGCTGTAGTCAATGAATAGCATTGTTCCTTTTGTCCAGGTGGGAAAGGGCAGTGTGGAGTGCAATAGAGATTGCATCATCTGTGGATCTGTTGGGGCTGTATGCAATTTGGAGTGGGTCTAGGGTTTCTGGGATAATGGTGTTGATGTGTGCCATGACCAGCCTTTCAAAGCACTTCATGGCTACAGACATGGGTGCTACGGGTCGGTAGTCATTTAGGCAGGTTACCTTAGTGTTCTTGGGAACAGGGACTATGGTGGTCTGCTTGAAACATGTTGGTATTACAGACTCAGTCAGGGACAGGTTGAAAATGTCAGTGAAGACACTTGCCAGTTGGTCAGCGCATGCTCGGAGTACACGTCCTGGTAATCCATCTGGCCCTGCGACCTGGTGAATGTTGACCTGTTTAAAGGTCTTACTCACATCGGCTACGGAGAGCGTGACCACACAGTCATCCGGAAACAGCTGATGCTCTAATGCGTGCTTCAGTGTTGCCTGCCTCGAAGCGAGCATAGAAGTAATTTAGCTCGTCTGGTAGGCTCGTGTCACTGGGCAGCTCGCGGCTGTGCTTCCCTTCGTACTCTGTAATAGTTTGCAAGCCCTGCCACATCCGACGAGCGTCAGAGACAGTGTAGTAGGATTCAATCTTAGTCCTGTATTGACTTTTTGCCTGTTTGATGGTTCGTCTGAGGGCATAGCGGGATTTCTTATAAGCGTCCGGGTTAGAGTCCCGCTTTGCCAAATGGAGGGCGAGGGAGAGCTTTGTACACGTCTCTGTGTGTGGAGTAAAGGTGGTCTAGAGTTTTTTTTCCTATGGTTGCACATTTAACACGCTGGTAGAAATTAGGTAAAACGGATGTAAGTTTCCCTGCATTAAAGTCCCCGGCCACTAGGAGCGCCGCCTCTGGATGAGATTTTCCTGTTTGCTTATGGCCCTATACAGCTCATTGAGTGCGGTCTTAGTGCCAGCATTGGTTTGTGGTGGTAAATAGACAGCTATGAAAAATATAGATGAAAACTCTCTTGGTAAATAGTGTGGTCTATAGCTTATCATGAGATACTCTACCTCAGGCGAGCAAAACCTTGAGACTTCCTTAATATTAGATTTCGTGCACCAGCTGCTGTTTACAAATATACACAGACCGCCACCCTTGTCTTACCGGAGGCAGCTGTTCTATCTTGCCGATGCAGCGTATATCCTGCCAGCTGTATGTTATCCATGTCGTCGTTCAGCCACAACTTGATGAAACATATGATATTACAGTTTTTTATGTCCCGTTGGTAGGATATCCATGAGCTTAGTTCATCTATTTTGTTTTCCAATGATTGTACCTTGGCTAATAGGACTGATGGTAGAGGCAGATTACGCACTCGCCGTCGGATCCTTACAAGGCACCCCGACCTGCGTCCCTGATATCTCCGTCTCGTTCTCATGCGAATTACGGGGATTTGGGCCTTGTCGGGTGTCTGAAGAAAATCCTTTGCGTCCGACTCGTTAAAGAAAAAATCTTCGTCCAGTACGAGGTGAGTAATCGCTGTCCTGATATCCAGAAGCTCTTTTCGGTTATAAGAGACGGTGGCAGAAACATTATGTACAAAATCAGTTACAAATAATGTGAAAAAACACACACAATAGCACAATTGGTTAGGAGCCCGTAAAACGGCAGCCATCTCCTCCAGCGCCATTCAGTGTACACTTGTTGGAGTGGGATTGGTATGGGGTGTGGGGTGTGGGGGGTCTGTGGATGGCTTTTGACCATTTCTTTGGATTCCTCATGCCCAACATGTCCAAGGTTCGGTCCAAATCGGACGTTAGGTACTATATTTATTGAATATTATATGAATCCTCTAAATTAAAATGGTCAATTTGGATGCAGTCAATTAGCTTAAAAATAGTATTTGAATGACCAAAACATCATGATATTGTTGGAGACTGACCTTGAGCCCATTTTAATCTATTTATAATTGTATAATTAGCCTAGCAGTAGTAATTATCGTACTATGGGTTAGATGGAATGATCTATGTGCATTGTATTTGGGAAGAGGGAAAGTACAAAGGGTTGAATAAGAGCCATGTGTCTGGGGTTAGAGCTGATAGATCATAAATTACTGTTCTATAACACTGTCTTATATCTTTACTGTTTGATATTATTATATACTCTTAGTATGAATATAAAGTTTTTTATATATTCTAAGATATTGAAAGTAGTGTTAGGTTTAAGGTCTTTGTGTATGAGAAGTGTAATTATTTAGTGGACTGCAGTAATGTTTAACCCCAATAACTCAAGGCCTCTCCTGACTGATAAGAAGTCCTGTGAAAGGCACAGAGGAGCATGAAGGTTCCGGACTCAGGCTGGCCACAATGACACCAATAGGATGAACTGACTCAGTTTTTGCCCAGCAACAGAGAATCATTGTTAATTCTACAAATACAAGGAGGTGACTCCTTTTCACCTCCTTGTATATGCTTGTATAAATATATGCTTGTGTGAATTGTATGGGTGCTATTGCAGCTGCAACGCCCAGTGTGGTGAATAAATCTAGTCTGAGCTTCTTTTGGTGTCTGACTGGATTTCTACCAGAACTTAAAACCTAACAATATTTTTACACTACTAAAATGCACAGAATTAAAGAAATTGTACCTTCTCTGATCTCTCATCTCTATCTCTATCTCATGATAAGTTGTAGACCACACTATCTACCAAGAGAGTTTTCATCTATATTCTTCGTAGCTGTCTACTTACCACCACAAACCGATGCTGGCACTAAGACTGCACTCAATGAACTGTATACGGCCATAAGCAAACAGGAAAACGCTCATCCAGAGGCGGCACTCCTAGTGGCCGGGGACTTTATTGCAGGGAAACTTAAATCCGTTTTACCTCATTTCTACCAGCATGTTAAATGTGCAACCAGAGGGGAAAAAAACTCTAGACCACCTTTACTCCACACACAGAGATGCGTACAAAGCTCTCCCTCGCCCTCCATTTGGCAAATCTGACCATAATTCTATTCTCCTGATTCCTGCTTACAAGCAAAAACTAAAGCAGGAAGCACCAGTGACTCGGTCAATAAAAAAGTGGTCAGATTAAGCAGATGCTAAACTACAGGACTGTTGGCTAGCACAGACTGGAATATGTTCCGGGATTTTTCCGATGGCATTGAGGAGTACACCACATCAGTCACTGGCTTCATCAATATCGATGACGTCGTCCCCACAGTGACTGTACGTACATACCCCAACCAGAAGCCATGGATTACAGGCAACATCCGCACTGAGCTAAAGGGTAGAGCTGCTGCTTTCAAGGAGCGGGACTCTAACCCGCACGCTTATAAGAAAGCCCACTATGCCCTCCGACGAACCATCAAACAGGCAAAGCGTCAATACAGGACTAAGATTGAATCGTACTACGCCGGCTCCGACGCTCGTCGGATGTGGCAGGGCTTGCAAACTATGATAGACAACAAAGGGGAGCACAGCCTCGAGCTGCCCAGTGACACAAGCCTACCAGACGAGCTCAATTACTTCTATGCTCGCTTCGAGGCAAGTAACACTGAAACATGCATGAGAGCATCAGCTGTTCCGGACGACTGTGTGATCACGCTCTCCGTAGCCACATGAGTAAGAACTTTAAACAGGTCAACATTCATAAGGCCGCAGGGCCAGATGGATTACCAGGACATGTACTCCGAGCATTTGCTGACCAACTGGCAAGTGTCTTCACTGACATTTTCAACCTCTCCCTGTCTGAGTCTGTAATACCAACATGTTTCAAGCAGACCACCATAGTCCCTGTGCCCAAGAACACTAAGGTAACGTGCCTAAATGACTACCGACCCGTAGCACTCACATCTGCAGCCATGAAGTGCTTTGAAAGGCTGGTCATGGCTCACATCAACACCATTATCCCAGAAACACTAGACCCACTCTAATTTGCATACCGCCCCAGCAGATCCACAGATGATGCAATCTATATTGCGCTCCACACTGCCCTTTCACACCTGGGCAAAAGGAACACCTACAGTGGGGAGAACAAGTATTTGATACACTGCCGATTTTGCAGGTTTTCCTACTTACAAAGCATGTAGAGGTCTGTAATTTTTATCATAGGTACACTTCAACTGTGAGAGACGGAATCTAAAACAAAAATCTAGAAAATCACATTGTATGATTTTTAAGTAATTAATTTGCATTTTATTGCATGACATAAGGATTTGATACATCAGAAAAGCAGAACTTAATATTTGGTACAGAAACCTTTGTTTGCAATTACAGAGATCATACGTTTCCTCTAGGTCTTGACCAGGTTTGCACACACTGCAGCAGGGATTTTGGCCCACTCCTCCATACAGACCTTCTCCAGATCCTTCAGGTTTCGGGGCTGTCGCTGGGCAATACCGACTTTCAGCTCGCTCCAAAGATTTTCTATTGGGTTCAGGTCTGGAGACTGGCTAGGCCACTCCTGGACCTTGAGATGCTTCTTACGGAGCCACTCCTTAGTTGCCCTGGCTGTGTGTTTCGGGTCGTTGTCATGCTGGAAGACCCAGCCACGACCCATCTTCAATGCTCTTACTGAGGGAAGGAGGTTGTTGGCCAAGATCTCGCGATACATGGCCCCATCCATCCTCCCCTCAATACGGTGCAGTCGTCCTGTCCCCTTTGCAGAAAAGCATCCCCAAAGAATGATGTTTCCACCTCCATGCTTCACAGTTGGGATGGTGTTCTTGGGGTTGTACTCATCCTTCTTCTTCCTCCAAACACGGCGAGTGGAGTTTAGACCAAAAGCTCTATTTTTGTCTCATCAGACCACATGACCTTCTCCCATTCCTACTCTGGATCATCCAGATGGTCATTGGCAAACTTCAGACGGGCCTGGACATGCGCTGGCTTGAGCAGGGGGGACCTTGCGTGCGCTGCAGGATTTTAATCCATGACGGCATAGTGTGTTACTAATGGTTTTCTTTGAGACTGTGGTCCCAGCTCTCTTCAGGTCATTGACCAGGTCCTGCCGTGTAGTTCTGGGCTGATCCCTCACCTTCCTCATGATCATTGATGCCCCACGAGGTGAGATCTTGCATGGAGCCCCAGACCGAGGGTGATTGACCGTCATCTTGAACTTCTTCCATTTTCTAATAATTGCGCCAACAGTTGTTGGCTTCTCACCAAGCTGCTTGTCTATTGTCCTGTAGCCCATCCCAGCCTTGTGCAGGTCTACAATTTTATCCCTGATGTCCTTACACAGCTCTCTGGTCTTGGCCATTGTGGAGAGGTTGGAGTCTGTTTGATTGAGTGTGTGGACAGGTGTCTTTTATACAGGTAACGAGTTCAAACAGGTGCAGTTAATACAGGTAATGAGTGGAGAACAGGAGGGCTTCTTAAAGAAAAACTAACAGGTCTGTGAGAGCCGGAATTCTTACTGGTTGGGAGGTGATCAAATACTTATGTCATGCAATGAAACGCAAATTAATTACTTAAAAATCATATAATGTGATTTTCTGGATTTTTGTTTTAGATTCCGTCTCTCACAGTTGAAATGTACCTATGACAAAAAATTACAGACCTCTACATGCTTTGTAAGTAGGAAAACCTGCAAAATTGGCAGTGTATGAAATACTTGTTCTCCCCACTGTATATATATATATATATACAGTGGGGAAAAAAAGTATTTAGTCAGCCACCAATTGTGCAAGTTCTCCCCCTTAAAAAGATGAGAGAGGCCTGTAATTTTCATCATAGGTACACGTCAACTATGACAGACAAAATGAGAAAAGAAAATCCAGAAAATCACATTGTAGGATTTTTAATGAATTTATTTGCAAATTATGGTGGAAAATAAGTATTTGGTCAATAACAAAAGTTTCTCAATACTTTGTTATACACCCTTTGTTGGCAATGACACAGGTCAAACGTTTTCTGTAAGTCTTCACAAGGTTTTCACACACTGTTGCTGGTATTTTGGCCCATTCCTCCATGCAGATTTCCTCTAGAGCAGTGATGTTTTGGGGCTGTCGCTGGGCAACACGGACTTTCAACTCCCTCCAAAGATTTTCTATGGGGTTGAGATCTGGAGACTGGCTAGGCCACTCCAGGACCTTGAAATGCTTCTACGAAGCCACTCCTTCGTTGCCCGGGCGGTGTGTTTGGGATCATTGTCATGCTGAAAGACCCAGCTACGTTTCATCTTCAATGCCCTTGCTGGTTTTCACTCAAAATCTCACGATACATGGCCCCATTCATTCTTTCCTTTACACGGATCAGTCGTCCTGGTCCCTTTGCAGAAAAACAGCCCCAAAGCATGATGTTTCCACCCCCATGCTTCACAGTAGGTATGGTGTTCTTTTGATGCAACTCAGCATTCTTTGTCCTCCAAACACGACGAGTTGAGTTTTTACCAAAAAGTTCTATTTTAGTTTCATCTGACCATATGACATTCTCCCAATCCTCTTCTGGATCATCCAAATGCACTCAAGCAAACTTCAGACGGGCCTGGACATATACTGGCTTAAGCAGGGGGACACGTCTGGCACTGCAGGATTTTAGTCCCTGGCGGCGTAGTGTGTTACTGATGGTAGGCTTTGTTACTTTGGTCCCAGCTCTCTGCAGGTCATTCACTAGGTCCCCCCGTGTGGTTCTGGGATTTTTGCTCACTGTTCTTGTGATCATTTTGACCCCCACAGGGTGAGATCTTGCGTGGAGCCCCAGATCGAGGGAGATTATCAGTGGTCTTGTATGTCTTCCATTTCCTAATAATTGCTCCCACAGTTGATTTCTTCAAACCAAGCTGCTTACCTATTGCAGATTCAGTCTTCCCAGCCTGGTGCAGGTCTACAATTTTGTTTCTGGTGTCCTTTGACAGCTCTTTGGTCTTGGCCATAGTGTAGTTTGGAATGTGACTGTTTGAGGTTGTGGACAGGTGTCTTTTATACTGATAACAAGTTCAAACAGGTGCCATTAATACAGGTAACGAGTGGAGGACAGAGGAGCCTCTTAAAGAAGAAGTTACAGGTCTGTGAGAGCCAGAAATCTTGCTTGTTTGTAGGTGACCAAATACTTATTTTCCACCATAATTTGCAAATAAATTCATAAAAAATCCTACAATGTGATTTTCTGGATTTCTTTTCCTCATTTTGTCTGTCATAGTTGGCGTGTACCTATGATTAAAATTACAGGCCTCTCCCATCTTTTTAAGTGGGAGAACTTGCACAATTGGTGGCTGACTAAATACTTTTTTTCCCCACTGTATATATATATCTTCTAAGATTTTAATTCGGGAGATGGTAACTCGTTAAACAACTTCTTCCATAGTGCCCCAAATTCCTAATGAGTTAATTGTTGCATGATTAATTTAATCGAGTGACAATTAAATATAGTTAGCTGATTCGATAAATAACAGTCATCACATTAATGTAAGTCACGTCACGACATATTGGTCCCCCCGTGCGAGGAATCTAACATATTGGAGCCCCCGTGCGAGGAATCTAAGATAGAATGAGACCTTACTGTTGAATTCAGTCTATATGAATTGTGCAGCACATAACATTATACACCCAGGTTACGTTATACACCAGTAGAGCCGTAGGCAGGATTTGTTGTTGAGGTGTGTGTGTTTCCATTTGAACAAGATACTAGAGGTTGCCTCTGGTGTTGTTTATCTGACGAAGTCAGCGTGTAGGGTGAATTACTAAATGCTACGAGCCAGGACATATTGGCCGGCCAATGTAGGTATTCGGAGAAATAGACTCGTTGGCCAAAACGTAGTATTATTTCTGTCTCTCGCGTGTCAGGAGCGAGTAGACTCTGTCATTATTAATTTCTAGAGCGAGGACATATGGGCCGGCCGATTATAGAAATTTGAGTAGATATATTAGCTTGACCGAAGCGAGTAATTATCTCTCCATCTCTCACGTTTCAGTAGCGTAAGTAGATCAAGGTGTATTTCTTCATGTTTCCACGCGTTCAAGTAAACATCGCGAAAAATAACACAGATTAAGGGTGAACATGAGATGTCATTAGTAAACCCCTGTTTCCATGTTAAAGGGGCCTCTATTGTGCTGGGAAGAGAGATTCCTGTACAAGTAGGGCTAGCTTTGCATACAGATGCTAAGCTAACAAAGGGAGAGCAGCCATTTCTTTTATTTGTTCACAGGGCAACACCCTGTGCCTTGGGAAACGGAAGTTCCGCCTCCTCGGGACTCCCGTTGATTTCAGCTTTCTGGGATAAGTGGTGAAGAATCAGCAGTATAAAAAAATTAAAAATAAAATAATAATAATCCAATGTGAGGGCCAACGTCTAATAACAATTGAACTATTGTTTACACTTATGATATCCAGCCAATCTCAACTGATTGGATATCATTGTCTCTTTCAATTTAACAAGGAAGTTAAATTGCCAAACACACCTTTTTCAGGGTGATCATTTGGATAAGGACCATTAAATTGTTCCAACCAATGAGACATTTTAAACTTTTCCACATTAACCTAGATACAGCGATGATTTCAGGTTAATTAGTTTAATTCCCAGATAGCCTATACAGGTATGATTAATCATTAACATTGATAAATCAATTACATTTGCTTTTGCAAATTAATTCACGTCCAACTCCCACATTACTGATCCAGTATTGATGGTGCATTAACGTCTATAAATAGATAAATCGTTTTTGCAGCTTCCAACGACTCAAAACCCAAATGTTGAAAAAAATAATGTTGAAAAAAAGAATAATGTGCAAGCTATCAGAGGGGGTGGTCCCCATTCCCCCACTAATTAGTGAACCCTCACCCATAAAAGGATTGATCGCTGACCACTGCAGCGATATAAACCCTAACTATGCCATTAGCGGGAAAAAAGGCGCAGGCCTTGCAAAGGTTCTCTCCAGTTTAGCCCTGATCTATGGCCAGCAGAGCTTGACATCGGTCCTGTACCGCAGTGCACAGCAGAAGCACGAGCAAGAACCGGTTGACATGAAGGGACAGGTGAAGAGAATCGGGACACTAATGACAAAAGCAGAAAAGGGAAAAATATTGCTAACCATGTAACTGCGTTTGAAAACTGAACAATTAAAAGTAATGAAAAAAACGTATGACGACGAACGAGCACAAACTCTACAACAAAATCGTCTTCTACAGGAACAACTCAATTTAACCAAAAATAAATACGACAAAGTCTACACCAAACTAAATCAATCTAACGAGTTATCAACAAACAGGGGTGCGCAACTTGATAACATGCATGCAGTTTTGATGAACGTTACTCAAAGCAATAATGTTCTAGTCCAAATGCTGCAGGCCAAAGACGATCAGTTAATGAACACAATGATCAAGTTGGATGACAAATCAGCGGAACTCATTGAAGTCACTGACCAAATGAATGATGAGAGAACCCAGGTGTTGAAGAGGGACAAAATGATTTCTAAACAAGCGGAGGAAATCTCATCACTGAATTTCTCGCTCCGTACTCAAGACCTCTACCTGCAAACCATGACAGATAAGTATGAGGCCGAACGGAGCAAGTGCGACACTCACGTGTCTAAAATAAGTACTTTAAGCGCTCAAGTGGACTCTGCTATGCAGCAGAATACCACCATTAGGTACCATCTGGAGGAATTCCAGTACAGTCAAGCAACCAAGCTCTCAACCGGAGCTCGGTACACAAAGGAGTGAAGACAACAGAAGGTTTCAGACGTTGCCTCTCTCAGGTGTCCCTCAGTCTTCTCCTCTTGGCCATTCGGCACAGAATAATATGGCGCCTCCTCGCAAACAAAGCCTAAGCTTGGTTTCTCCTCTTTGCCTTTAGGCCCATAATTCCCCACAGGATGAAGCCAACCCTCTCCGCGCACTTGGCACGGAATGCCTTGACAAACTCGTCAAAAACTTCCACACCTTTGACCCCGTTTCAGGTAAGCCAAACGACACTGAGACGTTCCTAGCAGACCTTAGATGGCTACCCGAACGCTACGGATTCTGACAGGCTTTACTTGTTGAAGCGAACGCCGAATAGACACGTGACACGGTTAATTCGTCTACAACAGCAACGCATGCAAACAACTATGCTAAACTTGCCATTTCTTAAAGTGGCCAGTGATTTCAATAGGCAGCAGCAGCCTCTAATGTGCTAGTGATGGCTATTTAACAGTCTGATGGCCTTGAGATAGAAGCTGTTTTTCATTCTCTCGGTCCCAGCTTTGATGCACCTGTACTGACCTCGCCTTCTGGATGATAGCGGGGTGAACAGGCAGTGGCTCGGGTGGTTGATGTCCTTGATGATCTTTTTGGCCTTCCTGTGACATCGGGTGCTGTAGGTGTCTTGGAGGGCGGGTCGTTTGCCCCCGGTAATGCGTTCGGCAGACCGCACCACCCTCTGGAGAGCCCTGCGGTTGCAGGCGGTCCAGTTGCAGTACCAGGCGGTGATACAGCCCGACAGGATTCTCTCAATTGTGCATCTGTAAAAGTTTGTGAGGGTTTTAGGTGCCAAGCCAAATTTCTTCAGCCTCCTGAGGTTGAAGAGGCTCTGTTGTGCCTTCTTCACCACACTGTCTGCGTGGGTGGACCATTTCAGTTTGTCAGTGATGTGTACGCCAAGGAACTTGAAGCTTTCCACCTTCTCCACTGCAGTCCTGTCGAAGTGGATAGGGGGGTGCGTCCTCTGCTGTTTCCTGAAGTCCACGATCATCTCCTTTGTTTTGTCGACGTTGAGTGAGAGGTTATTATCCTAGCACCACACTCCCAGAGCCCTCACCTCCTACCTGTAGGCGGTCTTGTCATTGTCGGTAATCAAGACTACTACTGTTGTGTCATCTGCAATCTTGATGATTGAGTTGGAGGCGTGCTTGGCCACGCAGTCATGGGTGAACAGGGACTACAGGAGGGGGCTGAGCACGAACCCATGTGGGGCCCCAGTGTTGAGGATCAGCGAAGTGGAGATATTGTCTCCTACCTTCACCACCTGTGGGCAGCCCGTCAGGAAGTCCAGGACCCAGTTGCACAGGGCGGGGTTCAGACCCAGGGCCTCAAGCTTAATGATGAGCTTGGAGGGTATTATGGTGTTGAATGCTGAGCTATAGTCAATGAACAACATTCTTACATAGGTATTCCTCTTGTCCAGATGGGATAGGGAAGTGTGCAGTGTGATGGTGATTGCATCGTCTGTGAATCTATTGGGGCGGTAAGCAAATTGAAGTGGGTCTAGGGTGACAGGTAAGGTAGAGGTGATATGATACTTGACTAGTCTCTCAAAGTACTTCATGATGACAGAGGTGAGTGCTATGGGGCGATAGTCATTTAGTTCAGTTACCTTTGCTTTCTTGGGTACAGGTACAATGGTGGCCATCTTGAAGCATGTGGGAACAGCAGACTGGGAAAGGGAGAGATTGAATATGTCCGTAAACACACCAGCCAGCTGGTCTGCGCATGCTCTGAGGACCCGGCTAGGGATGCCGTCTGGGCCGGCAGCCTTGTGGGGGTTAACATGCTTAAATGTCTTACTCACGTCGGCCACGGAGAAGGAGAGGCCACAGTCCTTGGTAGTGGGCCTCGTCGGTCGCACTGTGTTATCCTCAAAGCGGGCGATTGAGGTGTTTAGCTTGTCTGGAAGCGAGACGTCGGTGTCGGCGACGTGGCAGGTTTTCCTTTTGTAGTCTGTGATTGTCTGTAGACCCTGCCACATACGTCTCGTGTCTGAGCCATTAAATTGCGACTCCACTTCATCTTTATACTGATGTTTTGCCATTTTAATTGCCTTGCGGAGTGAGTAGCTACACTGTTTGTATTCTGCCATATTCCCAGTCACCTTGCCATGGTTAAATGCGGTGGTTCGCGCTTTCAGTTTTGTGCTACTGCTGCCATCTATCCACGGTTTCTGGTTAGGGTAGGATTTAATAGTCACAGTGGGCACAACATCACCTATACACTTCCTGATAAACTCAGTCACCGTTTCAGTGTATTCGTCTAAAATATTTTCGCAAGCTACCCGGAACATATCCCAGTCCGCGTGATAAAAACAATCTTGAAGCGTGGATTCCGATTGGTCAGACCAACGTTGAGTAGTCCTTAGCACGGGTACTTCCTGTTTGAGTTTCTGCCTATAGGAAGGGAGGAGCAAAATGAAGTCGTGGTCAGATTTGCCGAAAGGAGGGCAGGGGAGGGCCTTATAACCATCGCGGAAGTTTGAAAAGCAATGGTCGAGTATTTTTTTTATTTTTATGGACAGAGTTAATTTTACAATAATTGTATATATATATATATATATATATATATATATATATATATATATATATATATATATATATTTTATTATTATTTTTTGCTCCTGAACTTCTTCTACTCTCAACCTCTCCGATCATTTTCATGATGTCCATCCGGTTTGCTTCTAAATGTCATATCTTTCTAACTGTGCTCTTTCCCAAAAGCTCCCAACATACAACCTATATACTTATTATGGACACAGTATGCTTACATTATTAGCTATCTTTGTTATTATTTGTTGTTCGAGGATCTTAGCAGCGCGAGTACATCAGTCAATATGTTGATAGAACTTCGGCAGCCTAGTCCTCCAATTTGCTTTGTTAAAATCTCGGCTATATTTAATGCAGCCTCAGGATATGTGGTTTCCAGTTTGCATAAAGTCCAGTGAAGTTCTTTGAGGGTCGTCGTGGTATCGGCTTGAGGGGGGATAAACACGGTCGTGACTATAACCGAATAAAATTATACTTGGGAGATAATACGGTCTGTAGTTCGGGTGAACAAAAGGGCTTGAGTTCTGTATGTTACTACAATTACACCATGAGTCGTTAATCATGAAACACACACCTCCGCCCTTCTGCTTCCCGGAGAGATATTTATTCCTGTCTGCACGATGAACTGAGAACCCATCTGGCTGGACAAATTTCGACAGAATATCCCCAGAGAGCCATGTTTCAGTGAAACAAAGTATGTTACAGGCCTTGATGTCTCTCTGGAAAGAAATCCTTGCCCGGAGCTCGTCGACCTTGTTAACCAGAGACATTAGCGAGTAGTATACTTGGAAGTGGTGGGTGGTGTGCGCGCCTCCTAAGTCGAACCAGCAGGCCACTCCGAGTGCCTCTCCTCCGCCGGTGATGTTTTGGGTCAGCCGCTGGAATCAGTTCAATTGCCCTGGGGAGAGCAAACAAAGGATCTGCTTCGGGAAAGTCGTATTCCTGGTCGTAATGCTGGTGAGTTACCACCGCTCTGATATCCAATTGTTTTTCCCGGCTGTATGTAATGATACAAAACACTTTATGAGCTAAGAGCTAGTCGCGAGGCCGCCATCTTCGTCGGCGCCAGGATTGTGTAAGGGATAGTGGAGAACACAGAACTACCTTACGCTTTGACCTCTTTCTCCACTCTCTCTCTCCAGATGAAATCGTGTGACTCGTGAGGTCCAGCCGCCCGACAACATGCCTGCTTGACCCCATCCCCTCCTCCCTTCTCCAGACCATCTCTGGAGACCTTCTCCCATTCCTAACTTCCCCCAACTAATCCCTGGCCACTAACTGCATCCCCTCTGACTTCAAAATGGCCAGAGTCACTCCCCTCATCAAGAAACCAACACTCGACTAATATGACGTAAAAAACTACAGACCGGAATCCCTTCTTTCCATTACACTTGAGCGTGGTGTCTCTGACCAACTCTCTCACTATCTCTTTCAGAACGATCTTCTTGACCCTTACCAGTCAGGCTTCAAGACGGGTCACTTAACCGAGACTGCTCACCTCTGTGTCACGGAGAATCTCCACACTGCCAAAGCTGACTCTCTCCTCTGTTCTCATCCTCCTAGATCTATCCACTGCCTTCAACACCGTGAACCATCAGTTCCTCCTCTCCACCCTCTCAGGGCTGAGTGTCTCAGGCTCTGAACACTCTTGGATTGCATCCTAACCTTGCAGGCTGCTCCTACCAGGTGATGTGGAGAGGGTCTGTGTCTGAACCACGTACTTTCACTACTGGTGTCCCCCAGGGCTCGGATATAGGCCATCTCCTATTCACCCTATACACCTAGTCACTCAGCTCTGTCATATTCTCACATGGTCTCTCCCATCATTGCTATGCCGATGACACAACTACCTTTCTCCTTCCCCCCTTCAGACACCCAGGTGGCGACACAAATCCCTGAGTGCCTGGCAGATATCTCAGCTTGGATGTCAGCCCACCACCTCAAGCTCAACAGAGCTGAGTGACTTGGTGTATAGAGAGAAGAGGGCCTAGAACTGAGACCTGGGGGACACCAGTCGTGAGAGTATGTGGTGCAGACACAGACGGAGCTGCTCTTCCTCCCGGGTAAGGTCTGCCAGTTTCAAGACCTTTCCATCATTGTTGAGAACTCCACTGAGTTTTTTCTCCCAGAGTGAAAAGAACCTTGGTGTGACCCTGGAAAACACCCTGTCATTCTCTGCATACATCAAAGCAGTGACTCGCTCTGCAGGTTCATGCGCTACAACATCCATCGAGTACGACCCTACCTCACACAGGAAGCGACGCAGGTCCTAATCCAGGCACTTGACATCTCCCTTATGGACTAATGCAACTCGCTGTTGGCTGGGCTCCCCACTTGCGCCATCAAAAACCTTGCAATTTATATACAGAATTCCGCAGCCCGCCTGGTGTTCAACCTTCCCAAGTTCTCCCATGTCACCCCGCTCCTACGCACACACCACTGGCTTCCAGTCGAAGCTCACATCCACTACAAGACCATTGTACCTGTCTACAGAGCAGCAAGAGGCATTGTCCCTCCTACATTCAGGCTTTGCTCAAACCCTACACCTCAACCCGAGGACTCCATTCTGCCACCTCTGTTCTCTTTGCCCTCCCACCCCTACAGGAGGGCAGCTCTCGCTCAGCCCAGTCTATGCTCTTCTCTCTGCTGGCACCCCAATGGTGGAACCAGCTACCCCCTTAGACTGTAGCCCCGTCCAAAAATACTCCCAGACAGGGCATATCAGGCAGGATACAAGCCACCCACTTTGCCAAAACACAGCCCCTAGACCACTCAAGGGAAATCAACAGACCACTAACTAACTGCCATGAGACAAGGCAGAGTATAGCCCAGGAAGATCTCACCCACCACACTAGCACTTGGGGGGCGCAAAATCAGACAGGAATATCACGCCAGTGACTCAACCCACCCAAGGGAGTCGAGGGCAGCGAACAAAGCCTGGGATGACGTGATGCGCTCTCATAGGGACGGCATGGGAGAGCGCGAACAAGCCAGTGATTCGGCCTCTATAATAGGGTCAGAGGCAGGGAATCCCAGTAAGAGAGGGGAGCTGGGAAGCCAGAGACAGCAAGTGTGGTTCCTCTCGCCAGTACCTTGCCGTACACCTTCGCACCCCTGAGCCAGACACTCAATCATAGGACCTACTGAAGAGATGAATCTTCAGTAAAGACTTAAAAAGGTTGAGCTCGAGTCTGATTCTCTCACATGGATCGGCAGACCATCCCATAAAAGAGGAGGTCTATAGGAGAAAGCCCTGTCTCCAGCTGTTTGATTAGAAATTATAGGGATGATAAGGAGGCCTGCGTCAAGACTGTAGCGTACATGTAGTTATGTACGGCAGAACCAAATCAGAGAGATAAGTAGCAGCAAGTTCATGCAATGCTTTGTAGGTTAACAGTAAAACCTTGAAATCAGCCCTAGCATTAACAGGAAGCCAGAGGCTAGCACTGGAGTAATATGATACAATTTTGGGGTTCTAGTCAAAACATCTAACAAGAAATGGGAGACTTGGGGCTGAATGGAGGGTAACATAGGTGTCTGAAGAGATGGTTTGTGAGTCTGGTTTTAAATATGCAAATGTAGTGATGGATGTTCCAGGAGTTTCAGAGGAGTGCAGCTGAGCTGAAGGCACGGAAGACAAGGTCTTCAGTGGCCAGGAGTCTGGTGTTGGGGGTGATAAGGAAGCCGGAATCAGATGAGTAGAGTGATTGACAGGGGATTTAGGTGTGCAGCATGTCAGAGAGGTAAAAGAAAGAGCCAGGACATGGAGAGATTTGTAGGTGAGCAGGGAAGTGTGGATGTGATGTTTTCCCAGGTTTTGGTGCAGATCCAGTGGTGTGAAATAAAGGATCCAAGGATAGAGCGAACAACGATGGTCTTTTAAAGGTTTAACAGCATTCAGACAATGTGCACAATGGTGAGAAGTACAGCATACAGCCTGCATGTAAAGTTTTCCAACGGTCCGCAGCCTTAATTTGTACCATAACATCAGAGAAGGACCCAGAGGAGGGAGAACACTTTATTTTGCCCTCCTCCTGCTAGCCCATCAGAATGCCTGCAAACATATTGAAAATTGTGTACCCTTCAGGGTGAGCACTGAAGCAACAGAATTCTGAACATATTGAAGAGGGTTGACACGGAGGCTTTAGGAATGAGCTATGCAGTAGTCCAGGTAAGAGGTGACAATCTGACAAACTGTTCAACACAATACTATTCAGAATGCCCAAAACCTGGTGGTCCAACTTTTCAGAGCAGAAAGTCGTATTGTTGTGTGAAACTGAGGGAGTCAGAGAGTTGGGGCTCTAATGTGCTTTATTGGAAAACCAAAGGATGTGCAATGTGTCTCCGTCCATAACCTGTAAACAATACAACGTTTGTGTAAGGTGCCTAGGTCATGTGATCAAAGCGCTATTGAAATACTAATAAAAAAATAATGGACAGTTGAAATGAGGTTGCTAAGTCACGTGGTTGAAGAGCTACTGCCATTTTAAAGTTTAAAATATTCATATAAAATTGTGTAAGCGCTTTATGGGAAAACGAAAGGGTGTGCAAATGTGTGTCCCTACGCTTTGAACATTGTGTGTCTAGATCACATGGTCAAGGAGCTACTGAATTTTAAGTGATTTTTTTATAAATATATTTACAAATTAGGAATCATTTCATGAGAACTAAAGGGTGTGCAACATGCCTCTCTATATGAGGAATAATCGACAGTTGAAATGAGGTTACTAAATCACATGTTTGAAGAGCTATTGAAATTTTAACATTTCTAAGGTTTATGGGGAAACCAAAGGGTGTGATCAAGGAGCTATTGCATTTTAAGTGATTTTTTATCATTATATATTTTTATAAGAGTGCATCCTCTATGTAAGGAATAATGGACAGTTGAAATTAGTCTGCTAAATCATCTGGGGTAATAACTATTAACATTTGAATATTGTGATCATGCACTTTGTTGATGGTCCCTAACTTGTTACATTTACGGGATGCCAGGCTGCCTACACCGTTGCCATGTGATGATGAAACTCTGGTCGGGAATCGGGATATAAGACATGTGCAATGTTTTACACATTTTTTCCTTCATAAAGAACCTTAAGTATGTAGCTCAAATCGTTTGCGAGCTATTTTAGTATGAAGGTCCGAATGTTTGACGAATATCGAAACTGAAACCAATTTTACCACTGTCATTCATCGACTGTCACCTCAGCTAAATGTACTTTGTCTGGGCAACAACAAATACAATGTAAAAATCCCTGTCCAAACTTTTTACCGTTATTATGGTACATCATCCCGATAGTCCCTCCAGTGTTAATGACCATGACAAGCGCTTCAGCACAGGGGCTCACATCCAGAGACTTAACACTGTTACTGCTCTGTCGGCCTGGCTGTGCCATTTTTTAAGTATATATATTTTTCACCTTTATTTAACCAGGTAAACCAGTTGAGAACAAGTTCTCATTTACAACTGCGACCTGGCCAAGATAAAGCAAAGCAGTGAGATAAAAAACAACAACACAGGGTAAACAAAACATAAAGTCAAAAATACAACAGAAAATATATATACAGTGTGTGCAAATGTAGCAAGTTATGGAGGTAAGGCAATAAATAGGCCATAGTGCAAAATAATTACAATTTAGTATTAACACTGGAGTGATAGATGTACAAGAGATGACGTGCAAATAGAGATACTGGGGTTCAAATGAGCAAAATAAATAACAATATGGGGATAAGGTAGTTGGGTGGGCTAATTTCAGATGGGCTGTGTACAGGTGCAGTGATTGGTAAGGTGCTCTGACAACTGATGCTTAAAGTTAGTGAGGGAGATAAGGGTCTCCAGCTTCAGAGATTTTTGCAGTTCGTTCCAGTCATTGGCAGCAGAGAACTGGAAGGAATGGCAGCCAAAGGAGGTGTTGGCTTTGGGGATGACCAGTGAGATATACCTGCTGGAGCGCATACTACGGGTGGGTGTTGCTATGGTGACCAATGAGCTAAGATAAGGCGGGGATTTGCCTAGCAGTGATTTATAGATGACCTGGAGCCAGTGGGTTTGGCGACGAATATGTAGTGAGGACCAGCCAACAAGAGCGTACAGGTCACAATGGTGGGTAGTATATGGGGCTTTGGTGACAAAACGGATGGCACTGTGATAGACTACATCCAATTTGCTGAGTAGAGTGTTGGAGGCTATTTTGTAAATGACATCGCCGATGTCAAGGATCGGTAGGATAGTCAGTTTAACGAGGGCATGTTTGGCAGCATGAGTGAAGGAGGCTTTGTTGCGAAATAGGAAGCCGATTCTAGATTTAACTTTGGATTGGAGATGCTTAATGTGAGTCTTGAAGGATAGTTTACAGTCTAACCAGACACCTAGGTATTTGTAGTTGTCCACATACTCTAGGTCAGACCCGCCGAGAGTAGTGATTCTAGTCTGGTGGGCGGGTGCCAGCAGCGTTCGATTGAAGAGCATGCATTTAGTTTTACTAGTGTTTAAGAGCAGTTGGAGGCTATGGCAGGAGTGTTGTATGGCATTGAAGCTCGTTTGGAGGTTTGTTAACACAGTGTCCAATGAAGGGCCAGATGTATACAAAATGGTGTCGTCTGCGTAGAGGTGGATCTGAGAGTCACCAGCAGCAAGAGCGACATCATTGATATACACAAAGAAAAGAGTCGGCCCGAGAATTGAACCCTGTGGCACCCCCATAGAGACTGCCAGAGGTCCAGACAACAGGCCCTCCGATTTGACACATTGAACTCTATCTGAGAAGTAGTTGGTGAACCAGGCGAGGCAGTCATTTGAGAAACCAAGGCTATTTAGTCTGCCAATAAGAATGCGGTGGTTGACAGAGTCGAAAGCCTTGGTCAGGTCGATGAAGACGGCTGCACAGTACTGTCTATTATCGATCGCGGTTATAATATCGTTTAGGACCTTGAGCGTGGCTAAGGTGCACCCATGACCAGCTCGGAAACCGGATTGCATAGCGGAGAAGGTACGGTGGGATTCGAAATGGTCGGTGATCTGTTTGTTAACTTGGCTTTCAAATACTTTTGAAAGGCAGGGCTGGATGGATATATGTCTGTAACAGTTTGGATCTAGAGTGTCACCCCCTTTGAAGAGGGGGATGACCGCGGCAGCTTTCCAATCTCTGGGGATCTCAGACGTTACGAAAGAGAGGTTGAACATGCTAGTAATAGAGGTTGCGACAATTTCGGCTGCTAATTTTAGAAAGAAAGGGTCCAGATTGTCCAGTTTTTGCAGCTCTTTCAGAACATCAGCTGTCTGAATTTGTGTGAAGGAGAAGTGGGGTGGGGGGGGGCATGGGCAAGTTGCAGCGGAGGGTGCAGAGCTGGTGGCCAGGGTAGTGGTAGCCAGGTGGAAAGCATGGCCAGCCGTAGCAAAATGCTTGTTGAAATTCTTGATTATTGTAGATTTATCGGTGGTGATAGTGTTTCCTAGCCTCAGTGCAGTGGGCAGCTGGACTTTACAGTGTCCGAAAACGTTTTAGAGTTAGTGCTATAGGATGCAAATTTCTGTTTGAAAAAGCTAGCCTTTGCTTTCCTAACTGCTTGTGTATATTGGTTCCTAACTTCCCTGAAAAGTTGCATATCGCGGGGGCTATTCGATGCTAATGCAGTACGCCACAGAATGTTTTTGTGCTGGTCAAGGGCAGTCAAGTCTGAGGAGAACCAGGGGCTATATCTGTTCTTTAATTTATTTTTTGAATGGGGCATGCTTAGTTAAGATTGAGAGGAAAGCACTTTTAAAGAACAACCAGGCATCCTCTACTGACGGAATGAGATCGATATCCATCCAGGATACCTGGGCCAGGTCAATTAGGAAAGCCTGCTCGCTAAAGTGTTTTAGGGAGCGTTTGACAGTGATGAGGGGTGGTTGTTTAACCGCGGACCCGTTACGGACGCAGGCAATAAGGCAGTGATCGCTGAGATCCTGGTTGAAGACAGCGGAGGTGTATTTAGAGGGTAAGTTAGTCAGGATGATATCTATGAGGGTGCCCATGTTTACAGATTTAGGGTTTTACCTGGTAGGTTCCTTGATAATTTGTGTGAGATTGAAGGCATCTAGTTTGGATTGTAGGATGGCCGGGGTGTTAAGCATATCCCAATTTAGGTCACCAAGCAGTACGAACTCTGAGGATAGATGGGGGGCAATCAATTCACATATGGTATCCAGGGCACAGCTGGGGGCTGAGGGGGATCTGTAGCAAGTGGCAACAGTGAGATATTTATTTCTGGAAAGGTGGATTTTTAGAAGTAGGACCTCAAACTGTTTGGGCACAGACCTGGATAGTATGATAGAGCTCTGCAGGCTATCTCTACAGTAGATTGCAACTCCACCCCCTTTAGCAGTTATATCTAGATGGAAAATGTTGTAGTTGGGGATGGACATTTCTGAATTTTTGGTGGCCTTCCTAAGCCAGGATTCAGACACTGCTAGAACATCAGGGTTGGCGGAGTGTGCTAACCCAGTGAATAACTCAAATTTAGGAAGGAGGCTTCTGATGTTAACATGCAAAAAGCCAAGGCTTTTACGGTTACAGATGTCAACAAATGATAGCGCCTGGGGAGTAGGAGTGATACTGGGGGCTGCAGGGCCTGGGTTAACCTCTACATCACCAGAGGAACAGAGGAGGACTAGAATAAGGATAGAGGCTTTAAGAACTGGTCTTCTAGTGCGTTGGGTACAGAGAATAAAAGGTGCATATTTCCGGGCGTTGTAGAATAGATTCAGGGCATTATGTACAGACAAGGATATGGAAGGATATGAGTACAGTGGAGGTAAACCTAAGCGTTGGGTAACAAGAGATAGCATCACTGGAGGCACCGATTGAGCCGATCTCTGCGTGTATGGGGGGTGGAACAAAGGAGCTATTTGAGGCAGTTTGAGAGGGACTTGGGGCTCTACAGTGAAATTGTATAATAAAACTAACTAAAACAGCAATAGGCAAGGCATATTGACATGGGAGAGAGGCATAAAGCAATCACAGGTGTTATTCGAGAGAGCTAAGACAACTGGTAATGGCGATGAAAGTTTGGGCTGAGGCTAAACAGATAAAACAGGACAGGGTACCGTGTAAAGGAACAGTCCAGCAGGCATCAGCTGTGCAGCTGAGTGATCATAAGGTCCAGTGAACAGCAATGTGAGTCCGAGAGCAGTTCGAATTGGTGCTACAGCACAGGCGATCAGGAAGCACGGCTGTTGAATTGCGTGTGCTAGCGGGCCGGGGCTAGCAGATGGATCTTCGTGGTCATCGCAACTGGAAGCCTGTTGAAACCCCAGACGATTACGTCGGCAGACCAGTCGTGATGGATCGGCAGGGCTCTGTGTCGACACTAGGAGGTCCCGTCCGGTTGACAGATTGGTAGATAGCCGGGAGATGGGCCTGACTCGAGCCTAGCTCAAGGCTGATTAGCCAACCACAACATCCATTCAGTTGCAGCTAGCTAGTTGCGATGATCCGGTGTTAAAGGTACAGTGATTCACTGATTTTGGCAGAAAATCCGATATGTTCTGGGTCGATAACGCGCTGGGCAGACTGGCCGATAATAGTCCAGGCTAGAGCTGGCTGGTAGGTAGTGCAGGCCACGGACAATGGTGAAAAAACCCACTAACGGTGGCTAATAGCAAGTAGCTAGTTAGCTGGCTACTCCTGTACGGTAGACAGAGAGGTAGATAGCCGGGATATGGGCCTGGCTCGTATCCCGGCTATCTTAAATACAACAAAATACAAAAAAAATAGAAAAAACAGGCTATTTACACGGACACACAACAGAGTACACGACCGCACTGGTACGCCATCTTGCTCCGGTGAACAGAAGTCTGTGACTGGAACACATCAGGCTGATCAAGTTGGCTCAAACTTCAATAGGACAAAGCTCTAGCGAGAGGGGTCATTTCTGAAGCTGGAGAGGGACTTGACGTAGACCTTTTAGATTCCGCCATGATTACTAGATAGTTGGTGGCGGGGGAAGAGTGCATCATCAAAATAAGGGATGTTTTTAAAGCTACAGACCACCACCAATGACAGAGGGCGCTGTGAAGTGCCAAATGTACGGATCAGTCCACAGAGTAACCTACAGTACCAGTCAAAAGTTTAGACACACCTACTCATTCAAGGGTTTTTCTTTATTATTACTATTTTTTACATTGTAGAATAATAGTGAAGACATCAAAACTATGAAATAACACATATGGAATCATGTAACCAAAAAAGTGTTAAACAAATCAAAATATATGTTATATTTGAGATTATTCAAATAGCCACCCTTTGCCTTGATGACAGCTTTTCACACAATTTATTGCATTTCTATCACTCAAAGATATTATGGATAATATTTTAGTCACTCATTTTTTGTGTTTTTACTACTACAGTCGTTTCTATACTTTCTATTCCGTTCTTCCCATTTATGTCCGTGAATGAAAAGACGTTCCTTTATTTTCCAGTAGATGGTGCACAATTTAACATAATGTAGCGATAAATATATCATTTAATCCAGTGTCTAAAAGTAATTTACACAGGACACCCAGATGAACAACACATGATTCTGTCCAGTGTGTGAGAGCCAATTTATGCTTGATCCGAAAATGTGGTCAGAGGCACCGTATGGAGGGTGTGATGCAATTGGGCGCCTCCGGAGGCACGCAGAGGCAAAATTGAGCGCCGTACCGCGTCGCCGTGCGCCTCTCACATTTTTTAACAATGCGGAGGGCTTGTGCCTTTAGAGGCCATGCAATTCAATACTCATCTTTAAAACAAAAGCAATTTAGGTCAAAATAATTCATATTAACACAGAAAATAGAAGGACTAACAGTAAAGATAGATAGCAATAAAAACTGTACCATAGAGGCACAGAATACATTAGAGGAGAAACAAAAAGAAAAGGAGGAACTTATTCAAGAAAGATCAAGTGTAATATATTACAAAAAATTAAGTGAACTGGATGGAATATGGGGAAAAATGCACCAAACTATTTTTTTAACTTCAACATGGAAATTTACATTTACATTTACATTTTTGTCATTTAGCAGACGCTCTTATCCAGAGCGACTTACAGTTAGTGAGTGCATACATTTTCATACTGGCCCCCCGTGGGAAACGAATCCACAACCCTGGCGTTGCAAGCGCCATGCTCTACCAACTGAGCTACACGGGGCCCCAATCTTCTGTTGAAAACATACTTCTCAAATGTCTCATTTCTTCTGGGAGTACAGAAATACTGGAATTTGGCTAATAACAGTTCATAATCTGCCTGCTCCTCATATGTTAGCTGAAAGCTGTTGTAGACACCAATGGTGTCCGAGCCTGCTACTTTTCGACCGTCTGTGCGTCGTCTTTTTCAGCCACTCCTATCGCTGTCAGATAGAGGGTGAAACTGCTTGAACCGCTTCCATTGCTCTTCAACGTTGCTGTTAAGTTTCAGTTCTGTTGGAGGCTTTAGCTGCTCCATTAACATGATGTCTTCTAATTGCAGTCGCTGTACTCATAATATACAGGAGAACGATCGCCTTACGGCGAGAATAGCTGTGCTACAAGCCCAGCTTCAGACGCAATCGTTAGGCAAGGGTAATTTCAGTGTAGGAAAGGAAGAAACAGCGTCTGTGCCACCAGTAAGTACAGACAGTAACGTTAGTATAAATCCCCCCGCACAGTCCCCGCAGCCGGACAACTTTCTCATGGCTTCTGGAGGGAAATACTGTTGGAATGCTCAACCGGTGTCGCTCATTCAGCCGACAGAAACCTTCAACCGGTTTTCCCCATTATGTAGCGAGTCGGAGTCTGAGTCTGAGTCTTCTCTTGTCTCTACTCCTCCCGTTACGGGGTCTGAGACGCCGAAGGCTCCCACCATTAGCTCTGACAAATTGAAAACCCTAGTCATTGGCGACTCCATTACCCGCAGTATTAGACTTAAAACGAATCACCCAGCGATCATACACTGTTTACCAGGGGGCAGGGCTACCGACGTTAAGGCTAATCTAAAGATGGTGCTGGCTAAAGCTAAAACTGGCGAGTGTAGAGAGTATAGAGATATTGTTATCCACGTCGGCACCAACGATGTTAGGATGAAACAGTCAGAGGTCACCAAGTGCAACATAGCTTCAGCTTGTAAATCAGCTAGAAAGATGTGTCGGCATCGAGTAATTGTCTCTGGCCCCCTCCCAGTTAGGGGAAGTGACGAGCTCTACAGCAGAGTCTCAGCACTCAATCGCTGGTTGAAAACTGTTTTCTGCCCCTCCCAAAAGATAACATTTGTGGATAATTGGCCCTCTTTCTGGGACTCACCCACAAACAGGACCAAGCCTGACCTGCTGAGGAGTGACGGACTCCATCCTAGCTGGAGGGGTGCTCTCCTCTTATCTACCAACATAGATAGGGCTCTAACTCCTCTAGCCCCACAGTGAAATAGGGTGCAGGCCAGGCAGCAGGCTGTTAGCCAACCTGCCAGCTTAGTGGAGTCTGCCAATAGCATAGTCAGTGTAGTCAGCTCAGCCATACCCATTGAGACTGTGTCTGTGCCTCGACCTAGGTTGGGCAAAACTAAACATGGCGGTGTTCACCCTAGCAATCTTATTAGGATAAAGACCTCCTCCATTCCTGCCATTATTGAAAGAGATCGTGATACCTCACATCTCAAAATAGGGTTACTTAATGTTAGATCCCTCACTTCAAAGGCAGTCATAGTCAATGAACTAATCACTGATCATAATCTTGATGTGATTGGCCTGACTGAAACATGGCTTAAGCCTGATGAATTTGCTGTGTTAAATGAGGCCTCACCTCCTGGTTACACTAGTGACCATATTCCCCGTGCATCCCGCAAAGGCGGAGGTGTTGCTAACATTTACGATAGCAAATTTCAATTTACAAAAAAAAAAATGGCGTTTTCATCTTTTGAGCTTCTAGTCATGAAATCTATGCAGCCTACTCAATCACTTTTTATAGCTACTGTTTACAGGCCTCCTGGGCCATATACAGCGTTCCTCTCTGAGTTTCCTGAATTCCTATCAGACCTTGTAGTCATAGCAGATCATATTCTAATTTTTGGTGATTTTAATATTCACATGGAGAAGTCCACAGACCCACTCCAAAAGTCTTTCGGAGCCATCATCGACTCAGTGGGTTTTGTCCAACATGTCTCTGGACCTACTCACTGCCACAGTCATACTCTGGACCTAGTTTTGTCCCATGGAATAAATGTTGTAGATCTTAATGTTTTTCCACAAAATCCTGGACTATCGGACCACCATTTTATTACGTTTGCAATCGCAACAAATAATCTGCTCAGACCCCAACCAAGGAGCATCAAAAGTCGTGCTATAAATTCTCAGACAACACAAAAATTCCTTGATGCCCTTCCAGACTCCTTCTGCCTACCCAAGGACGTCAGAGGACAAAAATCAGTTAACCACTTAACTGAGGAACTCAATTTAACCTTGCGCAATACCCTAGATGCAGTTGCACCCCTAAAAACGAAAAACATTTGTCATAAGAAACTAGCTCCCTGGTATACAGAAAATACCCGAGCTTTGAAGCAAGCTTCCAGGAAATTGGAACGGAAATGGCGCCACACCAAACTGGAAGTCTTCCGACTAGCTTGGAAAGACAGTACCGTGCAGTACCGAAGAGCCCTCACTGCTGCTCGATCATCCTACTTTTCCAACTTAATCGAGGAAAATAAGAATAATCCAAAATTTATTTTTGATACTGTTGCAAAGCTAACTAAAAAGCAGCATTCCCCAAGAGAGGATGGCTTTCACTTCAGCAGTAATAAATTCATGAACTTCTTTGAGGAAAAGATCATGACCATTAGAAAGCAAATTACGGACTCCTCTTTGAATCTGCGTATTCCTCCAGGGCTTAGCTGTCCTGGATCTGCACAGCTCTGCGAGGGCCTGGGATCGGGAGAGACACTTAAGTGTTTTAGTACTATATCTCTTGACACAATGATGAAAATAATCATGGCCTCTAAACCTTCAAGCTGCATACTGGATCCTATTCCTACTAAACTGCTGAAGGAGCTGCTTCCTGTGCTTGGCCCTCCTATGTTGAACATAATAAACAGCTCTCTATCCACCGGATGTGTACCAAACTCACTAAAAGTGGCAGTGATAAAGCCTCTCTTGAAAAAGCCAAACCTTGACCCGGAAAATATAAAAAACTATCGGCCTATATCGAATCTTCCATTCCTCTCAAAAATTTTAGAAAAAGCTGTTGCGCAGCAACTCACTGCCTTTCTGAAGACAAACAATGTGTACGAAATGCTTCAGTCTGGTTTTAGACCCCCATCATAGCACTGAGACTGCACTTGTGAAGGTGGTAAATGACCTTTTAATGGCGTCAGACTGAGGCTCTGCATCTGTCCTCGTGCTACTAGACCTTAGTGCTGCCTTTGACACCATCGATCACCACATTCTTTTGGAGAGACTGGAAACCCAAATTGGTCTACACGGACAAGTTCTGGCCTGGTTTAGATCTTACCTGTCGGAAAGATATCAGTTTGTCTCTGTGAATGGTCTGTCCTCCGACAAATCAACTGTACATTTCGGTGTTCCTCAAGGTTCCGTTTTAGGACCACTATTGTTTTCACTATATATTTTACCTCTTGGGGATGTTATTCGAAAACATAATGTTAACTTTCACTGCTATGCGGATGACACACAGCTGTACATTTCAATGAAACATGGTGAAGCCCCAAAATTGCCCTCGCTAGAAGCCTGTGTTTCAGACATAAGGAAGTGGATGGCTGAAAACTTTTTACTTTTAAATTCGGACAAAACAGAGATGCTTGTTCTAGGTCCCAAGAAACAAAGAGATCTTCTGTTAAATCTGACAATTCATCTTGATGGTTGTAAAGTCGTCTCAAATAAAACTGTGAAGGACCTCGGCGTTACTCTTGACCCTGATCTCTCTTTTGACGAACATATCAAGACTGTTTCAAGGACAGCTTTTTTCCATCTACGTAACATTGCAAAAATCAGAAATTTTCTGTCCAAAAATGATGCAGAAAACTTAATCCATGCATTTGTTACTTCTAGGTTAGACTACTGCAATGCTCTATTTTCCGGCTACCGGATAAAGCACTAAATAAACTTCAGTTAGTGCTAAATACGGCTGCTAGAATCCTGACTAGAACCAAGAAATTTGATCATATTACTCCAGTGCTAGCTTCCCTACACTGGCTTCCTGTTAAGGCAAGGGCTGATTTCAAGGTTTTACTGTTAACCTATAAAGCGTTACATGGGCTTGCTCCTACCTATCTTTCCGAGTTGGTCCTGCCGTACATACCAATACGTACGCTACGGTCACAAGACGCAGGCCTCCTAATTGTCCCTAGAATTTCTAAGCAAACAGCGGGAGGCAGGGCTTTCTCCTATAGATCTCCATTTTTATGGAACAGTCTGCCTACCCATGTGAGAGACGCAGACTCGGTCTCAACCTTTAAGTCTTTACTGAAGACTTATCTCTTCAGTAGGTCATATGATTGAGTGTAGTCTGGCCCAGGAGTGTGAAGGTGAACGGAAAGGCTCTGGAGCAACGAACAGCCCTTGCTGTCTCTGCCGGGCCGGTTCCCCTCTCCACTGGGGTTCTCTGCCTCTAACCCTGTTGCAGGGGCTGAGTCACTGGCTTGCTGGTGCTCTTTCATGCCGTCCCTGGGAGGGGTGCGTCACTTGAGTGGGTTGAGTTACTGACGTGATCTTCCTGTCTGGGTTGGCGCCCCCCTTGGTTTGTGCTGTGGTGGAGACCTCTGTGGGCTATACTCGGCCTTGTCTCAGGATTGTAAGTTGGTGGTTGAGGATATCCCTCTAGTGGTGCGGGGCTGTGCTTTGGCAGAGTGGGTGGGGTTATATCCTTCCTGTTTGGCCCTGTCCGGGGTTTCTTCGGATGGGGCCACAGTGTCTCCGGACCGCTCCTGTCTCAGCCTCCAGTATTTATGCTGCAGTAGTTTATGTGTCGGGGGGCTGGGGTTAGTTGGTTATACCTGGAGTACTTCTCCTGTCTTATCCAGTGTCCTGTGTGAATTTAAGTATGCTCTCTCTAATTCTCTCGTTCTCTCTTTCTCTCTGAGAACCTGAGCCCTAGGACCATACGTCAGGACTACCGGGCATGATGACACCTTGCTGTCCCCAGTCCGCCTGGCCTTGCTGCTATTCCAGTTTCAACTGTTCTGCCTGCGGTTACGAAACCCCTACCTGTCCCAGACCTGCTGTTTTCAACTCTTAATGATCGGCTATGAAAAGCCAACTGAGAGACCTGAGCACCTAGGACCATACGTCGGGACTACCGGCCGTGGTGACTCCTTGCTGTCCCCAGTCCGCCTGGCCTTGCTGCTATTCCAGTTTCAACTGTTCTGCCTGCGGTTATGGAACCCCTACCTGTCCCAGACCTGCTGTTTTCAACTCTTAATGATCGGCTATGAAAAGCCAACTGAGATTTATTCCTGATTATTATTTGACCATGCTTGTCACTTATGAACATTTTTGAACATCTTGGCATGGTTCTGTTATAATCTTCACCCGGCACAGCCAGAAGAGGACTGGCCACCCCTCATAGCCTGGTTCCTCTCTAGGTTTCTTCCTAGGTTTTCGCCTTTCTAGGGAGTTTTTCCTAGCCACCGTGCTTCTACACCTGCATTACTAGCTGTTTGGGGTTTTAGGCTGGGTTTCTGTACAGCACTTCGAGATATTAGCTGATGTAAGAAGGGCTATATAAAATAAAATTGATTGATTGATGTCGTTAGCCAGCTAGCACTGCAAAACGACTAGCTACATGCACTGCATGCTGTGTGGCTAATTTTACCTCAGATAGTCTTGCTAGCCCAATGGCTAGTTAGCTAGCTAGCTAGTGACGTGAAGCCTCTTGGCACCGTTCAGCATTTTCGACCAAAACTCAATGATGGATGAGTCAAAGGTGAGTTCTGTCACTCCTGGTACCATGTTGTATCTTATTGTCTAAGAAATACTAAAGAAAACTATTGTTCTTTAAAATATAAGTTCTTATTTATTCAAGTTAACTGGAGACATAAAGTATAGTGCATTGAACTGGAATATGATACCAAAAATGATTTACTGACACTTGTTACAAATGACAGTCACCGATGATTCTCCACTAATCAAAGTTAATTGTAAGGATTTTTTTTCTATTAACAATTAAATATTAACAGCTGTACAGAAATACTAATGTGAAGGCCAAATTACAGAGGACCTTCTTGATGCAATTAAAGCCTTTAAGTCCAGGAAAACTCCAGGGCTGGATGGCATACCAGTTGAGGTATACCAAACCTTTTTTGATGTACTCATAGGACCGTTATTAGCATGTTTTAACCACTCCTATAAAATGGTAGATTATTAGATACTCAACAGGAAGGTCTGATTTCATTATTACTGAAACAGGACCCAAGTGGTAAATATAAAGATCCAGCCCATTAAAAATTTTTAGGCCCCTTTGATAGAGGAATTTGGTAATGACTCATTATTAATGACTAATTATTACACCCTGAAACCATGTGAAATGTGTTAGAATCATAAGACTATAATCTGATAATATGTGTAGCTTAGTTAGAAGTACAATGAGGCAGTCAGAATATTGTGAGAACAGCGATGAACTATGTATGGGAGTAGAGAAAAAATGCAGCCTGCCTGAGCAAGGAGTACACTATGATAAGAACATGTGTGTGTGTGGGTGTATGTGTGACCTGATGGCCAGGAGAGCAGAGAATAACAACATGCGCTAACCCCAGGTGTGAGTTTACAGGATGTGTACGGTGGAAAAATAAAGCCTGCCTAAAGCGGGGTGGGATTTTTCCTTTGACGTGTGTGTATAAAAAATATTGTACGTCCATTTTGTGGCAGAGCGCTCTCAATGAATAAACCTACTGACCATTGCAATAAGGGGTCTTTGTTTAATTTATTTAAATTAGAGATTTACACCTCTGGGAATTATTCAAAGATTTAAGAAGTGTTTGGCTTCAACCATTGAGATAACAAAATTCTCTTGACAGCTTGGTCCTTCGAGCCGGATGTCAATACCCGTTGCTGTCGTTCCAGAGAACCCCGAAACCGTGCACGGGCGGATCCAGGATCCGTGAGACAAAGACCTGACCTCTGAAATTGAGGGTTTTTACTTCAGGCCGGTGGTGAAACTGGTAGATGACAGGAACGGTGACGACATCCAACCTACTTTTGAAAATCCCGCCAAACTGCAAGGATAAGGTCAGTAGTCTTTATTCATTGGATTTTGGGGGAAAGTGATCTGAACTTGCAATAATAATCTGTAATTATTGTAAAGGGCAGAGAATGATTACCAAAATCTAGTAAGTCTTGCCATCGCGTTTTTAGATGTTTATCTAGAGAAAACCCAATGCGCCAGTATTCTAGATAGATATAAAATGCGAGTGGTATAGCAAAGTTAGGAGGGTAAAGAGAGGTGGGTCCGAAATTGACTCCAGGTAGAGAGGCCATTACCAAAAATAAACTAACCTTGTGTTGAGATAATTCCCCATCTTAATAGTGGACGAGGTGGAGGTGAACTTCTGGGTTTTTAGAGAAAACCCAATGCGCCAGTATTCTAGATAAATATAAAAACGGGGGTGATCCAGATAAGGGGACAAAGATAGGTCGCGTGAGAAAGAAAATAATTACAATTGATTATTTTGAGGAAGAAACATACAATTAAAAGTATAAGACATCAGAGTTATTAACTAATTAAAGACCAAATAAGTTATAAAAAAAAAATATATATATATATATATATATATATATATTGTAAAAATCATTTAATACCTAACAATTCAGTTAAAGTGATAAAATAATTATTAGAGAGTTGAAGTAATCTAAATTCAATAAGGTGAGACTATTGTCGAAAATAATTGTTCAAGCTTTGGGTATAGGCCGACCAAGGAGTTCTGTTACCATGGGAAGCAAATCCTCCAAGGAGGTCCCGGAGACAACTGGGAATGAAAGATTTATGGAATGCAGAGATAGGAGGAACCTCCGTTATGTGACCAGGTGGAGGGAGAGGTATGGTTTTGAGGGACGTCTGGACGCAGACAAACTCAAATGCACAAGGTGTGTAACGGCAGAGCAGAGAGAGAGCGAGTGGAAAGGCTAGATACGGCTAGGGTGTGGCTCTCAGAGGCTCGAAAGAGAGAGGAGGGTGAGAGACAGAAAAAGGAAGTTAAAGAGAAAGAAGCAGAATGTCAGAAAGGAAGGTCTAAGACAAAACCCACAGCTCCCCCTGTAAAATGGTCTGGATCCAGGTTACACCCCTCCTTGGCAGATCAGGCCTGGAGGGAAAATCCAGACGATGAAGTAGTGGTGGTGATGGGAAGGGTGCCACAGCAGGCTGCCGCTGTGGAGCCTCCACCCCCTTAACAGAACCCAGGGGAAGCTGAGGCAGGACAGGGAGAAAGTGAGGATAAAGAAAAGGAAGAAAGTACAGTTGAGGTTCTTAAGACATTTTTGGAACAACAGCAGCAAACCCAATTGGAATTGCAGAAATTAGAGAGAAAGAGAGCGAGACAGAAAAAGAAGGCTAAGAAAGAAACTAGAGTACCAGGGAATTATAGGGGGGTCCTGAGGAGACATCAACCCCACAACAAAAGTCCAGAACAGGAGGATTTAGAGCAGAGCTCAGGAGGGAGTCAGTATGAGTCAAAAGGTGAGGAAGTGGTAGGGGGGCAGTACCCAATGATAGCCTTACCCAATCCATTGGCAGGGAATGATGGAGTCCCAGCAACCTTAAATGTATACAGGCCATGGACACAGAGGGATGTGGCCCGAGCGGTAGAAGGAATGACCCATCCCAAAACAGGAATAGAAGGGTTTAGAAGGGATTTGGAAGGCTTGGCAGCAAGTTTTAAGTTAAACACTGGGGAAATTGAGAGAGCAGTAAGACAGATGGTGGGAAAGGATTGGGCTGCCGTTAGAGGCCAGTGGGTTCCAGGGAAAGGGCAATTTTGCCATGGGCTGATGACGGAGATTATGTTGGGAAAATAAATGAATTGTGTAATAGCCTCAGGGAACATTACCATCGTCATGCATATTTCTCTAAAGTACATGAGTGTAAACAAGAGGATAGTGAGACTATCAGCCAATACTTAGAGAGGCTTAAGGATGTGTTTAACGCAAACAGTGGCATACCCGAGCCAGACCAGGCACAGGGGAATGATACGCCCTACCAACAGCAGTTAAAGATAGCGTTCCTCAGTGGAATGAGACCAAAGATAAGCAGGACCATTAAAAATACTTTGATAGGGTGGGGAACGGCACCGCTAGCTGAGGTTAAAAGATATGCAATCCATCATGAACAGAATAACAGACAGGACCGAGCCAAGAAAGAACAGAGAGGAGCAGAGTACCTAATGGCCACTCTGGGGGAGATAGTGGGTAAGGGTAAAAACCCAGGTAAGAGTGAAGGCTACAACGGAGGGAATAAGTGCTTTAACTGTAACCAGGAAGGGCATTTTGCCAGAGAGTGTGAGGCCCCGTGTAAATACTGTGGCGAGAAAGGCCATAACCCCCGCTACTGCAGACATAAAGGGAAGGGCAAGAAGGGAAACCGGGGAGGAAAGAGCGAGAAGCCTTACAGACGCCCATCCCCCGGCTTTGACAAGAAAGAAGAGGAAGTTGAGGCGTGACTAGCCCTAGAGGGAGGGGGAGTAGATTCTAGTAAGGAGGAGACTGAGGAGCCCATTGATCCAAGTTGTGAGGTGTTTGAATTAGCTACTATTGACCTAGCACTTCAACAGGAACAAAAACCTTATTTGACATTGACAGTAATGGGTAAGAAAATTAAATTCCTATGTGATACAGGGGCCTGCAGGACAGCAATCTGTGCAGCAGACAAACCAGAGGGAGTGAGGATTGATGGGGAGAAAATCATAGTGCAATCTGCCTCTGGTCATCAATTTATTGAAAGGTTATCAGCCCCAATAACCCTAAAACATGACCAATCAGGAGGAGAGGTAACCATACCCGTCCTGATATCGAAGCTGTGTCTGGTAAACTTACTAGGACGTGATGTAATGGCTAAATTGAATGTGGCCGTCATTTCCACTGAGAGGGGAATGAAAGCACACATAGTCAGAGACAATATGGTGATCTGTGGGGACGGGGAACCATGTTATTGGTATAGTCAAGACTTGTTAAGGGGGGGGGGGGATAACTGATATTCCCCGAACCTTAATGGAACTTGCTAATGATGTGGTACCAGGCCCCACTAAAATGTCCCCCGATGACCTACACTGTACTCTCTGGTATAACCAACACCCAGGTCCAGATTCAATCTATGAGGAAGCACTATTTAAAACCACAGAAAGAATAAGCAATAAAAAGGTATTACTCCAACTTTTGAACAGCTGAGGGAAGGAGGGGTAATCGTTTCGGAAGATGAGGCATTTTGTAATTCTCCCCTGTTCCCAGTTAAAAAGGCAGCTCCAAGTACAGATTGGAGAATGGTGGTGGATTTGCAAGGGGTAAACAATAGTATAATCCCAAGGGCACCTTGTGTGCCTGACCCACATACTTTGTTAAACCAATTGAAACCAGAGAATGCTTATTTTACAGTGATAGATCTAGCTAATGCATTTTGTATCATACCAGTACACCCTAATAGTCAAGGATGGTTTGGCTTTACCTTTCAAGGTCAGAAATTGAAATATTCGAGACTTCCCCAGGGATACTCGGAAAGCCCCACGATTTTTAGCCAGGCCATCACCCGGAATTTAGGCCAATTTGACCCTCAGGAAGGCAGACAAATTTTGGTATATGTGGATGACATATTGATTGCGAACCCCACCCAGGAAGGTTGCAGGACAGATACAATAGCAATGCTACTGTTCTTGGCAGAGCAGGGCCACAAAGTCAGTAAGAAAAAGTTACAACTGTGGCAGGAGGAAGTGATCTATCTAGGACATACACTAACTCAGGAGGGACAAACTTTGAACGCCTCTAGGAAGGTGGCCATCTTAGAAGCTCCAAAACCTATAAACAAGAAACAAATGATGAGTTTTTTGGGAATGATAAACTACTGCAGGGCTTGGGTACCACACTTTGCCTTACATACAGGAAAGCTAAGTGAATTAATCTATGAAAAAATAAGCCGATTGCATATTACTCCTCCAGATTGGATGAAGTAGCTCAGGCAATGCCTTTATGTTTACAATCTGTAGTAGCAGCAGCCCAAGCAGTGGAGGATTCGGCTTCAGTAGTACTTTACCATGACTTAACATTAAAAGTACCACACGCAGTGTCCATTTTATTATTCGAGCATAAAATGGCCTATATGTCACCGGCTAGATACTTATCTTGTATGATAATTCTGTTAAATATGCCCAATTTGACCATAGAACTTTGCACAACTCTCAATCCCCACTCTGGTTCCTATTGCAACAGATGGGAGCTCACATGATTGTGTAACCGAAACGGAGAAAATTGTGTTGCCAAAGACCGGACTTAACAGATCTAGCCTTGCCCGATGGAGAAATAACTATGTTTGTAGATGGCTCATCAAGAAAGAATCCTGATTTCACTAATGCCACAGGATATGCGGTTGTAACAGAGCTGAATCTTTACTTAGAAATTATTCTGCACAACAGGCAGAAATAGTGGCTCTCACTCGCGCATGTCATTTAGGTAAAGGAAAACGAGTTACCATTTACACAGATAGTGCTTATGCATTTAATACAGTCCACATATTCGCTGCACAATAGAGAAATAGGGGAATGGTAACCACTTCTGGTAAACCTATAACACATGCTCAATTGATTCTAAACTTGTTAGACGCTGTTCTTTTACCAGACAAGTTAGCTATTTGCAAGTGTGACGCTCATACTAGAGGGACAGACAGTATCAGTATGAAAAATGTATGCACTTACTAACTGTAAGTCGCTCTGGATAAGAGCGTCTGCTAAATGACTAAAATGTAAATGTAAATGTATCAGCACTGGTAAAAGGAAGGCAGATGAGGAAGCAAAGAAGGCAGGCCTCAAACCACACACTACTCAGCTACATCTGAAAGAGGAAGCTAGTATTGACACAGACTTACTAAGAGAGAGTCAGCTAAGAGCCCCAATTAAAGAGGTCAACAAATGGGAAAGGAGCAGTCAATAGGGAAGGGGGGGTAAATTACCCATATTACCAACATCTCTGTTTAGATATGCAGCAATATTGATACAGTGAGGGAAAAAAGTATTTGATCCCCTGCTGATTTTGTACGTTTGCCCACTGACAAAGAAATGATCAGTCTATAATTTTAATGGTAGGTTTATTTGAACAGTGAGAGACAGAATAACAACAACAAAATCCAGAAAAACGCATGTCAAAAATGTTATAAATTGATTTGCATTTTAATGAGGGAAATAAGTATTTGACCCCCTCTCAATCAGAAAGATTTCTGGCTCCCAGGTGTCTTTTATACAGGTAACGAGCTGAGATTAGGAGCACACTCTTAAAGGGAGTGCTCCTAATCTCAGCTTGTTACCTGTATAAAAGACACCTGACCAAAGAAGCAATCAATCAATCAGATTCCAAACTCTCCACCATGGCCAAGACCAAAGAGCTCTCCAAGGATGTCAGGGACAAGATTGTAGACCTACACAAGGCTGGAATGGGCTACAAGACCTTCGCCAAGCAGCTTGGTGAGAAGGTGACAACAGTTAGTGTGATTATTCGCAAATGGAAGAAACACAAAATAACTGTCAATCTCCCTCGGCCTAGGGCTCCTGCAAGATCTCACCTTGTGGAGTTGCAATGATCATGAGAACGATGAGGAATCAGCCCAGAACTACACGGGAGGATCTTGTAAATGATCTCAAGGCAGCTGGGACCATAGTCACCAAGAAAACAATTGGTAACACATTACGCCGTGAAGGACTGAAATCCTGCAGCGCCTGCAAGGTCCCCCTGCTCAAAAAAGCACATACAGTGGGGAGAACAAGTATTTGATACACTGCCGATTTTGCAGGTTTTCCTACTTACAAAGCATGTAGAGGTCTGTAATTTTTATCATAGGTACACTTCAACTGTGAGAGATGGAATCTAAAACAAAAATCCAGAAAATCACATTGTATGATTTTTAAGTAATTTATTAGCATTTTATTGCATGACATAAGTATTTGATCACCTACCAACCAGTAAGAATTCCGGCTCTCACAGACCTGTTAGTTTTTCTTTAAGAAGCCCTCCTGTTCTCCACTCATTACCTGTATTAACTGCACGTGTTTGAACTCGTTACCTGTATAAAAGACACCTGTCCACACACTCAATCAAACAGACTCCAACCTCTCCACAATGGCCAAGACCAGAGAGCTGTGTAAGGACATCAGGGATAACATTGTAGACCTGCACAAGGCTGGGATGGGCTACAGGACAATAGGCAAGCAGCTTGGTGAGAAGCCAACAACTGTTGGCGCAATTATTAGAAAATGGAAGAAGTTCAAGATGACGGTCAATCACCCTCGGTCTGGGGCTCCATGCAAGATCTCACCTCGTGGGGCATCAATGATCATGAGGAAGGTGAGGGATCAGCCCAGAACTACACGGCAGGACCTGGTCAATGACCTGAAGAGAGCTGGGACCACAGTCTCAAAGAAAACCATTAGTAACACACTACGCCGTCATGGATTAAAATCCTGCAGCGCACGCAAGGTCCCCCTGCTCAAGCCAGTGCATGTCCAGGCCCGTCTGAAGTTTGCCAATGACCATCTGGATGATCCAGAGGAGGAATGGGAGAAGGTCATTGATAGATTAATTTGTATTTTAAGAATAATTACTAAAGGATTTCACCCCAAATACAGTATAAATGTGTGAGGTGTTAGAGTTATAATGTAGTGTCAACCCACTAACAGAGGGGGGAAGTTAGAAACTGTTGAGAAAGCATTCCAGGGTGAAGGGGACTAAGAAACGGTTTAAAGGTGGGCGGAGCAAAGTGCCTTTGTGTGTCAAGGGATATAAAAGCTGTATGTATGTTTTTTGGCGCCAGAGCTCTCCATGATTAAAAATACAGATCATTCTTGCTGGTTGCGGACCTTTGTTTAATTCATGATTAAACCTGAGAATTTACACCCTCTAGGAATTATTCAGAGCATTAAGTTTGATTAATTAGAGATAGAAATTCTCGTGACAGTCATGTGGTCTGATGAGACAAAAATTGAGCTTTTTGGTCTAAACTCCACTCGCCGTGTTTGGAGGAAGAAGAAGGATGAGTACAACCCCAAGAACACCATCCCAACCGTGAAGCATGGAGGTGGAAACATCATTCTTTGGGGATGCTTTTCTGCAAAGGGGACAGGACGACTGCACCGTATTGAGGGGAGGATGGATGGGGCCATGTATCGCGAGATCTTGGCCAACAACCTCCTTCCCTCAGTAAGAGCATTGAAGATGGGTCGTGGCTGGGTCTTCCAGCATGACAACGACCCGAAACACACAGCCAGGGCAACTAAGGAGTGGCTCCGTAAGAAGTATCTCAAGGTCCTGGAGTGGCCTAGCCAGTCTCCAGACCTGAACCCAATAGAACATCTTTGGAGGGAGCTGAAAGTCCGTATTGCCCAGCGACAGCCCCGAAACCTGAAGGATCTGGAGAAGGTCTGTATGGAGGAGTGGGCCAAAATCCCTACTGCAGTGTGTGCAAACCTGGTCAAGACCTACAGGAAACGTATGATCTCTGTAATTGCAAACAAAGGTTTCTGTACCAAATATTAAGTTCTGCTTTTCTGATGTATCAAATACTTATGTCATGCAATAAAATGCAAATTAATTACTTAAAAATCATACAATGTGATTTTCTGGATTTTTGTTTTAGATTCCGTCTCTCACAGTTGAAGTGTACCTATGATAAAAATTACAGACCTCTACATGCTTTGTAAGTAGGAAAACCTGCAAAATCCGCAGTGTATCAAATACTTGTTCTCCCCACTGTATAGTAACCCTAGGTGTAAAATAGTAAATAATGGCTAGTTCTCAGACAGTATTAAACTGTCAAGTGGAGTAAAACAAGGCCACTATTGGCATATCTATTTATTATGGCCATCGAAGTGTTAGCTATTAAAATCCGATCCAACAATAATATCAAGGGGCTTGAAATCCAGGGCTTAAAAACAAAAGTGTCATTGTACGCTGATGATTCATGTTTTCTTTTAAATCCACAATTTGGATCCCTCCACAGCCTCATAGAGGATCTAGATAATATTAGGACTTGGTCAAGTGGTTTAAGCATGTCCCAGTTTAGATCACCTAGCAGGACAAATTCAGACTTAGTGTAAGGGGCCAGGAGAAAGCTTAGGGCATTTAGGGTACAGGCTGGTGCTGATGGTGGACGATAACACCCAGCAACAGTCAGCACAGTAGGAATCCAAGATGTCGTAGCAGTGCGGTCGTGTACTCTGTAGTGTGTCCGTGTAAATAACCAGTTTTTTTGTTTTTTGTCTCTTTCATATATATTTCCCTATCACACTTTTAATCCTTCAACTAAATATACTTTCCTGCAACCCACCTCACCCAATGTGGAATGGATTATATTATTTATTTTACCTTTTCATCCAGAACCTCCAGTTGAAACTAGCCAGCTAACTAGCTAACTAGCTACTTGCTATTAGCCACCGTTAGCGGTTTTCACCATTGTCCGTGGCCTGCACTACCCACCAGTCAGCTCTAGCCTGTACTATTATCGGCCAGTCTGCACTGTGTGCACAGCGCGCTATCGACCAAGAACATATCGGATTTTCTGCCGGAATCACTGAATCACTGGACCATAACACCGGATCATCGCAACTAGCTAGCTGCAAACAAATAAATGTTGTTGGCTAATCACCACCGACCTCGAAGCAAGCACCAGTTAGCCTTGAACTAGCCTCGAGCCAGGCCCATCTCCCGGCTATCTATCTCTCCGTCAACTGGACGGGACCTCCTAGTGTCGACACAGAGCCCCGCCGATCCATCACGACTGGTCTGCCGACGTAATCGTCTGATGTGGTTTCAACAGGCTTCCCGTTGCAACGACCACGAAGATCCATCTGCTAGCCCCGGCCCGCTAGCACACGCAATCAACAGCCGTGCTTCCTGCTCGCCTGTGCTGTAGCACCAATTCGAACTGCTCTCGGACTCACATTGCTGTTCACTGGACCTTATGATCACTCAGCTGCACAGCTGATGCCTGCTGGACTGTTCCTTTACACGGTACCCTGTCCTGTTTTATCTGTTTAGCCTCAGCCCAAACATTCGTCGCCATTACCAGTTGTTGTCTTAGCTCTCTCGAAAAACACCTGTGATTGCTTTATGCCTCTCTCCCATGTCAATATGCCTTGCCTATTGCTGTTCCGGTTAGTTCTTATTATACAATCTCACTGTAGAGCCCCTAGTCCCGCTCAACCAGCCTCAGAGAGCTCCTTTGTCCCACCCCCCATACACGAGGAGACCGGCTCAATCGGTGCCTCCAGTGATGCTATGTCTTTCATCGTTACCCAACGCTTAGGTTTACCTCCACTGTACTCATATCCTTCCATATCCTTGTCTGTACATAATGCCCTGAATCTATTCTACAATGCCCAGAAATCTGCTCCCTTTATTCTCTGTACCCAACACACTAGAAGACCAGTTCTTAAAGCCTTTAGCCGTATCCTTATTCTACTCCTCCTCTGTTCCTCTGGTGATGTAGAGGTTAACCCAGGCACTGTAGCCACCAGTATCACTCCTACTCCCCAGGCGCTATCATTTGTAGACTTCTGTAACCGTAAAAGCCTTGTTTTTTTGCATGTTAACATCAGAAGCCTCCTCCCTAAGTTTGAGTTACTCACTGCGTTAGCACACTCCGCCAACCCTGATGTTCTAGCAGTGAATGAATCCTGGCTTAGGAAGACCACCAAAAACGTTGAAATGTCCATCCCCAACTACTACATTTCCCGTCTAGATAGAACTGCCAAAGGGGGCGGAGTTGCAATCTACTGTAGAGATAGCTTGCAGAGCTCTATCATACTATCCAGGTCTGTGCCCAGACAGTTTGAGCTTCTACTTCTAAAAATCCACCTTTCCAGAAATAAGTCTATCACAGTTTCCGCTTGCTACAGACCCCCCTCAGCCCCCAGCTGTGCCCTGGACACCATATGTGAATTGATTGCCCCCATCTATCCTCAGAGTTCGTACTGCTTGGTGACCTAAACTGGGATATGCTTAACACCCCGGCCGTCCTACAATCTAAACTAGATGCCCTCAATCTCACACAAATTATCAAGGAACCTACCAGGTACAACCCTAAATCCATAAACATGGGCACCCTCATAGATCAAATCCTGACTAATTTACCCTCTAAATACACCTCCGCTGTCTTCAACCAGGATCTCAGCGATCACTGCCTCATTGCCTGCGTCCGTAATGGGTCCGCGGTCAAACGACCACCTCTCATCACTGTCAAACGATCCCTAAAACACTTACATTTACATTTACGTCATTTAGCAGACGCTCTTATCCAGAGCGAAATAGGTGCATTCACCTTATAGCCAGTGGGATAACCACTTTACAATTATTATTATTATTTGTATTTTTATTTTATTTTTTTTGGGGGGGGGGTTGGAGTAAGGGGTGGGGTAGAAGGATTACTTTATCCTATCCCAGGTATTCCTTAAAGAGGTGGGGTTTCAAATGTCTCCGGAAGGTGGTGAGTGACTCCGCTGTCCTGGCGTCGTGAGGGAGCTTGTTCCACCATTGGGGTGCCAGAGCAGCGAACAGTTTTGACTGGGCTGAGCGGGAACTATGCTTCCGCAGAGGTAGGGGAGCCAGCAGGCCAGAGGTGGATGAACGCAGTGCCCTCGTTTGGGTGTAGGGACTGATCAGAGCCTGAAGGTATGGAGGTGCCGTTCCCCTCACAGCTCCGTAGGCAAGCACCATGGTCTTGTAGCAGATGCGAGCTTCAACTGGAAGCCAGTGGAGTGTGCGGAGGAGCGGGGTGACGTGAGAGAACTTGGGAAGGTTGAACACCAGACGGGCTGCGGCATTCTGGATGAGTTGTAGGGGTTTAATGGCACAGGCAGGGAGCCCAGCCAACAGCGAGTTGCAGTAATCCAGACGGGAGATGACAAGTGCCTGGATTAGGACCTGTGCCGCTTCCTGTGTAAGGCAGGGTCGTACTCTCCGAATGTTGTAGAGCATGAACCTACAGGATCGGGTCACCGCCTTGATGTTAGCGGAGAATGACAGGGTGTTGTCCAGGGTCACGCCAAGGCTCTTCGCACTCTGGGAGGAGGACACAACGGAGTTGTCAACCGTGATGGCGAGATCATGGAACAGGCAGTCCTTCCCCGGGAGGAAGAGCAGCTCCGTCTTGCCAAGGTTCAGCTTGAGGTGGTGATCCGTCATCCATACTGATATGTCTGCCAGACATGCAGAGATGCGATTCGCCACCTGGTTATCAGAAGGGGGAAAGGAGAAGATTAGTTGTGTGTCGTCAGCGTAGCAATGATAGGAGAGGCCATGTGAGGATATGACAGAGCCAAGTGACTTGGTGTATAGCGAGAATAGGAGAGGGCCTAGAACTGAGCCCTGGGGGACACCAGTGGTGAGAGCACGTGGTGCGGAGACAGCTTCTCGCCACGCCACTTGGTAGGAGCGACCGGTCAGGTAGGACGCAATCCAAGAGTGAGCCGCGCCGGAGATGCCCAGCTCGGAGAGTGTGGAGAGGAGGATCTGATGGTTCACAGTATCAAAGGCAGCAGACAGGTCTAGAAGGACAAGAGCAGAGGAGAGAGAGTTAGCTTTAGCAGTGCGGAGAGCCTCCTTGAGAAGAGCAGTCTCAGTTGAATGACCAGTCTTGAAACCTGACTGGTTTTGATCAAGAAGGTAATTCTGAGAGAGATAGCAAGAGAGTTGGCTAAAGACGGCACGCTCAATAGTTTTGGAGAGAAAAGAAAGAAGGGATACTGGTCTGTAGTTGTTGACATCAGAGGGATCGAGTGTTGGTTTTTTGAGAAGGGGTGCAACTCTCGCTCTCTTGAAGACGGAAGGGACATAGCCAGCGGTCAAGGATGAGTTGATCAGCGAGGTGAGGTAAGGGAGAAGGTCACCGGAGATGGTCTGGAGAAGAGAGGAGGGGATAGGGTCAAGCGGGCAGGTTGTTGGGCGGCCTGCCGTCACAAGTCGCAAGATTTTATCTGGAGAGAGAGGGGAGAAAGAAGTCAAAGCATAGGGTAGGGCAGTGTGAGCAGGACCAGCAGTGTCATTTGACTTAACAAATGAGGATCGGATGTCGTCAACCTTCTTTTCAAAATGGTTGACGAAGTGATCCACAGAGAGGGAGGAGGGGGGGGGGAGGATTCACCAGGGAGGAGAATGTGGCAAAGAGCTTCCTAGGGTTAGAGGCAGATGCTTGGAATTTATAGTGGTAGAAAGTGGCCTTAGCAGCAGAAACAGATGAAGAAAATGTAGAGAGGAGGGAGTGAAAAGATGCCAGGTCCGCAGGGAGTCTAGTTTTCTTCCATTTCCGCTCAGCTGCCCGGAGCTCTGTTCTGTGAGCTCGCAATGAGTCATCAAGCCACGGAGCTGGAGGGGAGGACCGAGCCGGCCAGGAGGATAGGGGACATAGAGAGTCAAAGGATGCAGAAAGGGAGGAGAGGAGGGTTGAGGAGGCAGAATCAGGAGATTGGAGGGAGAAGGATTGAGCAGAGGGAAGAGATGATAGGATGGAAGAGGAGAGAGTAAGCGGAAGAGAGAGAGCGAAGGTTGCGACGGCGCATTACCATCTGTGTAGGGGCAGAGTGAGTAGTGTTGGAGGAGAGGGAGAGAGAAAAGGATACAAAGTAGTGGTCGGAGACTTGGAGGGGAGTTGCAGTGAGATTAGTAGAACAACAGCATCTAGTAAAGATGAGGTCAAGCGTATTGCCTGCCTTGTGAGTAGGGGGGGACGGTGAGAGGGTGAGGTCAAAAGAGGAGAGGAGTGGAAAGAAGGAGGCAGAGAGAAATGAGTCAAATGTAGACGTAGGGAGGTTGAAATCCCCCAGAACTGTGAGGGGTGAGCCATCCTCAGGAAAGGAACTTATCAAGGCGTCAAGCTCATTGATGAACTCTCCAAGGGAACCTGGAGGGCGATAGATGACAAGGATATTAAGCTTAAATGGGCTAGTGACTGTGACAGCATGGAATTCAAATGAGGAGATAGACAGATGGGTCAGGGGAAAAATTGAGAATGTCCACTTGGGAGAGATGAGGATTCCTGTGCCACCACCCCGCTGACCAGATGCTCTCGGGGTATGCGAGAACACATGGTCAGACGAGGAGAGAGCAGCAGGAGTAGCAGTGTTTTCAGTGGAAATCCATGTTTCCGTCAGCGCCAAGAAGTCGAGGGACTGGAGGGTAGCATAGGCTGAGATGAACTCTGCCTTGTTGGCAGCAGAACGGCAGTTCCAGAGGCTGCCTGAGACCTGGAACTCCACGTGGGTCGTGCGTGCAGGGACCACCAGGTTAGAGAGGCAGCAGCCACGCGGTGTGAGGCGTTTGTGTAGCCTGTGCGGAGAGGAGAGAACAGGGATAGGCAGAGGCATAGTTGACAGGCTGCAGCAGATGGCTACAATAATGCAGAGTAGATCGGAATGAAATGAACTAAACATCTGAGAAAGGAGAGAGCGCGGCCTCCCTCACCACAACTCCCAAATATAACTCTCCCAACTTCCACCTCAGAAACTATAATTGTTGTAAACTACAGCGGTTCAATGTTTTCTAGGAATAGACTAACTTAGTTTATTCAGCTAGCTAACTAGGTGCAGTATTATTCCGTGAAAAACGTCCGGGCACCTCGTCATAAGACGCCACAGCCAGCTAGCATGCCGGTCTCCAACAACACGGTTTAGCGCCAATACTCGGCCACAACAAACCACCAGTGTATCAACACGCAAGCAGATCGTTCGTGTCCGTGTCTAACGTTGTGGGTTAGTCCCGACAGCTTGAGCGAGTCCGTCGTCAACTTATTCAGCCAGTTAGTTAGCTAGAATAGTTAGCAAACTAGCTAGCCATTGCTTTCAGACAAAACACTTCAGCGAGCAGGCCTTTCTAATTGACCTGGCCCGGGTATCCTGGATGGATATTGACCACATTCCGTCAGTAGAGGATGCCTGGTTGTTCTTTAAAAGTGCTTTCCTCTCCATCTTAAATAAGCATGCCCCATTCAAAAAATTCAGAACTAAGAACAGATATAGCCCCTGGTTCACCCCAGACTTGACTGCCCTTGACCAGCACAAAAACATCATGTGGCGTACTGCATTAGCATCGAACAGCCCCCGCGATATGCAACTTTTCAGGGAAGTCAGGAACCAATATACACATCAGTTAGGAAAGCAAAGGCTAGCTTTTTCAAACAGAAATTTGCATCCTGTAGCACTAACTCCAAAAAGTTTTCGGACACTGTAAAGTCCATGGAGAACAAGAGCACTAGGAAACACTGTCACCACCGATAAATCTACGATAATCGAGAATTTCAATAAGCATTTTGCTACGGCTGGCCTTGCTTTCCACCTGGCTACCCCTACCCCGGCCACAAGGTCTGCCCCCCCCCAATTGTGTCAAATCGGAGGGCCTGTTGTCTGGACCTCTGGCAGTCTCTATGTGGGTGCCACAGGGTTCAATTCTCGGGCCGACTCTATTCTCTGTGTATATCAATGATGTCGCTCTTGCTGCTGGTGACTCTCAGATCCACCTCTACGCAGACAACACCATTTTGTATACATCTGGCCCTTCATTGGACACTGTGCTAACAAACCTCCAAACGAGCTTCAATGCCATACAACACTCCTTCCATAGCTTCCAACTTCTCCTAAACGGTAGTAACACTAAATGCATGCTCTTCAATCGAACTAGAATCACTACTCTCGGCGGGTCTGACTTAGAATATGTGGACTACTACAAATACCTAGGTGTCTGGTTAGACCGTAAACTCTCCTTCCATAATCACATTAAGCATCTCCAATCCAAAGTTAAATCTAGAATCGGCTTCCTATTTCGCAACAAAGCCTCCTTCACTCATGCTGCCAAACATGCCCTCGTAAAACAGACTATCCTACCGATCCTTGACTTCGGCGATGTCATTTACAAAATAGCCTCCAACACTCTACTCAGCAAATTGGATGTAGTATATCACAGTGCCATCTGTTTTGTCACCAAAGCCCCATATACTACCCACCATTGTGACCTGTACGCTCTCGTTGGCTGGCCCTCACTACATATTCGTCGCCAAACCCACTGGCTCCAGGTCATCTATAAATCACTGCTAGGCAAATCTCTGCCTTATCTTAGCTCATTGGTCACCATAACAACACCCACCCGTAGTATGCGCTCCAGCAGGTATATCTCACTGGTCATCCCCAAAGCCAACACCTCCTTTGGCCGCCATTCCTTCCAGTTCTCTGCTGCTAATGACTGGAACGAACTGCAAAAATCTCTGAAGCTGGAGACCCTTATCTCCCTCACTAACTTTAAGCATCAGTTGTCAGAGCAGCTTACCGATCACTGCACCTGTACACAGCCCATCTGTAATTAGCCCACCCAACTACCTCATTGTTATTTATTTTGCTAATTTGCACCCCAGTATCTCTAATTGCACATCTTCTTCTGCACATCTATCACTCCAGTGTTAATACTAAATTGTAATTATTTTGCACTATGGCCTATTTATTGCCTTACCTCCATAACTTACTATATTTGCACACACTGTATATATATTTTCTATTGTGTTATTGACTGTATGTTTTGTTTTATCCCATGTGTAACTCTGTGTCATTGTTGTTTTTATCACACTGCTTTGCTTTATCTTGGCCAGGTCGCAGTTGTAAATGAGAACTTCTTCTCAACTGGCTTACCTGGTTAAATAAAGGTGAAAAAAAATAAAAAAAATAAGAGAGCTATTTGAAAGTTTAATGCTTAAAACCAGCAAATCAAATTGTTTGGGGACAGACTTGGTGGAGATAACCGAGCACTGAAGGTGTTCGTTGGTAAAGATTGCCACTCCACCACCTTTGGAAGATCTGTCTTGCCGAAAAAGGTTATAACCAGAATGGTTAACATCAGTGTTCAAAATACTCTTTATTAACCAGGTCTCAGTAATGACCAACACATCTGGATTAGAGCTGTGAACCCACACTTTCAATTGATCCATTTTAGGTAATAAGCTTCTAGTGTTAATGTGCAGAAAACCCAGTCTTTTACGAGAGCAGAAATCAGTGAAGGAGATATCAGAGCACAAGTCAGAATTAGGGCTAGCAACAGTAGATGGGCCAGGGTGTACATGCACATTTCCAGATATCATCAGCAGTAATACAATCAGAGCACGGCAGAGGACAGGGAGAGCTCTGCAGTGTAGATTTTCTGATGACATTTGAATGTGCATCAAATGGCAGCAAGATCATATTGTACAGCAATTTCATCACCTAACATGAATACAAAGCCGGCGAGAGGTGGTTAGAATAGGATGGGAGTACAAGAGTCCGTGTAACTAATAGAGAGTCAGAGTCCCGAGTGTGAGAACAAACATAGTCTGTCCCACGGTCGGGTAAACAAGCAAATTCATAGTCAACAAAGGAGTCATGTGTCACGGATGCCGCCGAGGCTGCTCCTCCTCCTTTCTCGGGCAGGCTTCGGCGTTCGTCGTCTCCGGAGTACTAGCTACTGCCGATCGATGTTTCGGTGTGTGTCTTGTGTTGTCTAGTTTGTACACCTGTTTCTTATTTTGTATTGATTATGTAACATATAAGTTCCCTTGTTTTATGTTTGCCTTTGTGTGTTATTGTCCTTTTGTCCTGTCGTATGTTTGGCATTGCTAGCTCGTTATTTTACGCACTCCGCGTGTTACTCCTCTAGTGTTGGAGACTTTTGTTTTTGTGCGTATTACTGGAAGTAAAGTAGTCATTCCTGATCCTCTGTGTCCTGCGCCTGACTTCACTGCCGCAGACACATCACCCCAGTCTGACAGAATAACACACCTTTCATGGAGTCAGCAGGACCAGCGGTGGTGACCGAGTCGCTGGAGGATCGGGTCAGCAGCCAGGACGCCATGATCCGTAGACTCGGCACCGCCATGCAAGATGTGATGGACACTCTGAGCCGATGGGAAAGAGGAGGCTTGCCCACACCTCCTCCTACATTACCACCACCATCGGCCAGCCCCATCGTACCATCTCCGGAGTCCAGTGGGATTCGGCTCTCGCTCCCGAGGGCATATGATGGCACCGCAGCCGGGTGTCAGGGTTTCCTACTTAAAGTGGAACTCTACCTGGTGCGTCGAGTGTTGGGTAGGCTGTTGGAGCATGACTTGTATGTGAAGGCAGAGAAATGCCTGTTTTTCCAGGAGTCCATCTCCTTCCTGGGCCATCGGTTGTCCGCGTCAGGGGTGGAGATGGAGGTTGACCGCGTTTCAGCTGTGCGTAATTGACAGACTCCCACCACGGTTAAGGAGGTGCAGCGGTTTTTGGGTTTTGCCAATTACTACCGGAGGTTTATCCGGGTTTTTGGACAGGTAGCAGCTCCCATCACCTCCCTGCTAAAGGGGGGTCCGGTGCGTTTGCAGTGGTCGGCTGAGGCGGACAGGGCGTTTAGGCAACTGAAGGACCTGTTCACCTCGGTTCCGGTGCTGGCACATCCGGACCCCGCTTTAGCGTTCCAAGTGGAGGTGGACGCGTCAGAGGCTGGTATTGGGGCTGTACTGTCTCAACGCTCAGGCACGCCTCCTAAACTCCGGCCCTGCGCTTTTTACTCTAAGAAGCTCAGCCCGGCGGAATGTAATTATGACGTGGGGGACAGGAAGCTGCTAGCCGTGGTTCAAGCCCTAAAGGTGTGGAGGCATTGGCTTGAGGGGGCTCAACACCCTTTTCTCATTCTGACTGACCATCGTAACCTAGAGTACATCCGGGCAGCTAGGAGACTGAACCCTCGTCAGGCTAGGTGGGCCATGTTTCTGGCCCGGTTTGTTTTTAAGCTCACCTACATACCAGGGTCACAGAACGTTAAGGCAGATGCCCTGTCCCGGCGATATGACACAGAGGAGAGGTCCATTGAGCCCACTCCCATACTGCCGGAGTCTTGTCTGGTGGCACCGGTGGTGTGGGAGGTCGATGCGGAGATCGAGCGGGCGTTACGTACTGACCCTACTCCTCCAGAGTGTCCAGCGGGGCGGAAGTACGTGCCGCTCAAGATTCGTGATCGACTAATTTATTGGGCTCATACGTCACCCTCCTCTGGACCTCCTGGTATTGGCCGGACAGTGCACTGCCTTAGTGAGAAGTACTGGTGGCCAACATTGGCTAAGGACGTGAGGTTTTATGTCTCTTCCTGCTCGGTGTGCGCTCAGTGTAAGGCGCCTAGACACTTGCCCAGGGGGAAGTTACAACCCCTACCCGTTCCACAACGGCCGTGGTCTCACCTATCGGTAGACTTTGTTACGGACCTTCCCCCCTCCCAGGGGAATACCACTATTCTGGTCGTTGTGGATCGCTTGGGGGTCTCGGTTAGCCTTACCTCGGGTTTCCACCCTGAGAGTAATGGGCAGGTGGAGAGAGTGAACCAGGATGTGGGTAGGTTTCTGAGGTCTTATTGCCAGGACCGGCAGGAGGAGTGGTCGGGGTATATCCCCTGGGCAGAGGTTGCTCAGAACTCCCTTCGCCACTCATCTACGAATCTGACCCCTTTCCAGTGTGTGTTAGGGTATCAGCCGGTTCTGGCACTATGGCATCAGAGCCAGATCGAGGCTCCTGCGGTGGATGAATGGTTTCGGCACTCGGAGGAGACATGGAACGCTGCGCATGTCCATCTGCAGCGCGCTATCCGTAGGCAGAAGGCGAGCGCCGATCACCACCGCAGTGAGGGTCCAGTGTATGCACCTGGAGATTGAGTCTGGCTCTCGACTCGAAACCTGCCCCTTCGCCTGCCCTGCCGGAAGCTGGGTCGGCGGTTTGTGGGGCCATTTAAAGTCCTGAGGAGATTGAACAAGGTATGTTACAGATTACAACTGCCTAATGATTATCGCATTAACCCCTCGTTCCATGTGTCTCTCCTCAGGCCGGTGGTAGCTGGTCCACTCCAGGACAATGAGATACGGGAGACTCCTCCGCCCCCACTGGACATCGAGGGGGCTCCGGCGTACTCAGTCCGGTCCATCGTGGATTCGAGACGTCGGATGGGGGGTCTGCAGTATCTCGTGGAGTGGGAGAGGTACGGTCCGGAGGAACGGTGCTGGGTGCCTAGGAGGGACATCTTAGATCCCTCCCTCCTGACGGAGTTCCACCGGAGTCATCCCACTCACCCTGCTCCGCGTCCTCCTGGCCGTCCCCGAGGCCGGGGTCGGCGCACGGCTGGAGCCGCGCGTCAAGGGGGGGGGGGGCTGTCACGGATGCCGCCGAGGCTGCTCCTCCTCCTTGCTCGGGCAGGCTTCGGCGTTCGTCGTCCCCGGAGTACTAGCTACTGCCGATCGATGTTTCGGTGTGTGTCTTGTGTTGTCTAGTTTGTACACCCGTTTCTTATTTTGTATTGATTATATAACATATAAGTTCCCTTGTTTTATGTTTGCCTTTGTGTGTTATTGTCCTTCTGTCCTGTCGTATGTTTGGCATTGCTAGCTCGTTATTTTACGCACTCCGCGTGTTACTCCTCTAGTGTTGGAGACTTTTGTTTTTGTGCGTATTACTGGAAGTAAAGTAGTCATTCCTGATCCTCTGTGTCCTGCGCCTGACTTCACTGCCGCATACACATCACCCCAGTCTGACATCATGAGGCAAATAGCATAAAGCACAAGACAACAATATAACGACTTGGGGCTAGCCATTGTAAGTTCAGAGTCATTCGCCCCAACAGTGCGTGTGTGCTGGAGGCGAGCGAAAGCTTGGGAGAGAGGGGTAGTGTGGCAGGGGTACCTGTACCAGAAAGGGGGAGACAGGCCAGGGCAGACGGTGAACAGATCGCCAGGTGGAATCTAAGCAACAGTGCAGCAGGCAACGGGAGTAGGCATCACCCCCACTTGGGAGAAGCTTTTTTTGGGAGACAGATTCCATGTAGAAAAGCCCAGCTAGCTAGCTAACGTAGCTAGCAAGCCTCTGTCCACCGTTTTTTCCAGGTCGTTAGCTAGCTATAGCTCTTCAGATTCGGCGAATGGTCTTTTACGAAGTCCAAACAAAGTTGTCCTGTGGCTCTACCTGTTCTCAATTGAGGGTCAGCCGAGGTAATGAAATCAGCCTTCTTTCTGAAGTCAAAGAGGACCTCCTTTGCTTTCTCCACACAGTGATTTGTCATGTTTCATATTTATGTTTTTTTGTGACTTATATGAATGGTGTATAACTTTTAATAGCAGGCATTGCTTATTACATTTCTATCACATGATTATTACCAATTTGTTATGCATCTTTATTTCATGTTTCCAGACACTATGCTGATTATCACCCATTACATTTATGTCATTTAGTAGACACTCTTATCCATAGCGACTTACACAAGCAATTAAGGTTAAGTGCCTTGCTCAAGGGCATGTCAACAGATTTTTCACCTAGTCGGCTCGGGGATTCGAACCAGAAACCTTTCGGTTACTGGCCGAATGCTCTTCACCGCTAGGCTACGTGCCATGTCTACCTCCAATTTCTAAATATAGCTATAGGACTCCTGATATCTCCAGAAGTGACAAGTATAATTTCTGTCTTAATCTGTGTTGTCTAGTATGACCATCTACATTAAGTGCTGTCTGTCTTCCCAGTAGCCTACTTGGTGTGTGAACTGCTGACTGCTCATAACTTGCAGCTGATTGTTGACACATCAACCATGATTAAGGGGCAGGGCAACTAATCCTCCACCCCCTCCCTCTCTGCGGACGACTTTGTAAACACATTTTTTAAAAGGTTAACGACATCCACTCCTTATTCACTCAGCCTATTGAGTCCACTGGTCCCAATCACACAGAACTACCTTACGCTTTGACCTCTTTCTCCACTCTCTCTCCAGATGAAATCCTGCGACTCGTGAGGTCCAGCCGCCCGACAACATGCCCGCTCGACCCTATCCCCTCCTCCCTTCTCCAGACCATCTCTGGAGACCTTCTCCCATTCCTAACTTCCCCCAACTAATCCGTGGCCACTGTCTGCATCCCCTCTGACTTAAAAATTGCCAGAGTCACTCCACTGCTCAAGAAACCAACACTTGACTCCTCTCACGTCAAAAACTACAGACCGAAATCCCTTCTATCCATAACACTTGATCGTGCTGTCTCTGACCAACTCTCTTTTTGACCCTAACCAGTCAGGCTTCAAGACGTGTCAATCAACCGAGACTGCTCTCTTCTGTGTCACGGAGGCTCTTCACACTGCCAAAGCTGACTCTCTCTCTCTCCTCTGTTCTCATCCTCCTAGATCTATCCACTGCCTTCAACACCGTGAACCATCAGATCCTCCTCTCCACCCTCTCAGGGCTGGGTGTCTCAGGCTCTGAACACTCTTGGATTGCATCCTAACCTTGCAGGTTGCTCCTACCAGGTGATGTGGAGAGGGTCTGTGTCTGTACCACGTACTCTCACATCTGGTGTCCCCCAGAGCTCGGATCTAGGCCATCTCCTATTCACTCTATACACCAAGTCACTCAGCTCTGTCATATTCTCACAAGGTCTCTCCTATCATTGCTATGCCGATGACACAACTACATCTCTGCGTGCCTGGCAGATATCTCAGCTTGGATGTCAGCCCACCACCTCAAGCTTAACAGAGCTGAGTGACTTGGTGTATAGAGAGAAGAGGGCCTTGAACTGAGCCCTGGGGGACACGAGTCGTGAGAGTACGTGGTGCAGACACAGACGGAGCTGCTCTTCCTCCCGGGTAAGGCCTGCCAGTTTCAAGACCTTTCCATTATTGTTGAGAACTCCAGGCTCTGTCGTAGCCGGCCGCGACCGGGAGACCGATGGGGCGGTGCACAATTGGCCCAGCATCGTCCAGGGTAGGGGAGGGAATGGGCAGCAGGGATGTTGGTAGAGCATGGCGTTTGCAACGCCAGGGTTGTGGGTTTGTTTCCCACAGAGGACCAGTATGAAAAAAATATATAATGTATGCACTCACTAACTGTAAGTCGCTCTGGATAAGAGCGTCTGCTAAATGACTAAAATGTAAATGTAACTCCACAGTGTTTCCCTCCCAGAGTGAAAAGAACCTTGGCGTGACCCTGGACAACACCCTGTCATTCTCTGCAAACATCAAATTAGTGACTCGCTCTGCAGGTTCATGCTCTACAACATCTGTAGAGTACGACCCTACCTCACACAGGAAGCGACGCAGGTCCTAATTCAGACACTTGACATCTCCCTTATGGACTACTGCAACTCGCTGTTGGCTGGGCTCCCCACTTGTGCCATCAAACCCCTGCAATTTATATACAGAATGACGCAGCCCGCCTGGTGTTCAACCTTCCCAAGTTCTCCCATGTCACCACGCTCCTACGCACACTCCACTGGCTTCCAGTCAAAGCTTGCATCCACTACAAGACCATTGTACCTGTCTACGGAGCAGCAAGAGGAACTGCCCCTCCTACATTCAGGTTATGCTCAAACCCTACACCCCAACCCGAGGACTCTGTTCTGCCACCTCTGTTCTCTTTGCCCTCCCACCCCTACAGGAGGGCAGCTCTCGCTCAGCCCAGTCTATGCTCTTCTCGCTCCTGGCACCCCAATGGTGGAACCAGCTTCCCCCTGAGACTGTGGCCCCATCCAAAATTACTCCCAGAGAGGGCCAATCAGGCAGGATACACGCCACCCACTTTGCCAAAGCACAGCCCCCAGACCACTCAAGGGAAATCAACAGAAAATAAACTACCCTGACACAAGGCCGAGTATAGCCCAGGAAGATCTCACCCACCACACTAGCCCTAGGGGGACGCATAATCGGACAGGACGATCACGCCAGTGACTCAACCCACCCAAGGGAGTCGAGTGCAGCGAACAAAGCCTGGGATGACGTGATGCACTCTCATAGGGACGGCATGGGACAGCGTGAACATGCCAGTGACTCGGCCTCTGTAATAGGGTCAGAGGCAGGGAATCCCAAGAAAGAGTGGGGAGCTGGGAAGGCAGAGACAGCAAGGCTGGTTCCTCTCGCCCGTACCTTGCCGTTCACCTTCACACCCCTGAGCCAGACTACACTCAATCATAGGACCTACTGAAGAGAGGAGTCTTCAGTAAAGACTTAAAAGGTTGAGACCGAGTCTGATTCTCTCACATGGATCGGCAGACCATCCCATAAAAGAGGAGCTCTATAGGAGAAAGCCCTGTCTCAAGCTGTTTGATTAGAAATTATAGGGACGATAAGGAGGCCTGCGTCAAGACTGTAGCGTACATGTAGGTAGGTACGGCAGGACCAAATCAGAGAGATAAGTAGGAGCAAGTCCATGCAATGCTTTGTAGGTTAACAGTAAACCCTTGAAATCAGCCCTAGCCTTAACAGGAAGCCAGAGGCTAGCACTGGAGTAATATGATAAAATTTTGGTGTTCTAGTCAAAACATCTAACAAGAAATGGGAGACTTGGGGCTGAATGGAGGGTAACATAGGTGTCTGAAGAGATGGTTGGTGAGTCTGGTTTTAAATATGCAAATGTTGTGATGGATGTTCCAGGAGTTTCAGAGGAGTACAGCTGAGCTGAAGGCACTGAAGACAAGGTCCCCAATGGCCAGGAGTCTGGTGTTGGGGGTGATAAGGAAGCCGGAGTCAGATGAGTAGAGTGATTGATAGGGGATTTAGGTGTGCAGCATGTCAGAGTAAAAGGAAGAGCCAGGACATGGAGAGATTTGTAGGTGAGCATTGGAGTGTGGATGTGATGTTTTCCCAGGTTTTGGTGCAGATCCAGTGGTGTGAAATAAAGGATCCAAGGATAGAGCGAACAACAATGGTCTTTTAATGGTTTAACAGCATTCAGACAATGTGCACAATGGTGAGAAGTACAGCATACAGCCTGCATGCAAAGTTTTCCAATGGTCCGCAGCCTTACTTTGTACCATAATCAGAGAAGGACCCAGAGGAGGGAAAACAAAAGTGTGTGCAATGTGTCTCCGTCGATACCCTGTAAACAATACAAAGTTTCTGTAAGGTGCCTAGGTCATGTGATCAAGGCGCTATTGAAATTCTAAGTAAAAAATAATGGACAGTTGAAATGAGGTTGCTAAGTCACGTGGTTGAAGAGCTATTTACATTTTTACGTTAAAAATATTTATATAAAATTGTGTAAGCGCTTTAGGGTGTGCAAATGTGTGTCCGTACCCTTTGAACATTTCAACGTTGGTTTGAGGTGTATAGGTTATATGGTCAAGGAGCTACTGAATTTTAAGTGATTTTGTATAAATATATAAACAAATTAGGAATCATTTTATGAGAACTAAAGGGTGTACAATATGCCTCTCTATATAAGGAATAATGGACAGTTGAAATGAGGTTACTAAATCACTTGTTTGAAGAGCTATTGAAATTTTAACGTTTCTAATGTTAATATAAATTCATTTAAGTGCTTTATGGGAAAACCAAAGGGTGTGATCAAGGAGCTACTGAATTTTAAGGGATTTTTTTATAATTATATATTTTTAATATGGAATCCTTTTGTGAGAAAACTAAAGGGTGTGCAGCATGCCTCTATGTAATGAATAATGGGCAGTTGAAATTAGGTTGCAAAGTCATGTAGTGTAATAACTATTGCAATTTGAATATTGTGATCATGCACTTTGTTGATGGTCCCTAACATGTTACATTGACGGGATGCCAGGCTGCCTACACTTTTGCCTTGTCATGATGAAACTCGGGTCGGGAATCGGGATAATAAGACATGTGCAATGTTTTACACATGTTTTCCTTCATAAAGAACCTTAGGTATGTAGCTCAAATCATTTGCGAGCTATTTTAGTTTGAAGGTCCGAATGTCTGACGAATATCGAAACTGAAACCAATTTTACCAGTGTCATTCACCGACTGTCACCTCAGCTAAATGTACTTTGTCTGGGCAACAACAAATACAATGTAAAAATCCCTGTCCTAACTTTTTACCGTTATTATGGTACATCATCCCGATAGTCCCTCCAGTGTTAATGACCATGACAAGCGCTTCAGCACAGGGGTGTAATATTCATATGTGTCAGCATACTGAATTGTAATTGGATGCATTATACTGTCATATCATACTGTGCTATGATTGGTTAAGACCACCCAGGTGGTGAGGTCATTCTAAGATGATCATGGCCAGAGACACATGGACATGCAAGTTATAGCTAGTTAATAAAGAGCTACGTTTATAAATATCCTGTCGTCCTGCATTTTATTATTTTGTACAAAGCATACAAAACAAGACATGGTGTCAGAGTAAAAGGACTAAAAGATGGATTTTGCTGGAGTTCCTTCACCTCGAATGGATTGGGGGTCTACAAATCTACCCGATGCATGGCGTAAGTTCAAACAGCATGTGGAGCTGATGTTCACGGGTCCTCTGAAGGAAAGAGGAGAAGAGGAAAAGTGCAGCTACCTGCTCCTCTGGATCGGTGAAAAAGGGAGAGACATTTACAACACATGGACACTTACCGAGGCTGAATCAAAGGTACTGAAAACATACTACGATCGTTTTGAAGCATATGTTGTGCCAAAGACCAATACAATTTTCGCTAGGTACAAATTCCATGAGAAAGTACAAGGCGCTAGCGAATCGTTTGAACAGTTTGTCACTGAGCTGCGTCTGCTTGTGAAAGACTGTGATTATGCAAACAAGGATGAGATGGTCAGGGACCGTATTGTATTTGGAATACACTCACCGCGAGTGAGAGAGAAACTTTTGAATGTTGGATCAGAGTTAACGCTGGACAAAGCTATCGACATAGCCAGATCTCACGAGCTAGCACAGGTTCAGATGAAAACCATTTCAGGCGGCAGCACGAGCGCATCACGTGAACAAGCAGTGCACGCAGTCAGGCAGACATCAAAGCACACCTCCAGTGCCCAGAGAGCATGTTTCAGAACGGGGACAGACAGAACTCCAAAACAGAGCGACACAGACTCCAAACGCCCCAAAACATGTGGATATTGTGGATACAAAGTGCATGGCGAACAGGGGAATTGCCCAGCTAAAGGCAAACTGTGTACTAAATGTGGAAAATGGAATCACTTTGCAAAAGTGTGCAGAGTTTACCGTGGAAAAACAGTACATACAGTGAGTGAAGATGAAATGTCAATCAAAGAGTCAAATGCTGATGAACTGTTTATTGATTCAGTGACACAGAAAAGTCAGATATCAGAGACAGAGCAAGCCTTTGCTGACATTGAGATAGGAAGACAAGGCACAGAGCTAAAATTCAAACTAGACACTGGTGCACAAGTAAACATTATTCCTCTGAGTAAGTACAGAAGCTTGACATCTGAGTGTGAGCTGCAGCCCACCACGCGCAGACTGACTGGTTATGGTGGTGAACAGCTCCCAGTAAAAGGCACATGCACTCTCAAATGCAAATACAAGGAAAGGGACATGATGTTGGACTTTTACGTTGTTGACACTCGAGCACCTGCAGTGCTAGGTCTTAAAGCATGTTTAGACATGGACCTTATCAAGCTAGTTTTATCAGTAACAGCACCAGTAGAGATAGAGAATGTCATGGAGGAGTTTGCTGATGTTTTTACAGGAATAGGACTATTCCCAGGAGAATGTACCATTCACCTTGACCCAGACGCAACCCCTGTGGTCTACCCACCGAGAAAGATTCCACTTGCTCTCCGCGCCCGTCTGAAGAAAGAGTTGGAGAGCATGGAGCAATCTGACATCGTCACCAAGGTTACAGAACCGACGGATTGGGTCAACGCGTTAGTGGTGGTGGAGAAACCACGCACAGGCAAGCTCAGAGTATGTCTCGACCCAAGAGACTTGAACAAGGCTATCAAACGCCCCCATTACCCCTTACCGACGCTAGATGGCATCACACACAAGCTAGCGGGCGCACGCTACTTCAGTGTCATGGACGCCAGATCAGGCTACTGGGCTATCAAGCTCACAGAAGAGTCATCTAAGCTCACAACGTTCAACACACCGTTTGGACGCTACAGGTTCCGTCGCCTGCCTTTTGGGATTATCTCAGCCCAAGACGAGTTTCAGCGAAAGATTGACGAGGTGTACGAAGGCCTCGACGGAGTCGTGGCAATTGTGGACGACATCCTTGTCTATGGTCGAACCAAAGAGGAACACGACAGAAACCTCAACGCGATGCTGCAAAGGTCCCGCGAGAGAGGAGTCCGGCTCAACCCCGAGAAGAGCACAGTCGGCGCTACAGAGGTCAGCTACTTCGGACATCTTCTCACAGCGAATGGAATCAAGCCAGATCCGCAGAAGATCTCAGCCATAAAGGAAATGGAGCCACCAAAGAACCGCGCAGAGCTGGAAACAGTGCTTGGCATAGTCAACTACTTAGCCAAGTTCGCACCCAGCCTCTCCAATGCTAATGCACCCCTGCGTCAGCTGCTAAAGCAGTCCAGTGAGTTCCTCTGGGACAACCAACACGACATCACTTTCCAGAAAGTGAAAGACTTGATCACGAGAGAACCAGGACCAATCCTTGCCTACTACGACCCCAACAAAGAGCTCAGACTCCAGGTGGACGCGTCAAAGTATGGACTAGGGGCAGTGCTACTGCAAGAAGGAAAACCCATCGGCTACTCTTCCAAATCTCTCACAGACTGTGAAATCAACTACGCTCAAATCGAAAAGGAGCTGTACGCCATTCTGTTCGGATGTGTAACTCGTGACAGGATGTAAGCGTTTCCATCAGTATGTCTATGGACGACAAGTCATTGTGGAATCAGACCACAAGCCCCTCGAGTCAATCATGAGGAAACCGTTAGCCGCAGCCCCGCCAAGGCTACAGAGAATGATCCTTCAACTACAAAAATACAACTTCACAATCACTCACCGTCCAGGCAAAGACATCCCTGTCGCAGACACACTCTCCAGGAAGTTTCTTACCTACAAGAACAGCAGCCTCAGTGAAGGCATGGACATGCAGGTGCACACTGTGTACAGCAACTTACCAGTTAGTGACACAAAACTGAAGGAGATCCGAGCAGAAACAGAAAAAGACACACAACTCACACAGCTGAGGAAAGTCATACAGTCAGGATGGCCTGAGGAGAGGAGAAAATGCCCTCAGAGCGTCTCAGAGTTCTGGAACCATCGTGACGAACTATCACAGATCAACGGAATCATTTTCAAAGGAGAGAAAATCATCATTCCTACCAGTCTCAGAGAAGAGATTTTGACAAAGATCCATGCTGGACACATGGGCATGGAAAAGTGCAAACAGAGAGCACGGGACATTTTGTTTTGGCCCGGAATGTGCAAACAAATAGAGGACATGGTTGGTAAATGCCCCACCTGTCTTGAACGACGCCCCTCGAACACCAAAGAGCCAATGTTACCTCACCGTATCCCAGACCGACCCTGGCAGGTCGTGGCAACCGATCTGTTCACGTGGAACAACGAGGACTACATTATAACAGTGGACTACTACAGCAGATACTTCGAACTCGACAAGCTTCACAGCACCACATCTGCAGCTGTGATACACAAGCTGAAAGCAGCCTTTGCCAGGCATGGCATTGTAGAGACTTTAATATCTGACAATGGGCCCTGTTACAAATCAAATGAGTTTGAATCCTTCACAAAAGCATGGGAGTTCACACACGTCACCACAAGCCCACATTACCCTCAAAGTAATGGCCTTTGCTGAAAAATCTGTGCAGATCGCTAAATCACTCATGGACAAAGCAAAAGCAGACAAGAGAGACCCCTACCTCAGTCTCCTTGAATACCGCAACACTCCAGTTGACAACTTCAAATCACCAGCCCAGCTGTTGATGAGCCGCAGACTTCGCTCAATCCTTCCCAGCACCAACCAGCAGCTGCAACCTGAGGTCGTCAGCTACAAGGAAGTGCATGCAAAACGTGCACAGAGACAACAACAGCAAAAGCGATACTACGACAGGTCAGCCAGACCACTGCCACCACTGAACGACGGAGAGTCAGTTAGGATCCAGGAACATGGCTACTGGAAGCCAGCAGTCGTCATCCAACCAGCTGACACTGAACGTTCATATCTCGTTCGCACCGCAGAAGGAGCGGTGTACCGCCGCAATCGTCGTCACCTACTGAACACAAAAGAACAACACACTGACGAGATGAACTGTTCCCCTGAAAGAGAACGGGGTGGACTAAACACAGACACAACACAACATACACCATACTTACCTGCAACACCACAAGAACTGTTGACTGACACAGAAGCATGCTCAGCTTCATATCACACAAGGTCAGGAAGAGAGGTCAAGCCTAGAGCTGTCCTAGACCTGTGAAATGTCAAAGGGTGTAGGCGGATCGCTGCCCTAAAAGAGTTCCAGACTGTAAACTTGTTATTGAAAGTTAACTTGAAATGCTTTGGTATGGTATTTGTTTGATATGTTGAGATGTCATTGCTACAGTGAAAAGCTGAGTTGCTGAGAAATATTTGTTCTAAAAGTAACAGTATGCTGAATCATTGTTTGTCTGTTAGGTTGATGCAGTTGGTGCAGTTTAAATGGTTACTTACCTCGAGTTCAAACTACAGAGCATATATTCAAAAGAAACGCTTTATTGTTCTACATATTTTTTCTTTTTTTTAAAAGAAGGGGGATGTAATATTCATATGTGTCAGCATACTGAATTGTAATTGGATGCATTATACTGTCATATCATACTGTGCTATGATTGGTTAAGACCACCCAGGTGGTGAGGTCATTCTAAGATGATCATGGCCAGAGACACATGGACATGCAAGTTATAGCTAGTTAATAAAGAGCTACGTTTATAAATATCCTGTCGTCCTGCATTTTATTATTTTGTACAAAGCATACAAAACAAGACAAGGGGCACACATCCAGAGACTCAACACTGTTACTGCTCTGTCTGCCTGGCTGTGCCATCTTGCTCCGGTGAACAGAAGTATGCGACTGGAAAAACTTGAAAAGGACAAAGCTCTAGTGATAGGGGTCATTTCTGAAGCTGGAGAGGGACTTGACGTAAACCTTTTAGATTCCGCCATGATTACTACATAGCTGGTGGCTGGGGAAGAGTGCATCATCAAAACAAGGGATGTTTGTAAAGCTACAGACCACCACCAATGACAGAGGGCGCTGTGAAGTGCCAAATGCACGGATCAGTCCACAGAGAAACCAGTCAAAAGTTTGGACACACATACTCATTCAAGGGTTTTTCTTTATTATTTATATTTTTTTTCATTGTAGAATAATAGTGAAAACTATGAAATAACACACAGGGCCAATCAGACAGGATAAAAGCAACCCACTTTGCCAAAGCACAGCCCCTAGACCACTCAAGGGAAATCAACAGACCACTAACTAACTGCCATGAGAAAAGGCAGAGTATAGCCCAGGAAGATCTCACCCACCACACTAGCCCTAGGGGGGGCGCAAAATCGGACAGGAAGATCACGCCAGTGACTCAACCCACCCAAGGGAGTCGAGTGCAGCGAACAAAGCCTGGGATGACGTGATGCGCTCTCATAGGGACGGCATAGGAGAGCGCAAACTAGCCAGTGACTCGGCCTCTATAATAGGGTCAGAGGCAGGGAATCCCAGAAAGAGTGGGGAGCTGGGAAGCCAGAGACAGCAAGTGTGGTTCCTCTCGCCAGTACCTTGCCGTTCACCTTCGCACCCCTGAGCCAGACACTCAATCATAGGACCTACTGAAGAGATGAGTCTTCAGTAAAGACTTAAAAGGTTGAGACCGAGTCTGATTCTCTCACATGGATCGGCAGACCATCCCATAAAGGAGAAAGCCCTGTCTCCAGCTGTTTGCTTAGAAATTATAGGGACAATAAGGAGGCCTGCGTCTTGTGACTGTAGCGTACATTTAGGTATTGTGATGTCACGAGAGGCTGTGTCTTGGAGGGACGTTACATCCCCCTGAGATGGCTGCAAACCCAGACAGCTATGGCTCCATCTGCTGGTATGGTCGGGAACTCCAACCCTCTATGGCCAATCTTCCCACGCAGCTGAAACCAATCAGGAGCTGATGAGCTGAAGGTTTGTTGAAGGGAAGGGACACGGTCTCCAAGCTGGGCTCTCTGGAGGACAAGAGTGCTGCACGTCCACTTCCATGAGGAATATAAGGATTTGGAGATACTTACCTTTGGGAAATACTCACCTTTGGATATATGCACCTGTGGAAATACGTGTGGGACATTTGGAAGGACGTTTTGCTGGGTTGGCCACTAGCTGCAACGTGGAATACAGTAAGGCTGGGGAAAAGTTATTTGAGCGAGGGAGAGTTATGATTTTGGATGTGGAAGAGACATCCCTGAACTGTTAACCCTTAAGAGCCACCAGAGAACAGAATTGTGTTATAATTTCGTTAGTTTCCCAAGACCTTTAATAAAATCCTTGTTTTGGTTGAACCTGGTCTCCTTGCACTACTTGAGCAACCCCGCTGAAAGCTGTGTAGCCTCTCGTGACATCACAGATGGTGGAGAATACAGGCACGCTCAAGCGTTAATAGTGCATGTCAGAGGAGGATACCGAAGGTTTGATCACCCAGTTTTCCAAGTTGGCCGTAGGCTCCCCGCCGACTGAAATGGAGGACATATTGAAAGCCCTTGTTGCTGGCCAGCAAGCCCAGATGCAAGCAAACGTGGCTCTTGGAGGAGCAAAAGAAAGCCAACCTTCTGAAGGCAGAGGAATTGCAGTTGCAGAGACAGAGGGTGGTCCAAAATACCCGCCCAATAAAGGCAAGTGACTTTATATCTAAGATGGGAGCTACCGATGACATTGAGGCATACCTGCATGCATTTGAGGCCACGGCCACTAGGGAAGCCTGGCCCAAGCAACAGTGGGTTGGTCTGTTAGCCCCCTTTCTAACCGGGGAAGCGCTGAATGCTGTCCGGGACCTGGGCCCTGACCAGGTTACTGACTATGATGCCCTGAAGTCTGAGATCCTCAGCAGATATGGACTCACAAAGTTTGGTATGGCCCAGCGCTTTCACAGCTGGACCTTCCAACCAGACCAACCTCCTCGGGCGCAGATGCATGAACTTGTCCGAATCGCAAGGAAATGGCTGGATCCGCAGAGGAATACAGCAGCGGCGGTGGTGGAGGCCGTTGTGGTGGATCGTTACCTACGCGCCCTGCCTTATGAGGCAAAACGGTTCATCAGTCAACAGGCCTTGACCACGGCTGATCTGACCGTGGAAGCTGTGGAAAAGTACCAGGCCACAGAGGAGATGCTGAATGCTTCCCAAAAGACCCCAGGAGTGCGGCCCCACCACAAATGGGAAGAACCCGTCCAAAGGACCCCAAGGTCTCGAACCCAGCCACGTCAGGACTTATCCCGGCTCCAGGGGGAGCCAGAAACCAGGCGGGTCCAAGAAGAGTACACCAGGAGGGGGAAACTCGACAGTGTTACTGGTGTGGGGAGATGGGACATATCTCCTGGCAGTGTGGGAAACCAGCCGATGAACCTATGCCCACTGCGGAGTCCTCCAGCTCAGCACCCACACACCGTGTTGCCTCGCTCTTGGGAGTCGTAGATGGCGGCCCAGATCGACCCCCCCACCTGCCCGGTAACTGTGAATCACCATGATGTGGAGGCCTTACTGGATTCTGGTAGCCGGGCCACCCTGGTGCGTAAGGATTTGGTGGGCCCAACGTGTCTGACCCCGGGGAAAGTCCTCCCAGTTTCCTGTGTCCATGGGGACACCAGAGAATACCCCATTACTGAACTTACAATGACCAGCACACGGGGAACCATACACACGACGGCGGGGGTGGTTGATTCCCTCCCCGTCCCTGTCCTAATTGGACGAGACTGCCCAGCCTTTTACCCACTCTGGAGAGAGTCTCAGGAGAGGATAACCCGAGTACCTCGGAAACGGAGAGGCAAGACTCATCCTGGGAAGGCTCCGGTGCAATCCTCCGAGTTACTCACTCCCGCCCGGGCTCTGATAGGGATGGCAGGTGCCCAGACCGACACCGAGACTGGTCCGGATACGGGAGAAGAGAACGCAGCCCAGGAAAGTGCTCCGTTCTCCAGTGAAGAAGACGTCCCAGGCACCCAAGAGCTTCCCCCTCTCACAGGCCAGTATGGTACGGCTCAATTACAAGATCCTACTCTTGCAAATGCCTTAAGAAATGTGCAGGTATTAGAAGGTGTAGTGTTAGGTGATAAGACAACCCCTACTTACCCCCCATTTCGCAGTAAACCGGGGGTTAGTATATCAGATAGTCAAGAAAAATGAGGAAGTGCATGAACAGCTCCTCGTGCCACAGCCCTATCGGGCCACAGTACTCAACCTAGCCCACACACACCCGCTAGGGGCCCACTTGGGGGTAGAGAAGACTAAGGAAAGAATCATGCAACGTTTCTTTTGGCCAGGAGTACACAAAGAGATAGAGAACTACTGCCGTAGTTGCCCTGAGTGTCAGCAGGTTGCGCCAAAGCCCACATATAGAAACCCGCTCATTCCCTTGCCCATTATCGAAACTCCTTTTGAGAGGATTGGATTAGACATAGTCGGGCCCTTACCGAAAAGTGCCAGGGGACATCAATACATTCTGGTCATTCTGGACTATGCGTCCCGGTACCCGGAGGCCATTCCGCTGAGGAAGGCTACATCCAGACAAATCGCCAAGGAGCTGTTCCGTCTCTCAACTAGTCTGGGAATCCCAAAAGAGATATTGACGGACCAAGGGACTCCATTCATGTCCAGGGTGATGAAAGAACTCTGTGCTTTACTGAAAATCAAACAGCTGAGAACCTCGGTCTACCACCCCCAGACAGATGGCCTAGTCGAACGTTTTAACAAAACACTAAAATCCATGCTGCGGAAAGCGGTAGGGGAAGATGGGCGCAACTGGGATCAGCTGTTACCATACATATTATTTGCGGTGAGAGAGGTACCTCAGTCTTCTACTGGTTTTTCACCCTTTGAGCTCTTGCTTTCCTACAGACCCAGAGGACTGCTCGACATCGCCAAGGAGGCCTGGGAGGAGCAGCCATGCCAACAGCGGACACTGATCGACCATGTAGGGGCTATGAGGGAGAGAATGAAGGCCATCTATCCCATGATGCGGGAACACATGGAGGCCAGTCAGCGGCAACAGCAAGCCTCCTACAACAGATCTGCTCAGCCCAGGGAGTTTAAGCCGGGGACAGAGTGCTGGTCCTGGTGCCAACCGTTGAGTGCAAATTCCTGGCAACCTGGCAAGGACCATATGAGGTCATTGAACGCATGGGAGAAGTAAACTACAAGGTGAGGCAACCAGATAAAAGGAAAACTGAGCAGATTTATCATGTTAACCTTTTAAAGAAGTGGCACGCCAGAGAGGCGCTGTTCAGCTCTCTACCCCCCACAGAGACCCAGGAACCGGCGCGAGAAGAGGTTCAGCTGGGTCCAAATCTGTCCCCACATCAACGACAGATGGCCCTGGAACTCGTGGAGCAGAACCAGGATGTCTTCTCCTCCCTTCCCCGGTCACACAGAGGTGGTCCAACATGAGATCCGCACCATGCCTGGCCGAACGGTAAACCAGCGCCCGTACCGCGTGCCAGAGGCTCGTAAAGTGGTTATACAGAAGGAGGTAAGGAAGATGCGGGAGTTGGGAGTAATCGAAGAGTCCCACAGTGCCTGGGCAAGTCCCATCGTACTAGTTCCCAAGCCAGACGGTTCAGTACGATTTTGTAATGACTATCGAAAGTTGAATGAAGTGTCTGAATTTGATGCATACCCAATGCCTCGTGTCGATGATTTAATAGACTCCTTGGGGGCATGCTCGTTTCCTAACCACTCTTGATCTCACAAAAGGCTACTGGCAGGTGCCCTTGACCCCCGGCGTCTAAGGAGAAGACAGCCTTTGCCACCCCGGGAGGGGCTCTACCAGTATACCCGACTTCCGTTTGGTCTCCACGGGGCACCTGCCACGTTCCAACGCCTGATGGATCGAGTCCTTGCGCCCCCACAAGAGGCAATGCAGCGGCTTATTTGGATGATGTGGTTATACAAAGTCAGGATTGGGCCAGCCACCTACCCCGGGTACAAGCGGTGCTGGATTCGCTCAGGGAAGCAGGGCTCACGGCAAACCCGAAGAAGTGCAAGGTGGCCTTCAGTGAGACAAACTACCTGGGGTACACCATTGGGCGGGGGTTGGTCAAACCACAGGAAGCCAAACTCGGGCCATACAGGACTGGCCGCAGCCCATCAACAAGAAGCAAGTAAGGTCATTTTTGGGCCTCGCTGGCTACTATAGATGCTTTATTGCAGATTTTGCTACCATAGCTGCACCGTTGACGGAGCTGACGACCAAACGCCACTCACGAATGGTGAAGTGGAACCCTGCGGCGGAGGCGGCTTTCCTCAACCTGAAGCGAGCACTCTGCTCCAGTCCGATCCTGGTGGCACCAGACTTCAAGAAGGAATTCATTGTCCAAGCGGATGCTTCGGAGGTGGGTCTGGGTGCTGTCCTCACCCAGGCACATGACGGGGAAGAACATCCCATTCTCTACCTAAGCAGAAAGTTACTTCCAAGAGAGAAGAACTATTCAACGGTGGAGAAAGAATGTCTGGCGGTAGTCTGGGCCCTGGAGTCCCTTCGGTTCTATCTCCTGGGCCGACGTTTCATGGTGGTATCTGATCACGCCCCTCTGCAGTGGATGGCCAAGAACAAGGAATCAAACAGTAGAGTAACCAGATGGTTTTTGAGCTTGCAACCGTTTAACTTTTCTGTTGTCCACAGGGCTGGCAAGCACCACGGAAATGCGGACGCCCTCTCCCGGCGTGATGCCTTCTTCGCTGCCTTTACCCCGACGAGGACGTCGGTCCCGAGGAGGGGGATGTGTGATGTCACGAGAGGCTGTGTCTTGGAGGGACGTTACATCCCCCTGAGATGGCTGCAAACCCAGACAGCTATGGCTCCATCTGCTGGTATGGTCGGGAACTCCAACCCTCTATGGCCAATCTTCCCACGCAGCTGAAACCAATCAGGAGCTGATGAGCTGAAGGTTTGTTGAAGGGAAGGGACACGGTCTCCAAGCTGGGCTCTCTGGAGGACAAGAGTGCTGCACGTCCACTTCCATGAGGAATATAAGGATTTGGAGATACTTAGCTTTGGGAAATACTCACCTTTGGATATATGCACCTGTGGAAATACGTGTGGGACATTTGGAAGGACGTTTTGCTGGGTTGGCCACTAGCTGCAACGTGGAATACAGTAAGGCTGGGGAAAAGTTATTTGAGCGAGGGAGAGTTATGATTTTGGATGTGGAAGAGACATCCCTGAACTGTTAACCCTTAAGAGCCACCAGAGAACATAATTGTGTTATAATTTCGTTAGTTTCCCAAGACCTTTAATAAAATCCTTGTTTTGGTTGAACCTGGTCTCCTTGCACTACTTGAGCAACCCCGCTGAAAGCTGTGTAGCCTCTCGTGACATCACAGAATGTACGGCAGGACCAAATCAGAGGGATAAGTAGCAGCAACTCCATGCAATGCTTTGTAGGTAAAAAGTAAAACCTTGAAATCAGCCCGCAGCCTTAATTTGTACCATAACAACAGCGAAGGACCCAGAGGAGGGAGAACACTTTCTTTTGCCCTCCTCCTGCTAGCCCATCAGAATGCCTGCAAACAGTTTGAAAATTCTGTACCCTTCAGGGTGAGCACTGAAGCAACAGAATTCTGAACATATTGAAGAGGGTTGACACAGAGGCTTTAGGAATGAGCTATGCAGTAGTCCAGGTAAGAGGTGACAATCAGACAAACTGTTCAACACAATACTATTCAGATTGCCCAAAACCTCGTGGTCCAACTTTTCAGAGCAGAAAGTCATATTGTTGTGTGAAACTGAGGGAGTCAGAGAGTTGGGGCTCTAATGTTGTGCTTTATTGGAAAACCAAAGGGTGTGCAATGTGTCTCCATCCATACCCTGTAAACAATACAACGTTTGTGTAAGGTGCCTAGGTCATGTGTTCAAAGCGCTATTGAAATTCAAATAAAAAAATAATGGACAGTTGAAATGAGGTTGCTAAGTCACGTGGTTGAAGAGCTACTGACATTTTAAAGTTTAAAATATTTATATAAAATTATGTAAGCGCTTTATGGGAAAACCAAAGGGTGTGAAAATGTGTGTCCCTACGCTTTCAACATTCCAATGTCGGTTTGACGTGTCTAGGTCACATGGTCAAGGAGCTACTGAATTTTAAGTGATTTCCTTATCTATATATACAAATTAGGAATCATTTCATGAGAACTAAAGGGTGTGCAACATGCCTCTCTATATAAGGAATAATGGACAGTTGAAATGAGGTTACTAAATCACATGTTTGAAGAGCTATTAAAATGTTAACATTTCTAAGGTTTATGGGGAAACCAAAGGGTGTGATCAAGGAGCTATTGAATTTTAAGTGATTTTTTATCATTATATATTTTTATAAGAGTGCATCCTCTATGTAAGGAATAATGGACAGTTGAAATTAGTCTGCTAAGTCATCTGGTGTAATAACTATTAAAATTTGAATATGTGGTCCTCTGTAGCTCAATTGGTAGAGCATGGCGCTTGTAACGCCAGGGTAGTGGGTTCGATCCCGGGACCACCCATACGCAACAATGTATGCACACATGACTGTAAGTCGCTTTGGATAAAAGCGTCTGCTAAATGGCATATTATTATTATAATAATATTGTGATCATGCACTTTGTTGACGGTCCCTAACTTGTTACATTTACGGGATGCCAGGCTGCCTACACCGTTGCCTTGTCATGATGAAACTCGGGTCGGGAATCGGGATAATAAGACATGTGCAATGTTTTACACATGTTTTCCTTCATAAAGAACCTTAGGTATGTAGCTCAAATCATTTGCAAGCTATTTTAGTTTGAAGGTCCGAATGTCTGACGAATATCGAAACTGAAACCAATTTTACCAGTGTCATTCACCGACTGTCACCTCAGCTAAATGTACTTTGTCTGGGCAACAACAAATACAATGTAAAAATCCCTGTCCTAACTTTTTTACCGTTATTATGGTACATCATCCCGATAGTCCCTCCAGTGTTAATGACCATGACAAGCGCTTCAGCACAGGGGCTCACATCCAGAGACTCAACACTGTTACTGCTCTGTCGGCCTGGCTGTGCCATCTTGCTCCGGTGAACAGAAGTCTGCGACTGGAAAAAATCAGGCTGATCAAGTTGGCTCAAACTTGAATAGGACAAAGCTCTAGTGAGAGGGGTCATTTCTGAAGCTGGAGAGGGACTTCACGTAAACCTTTTAGATTCCGCCATGATTACTACATAGCTGGTGGCTGGGGAAGAGTGCATCATCAAAACAAGGGATGTTTGTAAAGCTACAGACCACCACCAATGACAGAGGGCGCTGTGAAGTGCCAAATGCACGGATCAGTCCACAGGGAAACCAGTCAAAAGTTTGGACACACATACTCATTCAAGGGTTTTTCTTTATTATTTATATTTTTTTCATTGTAGAATAATAGTGAAAACTATGAAATAACACACAGGGCCAATCAGACAGGATAAAAGCCACCCACTTTGCCAAAGCACAGCCCCTAGACCACTCAAGGGAAATCAACAGACCACTAACTAACTGCCATGAGAAAAGGCAGAGTATAGCCCAGGAAGATCTCACCCACCACACTAGCCCTAGGGGGGGTGCAAAATCGGACAGGAAGATCACGCCAGTGACTCAACCCACCCAAGGGAGTCGAGTGCAGCGAACAAAGCATGGGATGACGTGATGCGCTCTCATAGGGACGGCATAGGAGAGCGCAAACAAGCCAGTGACTCGGCCTCTATAATAGGGTCAGAGGCAGGGAATCCCAGAAAGAGTGGGGAGCTGGGAAGCCAGAGACAGCAAGGGTGGTTCCTCTCGCCAGTACCTTGCCGTTCACCTTCGCACCCCTAAGCCAGACACTCAATCATAGGACCTACTGAAGAGATGAGTCTTCAGTAAAGACTTAAAAGGTTGAGACCGAGTCTGATTCTCTCACATGGATCGGCAGACCATCCCATAAAGGAGAAAGCCCTGTCTCCAGCTGTTTGCTTAGAAATTATAGGGACAATAAGGAGGCCTGCGTCTTGTGACTGTAGCGTACATTTAGGTATGTACGGCAGGACCAAATCAGAGGGATAAGTAGCAGCAACTCCATGCAATGCTTTGTAGGTAAAAAGTAAAACCTTGAAATCAGCCCGCAGCCTTAATTTGTACCATAACAACAGAGAAGGACCCAGAGGAGGGAGAACACTTTCTTTTGCCCTCCTGCTAGCCCATCAGAATGCCTGCAAACAGTTTGAAAATTCTGTACCCTTCAGGGTGAGCACTGAAGCAACAGAATTCTGAACATATTGAAGAGGGTTGACACAGAGGCTTTAGGAATGAGCTATGCAGTAGTCCAGGTAAGAGGTGACAATCAGACAAACTGTTCAACACAATACTATTCAGATTGCCCAAAACCTCGTGGTCCAACTTTTCAGAGCAGAAAGTCATATTGTTGTGTGAAACTGAGGGAGTCAGAGAGTTGGGGCTCTAATGTTGTGCTTTATTGGAAAACCAAAGGGTGTGCAATGTGTCTCCATCCATACCCTGTAAACAATACAACGTTTGTGTAAGGTGCCTAGGTCATGTGTTCAAAGCGCTATTGAAATTCGAAAAAAATAAATAATGGACAGTTTAAATGAGGTTGCTAAGTCACGTGGTTGAAGAGCTACTGACATTTAAAAGTTTTAAATATTTATATAAAATTGTGTAAGCGCTTTATGGGAAAACCAAAGGGTGTGAAAATGTGTGTCCCTACGCTTTCAACATTCCAATGTCGGTTTGAGGTGTCTAGGTCACATGGTCAAGGAGCTACTGAATTTTAAGTGATTTCCTTATCTATATATACAAATTAGGAATCATTTCATGAGAACTAAAGGGTGTGCAACATGCCTCTCTATATAAGGAATAGTGGACAGTTGAAATTAGGTTACTAAATCACATGTTTGAAGAGCTATTAAAATGTTAACATTTCTAAGGTTTATGGGGAAACCAAAGGGTGTGATCAAGGAGCTATTGCATTTTAAGTGATTTTTTATCATTATATATTTTTATAAGAGTGCATCCTCTATGTAAGGAATAATGGACAGTTGAAATTAGTCTGCTAAGTCATCTGGTGTAATAACTATTAAAATTTGAATATGTGGTCCTCTGTAGCTCAATTGGTAGAGCATGGCGCTTTGTAACGCCAGGGTAGTGGGTTCGATCCCGGGACCACCCATACGCAACAATGTATGCACACATGACTGTAAGTCGCTTTGGATAAAAGCGTCTGCTAAATGGCATATTATTATTATAATAATATTGTGATCATGCACTTTGTTGACGGTCCCTAACTTGTTACATTTACGGGATGCCAGGCTGCCTACACCGTTGCCTTGTCATGATGAAACTCGGGTCGGGAATCGGGATAATAAGACATGTGCAATGTTTTACACATGTTTTCCTTCATAAAGAACCTTAGGTATGTAGCTCAAATCATTTGCAAGCTATTTTAGTTTGAAGGTCCGAATGTCTGACGAATATCGAAACTGAAACCAATTTTACCAGTGTCATTCACCGACTGTCACCTCAGCTAAATGTAATTTGTCTGGGCAACAACAAATACAATGTAAAAATCCCTGTCCTAACTTTTTACCGTTATTATGGTACATCATCCCGATAGTCCCTCCAGTGTTAATGACCATGACAAGCGCTTCAGCACAGGGGCTCACATCCAGAGACTCAACACTGTTACTGCTCTGTCGGCCTGGCTGTGCCATCTTGCTCCGGTGAACAGAAGTCTGCGACTGGAAAAAATCAGGCTGATCAAGTTGGCTCAAACTTGAATAGGACAAAGCTCTAGTGAGAGGGGTCATTTCTGAAGCTGGAGAGGGACTTGACGTAAACCTTTTAGATTCCGCCATGATTACTAGATAGCTGGTGGCTGGGGAAGAGTGCATCATCAAAACAAGGGATGTTTGTAAAGCTACAGACCACCACCAATGACAGAGGGCGCTGTGAAGTGCCAAATGCACGGATCAGTCCACAGAGAAACCAGTCAAAAGTTTGGACACATACTCATTCAAGGGTTTTTCTTTATTATTTATATTTTTTCATTGTAGAATAATAGTGAAAACTATGAAATAACACACAGGGCCAATCAGACAGGATAAAAGCCACCCACTTTGCCAAAGCACAGCCCCTAGACCACTCAAGGGAAATCAACAGACCTCTAACTTACTGCCATGAGAAAAGGCAGAGTATAGCCCAGGAAGATCTCACCCACCACACTAGCCCTAGGGGGCGCAAAATCGGACAGGAAGATCACGCCAGTGACTCAACCCACCCAAGGGAGTCGAGTGCAGCGAACAAAGCCTGGGATGACGTGATGCGCTCTCATAGGGACGGCATAGGAGAGCGCAAACAAGCCAGTGACTCGGCCTCTATAATAGGGTCAGAGGCAGGGAATCCCAGAAAGAGAGGGGAGCTGGGAAGCCAGAGACAGCAAGGGTGGTTCCTCTCGCCAGTACCTTGCCGTTCACCTTCGCACCCCTGAGCCAGACACTCAATCATAGGACCTACTGAAGAGATGAGTCTTCAGTAAAGACTTAAAAGGTTGAGACCGAGTCTGATTCTCTCACATGGATCGGCAGACCATCCCATAAAGGAGAAAGCCCTGTCTCCAGCTGTTTGCTTAGAAATTATAGGGACAATAAGGAGGCCTGCGTCTTGTGACTGTAGCGTACATTTAGGTATGTACGGCAGGACCAAATCAGAGGGATAAGTAGCAGCAACTCCATGCAATGCTTTGTAGGTAAAAAGTAAAACCTTGAAATCAGCCCGCAGCCTTAATTTGTACCATAACAACAGAGAAGGACCCAGAGGAGGGAGAACACTTTCTTTTGCCCTCCTGCTAGCCCATCAGAATGCCTGCAAACAGTTTGAAAATTCTGTACCCTTCAGGGTGAGCACTGAAGCAACAGAATTCTGAACATATTGAAGAGGGTTGACACAGAGGCTTTAGGAATGAGCTATGCAGTAGTCCAGGTAAGAGGTGACAATCAGACAAACTGTTCAACACAATACTATTCAGATTGCCCAAAACCTCGTGGTCCAACTTTTCAGAGCAGAAAGTCATATTGTTGTGTGAAACTGAGGGAGTCAGAGAGTTGGGGCTCTAATGTTGTGCTTTATTGGAAAACCAAAGGGTGTGCAATGTGTCTCCATCCATACCCTGTAAACAATACAACGTTTGTGTAAGGTGCCTAGGTCATGTGTTCAAAGCGCCTATTGAAATTCGAAAAAAAATTAATAATGGACAGTTGAAATGAGGTTGCTAAGTCACGTGGTTGAAGAGCTACTGACATTTAAAAGTTTTAAATATTTATATAAAATTGTGTAAGCGCTTTATGGGAAAACCAAAGGGTGTGAAAATGTGTGTCCCTACGCTTTCAACATTCCAATGTCGGTTTGAGGTGTCTAGGTCACATGGTCAAGGAGCTACTGAATTTTAAGTGATTTCCTTATCTATATATACAAATTAGGAATCATTTCATGAGAACTAAAGGGTGTGCAACATGCCTCTCTATATAAGGAATAGTGGACAGTTGAAATTAGGTTACTAAATCACATGTTTGAAGAGCTATTAAAATGTTAACATTTCTAAGGTTTATGGGGAAACCAAAGGGTGTGATCAAGGAGCTATTGCATTTTAAGTGATTTTTTATCATTATATATTTTTATAAGAGTGCATCCTCTATGTAAGGAATAATGGACAGTTGAAATTAGTCTGCTAAGTCATCTGGTGTAATAACTATTAAAATTTGAATATGTGGTCCTCTGTAGCTCAATTGGTAGAGCATGGCGCTTGTAACGCCAGGGTAGTGGGTTCGATCCCCGGGACCACCCATACGCAACAATGTATGCACACATGACTGTAAGTCGCTTGGATAAAAGCGTCTGCTAAATGGCATATTATTATTATAATAATATTGTGATCATGCACTTTGTTGACGGTCCCTAACTTGTTACATTTACGGGATGCCAGGCTGCCTACACCGTTGCCTTGTCATGATGAAACTCGGGTCGGGAATCGGGATAATAAGACATGTGCAATGTTTTACACTGTTTTCCTTCATAAAGAACCTTAGGTATGTAGCTCAAATCATTTGCAAGCTATTTTAGTTTGAAGGTCCGAATGTCTGACGAATATCGAAACTGAAACCAATTTTACCAGTGTCATTCACCGACTGTCACCTCAGCTAAATGTAATTTGTCTGGGCAACAACAAATACAATGTAAAAATCCCTGTCCTAACTTTTTACCGTTATTATGGTACATCATCCCGATAGTCCCTCCAGTGTTAATGACCATGACAAGCGCTTCAGCACAGGGGCTCACATCCAGAGACTCAACACTGTTACTGCTCTGTCGGCCTGGCTGTGCCATCTTGCTCCGGTGAACAGAAGTCTGCGACTGGAAAAAATCAGGCTGATCAAGTTGGCTCAAACTTGAATAGGACAAAGCTCTAGTGAGAGGGGTCATTTCTGAAGCTGGAGAGGGACTTGACGTAAACCTTTTAGATTCCGCCATGATTACTAGATAGCTGGTGGCTGGGGAAGAGTGCATCATCAAAACAAGGGATGTTTGTAAAGCTACAGACCACCACCAATGACAGAGGGCGCTGTGAAGTGCCAAATGCACGGATCAGTCCACAGAGAAACCAGTCAAAAGTTTGGACACACATACTCATTCAAGGGTTTTTCTTTATTATTTATATTTTTTTCATTGTAGAATAATAGTGAAAACTATGAAATAACACACAGGGCCAATCAGACAGGATAAAAGCCACCCACTTTGCCAAAGCACAGCCCCTAGACCACTCAAGGGAAATCAACAGACCTCTAACTTACTGCCATGAGAAAAGGCAGAGTATAGCCCAGGAAGATCTCACCCACCACACTAGCCCTAGGGGGCGCAAAATCGGACAGGAAGATCACGCCAGTGACTCAACCCACCCAAGGGAGTCGAGTGCAGCGAACAAAGCCTGGGATGACGTGATGCGCTCTCATAGGGACGGCATAGGAGAGCGCAAACAAGCCAGTGACTCGGCCTCTATAATAGGGTCAGAGGCAGGGAATCCCAGAAAGAGAGGGGAGCTGGGAAGCCAGAGACAGCAAGGGTGGTTCCTCTCGCCAGTACCTTGCCGTTCACCTTCGCACCCCTGAGCCAGACACTCAATCATAGGACCTACTGAAGAGATGAGTCTTCAGTAAAGACTTAAAAGGTTGAGACCGAGTCTGATTCTCTCACATGGATCGGCAGACCATCCCATAAAGGAGAAAGCCCTGTCTCCAGCTGTTTGCTTAGAAATTATAGGGACAATAAGGAGGCCTGCGTCTTGTGACTGTAGCGTACATTTAGGTATGTACGGCAGGACCAAATCAGAGGGATAAGTAGCAGCAACTCCATGCAATGCTTTGTAGGTAAAAAGTAAAACCTTGAAATCAGCCCGCAGCCTTAATTTGTACCATAACAACAGAGAAGGACCCAGAGGAGGGAGAACACTTTCTTTTGCCCTCCTGCTAGCCCATCAGAATGCCTGCAAACAGTTTGAAAATTCTGTACCCTTCAGGGTGAGCACTGAAGCAACAGAATTCTGAACATATTGAAGAGGGTTGACACAGAGGCTTTAGGAATGAGCTATGCAGTAGTCCAGGTAAGAGGTGACAATCAGACAAACTGTTCAACACAATACTATTCAGATTGCCCAAAACCTCGTGGTCCAACTTTTCAGAGCAGAAAGTCATATTGTTGTGTGAAACTGAGGGAGTCAGAGAGTTGGGGCTCTAATGTTGTGCTTTATTGGAAAACCAAAGGGTGTGCAATGTGTCTCCATCCATACCCTGTAAACAATACAACGTTTGTGTAAGGTGCCTAGGTCATGTGTTCAAAGCGCTATTGAAATTCGAAAAAAATTAATAATGGACAGTTGAAATGAGGTTGCTAAGTCACGTGGTTGAAGAGCTACTGACATTTAAAAGTTTTAAATATTTATAAAAATTGTGTAAGCGCTTTATGGGAAAACCAAAGGGTGTGAAAATGTGTGTCCCTACGCTTTCAACATTCCAATGTCGGTTTGAGGTGTCTAGGTCACATGGTCAAGGAGCTACTGAATTTTAAGTGATTTCCTTATCTATATATACAAATTAGGAATCATTTCATGAGAACTAAAGGGTGTGCAACATGCCTCTCTATATAAGGAATAGTGGACAGTTGAAATTAGGTTACTAAATCACATGTTTGAAGAGCTATTAAAATGTTAACATTTCTAAGGTTTATGGGGAAACCAAAGGGTGTGATCAAGGAGCTATTGCATTTTAAGTGATTTTTTATCATTATATATTTTTATAAGAGTGCATCCTCTATGTAAGGAATAATGGACAGTTGAAATTAGTCTGCTAAGTCATCTGGTGTAATAACTATTAAAATTTGAATATGTGGTCCTCTGTAGCTCAATTGGTAGAGCATGGCGCTTGTAACGCCAGGGTAGTGGGTTCGATCCCCGGGACCACCCATACGCAACAATGTATGCACACATGACTGTAAGTCGCTTTGGATAAAAGCGTCTGCTAAATGGCATATTATTATTATAATAATATTGTGATCATGCACTTTGTTGACGGTCCCTAACTTGTTACATTTACGGGATGCCAGGCTGCCTACACCGTTGCCTTGTCATGATGAAACTCGGGTCAGGAATCGGGATAATAAGACATGTGCAATGTTTTACACATGTTTTCCTTCATAAAGAACCTTAGGTATGTAGCTCAAATCATTTGCAAGCTATTTTAGTTTGAAGGTCCGAATGTCTGACGAATATCGAAACTGAAACCAATTTTACCAGTGTCATTCACCGACTGTCACCTCAGCTAAATGTAATTTGTCTGGGCAACAACAAATACAATGTAAAAATCCCTGTCCTAACTTTTTACCGTTATTATGGTACATCATCCCGATAGTCCCTCCAGTGTTAATGACCATGACAAGCGCTTCAGCACAGGGGCTCACATCCAGAGACTCAACACTGTTACTGCTCTGTCGGCCTGGCTGTGCCATCTTGCTCCGGTGAACAGAAGTCTGCGACTGGAAAAAATCAGGCTGATCAAGTTGGCTCAAACTTGAATAGGACAAAGCTCTAGTGAGAGGGGTCATTTCTGAAGCTGGAGAGGGACTTGACGTAAACCTTTTAGATTCCGCCATGATTACTAGATAGCTGGTGGCTGGGGAAGAGTGCATCATCAAAACAAGGGATGTTTGTAAAGCTACAGACCACCACCAATGACAGAGGGCGCTGTGAAGTGCCAAATGCACGGATCAGTCCACAGAGAAACCAGTCAAAAGTTTGGACACACATACTCATTCAAGGGTTTTTCTTTATTATTTATATTTTTTTCATTGTAGAATAATAGTGAAAACTATGAAATAACACACAGGGCCAATCAGACAGGATAAAAGCCACCCACTTTGCCAAAGCACAGCCCCTAGACCACTCAAGGGAAATCAACAGACCTCTAACTTACTGCCATGAGAAAAGGCAGAGTATAGCCCAGGAAGATCTCACCCACCACACTAGCCCTAGGGGGGGCGCAAAATCGGACAGGAAGATCACGCCAGTGACTCAACCCACCCAAGGGAGTCGAGTGCAGCGAACAAAGCCTGGGATGACGTGATGCGCTCTCATAGGGACGGCATAGGAGAGCGCAAACAAGCCAGTGACTCGGCCTCTATAATAGGGTCAGAGGCAGGGAATCCCAGAAAGAGAGGGGAGCTGGGAAGCCAGAGACAGCAAGGGTGGTTCCTCTCGCCAGTACCTTGCCGTTCACCTTCGCACCCCCTGAGCCAGACACTCAATCATAGGACCTACTGAAGAGATGAGTCTTCAGTAAAGACTTAAAAGGTTGAGACCGAGTCTGATTCTCTCACATGGATCGGCAGACCATCCCATAAAGGAGAAAGCCCTGTCTCCAGCTGTTTGCTTAGAAATTATAGGGACAATAAGGAGGCCTGCGTCTTGTGACTGTAGCGTACATTTAGGTATGTACGGCAGGACCAAATCAGAGGGATAAGTAGCAGCAACTCCATGCAATGCTTTGTAGGTAAAAAGTAAAACCTTGAAATCAGCCCGCAGCCTTAATTTGTACCATAACAACAGAGAAGGACCCAGAGGAGGGAGAACACTTTCTTTTGCCCTCCTGCTAGCCCATCAGAATGCCTGCAAACAGTTTGAAAATTCTGTACCCTTCAGGGTGAGCACTGAAGCAACAGAATTCTGAACATATTGAAGAGGGTTGACACAGAGGCTTTAGGAATGAGCTATGCAGTAGTCCAGGTAAGAGGTGACAATCAGACAAACTGTTCAACACAATACTATTCAGATTGCCCAAAACCTCGTGGTCCAACTTTTCAGAGCAGAAAGTCATATTGTTGTGTGAAACTGAGGGAGTCAGAGAGTTGGGGCTCTAATGTTGTGCTTTATTGGAAAACCAAAGGGTGTGCAATGTGTCTCCATCCATACCCTGTAAACAATACAACGTTTGTGTAAGGTGCCTAGGTCATGTGTTCAAAGCGCTATTGAAATTCGAAAAAAATAAATAATGGACAGTTGAAATGAGGTTGCTAAGTCACGTGGTTGAAGAGCTACTGACATTTAAAAGTTTTAAATATTTATATAAAATTGTGTAAGCGCTTTATGGGAAAACCAAAGGGTGTGAAAATGTGTGTCCCTACGCTTTCAACATTCCAATGTCGGTTTGAGGTGTCTAGGTCACATGGTCAAGGAGCTACTGAATTTTAAGTGATTTCCTTATCTATATATACAAATTAGGAATCATTTCATGAGAACTAAAGGGTGTGCAACATGCCTCTCTATATAAGGAATAGTGGACAGTTGAAATTAGGTTACTAAATCACATGTTTGAAGAGCTATTAAAATGTTAACATTTCTAAGGTTTATGGGGAAACCAAAGGGTGTGATCAAGGAGCTATTGCATTTTAAGTGATTTTTTATCATTATATATTTTTATAAGAGTGCATCCTCTATGTAAGGAATAATGGACAGTTGAAATTAGTCTGCTAAGTCATCTGGTGTAATAACTATTAAAATTTGAATATGTGGTCCTCTGTAGCTCAATTGGTAGAGCATGGCGCTTGTAACGCCAGGGTAGTGGGTTCGATCCCGGGACCACCCATACGCAACAATGTATGCACACATGACTGTAAGTCGCTTTGGATAAAAGCGTCTGCTAAATGGCATATTATTATTATAATAATATTGTGATCATGCACTTTGTTGACGGTCCCTAACTTGTTACATTTACGGGATGCCAGGCTGCCTACACCGTTGCCTTGTCATGATGAAACTCGGGTCGGGAATCGGGATAATAAGACATGTGCAATGTTTTACACATGTTTTCCTTCATAAAGAACCTTAGGTATGTAGCTCAAATCATTTGCAAGCTATTTTAGTTTGAAGGTCCGAATGTCTGACGAATATCGAAACTGAAACCAATTTTACCAGTGTCATTCACCGACTGTCACCTCAGCTAAATGTAATTTGTCTGGGCAACAACAAATACAATGTAAAAATCCCTGTCCTAACTTTTTACCGTTATTATGGTACATCATCCCGATAGTCCCTCCAGTGTTAATGACCATGACAAGCGCTTCAGCACAGGGGCTCACATCCAGAGACTCAACACTGTTACTGCTCTGTCGGCCTGGCTGTGCCATCTTGCTCCGGTGAACAGAAGTCTGCGACTGGAAAAAATCAGGCTGATCAAGTTGGCTCAAACTTGAATAGGACAAAGCTCTAGTGAGAGGGGTCATTTCTGAAGCTGGAGAGGGACTTGACGTAAACCTTTTAGATTCCGCCATGATTACTAGATAGCTGGTGGCTGGGGAAGAGTGCATCATCAAAACAAGGGATGTTTGTAAAGCTACAGACCACCACCAATGACAGAGGGCGCTGTGAAGTGCCAAATGCACGGATCAGTCCACAGAGAAACCAGTCAAAAGTTTGGACACACATACTCATTCAAGGGTTTTTCTTTATTATTTATATTTTTTCATTGTAGAATAATAGTGAAAACTATGAAATAACACACAGGGCCAATCAGACAGGATAAAAGCCACCCACTTTGCCAAAGCACAGCCCCTAGACCACTCAAGGGAAATCAACAGACCTCTAACTTACTGCCATGAGAAAAGGCAGAGTATAGCCCAGGAAGATCTCACCCACCACACTAGCCCTAGGGGGGGCGCAAAATCGGACAGGAAGATCACGCCAGTGACTCAACCCACCCAAGGGAGTCGAGTGCAGCGAACAAAGCCTGGGATGACGTGATGCGCTCTCATAGGGACGGCATAGGAGAGCGCAAACAAGCCAGTGACTCGGCCTCTATAATAGGGTCAGAGGCAGGGAATCCCAGAAAGAGAGGGAGCTGGGAAGCCAGAGACAGCAAGGGTGGTTCCTCTCGCCAGTACCTTGCCGTTCACCTTCGCACCCCCTGAGCCAGACACTCAATCATAGGACCTACTGAAGAGATGAGTCTTCAGTAAAGACTTAAAAGGTTGAGACCGAGTCTGATTCTCTCACATGGATCGGCAGACCATCCCATAAAGGAGAAAGCCCTGTCTCCAGCTGTTTGCTTAGAAATTATAGGGACAATAAGGAGGCCTGCGTCTTGTGACTGTAGCGTACATTTAGGTATGTACGGCAGGACCAAATCAGAGGGATAAGTAGCAGCAACTCCATGCAATGCTTTGTAGGTAAAAAGTAAAACCTTGAAATCAGCCCGCAGCCTTAATTTGTACCATAACAACAGAGAAGGACCCAGAGGAGGGAGAACACTTTCTTTTGCCCTCCTGCTAGCCCATCAGAATGCCTGCAAACAGTTTGAAAATTATGTACCCTTCAGGGTGAGCACTGAAGCAACAGAATTCTGAACATATTGAAGAGGGTTGACACAGAGGCTTTAGGAATGAGCTATGCAGTAGTCCAGGTAAGAGGTGACAATCAGACAAACTGTTCAACACAATACTATTCAGATTGCCCAAAACCTCGTGGTCCAACTTTTCAGAGCAGAAAGTCATATTGTTGTGTGAAACTGAGGGAGTCAGAGAGTTGGGGCTCTAATGTTGTGCTTTATTGGAAAACCAAAGGGTGTGCAATGTGTCTCCATCCATACCCTGTAAACAATACAACGTTTGTGTAAGGTGCCTAGGTCATGTGTTCAAAGCGCTATTGAAATTCGAAAAAAAATTAATAATGGACAGTTGAAATGAGGTTGCTAAGTCACGTGGTTGAAGAGCTACTGACATTTAAAAGTTTTAAATATTTATATAAAATTGTGTAAGCGCTTTATGGGAAAACCAAAGGGTGTGAAAATGTGTGTCCCTACGCTTTCAACATTCCAATGTCGGTTTGAGGTGTCTAGGTCACATGGTCAAGGAGCTACTGAATTTTAAGTGATTTCCTTATCTATATATACAAATTAGGAATCATTTCATGAGAACTAAAGGGTGTGCAACATGCCTCTCTATATAAGGAATAGTGGACAGTTGAAATTAGGTTACTAAATCACATGTTTGAAGAGCTATTAAAATGTTAACATTTCTAAGGTTTATGGGGAAACCAAAGGGTGTGATCAAGGAGCTATTGCATTTTAAGTGATTTTTTATCATTATATATTTTTATAAGAGTGCATCCTCTATGTAAGGAATAATGGACAGTTGAAATTAGTCTGCTAAGTCATCTGGTGTAATAACTATTAAAATTTGAATATGTGGTCCTCTGTAGCTCAATTGGTAGAGCATGGCGCTTGTAACGCCAGGGTAGTGGGTTCGATCCCCGGGACCACCCATACGCAACAATGTATGCACACATGACTGTAAGTCGCTTTGGATAAAAGCGTCTGCTAAATGGCATATTATTATTATAATAATATTGTGATCATGCACTTTGTTGACGGTCCCTAACTTGTTACATTTACGGGATGCCAGGCTGCCTACACCGTTGCCTTGTCATGATGAAACTCGGGTTGGGAATCGGGATAATAAGACATGTGCAATGTTTTACACATGTTTTCCTTCATAAAGAACCTTAGGTATGTAGCTCAAATCATTTGCAAGCTATTTTAGTTTGAAGGTCCGAATGTCTGACGAATATCGAAACTGAAACCAATTTTACCAGTGTCATTCACCGACTGTCACCTCAGCTAAATGTAATTTGTCTGGGCAACAACAAATACAATGTAAAAATCCCTGTCCTAACTTTTTACCGTTATTATGGTACATCATCCCGATAGTCCCTCCAGTGTTAATGACCATGACAAGCGCTTCAGCACAGGGGCTCACATCCAGAGACTCAACACTGTTACTGCTCTGTCGGCCTGGCTGTGCCATCTTGCTCCGGTGAACAGAAGTCTGCGACTGAAAAAAATCAGGCTGATCAAGTTGGCTCAAACTTGAATAGGACAAAGCTCTAGTGAGAGGGGTCATTTCTGAAGCTGGAGAGGGACTTGACGTAAACCTTTTAGATTCCGCCATGATTACTAGATAGCTGGTGGCTGGGGAAGAGTGCATCATCAAAACAAGGGATGTTTGTAAAGCTACAGACCACCACCAATGACAGAGGGCGCTGTGAAGTGCCAAATGCACGGATCAGTCCACAGAGAAACCAGTCAAAAGTTTGGACACACATACTCATTCAAGGGTTTTTCTTTATTATTTATATTTTTTTCATTGTAGAATAATAGTGAAAACTATGAAATAACACACAGGGCCAATCAGACAGGATAAAAGCCACCCACTTTGCCAAAGCACAGCCCCTAGACCACTCAAGGGAAATCAACAGACCTCTAACTTACTGCCATGAGAAAAGGCAGAGTATAGCCCAGGAAGATCTCACCCACCACACTAGCCCTAGGGGGGGCGCAAAATCGGACAGGAAGATCACGCCAGTGACTCAACCCACCCAAGGGAGTCGAGTGCAGCGAACAAAGCCTGGGATGACGTGATGCGCTCTCATAGGGACGGCATAGGAGAGCGCAAACAAGCCAGTGACTCGGCCTCTATAATAGGGTCAGAGGCAGGGAATCCCAGAAAGAGAGGGGAGCTGGGAAGCCAGAGACAGCAAGGGTGGTTCCTCTCGCCAGTACCTTGCCGTTCACCTTCGCACCCCTGAGCCAGACACTCAATCATAGGACCTACTGAAGAGATGAGTCTTCAGTAAAGACTTAAAAGGTTGAGACCGAGTCTGATTCTCTCACATGGATCGGCAGACCATCCCATAAAGGAGAAAGCCCTGTCTCCAGCTGTTTGCTTAGAAATTATAGGGACAATAAGGAGGCCTGCGTCTTGTGACTGTAGCGTACATTTAGGTATGTACGGCAGGACCAAATCAGAGGGATAAGTAGCAGCAACTCCATGCAATCGTTTGTAGGTAAAAAGTAAAACCTTGAAATCAGCCCGCAGCCTTAATTTGTACCATAACAACAGAGAAGGACCCAGAGGAGGGAGAACACTTTCTTTTGCGCTCCTGCTAGCCCATCAGAATGCCTGCAAACAGTTTGAAAATTCTGTACCCTTCAGGGTGAGCACTGAAGCAACAGAATTCTGAACATATTGAAGAGGGTTGACACAGAGGCTTTAGGAATGAGCTATGCAGTAGTCCAGGTAAGAGGTGACAATCAGACAAACTGTTCAACACAATACTATTCAGATTGCCCAAAACCTCGTGGTCCAACTTTTCAGAGCAGAAAGTCATATTGTTGTGTGAAACTGAGGGAGTCAGAGAGTTGGGGCTCTAATGTTGTGCTTTATTGGAAAACCAAAGGGTGTGCAATGTGTCTCCATCCATACCCTGTAAACAATACAACGTTTGTGTAAGGTGCCTAGGTCATGTGTTCAAAGCGCTATTGAAATTCGAAAAAAATAAATAATGGACAGTTGAAATGAGGTTGCTAAGTCACGTGGTTGAAGAGCTACTGACATTTAAAAGTTTTAAATATTTATATAAAATTGTGTAAGCGCTTTATGGGAAAACCAAAGGGTGTGAAAATGTGTGTCCCTACGCTTTCAACATTCCAATGTCGGTTTGAGGTGTCTAGGTCACATGGTCAAGGAGCTACTGAATTTTAAGTGATTTCCTTATCTATATATACAAATTAGGAATCATTTCATGAGAACTAAAGGGTGTGCAACATGCCTCTCTATATAAGGAATAGTGGACAGTTGAAATTAGGTTACTAAATCACATGTTTGAAGAGCTATTAAAATGTTAACATTTCTAAGGTTTATGGGGAAACCAAAGGGTGTGATCAAGGAGCTATTGCATTTTAAGTGATTTTTTATCATTATATATTTTTATAAGAGTGCATCCTCTATGTAAGGAATAATGGACAGTTGAAATTAGTCTGCTAAGTCATCTGGTGTAATAACTATTAAAATTTGAATATGTGGTCCTCTGTAGCTCAAATGGTAGAGCATGGCGCTTGTAACGCCAGGGTAGTGGGTTCGATCCCCGGGACCACCCATACGCAACAATGTATGCACACATGACTGTAAGTCGCTTTGGATAAAAGCGTCTGCTAAATGGCATATTATTATTATAATAATATTGTGATCATGCACTTTGTTGACGGTCCCTAACTTGTTACATTTACGGGATGCCAGGCTGCCTACACCGTTGCCTTGTCATGATGAAACTCGGGTCGGGAATCGGGATAATAAGACATGTGCAATGTTTTACACATGTTTTCCTTCATAAAGAACCTTAAGTATGTAGCTCAAATCATTTGCAAGCTATTTTAGTTTGAAGGTCCGAATGTCTGACGAATATCGAAACTGAAACCAATTTTACCAGTGTCATTCACCGACTGTCACCTCAGCTAAATGTAATTTGTCTGGGCAACAACAAATACAATGTAAAAATCCCTGTCCTAACTTTTTACCGTTATTATGGTACATCATCCCGATAGTCCCTCCAGTGTTAATGACCATGACAAGCGCTTCAGCACAGGGGCTCACATCCAGAGACTCAACACTGTTACTGCTCTGTCGGCCTGGCTGTGCCATCTTGCTCCGGTGAACAGAAGTCTGCGACTGGAAAAATCAGGCTGATCAAGTTGGCTCAAACTTGAATAGGACAAAGCTCTAGTGAGAGGGGTCATTTCTGAAGCTGGAGAGGGACTTGACGTAAACCTTTTAGATTCCGCCATGATTACTAGATAGCTGGTGGCTGGGGAAGAGTGCATCATCAAAACAAGGGATGTTTGTAAAGCTACAGACCACCACCAATGACAGAGGGCGCTGTGAAGTGCCAAATGCACGGATCAGTCCACAGAGAAACCAGTCAAAAGTTTGGACACACATACTCATTCAAGGGTTTTTCTTTATTATTTATATTTTTTCATTGTAGAATAATAGTGAAAACTATGAAATAACACACAGGGCCAATCAGACAGGATAAAAGCCACCCACTTTGCCAAAGCACAGCCCCTAGACCACTCAAGGGAAATCAACAGACCTCTAACTTACTGCCATGAGAAAAGGCAGAGTATAGCCCAGGAAGATCTCACCCACCACACTAGCCCAAGGGGGGGCGCAAAATCGGACAGGAAGATCACGCCAGTGACTCAACCCACCCAAGGGAGTCGAGTGCAGCGAACAAAGCCTGGGATGACGTGATGCGCTCTCATAGGGACGGCATAGGAGAGCGCAAACAAGCCAGTGACTCGGCCTCTATAATAGGGTCAGAGGCAGGGAATCCCAGAAAGAGAGGGGAGCTGGGAAGCCAGAGACAGCAAGGGTGGTTCCTCTCGCCAGTACCTTGCCGTTCACCTTCGCACCCCTGAGCCAGACACTCAATCATAGGACCTACTGAAGAGATGAGTCTTCAGTAAAGACTTAAAAGGTTGAGACCGAGTCTGATTCTCTCACATGGATCGGCAGACCATCCCATAAAGGAGAAAGCCCTGTCTCCAGCTGTTTGCTTAGAAATTATAGGGACAATAAGGAGGCCTGCGTCTTGTGACTGTAGCGTACATTTAGGTATGTACGGCAGGACCAAATCAGAGGGATAAGTAGCAGCAACTCCATGCAATGCTTTGTAGGTAAAAAGTAAAACCTTGAAATCAGCCCGCAGCCTTAATTTGTACCATAACAACAGAGAAGGACCCAGAGGAGGGAGAACACTTTCTTTTGCCCTCCTGCTAGCCCATCAGAATGCCTGCAAACAGTTTGAAAATTCTGTACCCTTCAGGGTGAGCACTGAAGCAACAGAATTCTGAACATATTGAAGAGGGTTGACACAGAGGCTTTAGGAATGAGCTATGCAGTAGTCCAGGTAAGAGGTGACAATCAGACAAACTGTTCAACACAATACTATTCAGATTGCCCAAAACCTTGTGGTCCAACTTTTCAGAGCAGAAAGTCATATTGTTGTGTGAAACTGAGGGAGTCAGAGAGTTGGGGCTCTAATGTTGTGCTTTACTGGAAAACCAAAGGGTGTGCAATGTGTCTCCATCCATACCCTGTAAACAATACAACGTTTGTGTAAGGTGCCTAGGTCATGTGTTCAAAGCGCTATTGAAATTCGAAAAAAATAAATAATGGACAGTTGAAATGAGGTTGCTAAGTCACGTGGTTGAAGAGCGACTGACATTTAAAAGTTTTAAATATTTATATAAAATTGTGTAAGCGCTTTATGGGAAAACCAAAGGGTGTGAAAATGTGTGTCCCTACGCTTTCAACATTCCAATGTCGGTTTGAGGTGTCTAGGTCACATGGTCAAGGAGCTACTGAATTTTAAGTGATTTCCTTATCTATATATACAAATTAGGAATCATTTCATGAGAACTAAAGGGTGTGCAACATGCCTCTCTATATAAGGAATAGTGGACAGTTGAAATTAGGTTACTAAATCACATGTTTGAAGAGCTATTAAAATGTTAACATTTCTAAGGTTTATGGGGAAACCAAAGGGTGTGATCAAGGAGCTATTGCATTTTAAGTGATTTTTTATCATTATATATTTTTATAAGAGTGCATCCTCTATGTAAGGAATAATGGACAGTTGAAATTAGTCTGCTAAGTCATCTGGTGTAATAACTATTAAAATTTGAATATGTGGTCCTCTGTAGCTCAATTGGTAGAGCATGGCGCTTGTAACGCCAGGGTAGTGGGTTCGATCCCCGGGACCACCCATACGCAACAATGTATGCACACATGACTGTAAGTCGCTTTGGATAAAAGCGTCTGCTAAATGGCATATTATTATTATTATAATATTGTGATCATGCACTTTGTTGACGGTCCCTAACTTGTTACATTTACGGGATGCCAGGCTGCCTACACCGTTGCCTTGTCATGATGAAACTCGGGTCGGGAATCGGGATAATAAGACATGTGCAATGTTTTACACATGTTTTCCTTCATAAAGAACCTTAGGTATGTAGCTCAAATCATTTGCAAGCTATTTTAGTTTGAAGGTCCGAATGTCTGACTAATATCGAAACTCAAACCAATTTTACCACTGTCATTCATCATCTGTCACCTCAGCTAAATGTACTTTGTCTGGGCAACAACAAATACAATGTAAAAATCCCTGTCCAAACTTTTTACCGTTATTATGGTACATCATCCCGATAGTCCCTCCGGTGTTAATGACCAAGACACGCGCAACATCGTCTGGCTGTGCCATTTTGCTCCGGTGAACAGAAGTCTGCGACTGGAAAAAATCAGGCTGATCAAGTTGGCTCAAACTTGAATAGGACAAAGCTCTAGCGAGAGGGGTCATTTCTGAAGCTGGAGACGGACTTGACTTACACCTTTTATAGATTCCGCCATGATTACTAGATAGCTGGTGGCGGGGGAAGAGTGCATCATCAAAATAAGGGATGTTTTTAAAGCTACAGACCACCACCAATGACAGATGGCGCTGTGAAGTGCAAAATGCACGGATCAGTCCACAGGGAAACCAGTCAAAAGTTTGGACACACATACTCATTCAAGGGTTTTTCTTTATTATTTATATTTTTTTCATTGTAGAATAATAGTGAAAACTATGAAATAACACACAGGGCCAATCAGACAGGATAAAAGCCACCCACTTTGCCAAAGCACAGCCCCTAGACCACTCAAGGGAAATCAACAGACCACTAACTAACTGCCATGAGAAAAGGCAGAGTATAGCCCAGGAAGATCTCACCCACCACACTAGCCCTAGGGGGGGGCGCAAAATCGGACAGGAAGATCACGCCAGTGACTCAACCCACCCAAGGGAGTCGAGTGCAGCGAACAAAGCCTGGGATGACGTGATGCGCTCTCATAGGGACGGCATAGGAGAGCGCAAACAAGCCAGTGATTCGGCCTCTATAATAGGGTCAGAGGCAGGGAATCCCAGAAAGAGTGGGGAGCTGGGAAGCCAGAGACAGCAAGGGTGCTTCCTCTCGCCAGTACCTTGCCGTTCACCTTCGCACCCCTGAGCCAGACACTCAATCATAGGACCTACTGAAGAGATGAGTCTTCAGTAAAGACTTAAAAGGTTGAGACCGAGTCTGATTCTCTCACATGGATCGGCAGACCATCCCATAAAGGAGAAACCCCTGTCTCCAGCTGTTTGCTTAGAAATTATAGGGACAATAAGGAGGCCTGCGTCTTGTGACTGTAGCGTACATTTAGGTATGTACGGCAGGACCAAATCAGAGGGATAAGTAGCAGCAACTCCATGCAATTCTTTGTAGGTAAAAAGTAAAACCTTGAAATCAGCCCGCAGCCTTAATTTGTACCATAACAACAGAGAAGGACCCAGAGGAGGGAGAACACTTTCTTTTGCCCTCCTCCTGCTAGCCCATCAGAATGCCTGCAAACAGTTTGAAAATTGTGTACCCTTCAGGGTGAGCACTGAAGCAACAGAATTCTGAACATATTGAAGAGGGTTGACACAGAGGCTTTAGGAATGAGCTATGCAGTAGTCCAGGTAAGAGGTGACAATCAGACAAACTGTTCAACACAATACTATTCAGATTGCCCAAAACCTTGTGGTCCAACTTTTCAGAGCAGAAAGTCATATTGTTGTGTGAAACTGAGGGAGTCAGAGAGTTGGGGCTCTAATGTTGTGCTTTATTGGAAAACCAAAGGGTGTGCAATGTGTCTCCATCCATACCCTGTAAACAATACAACGTTTGTGTAAGGTGCCTAGGTCATGTGTTCAAAGCGCTATTGAAATTCGAATGAAAAAATAATGGACAGTTGAAATGAGGTTGCAAAGTCACGTGGTTGAAGAGCTACTGACATTTTAAAGTTTAAAATATTTATATAAAATTATGTAAGCGCTTTATGGGAAAACCAAAGGGTGTGAAAATGTGTGTCCCTACGCTTTCAACATTCCAATGTTGGTTTGACGTGTCTAGGTCACATGGTCAAGGAGCTACTGAATTTTAAGTGATTTCCTTATCTATATATACAAATTAGGAATCATTTCATGAGAACTAAAGGGTGTGCAACATGCCTCTCTATATAAGGAATAGTGGACAGTTGAAATGAGGTTACTAAATCACATGTTTGAAGAGCTATTAAAATGTTAACATTTCTAAGGTTTATGGGGAAACCAAAGGGTGTGATCAAGGAGCTATTGAATTTTAAGTGATTTTTTATCATTATATATTTTTTATAAGAGTGCATCCTCTATGTAAGGAATAATGGACAGTTGAAATTAGTCTGCTAAGTCATCTGGTGTAATAACTATTAAAATTTGAATATGTGGTCCTCTGTAGCTCAATTGGTAGAGCATGGCGCTTGTAACGCCAGGGTAGTGGGTTCGATCCCCGGGACCACCCATACGCAACAATGTATGCACACATGACTGTAAGTCGCTTTGGATAAAAGCGTCTGCTAAATGGCATATTATTATTATTATAATATTGTGATCATGCACTTTGTTGACGGTCCCTAACTTGTTACATTTACGGGATGCCAGGCTGCCTACACCGTTGCCTTGTCATGATGAAACTCGGGTCGGGAATCGGGATAATAAGACATGTGCAATGTTTTACACATGTTTTCCTTCATAAAGAACCTTAGGTATGTAGCTCAAATCATTTGCGAGCTATTTTAGTTTGAAGGTCCGAATGTCTGACTAATATCGAAACTCAAACCAATTTTACCAGTGTCATTCACCGACTGTCACCTCAGCTAAATGTACTTTGTCTGGGCAACAACAAATACAATGTAAAAATTCCTGTCCTAACTTTTTACCGTTATTATGGTACATCATCCCGATAGTCCCTCCAGTGTTAATGACCATGACAAGCGCTTCAGCACAGGGGCACACATCCAGAGACTCAACACTGTTACTGCTCTGTCGGCCTGGCTGTGCCATCTTGCTCCGGTGAACAGAAGTCTGCGACTGGAAAAAATCAGGCTGATCAAGTTGGCTCAAACTTGAATAGGACAAAGCTCTAGCGAGAGGGGTCATTTCTGAAGCTGGAGACGGACTTGACGTAAACCTTTTAGATTCCGCCATGATTACTACATAGCTGGTGGCTGGGGAAGAGTGCATCATCAAAACAAGGGATGTTTGTAAAGCTACAGACCACCACCAATGACAGAGGGCGCTGTGAAGTGCCAAATGCACGGATCAGTCCACAGGGAAACCAGTCAAAAGTTTGGACACACATACTCATTCAAGGGATTTTCTTTATTATTTATATTTTTTTCATTGTAGAATAATAGTGAAAACTATGAAATAACACACAGGGCCAATCAGACAGGATAAAAGCCACCCACTTTGCCAAAGCACAGCCCCTAGACCACTCAAGGGAAATCAACAGACCTCTAACTTACTGCCATGAGACAAGGCCGAGTATAGCCCAGGAAGATCTCACCCACCGCACTAGCCGTAAGGGGGCGCAAAATTTGACAGGAAGATCACGCCAGTGACTCAACCCACCCAAGGGAGTCGAGTGCAGCGAACAAAGCCTGGGATGACGTGATGCGCTCTTATAGGGACGGCATAGGAGAGCGCAAACAAGCCAGTGACTCGGCCTCTGTAATAGGGTCAGAGGCAGGGAATCCCAGAAAGAGTGGGGAGCTGGGAAGGCAGAGACAGCAAGGGTGGTTCCTCTCGCTAGTACCTTGCCGTTCACCTTCGCACCCCTTAGCCAGACACTCAATCATAGGACCTACTGAAGAGATGAGTCTTCAGTAAAGACTTAAAAGGTTGAGACCGAGTCTGATTCTCTCACATGGATCGGCAGACCATCCAATAAAAGCGGAGCTCTATAGGAGAAATCCCTTTCTCCAGCTGTTTGCTTAGAAATTATAGGGACAATAAGGAGGCCTGCGTCTTGTGACTGTAGCGTCCATGTAGGTATGTACGGCAGGACCAAATCAGAGAGATAAGTAGGAGCAAGTCCATGCAATGTTTTGTAGGTTAACAGTAAAACCTTGAAATCAGCCCTAGCCTTAACAGGAAGCCAGAGGCTAGCACTGGAGTAATATGATACAATTTTGGGGTTCTAGTCAAAACATCTAACAAGAAATGGGAGACTTGGGGCTGAATGGAGGGAAACATAGGTGTCTGAAGAGATGGTTTGTGAGTCTGGTTTTAAATATGAAAAACTCCTCTTTCTATTCTGGTTAGAGCCAGTTTGCGCTGTTCTGTGAAGGGAGTAGTACACAGCGTTGTACGAGTGTCAGCTTCCTGCCTCCTGTTTGTCTCCGGGCCTCTAGAGGTCATCGGTGTTCCCCTCTGCCTTAGTTCTTCCTCGTGTGTCCTTATTAGCTTGATCCAGGTCACCTGTGCCTTGTTTCCCCTTGAGTATTTTAGCTGTGTGTTTTCCCCTTGTTTCTCACTTGGTTTTTGAGTCCTGGCTATGTGTCTCCTGCTTTGTCCCACCGTGTCTTTCCAAGTAAGCTTTTCTAAGTTATCTTTAGTTTGTTTCTCTCCCCTCGTGGAGTTATTTTGTTTTGCCTCCTGTTTTGTTACTCTACCTCTGTTAATATACCTCCTTCGGAGAAGAACTTTTGTTGGACTATTTTTGAAGTGCGAAGAACCTTTGTTTTTACATTAAATCTACTTGCCTGGAGTATTGCCTTGGGTGTTTCATTTGGGTCCAACTATACCTCCTCTGTGGCTAAGGGGTAGAACCCCCCAGCTCTCCACATCTGAGACCGGAGTTCTAGCCCAGCTTGTGACAACGAGATCTTCAGTTTCTTGGCAATTTCTCGCATGGAATAGCCTTCATTTCTCAGAAAAAGAATAGACTGGCGAGTTTAAGAAGAAAGTTATTTGTTTCTGGCCATTTTGAGCCTGTAATCGAACCCACAATTGCTGATGCTCCAGCTACTCAACTAGTCTCAAGAAGGCCAGTTTTATTGCTTCTTTAATCAGCACAACAGTTTTCAGCTGTGCTAACATAATTGCAAAAGGGTTTTCTAATGGTAATGGGCCTCTGTACGCCTATGTAGATATTCCATAAAAAATCATCAGTTTCCTGCTACAATAGCCATTTACAACATTAACAATGTCTACACTGTATTTCTGATCAATTTGATGTTATTTTAATGGCCAAAAAAATTGCTTTTCTTTCAGAAACAAGGACATTTCTAAGTGACCCCAAACTTTTGAACGGTAGTGCATGTTTTATATATTTATAAAAAATATATATATGGGGGATTGGAAATTATATAGACAATTACATTGATGGAAGCCACAATCAATCTGCAATATTAAACCTTATCTAACCTCTAAAAAAAGATATACACAGTACCAATCAAACGTTTGGACACACCTACTCATTCAAGAGTTTTTCTTTATTTGTACTATTTTCTACATTGTAGAATAATAGTGAAGACATCAAAACTATGAAATAACACATATGGAATCATGTAGTCACCAAACAACTGTTAAACAAATCAAAATATATTTTATATTTGAGATTCTTTAAAGTAGCCACCCTTTGCCTTGATGACAGCTTTGCACACTCTTGACATTCTCTCAGCCAGCTTCATGAGTCTTGTTGGAGTTCCCACATATGCTGAGCACTTGTTGGCTGCTTTTCCTTCACTCAGTGGTCCAACTCATCCCAAACCATCTCAATTTGGTTGAGGTCAGGGGATTGTGGAGGACAGGTCATCTGATGCAGCACCATCACTCTCCTTCTTGGTAAAATAGCCCTTACACAGCCTGGAGGTGTGTTTTGGGTCATTGCCCTGTTGTAAAACAAATTATAGTCCCACTAAGCGCAAACCAGATGGGATGGCGTATCACTGCAGAATGCTGTGGTAGCCATGCTGGTTAAGTGTGCCTTGAATTCTAAATAAATCACTTACAGTGTCACCAGCAAATCACCCCCACACCATCACACCTCCTCCTCCATGCTTCACGGTGGGAACCACACATGCGGAGATCATCCGTTCACCTACTCTGCGTCTCACAAAGACACAGCGGTTGGAACCAAAAATCTCAAATTTGGACTCATTTGAGGGGAAAATCCGGTATAAGCTCTTTAAGCTTGTATAGCAGAGACAATGTAATGAAGAATTACTTTAATAGTTCTTAATGCTAAACTTTGTTATGCACATGTGCTGTATGAGCCTTAAACCTATAAATGTCCACTGTCTGTTTGAAGGTCTTGTAAGAAGGAGCTGGTATTTTCCACACTGCCTCTGTTCAACTTAGTCACACGGTCATGAGAAAGAGCCTCTGAGAGTGACCACAGTGTCTCAGTCTATCCTGTTATTTTACTATCTTCCAAGGGCACAGCTGTGTGGAGATATGAGGAGAACAGAGGCCGGCTTGAACAGAGAGGAGTAACGGAACTAACGTTATCAATTGTTTGTGCGCTATGACCCGACATACATAGCCACAAGAAGAAAACAAGGTAGCTTATGATGCCCTTATCTGCCGGGGAGGGGTGGAACCAGCCATGACTAAGCATTTTTAGGTCCACTATATAAAGATGTCAGCATTTCCTGTTTGTTGGGCTCTCAACGAATCACCTATGGGTGGTTGTTGACCAGCTCCATTATTGCAATAATTAATCGATAACAAATAAAGATGATTGTTTGATGAAATGACAAAGTCTCTCTCACTTGATTAGAATTTCCACGACAATACTTGGCACCCCAGATGGGACACCAAACTCCATCTGCTGACAGCTCCTGAGGACCTAAGTTAACCGTGCACGGGGGCCACACCAAGTGGCTCAAGGAGCCCGCTTTCCTAAGATCTGAAGAAGGGTGTCGCGGGTTGGATACAGTGTCCCGAAAAGAGACAGATAAATAGGGGAAACTGACATTTCTTAAAAACAATTATTATTATAATAATACTTTTTTTGAGAAAATTGAGTTCCGAGGGAACTGCCATCTAACGTTAACATCCAAATCTGTGTGTACCGGATGAAAACTAGAATCTGTGTGAACTAGTTAAGATCATTTAACGTTAGCATCCAAACCTGTGGGAATTAGTTAAGATCATTTGACGTGAGCATCCAAAGCTGTGTGTAACGGATGTATAGCTAGAACCTGGGGGCAGATGTACATCCAAAGCTGTGTGTACCGGATGTATAACTAGACCCTGTGAGAACTACTTAAGGCCTAAAACAATATTTTAGTAATGGATCAATTGGACATTTTTATTAAGAAAGGAAGACCTTCCTAACCAAATACTGTCTGTTTTGTGTGTTTGTTTTTGTTTCCTGAATCTGTGTGTATTGAAGAGAGAACAGTGACAGATTAGGTGGAAATATATACAGTTGAAGTTGGAAATGTACATGCACCTTAGCCAAATACATTTAAACACAGTTTTTCACAATTCCTGACATTTAGTCCTAGTAAACATTCCCTGTCTTAGGTCAGTTAGGATCACCACTTTATTTGAGAATAATAGTAGAGAGAATGATTTATTTCAGCTTTTATTTCTTTAATCACATTCCCAGTGGGTCAGAAGTTTACATACACTCAATTAGTATTTGGTAGCATTGCCTTTCAATTGTTTAACTTGGGACAAACGTTTCAGGTAGCCTTCCACAAGCTTCCCACAATAAGTTGGGTGAATTTTGGCCCATTCCTCCTGACAGAACCGGTGTAACTGAGTCAGGTTTGTAGGCCTCCTTGCTCGCACACGCTTTTTCAGTTCTGCCCACACATTTTCTATAGGATTGAGGTCAGGGCTTTGTGATGGCCACTCCAATACCTTGACTTTGTTGTCCTTAAGCCATTTTGCCACAACTTTGGAAGTATGCTTGGGGTCATTGTCCATTTGGAAGACCCATTTGCGACCAAGCTTTAACTTCCTGACTGATGTGTTGAGATGTTGCTTCAATATATTATCACATAATTTTCCTTCCTCATGATGCCATCTATTTTGTGAAGTGCACCAGTCCCTTCTGCAGCAAAGCACCCCCACAGCATGATGCTGCCATCCCCCGTGCTTCACGGTTGGGATGGTGTTCTTTGGCTTGCAAGCCATCCCCCTTTTTCCTCCAAACATAACGATGGTCATTATGGCCAAACAGTTCTATTTTTGTTTCATCAGACCAGAGGACATTTCTCCAAAAAGTACGATCTTTGTCCCCATGTGCAGTTGCAAACTGTAGGCTTTTTTATGGCGGTTTTGGAGTAGTGGCTTCTTCCTTGCTGAGCGGCCTTTCAGGTTATATCGATATATCAAATCAAATCAAATCAAATTTTATTGGCCACATGCGCCGAATACAACAGGTGCAGACATTACAGTGAAATGCTTACTTACAGCCCTTAACCAACAGTGCATTTCTTTTTAACAAAAAAAAAGTACAAATAAAACAACAACAAAAAAAGTGTTGAGAAAAAAAGAGCAGAAGTAAAATAAAATAACACTAGGGAGGCTATATATACAGGGGGGTACCGGTGCAGAGTCAATGTGCGGGGGCACCGGCTAGTTGAGGTAGTTGAAGTAATATGTACATGTGGGTAGAGTTAAAGTGACTATGCATAAATAATTAACAGAGTAGCAGCAGCGTAAAAGGATGGGGTGGGGGGGCAGTGCAAAAAGTCCGGGTAGCCATGATTAGCTGTTCAGGAGTCTTATGGCTTGGGGGTAGAAGCTGTTGAGAAGTCTTTTGGACCTAGACTTGGCACTCCGGTACCGCTTGCCGTGCGGTAGCAGAGAGAACAGTCTATGACTAGGGTGGCTGGAGTCTTCGAAAATTGGGTGGCTGGAGTCCTCTGACACCGCCTGGTATAGAGGTCCTGGATGGCAGGAAGCTTGGCCCCAGTGATGTACTGGGCCGTACGCACTACCCTCTGTAGTGCCTTGCGGTCGGAGGCCAAGCAGTTGCCATACCAGGCGGTGATGCAACCAGTCAGGATGCTCTCGATGGTGCAGCTGTAGAATGTTTTGAGGATCTGAGGACCCATGCCAAATCTTTTCAGTCTCCTGAGGGGGAATAGGCTTTGTCGTGCCCTCTTCACGACTGTCTTGGTGTGTTTGGACCATGATAGTTCGTTGGTGATGTGGACACCAAGGAACTTGAAGCTCTCAGCCTGTTCCACTACAGCCCTGTCGATGAGAATGGGGGCGTGCTCAGTCCTCTTTTTTTTCCTGTAGTCCACAATCATCTCCTTTGTCTTGGTCACGTTGAGGGAGAGGTTGTTGTCCTGGCACCACACGGCCAGGTCTCTGACCTCCTCCCTATAGGCTGTCTCTACCACTGTTGTGTCATCGGCAAAATTAATGATGGTGTTGGAGTCGTGCCTGGCCATGCAGTCATGGGTGAACAGGGAGTACAGGAGGGGACTGAGCACGCATCACTGAGGGGCCCCCGTGTTGAGAATCAGTGTGGCAGATGTGTTGTTACCTACCCTTACCACCTGGGGGCGGCCCGTCAGGAAGTCCAGGATCCAGTTGCAGAGGGAGGTGTTTAGTCCCAGGATCCTTAGCTTAGTGATGAGCTTAGAGGGCACTATGGTGTTGAATGCTGAGCTGTAGTCAATGAATAGCATTCTCACATAGGTGTTCCTCTTGTCCAGGTGGGAAAGGGCAGTGTGGAGTGCAATAGAGATTGCATCATCTGTGGATCTGTTGGGGCGGTATGCAAATTGGAGTGGGTCTAGGGTTTCTGGGATAATGCTGTTGATGTGAGCCATGACCAGCCTTTCAAAGCACTTCATGGCTACAGACGTCAGTGCTACGGGTCGGTAGTCATTTAGGCAGGTTATCTTAGAGTCCTTGGGCACGGGGACTATGGTGGTCTGCTTGAAACATGTTGGTATTACAGACTCAGTCAGGGACATGTTGAAAATGTCAGTGAAGACACTTGCCAGTTGGTCAGCACATGCTCGGAGTACACGTCCTGGTAATCCGTCTGGCCCTGCGGCCTTGTGAATGTTGACCTGCTTAAAAGTCTTACTCACATCGGCTACGGAGAGCGTGATCACATAGTCATCCAGAACAGCTGGTGCTCTCATGCATGCTTCAGTGTTGCTTGCCTCAAAGCGAGCATAGAAGTGGTTTAGCTCGTCTGGTAGGCTTGTGTCACTGGGCAGCTCGCGGCTGTGCTTCCCTTTGTAGTCTGTAATAGTTTTCAAGCCCTGCCACATCCGACGAGCGTCAGAGCAAGTGTAGTACGATTTAATCTTAGTCCTGTATTGACTCTTTGCCTGATTGATGGTTAATCGGAGGGCATAGCTGTTATGATTTAACTGGATAGAACCCAAATGCAGACAAGTACACCAAGCCAGAGAAGTTTTAACAGGTTTATTATAATGTTCAATAGTCCAGGTTTCCAATAAATGGGGAAGAGCAAGTCCAGGTTACAGGGAGGGTACAGATCCAGGTCAGGGCAGGTGTGGTACCGTAATGTCCTAGTGTCCGTGGTGAGTCCAAAGGAGAGGCCCGATAGTGGAGAGCAGGATGGTGGTGGCAGGAGTGAAGCGGAGGCAGGAGTCAGGTTCCAAATATCTGTGGCACAGGAGAAAAAGTAAATAAACAGTCCAAAAAAACACAAGAGCGAAAACAGACAGGTTGAGTCGGCAGCGAGACTAACATGGTTGTCTTGACTATGATCTGACGATGAGTGGAAAGTTTGACCGGGTCTTAAAGGCTGAGGTGATTATGGTGAATGAGCTGCAGCTGGAACCCTGACTCCCGCACACCAGACTTCACTCCTGCAATCAAGGACAGACAGAGGGGAGGGGAGAGCAGAGAGAGAGCTACCTAGCAGCAGTAGGCCTAACAGTACCCCCCTCTACAGACGCCACCTGGCGGCCGACAGGGTTTATCAGGATGTAACCTATGAAACTCACGAACCAGAGCAGGATCCACAATGAAGCTCCTGGGCACCCAGGAACGTTCCTCAGGACCATAACCCTCCCAATCCACCAGGTACTGGAAACCACGACCCCGGGCGGCGAACATCCAGAAGTCGCCGGACAGTGTAGACCGGACCCCCCACCCACGATCTTGGGCGGAGGAGGGGGACGAGAGGGCGGGCACAAAGGGCTAACCGACACAGGCTTAATCTGGGAAACATGAAAGGTGGAATGAACCCGTAGGGAGGCAGGAAGCTGTAGCTTAACCGCGCAGGGGGTTAACAATAGACAGTATCTTGAACGGTCCTATAAAACGAGGCGCCATCTTCTTCGACTCCACCTTCAATGGAAGGTCCCGTGACTTCAGCCATACCTCTTGACCAGGAGAGTAACCGGGAGCCTGGGACCGGTGACGGTTGGCTTGCCTCTGCATGTACGCCGAAGCTCGGGACAGAGCTACCCTGGCCTTCCTCCAGACCTTGCAGCAGCGGCGCATGTGGGACTGCACCGAGGGTACCGCAAGTTCCCTCTCTTGGGAAGGGAACAGGGGAGGTTGATAACCCAGAGCACACAGAAAAGGAGACAAACCAGAGGAAGCGTTAGTCAAGGTGTTATGAGCATATTCCACCCAGGGGAGCATGGAGCTCCATGACCCAGGGTTAGACCCAGTGACACAGCGAAGTGCGGTCTCCATCTCCTGGTTCGCTCTCTCGGCTTGCCCGTTGGTCTGGGGGTGATATCCAGAGGACAGGCTGGATGTAATGCCCAAAGCTTTACAGAAAGCTTTCCACACCTGGGAGACAAACTGGGGACCCCTGTCAGAGACAATATCCGTGGGTAGACCATGAGAGCGGAACACATGTTCAACCAAAATATCAGCCGTCTCTCTGGCAGTGGGCAGTTTAGGTAGGGCCAAAAAATGAGCGAACTTAGAAAAACGATCAATCACCGTAAGAATGACAGTCTTACCAGATGAGGGGGAAGTCCAGTGACAAAATCCATAGCGATATGCGACCAGGGCCGGCTGGGTATAGGTAGAGGTCGTAGATGACCAGCGCTGGCCTGGGTGGAGTTTTTACTTCGTGCACATACCGTACAAGCAGCAATGAAGGCTCGAGTGTCCGCCTCCATCGTGGCCCACCAGAACTTCCGTCGCACAAAGTCAAGGGTCCGCGAAACTCCAGGGTGACAGGTAAGGGGAGACGAGTGAGCCCACTGAAGTACCTGGGAGCGAGCAGACTCAGGGACAAACATCCGGTTAGGAGGACCCCTCCCAGGGTCAGCTTGATGATGTTGAGCCTGTCTAACAATCCCCTCGATGTCACATGTGATGACTGCAATACTGCAGGTAGGAGGCAAAATGGGTTCAGGGTTACTACCAGTATCAACAGCCGAATGAACACGAGACAGGGCGTCAGGCTTGACGTTGCGTGACCCAGGACGGTAAGACAGAGAAAAATTGAATCTCCCAAAAAATAGTGCCCACCTGGCTTGACGGGGGTTGAGCTGCTTCGCTGACTGGAGGTAAGCCAGATTCTTATGATCCGTCCAAACGATGAAGGGTTGTTCCGCCCCCTCCAACCAATGTCGCCACTCCTCGAGAGCCAGCTTAACGGCGAGCAGTTCACGATTTCCAACATCATAATTCCTCTCTGCCTGAGAAAGTTTCCTTGAGAGAAAAGCACAGGGATGCAGTTTGTTATCTTCAGGAGAACGTTGTGACAACACTGCACCTACCCCAGTGTCGGATGCATCCACCTCCACGACAAACTGGCGGTCGGGGTCCGGCTGCATCAGAATGGGAGCCGAGGCGAAGCGATGTTTCAGTTCTTCGAACGCTGATTCGGCCCCCTTCATTCCAAGCGAACGGTCGTGAGATGGAGGTGAGAGCGGTGAGTGGCGCCGCAATGCGGCTGTAGTCCTTGATGAACCTCCTATAGAAGTTCGCAAACCCCAGGAATCGTTGAAGTTGTTTGCGGGTAGAGGGAGCTGGCCAGTCCGTGACAGCAGAGATCTTAGCTGGGTCCATCCGCAGCTCCCCTGAGCTATGATGTAACCCAAAAAAGAGGTCTCAGACACATGAAATTCACATTTCTCCATCTTCACAAACAGTTTGTTCTCCAACAACCTTTGCAACACCTGGCGCACATGCAGTTCATGTTCCTGGGAGGACTCTGAGAAAATCAAGATATCATCCAGATAGACAAAAACAAACCGATTCAACATGTCCCGAAGGACATCATTGACTAGTGCCTGAAAAACAGCAGGGGCATTAGACAACCCAAAAGGCATAACCCGATACTCAAAATGTCCCAAGGGTGTGTTGAAGGCAGTCTTCCATTCATCACCCTTACGAATGCGCACCAGGTGATACGCATTTCGTAGATCCAGTTTCGTAAAGATGGTAGCACCATGAAGGAGGGGAAAAGCAGAATTAATCAAAGGCAGAGAATACTTGTTCTTAATGGTGATGTTGTTAAGTCCACGGTAATCAATACAGGGTCTGAGGGTCTTATCCTTCTTAGCAACAAAAAAGAATCCCGCTCCTACAGGTGACGAGGAAGGACGCATAATACCTGCCGCCAAGGAGTCCCGAATGTAGTTCTCCATAGCCTCCGTCTCCGGCCGGGAGAGATTGTACAGGCGACTGCTGGGGAGCGGGGCTCCTGGCTGGAGGTCAATGGCGCAGTCGTAAGGCCGGTGAGGAGGAAGAGAAGTAGCTCTGTGTTTGCAGAAAACGGATGCCAGGTCATGATACACGTCAGGAACAGCAGAAAGATCCATGGACTCCAGTGGAGGTTGAGGCACAGTACTGGCAGGAGTCTGAGCAGAACACAAACAATTCACATGACAAAATGTGCTCCATGAAACAATGCTACCTGTCACCCAATCAATGTGTGGATTGTGTTTTATGAGCCAGGGGATACCAAGGACCAGGGAGTCTGTGGGCAGTCGATAATATGGAATTGAATGTTCTCCTGATGATTTCCCGACACTCTAAGACAAACAGGAACAGTCTGATGGGTAATGCGGGTCAACAATTGTCCATTTAGACCCTTAGCCTGCAGCGGACAGTCCATAGGAACAGTCTCCAAATCCATTTGTTGAGCCCACTCTCTATCCAAAAAGCTTTCGTCGGCACCAGAGTCAATCAGCGCACTAACAGAGAAATTCTGGGACTGCCACTGGAGGGATGCCTGGAGCAGAATGCGGGGAGAAGAGGAAGAATCCGCTGCTCGGCTCACCAAAACTTCTCCCATAAATGATGAGCCGGCCCTTTTCCCCGACGAACTGGGCAGGAAGGAACGAAATGACCAGCTTCTCCACAATACAGGCAGACCCGAGCCTGAATACGACGTGCACGCTCCTCTGAGGACAACCGTGCACGACCCACCTCCATGGCTTCGGGTTCAGTGCTCCTCGTATCGACTCGGGAAGACACGGCTCTCTCCGTAGGGACGATGCAGGGAGGAGTTTGTTGATGACAGACAGGTTGCTTGGAACTAACACTCCTCTCCCGGCGGCGCTCCCGAATCCGATTATCCAACCTGATAGTGAGTGAAATAAGATTATCCAGCGTAGGCGATTCATCATATGACACCAATTCATCTTTTAAAGTCTCAGACAAAGCATTGATGAACACTCCTTGTAATGCCTCGTCATTCCAACCACTCACTGCTGCTAAAGTCCGAAACTCCACTGCCATCTCCGCCACACTACGAGCCCCCTGCCGAAGAGAAAACAACCGTTTCGCAGCCTCCTTGCCTCGTAACGGGGTGGTCAAAAACCTTCCTCATCTCCGTGGCGAAGGCCACGTAAGCGTTGCAAATGTCCGACTGACTCTCCCAGACCGCGGATCCCCAGGCACGAGCGGAACCGCTAGTAGAGTTGATAAGGTAGGCAATACGGGCTCTTTCTGAGGCGTAGGTGAGGGGCTGTTGTTCAAACACTAACGAGCATTGAGTCAAAAAATCGCCACAGGTTCCCATGTTCCCGTCATAGCGCTCTGGAGCAGGAACAAAAGGCTCTCTGATCTGGGCTGAAGGGGTAGTAAGGGCAGACACTTGATTGGTGAGTAATTGAACCTGATTAAGCAGCACCTGACTGTCCTCAGCAATCGTCTTAAACAGGGTATCATGTTGGCCAAGTAGAATGCCCTGATTGGCTATGGCAGTCCAAATTTGAGTGCACTCTGGGGTGGTATCCGAGCTACTGTCTGCTGGGTTCATGTTGGTCAGATCATACTGTTATGATTTAACTGGATAGAACCCAAATGCAGACAAGTACACCAAGCCAGAGAAGTTTTAACAGGTTTATTATAATGTTCAATAGTCCAGGTTTCCAATAAATGGGGAAGAGCAAGTCCAGGTTACAGGGAGGGTACAGATCCAGGTCAGGGCAGGTGTGGTACCGTAATGTCCTAGTGTCCGTGGTGAGTCCAAAGGAGAGGCCCGATAGTGGAGAGCAGGATGGTGGTGGCAGGAGTGAAGCGGAGGCAGGAGTCAGGTTCCAAATATCTGTGGCACAGGAGAAAAAGTAAATAAACAGTCCAAAAAAACACAAGAGCGAAAACAGACAGGTTGAGTCGGCAGCGAGACTAACATGGTTGTCTTGACTATGATCTGACGATGAGTGGAAAGTTTGACCGGGTCTTAAAGGCTGAGGTGATTATGGTGAATGAGCTGCAGCTGGAACCCTGACTCCCGCACACCAGACTTCACTCCTGCAATCAAGGACAGACAGAGGGGAGGGGGAGAGCAGAGAGAGAGCTACCTAGCAGCAGTAGGCCTAACAATAGCGGGATTTCTTATAAGCGTCCGGGTTAGAGTCCCGCTCCTTGAAAGCGGCAGCTCTACCCTTTAGCTCAGTGCGGATGTTTCCTGTAATCCATGGCTTCTGGTTGGGGTATGTACGTACGGTCACTGTGGGGACGACATCATCGATGCATTTATTGATGAAGCCAGTGACTGATGTGGTGTACTCCTCAATGCTGTCTGAAGAATCCCGGAACATGTTCCAGTCTGTGCTAGCAAAACAGTCCTGTAGCTTAGCATCTGCGTCATCTGACAACTTTTTTATTAACCAAGTCACTGGTGCTTCCTGCTTTAGTTTTTGCTTATAAGCAGGAATCAGTAGGATAGAGTTATGGTCAGATTTGCCAAATGGAGGGCGAGGGAGAGCTTTGTATGCGTCTCTGTGTGTGGAGTAAAGGTGGTCCAGAGTTTCTTTCCGTCTGGTTGCACATTTAACATGCTAGTAGAAATTAGGTAGAACGGATTAAAGTTTCCCTGCATTAAAGTCCCCGGCCACTAGGAGCGCTGCATCTGGATGAGCGTTTTCCTGTTGATTTATGGCCTTATACAACTCATTCAGTGCAATCTTAATGCCAGCATTGGTTTGTGGTGGTAAATAGACAGCTATGAAAAATATAGATGAAAACTCTCTTGGTAAATAGTGTGGTCTACAGCTTATCATAAGATACTCTACCTCAGGCGAGCAAAACCTCGAGACTTCCTTAGTATTTGATTTTGTGCACCAGCTGTTGTTTACAAATATACACAGACCGCCACCCCTTGTCTTACCGGAGTCAGCCGTTCTATCCTGCCGATGTAGCGTATAGCCCGCTAGCTGTATGTTATCCATGTCGTCGTTCAGCCACGCCTCGGTGAAACATAAGATATGACAGTTTTTAATGTCCCGTTGGTAGGATAACCGTAATCTTAGGTCATCCAATTTGTTCTCTAATGATTGAAGATTGGCTAATAGGATTGATGGGAGCGGCAGTTTACTCGCTCGCCGTCGGATCCTTACAAGGCACCCCGACCTACGTCCACGATATCTCTGTCTCTTCCTCATGCGAATGACGGGGATTTGGGCCTTGTCGGGTGTCTGTATGATATCCTTCGCGGCCGCCTCGTTGAAGTCCAATACGAGGTGGGTAATCGCTGTCCTGATATCCAGAAGCTCTTTTTGGTTATAAGAGACGATGGCAGAAACATTATGTACAAAATAAATTACAAATAACGCGGAAAAACACACATAATAGTACAATTGGTTAGAGGGCTGTAAAACGGCAGCCATCTTCTCCGGCGCTGTTCGACTTGTTTTACTGTGGATATAGATACTTTTGTACCTGTTTCCTCTAGCATCTTCACAAGGTCCTTTGCTGTTGTTCTGGGATTGATTTGCACTTTTCGCACCAAAGTACGTTAATCTCTAGAAGACAGAATGCGTCTCCTTCCTGAGCGGTATGACGGCTGCGTGGTCCCATGGTGTTTATACTTGCGTACTATTGTTTGTACAGATGAACGTGGTACCTTCAGGCGTTTGGAAATTGCTCCCATTTTTTTTCTGAGGTCTTGGCTGATTTCTTTTGATTTTCCCATGGTGTCAAGCAAAGAGGCACTGAGTTTGAAGGTAGGCCTTGAAATACATCCACAGGTACACCTCCAATTGACTCAAATGATGTCAGTTAGTCTATCAGAAGCTTCTAAAGCCATGGCATCATTTTCTGGAATTTTCCAAGCTGTTTAAAGGCACAGTCAACTTAGTGTATGTAAACTTCTGACCCACTGGAATTGTGATACAGTGAATTATAAGTGAAATAATCTGTCTGTAAACAATTGTTGGAAAAATGACTTGTGTCATGCACAAAGTAGATGTCCTAACCGACTTGCCAAAACTATACTTTGTTAACAAGACATTTTTGGAGTGGTTGAAAAACAAGTTTTAAAGACTCCAACCTAAGTGTATGTAAACCTCCGACTTCAACTGTATTAAAATAAATAAATAAAAAGCGATAATGTGTTAAATGAGATAGGCTGGTGACTAAGTGAAGTATTTTGTTTCACAGAAGGAAGTAGATAGGATTTAAATAAGACGTTAAAATAGGTTTGAACAACATTGTTAAAATACAAATAATTCAATAAATGAATGATTGTAAAGGAACTTGAGTAAGAATGGGAGAACGTCGTAGGAAGATAGACAAGAAAAGACGCCGACTTTTTAGGTTGAAGAAAAATACTAAAATAATGTCTGTTAGAAAAGGGGAAGGATAACTGAACTCTTACAACATGAAGCCTGAAAACCAATGGACGAATGAAAAATGACATTGATGATACGCGGAAATAGGTGGTTAGGATAAATTATTTGAAGTCCTGTGTGGTACTGTCATTTAATTAACAAAACGGAGTCCTGCATGGTACTGCCGTAAGAGCTATGAAGTCGTGCTTGGTACTGTCATAGGATGATAGTACCATGCAGGACTTCAAATAATTTATACTATCATTTAATTAACAAAACTGAGTCCTGCGTGGTACTGCCCTTAACCTCTTCATCACGAGGTTCCCCATATCCGGGGTACTCCTCCCACAATCTCAAACAATGGCATAGTACGGTTTTTAAACATGTGTGAATACCTGAATGTTATACACTACTGGAATGAGAAGCGTCTCAACTGTGAATCTAGCTAAACTGTTGTTGCCCAAATTAAATAATATTCCGACTCCAAGCAAATATATAAGCATATAGCAAAACCAGTACTGTATTTTGAAACCGTGCATGCCCGTATATTCGTAGACAGATAAAGTATTTTTCTCAACCTATATACACAAATGATACACCATTCAAAAGCTGCTAGCTCACAGATTCCAACAGTGATAGCCGTGTTCCTCTATGACCAACACTCACTAAACTATTAATCAAAGAACGTCAATAACAAACTTCCATTTTTTTTATCACAACAACAAACTGCGTCTTACCTTTGTTGTTTCTGTTACCAAAAGTAGTGTCTGATCAAATAAAAAAATTGAAAAGATACTCTCTCATTCCGAGTCGATTTCAATGAGTTTCCATCGTTTTACATGGCCAACAATGTGTTTGAAGATTAAGTCAGTAGTTTGGTTCAATCACAACAGGCACTGTTTTGTCGCATCTTCTGGATATATGATGCAATCCTCGTGGTTTGTCATTGTTCTCATTTAATTCTACAGATCCAGAGCTTTCGATAGAGGGGTCACATGTCAAAATCGAACAACCGGTTGTTGAAATATCCAAGTGCGCACCTCATTGTCTCATATTAGTTGACTTGCTGCGTTACGCACGGTTACGCAGAGCGCACAACAACACTAGAATTTCGGAGGTAAAACGCAAAGTTTATTCAAATATGGCAGGCTCTAGTAACAAATGTACAGTTACAGAGGCGTTATTAATTGTAACAGATGAAAGTTGGACTCCATGTATCCCCATTGACTCTGAATCAGACAATGAGGACCTGCTTAGTGCTTAGACCGGACGAACCAGACCCCAACGACGAGAACGAAGGTTATCGTGTCCAGGGCCCTACTCAAGCATCAGAAGAGTATGTAATCCCATTGTTATTTATTACTTCTAATACTACTATTACTAATTTATTGTATGAGTACAAAACATACATTCTAAAATATCTATTTGAGTAACTGAAGCTCAACGTAAGTTAGCGCCAGCTAGCTTAGCCTAGAGGCCCACGCGCAAATTGACTTACAATAGAACGCTATGTGTATTATTTATTGTCACTGAATGATCACTTAAGTCAACATTCTCATAGTTCTAACTATTTATTTGATATATCTGACTATTTTGAGTCAGATTTGTCAATGAATGAATACAAGTGTGTTTTAGTCATGATTTTCTTTTCTCTTTTGTCTTGTTTGTACAGTGAAGATGATTATAGGGGTATGAGCCACAGCCAGATCATCTGCCTCCTCAGCCACAGCTTCCCCTTCCTCAGGCAGAGCCTCCTCTTCCTCAGCCTGGCCGCTTGTCTAGACAATGCACTTCTGCTCCCCTCCCTCGGCCACGGTCTTCATCGAACACTGAGTCCCCTGTAAAGAGCCCTCAACCCAAAAGAAAAGGAAAAGCTTTCTCAAAGTCAGCGCATCCAAGTCAGCGTGGTGGAGGTAGGCCTGCCACTCCAAGAGTTGGGGAGGAAGAAAAAGATAGGTGGCATAATAGAGAAGAGAAAAAAGGGTCTACATTTTGTGTGACAACCCACCCAAGGACACCATATCATTGTTTATTAGGGGTGTAACGATTCGTTTTAACAACGATTCGATTTGTATCACGATTCGTGGTTGTCGATACGATTCAAGGACGATATTGGTTCATTTAGAACGATACGATCCGAAACGATTCAGTGACTTGAAATCGATTCAGTAACCTTTTAGCCAAAAATTCAACCAGTGTGACTGAAATAAATACCTGGATACTGGACAGTGCAGGTGAAGTTTCCTAGATTCCTGTTTCTTGTAAGGACCGCAATGGTGGCTTGATAATTTCTCGCTCGTCGGCTTCTCCTCTGTCGTCCGCCATGCTATGTTTTGTTGTCTTTGCGCCTTTGCGCTGCTGCTGGCGCGGGCGATGACGTCACGGATAGGCAGACTGAATCGAGTAATGTTTAAAGCCTTTATCATTAAAAGTGCTAAGAAAAAACATCCATATAAAGTCTGACGTGCTTAAATCCAATGGGTTATTTCCTAGTATCGATACAATCGATTTATTACATTTTAAAACGATGTTAGATTAATATATGTTGTCCAAAAGGCCAACTCGCCGAGCACAGATCGATGTAGTTGGATCATAGGAATATAAATCGATACATCGATGTAGTAGATGGATCGTTACACCCCTATTGTTTATAGTTTTGGGATGTGTGTAATTTTTGTTTTTAAATTTGTTGTTTATAGTTTCTAATAAATCTGCTCAGTTTGGAGTCAAACTTTCCCATTGTATGGTTTATTTCAATGGGAACACGTATAGAGGTCTGGGAGAATATGGGAAACAACATCAAAACAGTTGTATTTTGATGGAATGTACACATATAGTGATATGTTAGTGAAATTAAATGCCTTTTGCTGTCTGATACCTGATAAATGTCAAATGGCACTGATGGTGCCCAAATCTACCCAAATGTCTCCATTTGGTAATCCGCCTAAACATACTGCAACTAAAACCCCTACAACTTTGGTTTACTTTACTTTATTGGCATCAAACTTCACATAAGTACTCATCAGATATTGGGCTATGGTCCCATAGTGTTTAGGGGCTGCAGCTGCATAAGTCCAAGCTGTTCTAGCTTCGTGTACTCTGACACTGTCACGATCGTCTTGGAAAGGAGTAGACCAAAGCGCAGCGTGTTGCACGAACATGATGCTTTATTTAATTAAAGCGAAACACGAAACAACAAAACAAATAACGATTCGTGAAGTCCACAGTGACAATGACTGACTAGGAACAAAAACCCACCAACACAAGGTGAACACAGACAGTTTAAATATGTCTCCCAATCAGAGACAACGAGCCAACAGCTGACACTCGTTACCTCTGATTGGGAGTCACTCATTCAAACAAAGAAATACAACCACCTAGAACAACCCAACCAAACAGAACACAACGAAACGAACACACCCTGGCTCAACATACAAAGTCCCGGATCCAGAGCGTGACAGTACCCCCCCCTAAAGGCGCGGACTGCGACCGCGCCTCAAAACCCCAAACAGGGAGGGCTGGGTGGGCATTTCTCCTCGGAGGCGGCTCCGGCTTCGGGCTTGACCACCACCCTTCCACAATCCCCCGTAGCGCCCCGGTCCGGTCTGACCCCGCTGGCTGGATCTGGACCGGACATAGACGGAGCGGATTGCTCAAACTCCGTAGTGGAGTAGCTGACCTGATCAGGCACCGGACTGACGATACGCACCCTTGGCTTGGTGCGTGGAGCCGGAACGGACCTCACCAGGCTGACGACTCGCATCCCTCGCTTGGTGCGAGTAGCAGGAACGAGCTGGACCAGGCTGACGACTCGCACCCCAGGCTTGGTGCGAGTGGCAGGAACAGGCCGGGTCGGGCTGGCGACGCGCACCGTAGGTTTGGTGCGAGTGGCAGGAACAGGCCGGACCGGGCTGGCGACGCGCACCGTAGGTTTGGTGCGAGTGGCGACGCGCACCATTAACTTAGTGCGGGGAGCAGGAACGGGCCGGACCGGACTGGTGACGCACACCACTTGCTTGGTGTGAGGAGCGGGACTGGGTTTCTTCATAACCCTCCGCTCCCTCAGCTGCCTACACAGTTCCTCTCGCCGTGCCTCTACTCTCACCCTCTCCCTTATCGCCTCCAGTACCCACGTCGTCCATGCCCTGTGCCCCCCCCTAAAAATTTCTTGGGGTTGCCTCTCGACCTTCCGACTTTGACCCGTTTGCCGCCGCTGCTCCTCTCTACGGCGCGCCTCCCATGTCCAGGCTGCCTGCTCCTGGACACGCTGCTTGGTCCTTTTATGGTGGGTTTTTCTGTCACGATCGTCTTGGAAAGGAGTAGACCAAAGCGCAGCGTGTTGCACGAACATGATGCTTTATTTAATTAAAGCGAAACACGAAACAACAAAACAAATAACGATTCGTGAAGTCCACAGTGACAATGACTGACTAGGAACAAAAACCCACCAACACAAGGTGAACACAGACAGTTTAAATATGGCTCCCAATCAGAGACAACGAGCCAACAGCTGACACTCGTTACCTCTGATTGGGAGTCACTCATTCAAACAAAGAAATACAACCACCTAGAACAACCCAACCAAACAGAACACAACGAAACGAACACACCCTGGCTCAACATACAAAGTCCCGGAGCCAGAGCGTGACAGACACAGTAATACCCACATTAATTATTTCGCTTCAAGATACATCTCCCATGTGTTACCTTTCTTTTGCTACCAAGATTATGTTGATAGCCCTTGTCGTTTTGGAGATATACTCTATTCAATTTGGGCATGCATTTTCGAGGCAGGCACTTTAGCCAGGTGCCTAGTGATGAAGAGGTTAAAAAAAAGAAAAACGCTAAAAAATAAATTGTAGAAATGCATTGAAATTATATGGTATAAAATAGTAATGTGCACCTGTGATAGCTTTAAACCAAACCCCATTTTAGAAATAAGAAAATACTTCTTTTGAATTGAAGCCCACAGCCAATAGACAGCCCTAAGAGATCAGTGGACAGGAAGAACTTCTCATACTGTTGAAACTAAGTATTATAGCAAAACTGTGTTTACTTTTTATGTGGGTAAGACACCAATTTGGATTAGTTCTCCAGCGGTTCAACAACGAATTAGGCAATATTTTAGCAGCCATGCAATTACATGATTTAGGTTGTTTTTTTATTTTTTATTTATTTCACCTTTATTTAACCAGGTAAGCCAGTTGAGAACAGGTTCTCATTTACAACTGCGACCTGGCCAAGATAAAGCAAAGTAGTGCAATAAAAACAACACAGAGTTACATATGGGGTAAAAAACATAAAGTCAAAAATACAACAGAAAATATATATACAGTGTGTGCAAATGTAGCAAGTTATGGAGGTAAGGCAATAAATAGGCTATAGTGCAGAATAATTACAATAGTATTAACACTGGAATGCTAGATGTGCAAGAGATTATGTGCAAATAGAGATACTGGGGTGCAAAAGAGCAAAATAAATAACAATATGGGGATGAGGTAGTTGGGTGGGCTAATTTCAGATGGGCTGTGTACAGGTGCAGTGATCGGTAAGGTGCTCTGACAACTGATGCTTAAAGTTATTGAGGGAGATAAGGGTCTCCAGCTTCAGAGATTTTTGCAATTCGTTCCAGTCATTGGCAGCAGAGAACTGGAAGGAATGGCAGCCAAAGGAGGTGTTGGCTTTGGGAATGACCAGTGAGATATACCTGCTGGAGCGCAGACTACGGGTGGGTGCTGCTATGGTGACCAATGAGCTAAGATAAGGCGGGGATTTGCCTAGCAGTGATTTATAGATGGCCTGGAGCCAGTGGGTTTGACGACGAACATGTAGTGAGGACCAGCCAACAAGAGCGTACAGGTCACAGTGGTGGGTAGTGTATGGGGCTTTGGAGACAAAACGGATGGCACTGTGATAGACTACATCCAATTTGCTGAGTAGAGTGTTGGAGGCTATTTTGTAAATGACATCGCCGAAGGAACTGATCACTCCTATATTTTGTGAGTGTGAGTGTGAGTGAGATAGGAACTCAAGATGGGATTGGTGTCAGAAGTGGGATGCTCTACCGGATAGTGCGATGCGTGTGGACCGAGTTTAATGGCGTCACGAAAAAGGATGTGTGATTCTGTCTGGGGAGAGCATCAGTGAAGGTCTGTGAAGGAGACACCGGTGGCACTCTCCGTGGGAGAGTGAGGGAAATTCCTGTCCGACCAAAGACAACGTGGACCCGCCCTGACCAGACCTCCACTGATGACTGCCTGGGGGAACACATCACATTCACGAATTTGAAATGGACAACCCACTGAATTTCAGCAAGTCAATTTACAACCCACTGAATTTCAGTAAGTCAAATGTTTAATGAATTTGTAGTGAAAATAAATGTAGTGACAAGGATCCTAAATCCCAAAGAGGGGATTTGGCGTTGGCAGTACTGTTTGTAGGCGTAGGATAAATGTCTATGTAGCCTGAGAGCTATGAGTAGTGAAAATAGAGAAGTGAGAGTTAAATACTGTATTTGGATATAAGTGTCGATATATACAGTGAGGGAAAAAAGTATTTGATCCCTTGCTGATTTTGTACATTTGCCAACTAACAAAGACATGATCAGTCTATAATTTTAATGGTAGGTTTATTTGAACAGTGAGAGACAGAATAACAACAAAATAATCCAGAAAAACGCATGTAAAAAATGTTATCAATTGATTTGCATTTAATGAGGGAAATAAGTATTTGACCCCTCTGCAAAACATGACTTAGTACTTGGTGGCAAAACCCTTGTTGGCAATCACAGAGGTCAGACGTTTCTTATAGTTGGCCACAAGGTTTGTACACATCTCAGGAGGGATTTTGTCCCACTCCTCTTTGCAGATCTTCTCCAAGTCATTAAGGTTTCGAGGCTGACGTTTGGCAACTCAAACTTTCAGCTCCCTCCACAGATTTTCTATGGGGATTAAGGTCTGGAGACTGGCTAGGCCACTCCAGGACCTTAATGTGCTTCTTCTTGAGCCACTCCTTTGTTGCCTTGGCCGTGTGACGTCCCTTTGATGCGGTGAAGTTGTCCTGTCCCCTTAGCAGAAAAACACCCACAAAGCATAATGTTTCCACCTCCATGTTTGACGGTGGGGATGGTGTTCTTGGGGTCATAGGCAGAATTCCTCCACCTCCAAACACGGCGAGTTCATTTGATGCCAAAGAGTTCGATTTTGGTCTCATCTGACCACAACACTTTCACACAGTTCTCCTCTGAATCATTCAGATGTTCATTGGCAAACTTCAGACGGGCCTGTATATGTGCTTTCTTGAGCAGGGGGACCTTGCGGGCGCTGCAGGATTTCAGTCCTTCACGGCGTAGTGTGTTACCAATTGTTTTCTTGGTGACTATGGTCCCAGCTGCCTTGAGATCATTGACAATCCTCCTGTGTAGTTCTGGGCGGATTCCTCGCCGTTCTCATGATCATTGCAATTCCACGAGGTGAGATCTTGCATGGAGCCCCAGGCCGAGGGAGATTGACAGTTCTTTTGTGTTTCTTCCATTTGCGAATAATCGCACCAACTGTTGTCACCTTCTCACCAAGCTGCTTGGCGATGGTCTTGTAGCCCATTCCAGCCTTGTGTAGGTCTACAATCTTGTCCCTGACATCCTTGGAGAGCTCTTTGGTCTTGGCCATGGTGGAGAGTTTGGAATCTGATTGATTGATTGCTTCTGGGGACAGGTGTCTTTTATACAGGTAACAAATTGAGATTAGGAGCACTCCCTTTAAGAGTGTGCTCCTAATCTCAGCTCGTTACCTGTACAAAAGACACCTGGGAGCCAGAAATCTTTCTGATTGAGAGGGAGTCAAATACTTATTTCCCTCATTAAAATGCAAATCAATTTATAACATTTTTGACATGCGTTTTTCTGGATTATTTTGTTGTTATTCTGTCTCTCACTGTTCCTTCACCACTTCTACCGTGAGACCTGAGTCCGAGCCAGCAACCTGTACACAGTATCCAGTCGAAGCTATCAACTGCCTTTTCTCTCATGCCTTTTCTCTCAGGAGTGTGACAGGAGTCCACGTGGAGTGAGCATGGAGAGAGATCTGTTCCAAACTTCTCTCATGTTGCTGGTATACTGGTTGGCAAATGGACAATACATCATGGGTGGTAAAGGTGGTGGCGGCCCAGGTGAGACACTATCATGGGCCATCCATTTTTAACATTTGTGCCATTGGGAAGATGAACTGTAAAGCTATCTGAAGAAGAAAATGAAGAGACGCCAGAAGATTGAGTGCCGGGGAGGGACGGGGTTGGTCAACTGTGCCCGTAATTGATTTGGACTTGTCCAAAGTTGTTTATTTGGGGTATCAAATTGATGTGGAGGTCTACACACTGCGCAATTTATAGTAATGTAGACTAAGAATGCATTGAGATACTGATCTGTAATTAGAACCGTGATGAGAAAGTTAATGCTAGAATTATGGATAATTATACTGTATGTTAATGTAATGTACATTCTGCTAGTGCCGATGTGTGCTAAGTTGTGGGTTTTAACTTTGAGTGATAGAACCAACATGAATCACTGAGCAATGTCATTCTAAATTTGGGTTGGATAATTAATTGGGTTTTAATTATGATTTGGAAACTGAATTATTTTTTGTAACTGACTAATTGACTTGAGCAATTTTTGTTGTTGTTGTATGTTTATAACTGTATAAGTAGGGAGAAATGAATGTGTTATGGGTTAGATCAAATTATATATGTGTAAATGTATTTGTGGAGAAGATGGTCATAGTGGAAGGAGAGCCCTGCTGGGCCCCGGTCGGGTCCGTTGTGTACTGATGAAGCATGTACTCCTGTTTGATCTACCTATGTTTTTAACAATTTGTGTTAATGTTCCTTTACTAAACTGGGGAGAGTGAGGAAAAAATCCGGAATAAGCTCTTTAATCTTGTATAGCAGAGACAATGTAATGAAGAATTACTTTAATAGTTCTTAATGCTAAACTTTGTTATGCACATGCGTTGTATGAGCCTTAAACCTGTACATTTCCACTGTCTGTTTGAAGGTCTTGTAAGAAGGTGATAGATTAATTATTAATGACTAATTATTACACCCTGAAACTGTGTGAAATGTGTTAGAATGTGTGAGTGTAGGACCAGTAAAGATTATGACATTGTGTTACTATTTAGCAATGTGAGTAAGAGTCAGCCAGACAACAAAGGACAAGGAGAACTGTCTACAGGCAACTGAGAAACCAAGACAACTGAGGAATTTAGGGAGGAGAGAAACTGTTAGGCTTGGAAAAGTGTGTGTGTGTGAACTGATGGTCAGGAGAGCAATTATAAAGTGGAAAACTACAGCCTTCCTAAAGAGGGGAGGGATTTTTGTATGACGTATGAGTATAAAAGATGGACTCTGAAATTGTGATGACAGAATTCTCAATGAATAAACATCTCTGACTATGCAGACCGGGACTCTGTCCGTTTCTTGATTTTGGGAGACGCACAGAGACACTGAAATAGTTTGTTAAATAATTCACATAACAGCTTGGTCCTTCGAGAGCCGGAATCCAATACCTGCCTCTGTCATTCCAGGTAACTCTGAAAACCGTTGACGGGCGAATGATACATTCGTAAATAGAGAGTCCTGCCCTTTGACATTAAGGGTTAAGACAGGCCAGAGGACAACTGATTAATGACAGAGACGGTGACGGAATCCAAACCTACATTGAATCTCGGCTGCAAGGATAAGGTCAGTAGTCTTTATTCATTACTTGGTGAAATTGATTTGAGAACTTGCTAAAATAATGACTGAGGGTAACGTCATAATTTAAAGTAGCAAATTGATCAATGCGTAGCCATTTTAAGTGAAATGTTGGTGGGTCCGTAACGAATCACGTTAATAGGCCATTACCAAAAGAAACTACCCGGTGTTAAAATAGAAGGAACTATTAAAAGTACACCTAAGGGATGTAACCTGTAAGAGATTATAGAACAGTCAACAAATAATCTGGGTTAAACAAATACAAAAAGTACACCAGAAGGAATTAAAATAGCATGTGTGAGAAATAGAATATTAGTAAAGTCAAAAGTCACAAACAACTGTAGATTTTGCCGTAACTCTATCCGTTTCATGAAACTGGAGCCTTACAAACTCCGGGTTACCGATAGTGTTAACCAATAATCATGTGAGGTTGTATACGTGTGTGACCTAATATTTGCTCAAAAGTCACATCTATGAATAATTCCAGGTATTTGTATAGAAAAGAGGGAGAACCCATTCCTGTTGTATGGGGCTGTCAGAAATGATCAAGATTACATTGTGGGAATAAATTCCTCCGTAGAGTAGGAGATAATTCTGGGGGACTAGTACCTATACAGGAAGGGGTGATTCCAGGTGTGGTGTGAAACTGTTTTAACTAACTTGTTATATAGAAGAGGTGGCTAGAGGAGGGAGAACCCATTCCTGTTGTATGAGACTGTCAGGAATTATCAAGATTTAATTGTGGGGATGAATTCCTCCGTAGAGTAGGAGATAATTCTGGGGGACTAGTACCTATACAAGAAGGGGTGATTCCAATTGTTGTGTGAAACTGTTTTGAATAACTTGTTATATACAGTGGGGAGAACAAGTATTTGATACACTGCCGATTTTGCAGGTTTTCCTACTTACAAAGCATGTAGAGATCTGTCATTTTTATCATAGGTACACTTCAACTGTGAGAGACGGAATCTAAAACAAAAATCCAGAAAATCACATTGTATGATTTTTAAGTAATTAATTTGCATTTTATTGCATGACATAAGTATTTGATCACCTACCAACCAGTATGAATTCCGGCTCTCACAGACCTGTTAGTTTTTCTTTAAGAAGCCCTCCTGTTCTCCACTCATTACCTGTATTAACTGCACCTGTTTGAACTCATTACCTGTATAAAAGACACCTGTCCACACACTGAATTAAACAGACTACAACCTCTCCACAATGGCCAAGACCAGAGAGCTGTGTAAGGACATCAGGGATAAAATTGTAGACCTGCACATGGCTGGGATGGGCTACAGGACAATAGACAAGCAGCTTGGTGAGAAGGCAACAACTGTTGGCGCAATTATTAGAAAATGGAAGAAGTTCAAGATGACGGTCAATCACCCTCGGTCTGGGGCTCCATGCAAGATCTCACCTCGTGGGGCATTAATGATCATGAGGAAGGTGAGGGATCAGCCCATAACTACAAGGCAGGATCTGGTCAATGACCTGAAGAGAGCTGGGACCACAGTCTCAAAGAAAACCATTAGTAACACACTACGCCGTCATGGATTAAAATCCTGCAGCACACGCAAGGTCCCCCTTCTCAAGCCAGTGCATGTCCAGGCCCGTCTGAAGTTTGCCAATCACCATCTGGATGATCCAGAGGAGGAATGGGAGAAGGTAATGTGGTCTGATGAGACAAAAATAGAGCTTTTTGGTCTAAACTCCACTCGCCGTGTTTGGAGGAAGAAGAAGGATGAGTACAACCCCAAGGACACCATCCCAACCGTGAAGCATGGAGGTGGAAGCATCATTCTTTGGGGATGCTTTTCTGCAAAGGGGACAGGACGACTGCACCGTATTGAGGGGAGGACGGATGGGGCCATGTATCGCGAGATCTTGGCCAACAACCTCCTTCCCTCAGTAAGAGCATTGAAGATGGGTCATGGCTGGGTCTTCCAGCATGACAACGACCTGAAACACACAGCCAGGGCAACTAAGGAGTGGCTCCGTAAGAAGCATCTCAAGGTCCTGGAGTGGCCTAGCCAGTCTCCAGACCTGAACCCAATAGAAAATCTTTAGAGGGAGCTGAAAGTCCATATTGCCCAGCGACAGCCCCGAAACCTGAAGGATCTGGAGAAGGTCTGTATGGAGGAGTGGGCCAAAATCCCTGCTGCAGTGTGTGCAAACCTGGTCAAGACCTACAGGAAACGTATGATCTCTGTAATTGCAAACAAAGGTTTCTGTACCAAATATTAAGTTCTGCTTTTCTGATGTATCAAATACTTACAGTGGGGAAAAAAAGTATTTAGTCAGCCACCAATTGTGCAAGTTCTCCCACTTAAAAAGATGAGAGAGGCCTGTAATTTTCATCATAGGTACACGTCAACTAGGACAGACAAAATGAGAAAAAAAAATCCAGAAAATCACATTGTAGGATTTTTAATGAATTTATTTGCAAATTATGGTGGAAAATAAGTATTTGGTCAATAACAAAAGTTTCTCAATACTTTGTTATATACACTTTGTTGGCAATGACACAGGTCAAATGTTTTCTGTAAGTCTTCACAAGGTTTTCACACACTGTTGCTGGTATTTTGGCCCATTCCTCCATGCAGATCTCCTCTAGAGCAGTGATGTTTTGGGGCTGTCGCTGGGCAACACGGACTTTCAACTCCCTCCAAAGATTTTCTATGGGGTTGAGATCTGGAGACTGGCTAGGCCACTCCAGGACCTTGAAATGCTTCTTACGAAGCCACTCCTTCGTTGCCCGGGCGGTGTGTTTGGGATCATTGTCATGCTGAAAGACCCAGCCACGTTTCATCTTCAATGCCCTTGCTGATGGAAGGAGGTTTTCACTCAAAATCTCACGATACATGGCCCCATTCATTCTTTCCTTTACACGGATCAGTCGTCCTGGTCCCTTTGCAGAAAAACAGCCCCAAAGCATGATGTTTCCACACACATGCTTCACAGTAGGTATGGTGCTCTTTGGATGCAACTCAGCATTCTTTGTCCTCCAAACACGACGAGTTGAGTTTTTACCAAAAAGTTATATTTTGGTTTCATCTGACCATATGACATTCTCCCAATCCTTTTCTGGATCATCCAAATGCACTCTAGCAAACTTCAGACAGGCCTGGACATGTACTGGCTTAAGCAGGGGGACACGTCTGCCACTGCAGGATTTGAGTCCCTGGCGGCGTAGTGTGTTACTGATGGTAGGCTTTGTTACTTTGGTCCCAGCTCTCTGCAGGTCATTCACTAGGTCCCCCCGTGTGGTTCTGGGATTTTTGCTCACCGTTCTTGTGATCATTTTGACCCCACGGGGTGAGATCTTGCGTGGAGCCCCAGATCGAGGGAGATTATCAGTGGTCTTGCATGTCTTCCATTTCCTAATAATTGCTCCCACAGTTGATTTCTTCAAACCAAGCTGCTTACCTATTGCAGATTCAGTCTTCCCAGCCTGGTGCAGGTCTACAATTTTGTTTCTGGTGTCCTTTGACAGCTCTTTGGTCTTGGCCATAGTGGAGTTTGGAGTGTGACTGTTTGAGGTTGTGGACAGGTGTCTTTTATACTGATAACAAGTTCAAACAGGTGCCATTAATACAGGTAACGAGTGGAGGACAGAGGAGCCTCTTAAAGAAGAGGTTACAGGTCTGTGAGAGCCAGAAATCTTGCTTGTTTGTAGGTGACCAAATACTTATTTTCCACCATAATTTGCAAATAAATGCATTAAAAATCCTACAATGTGATTTTCAGGATTTTTTTTCCTAAATTTGTCTGTCATAGTTGACGTGTACCTATGATAAAAATTACAGGCCTCTCTCATCTTTTTAAGTGGGAGAACTTGCACAAATAAATACTTTTTTCCCCCACTGTATGTCATGCAATAAAATGAAAATTAATTACTTAAAAATCATACAATGTGACTTTCTGGATTTTTGTTTTAGATTCCGTCTCTCACAGTTGAAGTGTACCTATGATAAAAATTACAGTCCTCTACATGCTTTGTAAGTAGGAAAACCTGCAAAATCGGCAGTGTATCAAATACTTGTTCTCCCCACTGTAGAAAAGGTGGCTAAGGAATTTTAACAGTACCAACCATGGGAGGCAAATCCTCACAAGAGGTCCCAGAATTTACTGGGGACGAGAAATACATTGTAATGCGAGACAAACGGAATGTGTATTATGGACATATTTGGAGAAAGAAATATGGCTTTACTGGGCGACTTGATGTAATTAAACTGGAATCCATGATTAAACAAATGCATGTAAATTGTGGTACTGATCTAAAGAAACAGAAAAGAAAGGGCTTAGAAACAGCCAGGGTGTGGCTAGTAGAAGCTAGAAAGCGGGAAGAAGGCAGGAAGAAAAGAGAAGTGAGTGAGAGTGAAAGAGAAAGAGAAGTGAAGGTTGAGGTCTCTGTGCCTCCCCCAGAGCAGAGGGCAGAAAGGTTATATCCAAACTTGGCAGACCAGGCATGGAGAGAAAATCCAGATGATGAGTACGTAGTGAGGAGAAGGAGAGTGCAGGGGAATAATGTTGCCCCCCCCACCGGCCCCACCTCCCTATGAGGAAGAAGGGGCTGGAGGAGGAAGGGAAGACGAAGGTGAGGAATAGCCAGAGGTAGAGGAGGACAGGACAAGGGCAGAGAAAGTCAGACAGGAGGCTAAAAGGGAGAAAGAGAAAAGGAAAAAGCTAGAGAGGCACAGGGCTGAGGCCAAGATAAAGGGGAATGATGAGTCAGAAGGGGAAGAGTCAGATGGGGCTGGCAGTGGTAAGGGTAAAATGGAGCAATCCTATCCCTTAATAGCCCTGCCAAACCCCAGAGCAGGAGAAGACAACCAGCCTGATACATTACAAGTATACAGAGCATGGAATCAGAGAGATGTAGTGAGAGCAGTGGAAGGGATACCCCACCCTAAGACGGGGGTACACCAGTTCAGAAGAGATATGGAAGGGCTGACCGCCAGCTTTAAGCTGAATACAGGGGAACTAGAGAGGGCAGTCAGACAGATAGTGTTAAAGGACTGGGCGGCAGTGAGGGGAAACTGGGTTCCCGGGGATGGGAATGCGCCGGTCCTAGAGTGGGCAGAAGGAGGGGCTTATGGAGATAAGTTGGCACAACTCTGTGATAATCTGAGAGAACATTATCACAGACATGCCGACTTCTCCAAAGTCCATGAGTGTAAGCAGGGAGACAGTGAGACTATTAGTCAATACCTAGAGAGACTGAGAGATGTGTTCAATGCAAACAGTGGGCTAATAGATCCAGGACCAGGGGCACCAGAGGGTCCGTATCACCAACAGTTAAAGATTGCCTTCCTAAGTGGAATGAGGCCAGAAATCTCTCAAACAATAAGAAATACCCTAATTGGCTGGGGGACGGCTACCTTAGCTGAAGTTAAACGTTATGCAATCCATCATGAGCAGAATGTAAAGGAACGAAATAAGAGAAAGGAAGCGAATGGAGCTGAGGACCTAGTGGCAGCCCTAGGGGAGATGGGAGGTAGGAGAGACTGGAAGGACCGAGGAGAGAAGAGAGGCAACGGTAATAGTGGAGACAGGAGTGAATGGAAGTGTTTCAATTGTGACAAAACAGGACATTTTGCTAGAGAATGTGAGGAACCGTCTTATCACTGTGGAAGGAAAGGGCACCAGTCAAGAGACTGTAGGAAGAAGGGGAAGAGAGGAAAAGGAGGAAAGTATAATCCAGGCAGAGGAGGAAGAGACAGGGGGAGAAAGCCAGAATCAGAGGAAGAATAGGAGGCATGACTAGAGTGGGAGGAAGAGCGAAATCAGGAGAAGCAGGAGAGAGAACTGGAGGTGTTTGATCTGTCTCTTGTAGATTTTGCATTACAACAGGAACAGAAACCATACCTAACATTGACAGTAATGGGTAAAAAGATAACATTTCTCTGTGATACTGGGGCAGACCATACCTGTATTTGTAAAGATAATGCACCAGAGGGAATTGACATTAATGGAGAAAGAATTACAGTGTGATCAGCCTCTGGTCATAAAGGTATTGAACAACTGCCTGCACCAGTAACACTGAAACATGTAAAGACAGGGAGTGAAGCTACTTTGCCTGTACTGATTTCAGTACAATGTCCTGTTAATCTATTGGGAAGAGATGCGATGACGCAGTTAAACATAGAAGTAAGACCGACAGTGAGGGGAATGCAGGCTCATGTGGTAAAGGATAATATGGTTGTAAGTGGTGAAGGGGAACCATGTTATTGGTATAGCCAGGACCTGTTGAGGGGAGGTAACTCAGACATACCAAAGACCTTAGTAGACTTGACTAAAACCCTAGTACCTGACTCACCTAAAATGACCGAGGATGACTTACATTGTACTCTGTGGTATAATACACACTCTGGCCCTAGAAAAGAATATGAGGAAGCTCTGTTTAAAACCACAGAAAAGACAATAGGCTTGAAATGGTTTCATTATGATGACACCCAAGCAGCGGCAGAAGTCGAATTGGGGCCACAGAGTCAGCAATTCTATAGAGAGAGATGGAGCCCTCATGTCTCCTTGGCAAAGGAAGCTCAAGAGGAGTGGTTAGATCTGGGGAAATGGGTGACACAGGCAAAGTATGTTAAAGACTGGCAGACTGCTCCTAACGGGGACCAACATAGCCAATCAACCGGCCAATATCGTAGGAAGTTGAATTGGAGAGCAGGTTGCACACCCGCTGTGCACCTAGACATAGGATGTGATAATTGATGACCAGACATTTTCCTCACAGAGGAACAAAAGAGACCTTGAGATTGTACCTCTAGAGTTGTGGTCTAAGGGACCAGCCGATGTGGGGTTAATTAAGGGAGTAACTCCAGTCCAGGTGGTTCCGCGGTCAAACCATAGGCCATACCAAAAACAATATCCAATGAAACCAGAAGCCATTATAGGGAATACTCCCACATTTGACCATTTACTCAAAGGTGGAGTGGTAATCCCGGGGGATGAGGCACAGTGTAACTCACCTGTATTTCCAGTAAAGAAGGCAGCTCCAAGCAATGATTGGTGAATGGTAATGGACCTACAGGGGGTAAATAAGAACATAATTCCAAGAGCACCCTGTGTTCCAGACCCACACACTCTATTGAACCAATTGAAACCAGAACATTCTTACTTTACTGTGATAGACATAGCTAATGCTTTCTTTAGTATACCTGTACATCCTGATAGTCAAGGATGGTTTGGCTTTACCTTCAAAGGTCAGAAATACACATACTCGAGACTTCCACAAGGTTATTCGGAAAGTCCTACAATTTTTTCCCAGGCTATCACACGTAACCTGGGAATGTTTGAACCCCAAGAGGGGAGCCAAATTTTGATATACGTCGATGATATACTGGTAGCAAACCCCTCAGAGGAGGGGTGTAAAAATGATACTCTCCAGTTGTTAACCTTTATGGCAGGACAATGGCACAAGGTCAGTAAAAAGAAACTACAACTCTGGCAGAAAGAGGTAATATATCTAGGTCATACGATAACGCAGAATGGGAGAACCCTAAACTCGTCAAGAAAAACAGCAATATTAGAAGCTCCTAAACCTCTGAATAAGAAACAAATGATGAGCTTTTTGGGAATGATACATTACTGTTGAGCATGGATTCCCCATTATGCATTACACACTGGAAAATTGAGTGATCTTATCTATGGAAAAGCTATGGCAGCACATGAAAAAATAATCTGGAATAACGAGGCTGATTTGCAATTTGAGGAAATTAAGCAATTATTGACCTCTTCAATGGTGCTGGCGTTTCCTAGATATGACAGACCATTCACTCAAACTGTGGATTGTTGAGAGGGATATATGACATCAGTACTGACACAAAAACATGGGGACAAAAATAAACCGGTAGCATATTTTTCTTCAAGACTTGATGAGGTGGCTCAGGCAATGCCTGTCTGTTTGCGATCAGTTGTGGCAGCTGCTAATGCCGTGCAGGATTCAGCTTCAATTGTACTATACCATGATCTAACCTTAAAAGTTCCACATGCAGTGTCAATTCTGCTATTGGAACACAAGATGGCGTACATGTCACCAGCATGACACCTATCTTGTATGATAATATTGCTGAACATGCCAAATCTAACTATTGAACGATATACAATGCTGAATCCTGCAACATTAGTTCCAGTTGGGAATGATGGTAGTCCTTATAACTGTATTGAAGAAACTGAAAAAATAGCACTACCCAGGCCTGACTTAACAGACTTAGCTATACATTTACATTACATTTCCGTCATTTAGCAGACGCTCTTATCCAGAGCGACTTACAAATTGGTGCATTCACCCTATAGCCAGTGGGATAACCACTTTACAATTTTTTTTTTTTTTTTTTTTTTTTAGGGGGGGGGGGGTAGAAGGATTACTTTATCCTATCCCAGGTATTCCTTAAAGAGGTGGGGTTTCAAATGTCTCCGGAAGGTGGTGAGTGACTCCGCTGTCCTGGCGTCGTGAGGGAGCTTGTTCCACCATTGGGGTGCCAGAGCAGCGAACAGTTTTGACTGGGCTGAGCGGGAACTATGCTTCCGCAGAGGAAGGGGAGCCAGCAGGCCAGAGGTGGATGAATGCAATGCCCTCGTTTGGGTGTAGGGACTGATCAGAGCCTGAAGGTACGGAGGTGCCGTTACCCTCACAGCTCCATAGGCAAGCACCATGGTCTTGTAACAGATGCGAGCTTCAACTGGAAGCCAGTGGAGTGTGCGGAGGAGCGGGGTGATGTGAGAGAACTTGGGAAGGTTGAACACCAGACGGGCTGCGGAATTCTGGATGAGTTGTAGGGGTTTAATGGCACAGGTAGGGAGCCCAGCCAACAGCGAGTTGCAGTAATCCAGACGGGAGATGACAAGTGCCTGGATTAGGACCTGTGCCGCTTCCTGTGTAAGGCAGGGTCGTACTCTCCGAATGTTGTAGAGCATGAACCTGCAGGATCGGGTCACCGCCTTGATGTTAGCGGAGAACGACAGGGTGTTGTCCAGGGTCACGCCAAGGCTCTTCGCACTCTGGGAGGAGGACACAACGGAGTTGTCAACCGTGATGGCGAGATCATGGAACGGGCAGTCCTTCCCCGGGAGGAAGAGCAGCTCCGTCTTGCCAAGGTTCAGCTTGAGGTGGTGATCCGTCATCCATACTGATATGTCTGCCAGACATGCAGAGATGCGATTCGCCACCTGGTTATCAGAAGGGGGAAAGGAGAAGATTAGTTGTGTATCGTCAGCGTAGCAATGATAGGAGAGGCCATGTGAGGATATGACAGAGCCAAGTGACTTGGTGTATAGCGAGAATAGGAGAGGGCCTAGAACTGAGCCCTGGGGGACACCAGTGGTGAGAGCACGTGGTGCGGAGACAGCTTCTCGCCACGCCACTTGGTAGGAGCGACCGGTCAGGTAGGACGCAATCCAAGAGTGAGCCGCGCCGGAGATGCCCAGCTCGGAGAGGGTGGAGAGGAGGATCTGATGGTTCACAGTATCAAAGGCAGCAGACAGGTCTAGAAGGACAAGAGCAGAGGAGAGAGAGTTAGCTTTAGCAGTGCGGAGAGCCTCCGTGACACAGAGAAGAGCAGTCTCAGTTGAATGACCAGTCCTGAAACCTGACTGGTTTGGATCAAGAAGGTCATTCTGAGAGAGATAGCAAGAGAGTTGTTGTGAAGTAACAATGTTTGTTGATGGATCTTCTAGGAAGAATCCTGATGGCACGAATGCAACTGGTTATGCTGTAGTGACAGAGAACGAGGTTCTAGCTGCTGAACCCTTGCCAAGAAACTACTCTGCCCAACAGGCAGAGATAGTGGCATTAACAAAAGCATGCCAACTGGGTAAAGGGAAGGTTATAACTATCTATACCGACAGTGCATATGCCTTTAATACTGTACATGTCTTTGCTGCCCAGTGGAAGAATAGAGGAATGGTTACGACTTCGGGTAAACCAATAACACATGCAGAGTTGATTCTTGACCTCCTAGATGCAGTACTATTACCAAAAAAGCTCGCAATATGTAAGTGTGAGACGCATACTACAGGGAAGGATAGCATTACTTTGGGGAATGCAAAGGCAGATGAGGAAGCTAAGAAGGCTGGGTCAAAACACTTCTCTGGTTCCAGTCAGCTGTCCAAAGAGGAAGTTTCGATAGAAAGAGATCTACTTATAGAGAGCTACAGTAAGGCCCCAATTAAGGAAGTTCACAGATGGGTGAAGCAAGGCGCAGTAAATAAGGAAAGAATATGGGTCAAAGATAGCTTACCAATTCTCCCGAAATCACTGTTTAGATATGCTGCAATATTGACACACGGGCATTGCCATGTGTCAACCGGAGGGATGGTAGAGCAGATTAGGCAACACTTTGTTGCATATGGGATTACAAATAATTTAAAAAACTTTTGTTCAAGATGTGTTAACTGTGCTCAAAGTAATCACCAGGGCAGACAAAGGGCACCTCTGGGTGAGTACCCTCCGGCTAAGTACCCCTTTCAACAATTAGAAATTGACTTTATAGAGCTGACCAGGAGTGAAGGAAATAAGTGGTGTTTGACTATAATAGACAAATACACTAAATGGGTAGAAGCTTTCCCTACCTCCTCGGCAGATGCTATAACAGTAGCCAAGGTTCAGCCTCCCAGAAATTATTTTTTCTGACAATGGATCCCATTTCTCTAACCAAGTAATAGATAATATTGGACAGAGGTTACAAATAAACATGAAGAAGCATTGTTCATATAGCCCGAAATCAGCTGGACTTATCGAACGCATGAATCAGACGATTAAGGCTAGATTACGAAAAACTCACATAAACACAGGAAGGAATTGGGTACAATGTCTGCCAATCGTACTAATGACTATCCGAATAACGCCAGATAAGGATGGATTGTCCCCCTTTGAGAAAGTGTTTGGGAGACCTTATAGAATGCCACAGTTGGCAGGGCCAGAACAGGCAGACATAGAAGTAGAAGACACGATGGCAGAACACATGAGAAGACTGTTCATTAACCAAACACGTATGTCAAAGATTTTGTGCCCCACAGGAGAACTAAAGGAGAAGGTAACCCACTCTATCCAACCAGGTGACTGGGTGTGGATCTAATCCTTGAAGAAGAAAGACTGGAAGCAGCCCCGTTGGGAAGGTCCATATCAGGTCCTTTTGGTGACGGCCTTCGCTGTAAGAATCGCGGAAAGATCCACCTGGGTGCATGTCACACACTGGTAAAAAAGGTAAACCCAGCTACACCTGACGAACAAACACAGAGTTAGGAGAAAGAACCGATCACCACTAGGACTCGGGGGTTGGCTCCTTAACGAAGATTCCCTTACCCTGTCTGATCATCCCTGTGTGAGTTCAATAGAAGGTAAAGCAATGGGTTGGCCTCTGGCGTCTGACATGTTCTCAGGGCGAGGGTGGGGATTCACAGGTCTCCTGACGGTAGGTAGCTGTGTGATTGTGGGGGCCATATTCCTAACACACTCAAACCCTCCTGATCCGCCAGAAGTAGTAGTTAACCTAACACAAGTTGATAAAATAATACCAGAGCACAGTCTAAGTAGGCATAGGAGAGAGCTAGATGTAAGGAAAGGGGAAGTACTAGTGACCGTAGGAAAGGACATCACCTTTGAGGTCTTTGCGGACCAGTTGGGGAGTTGGGGAGTTGGGGACTACTGGCTGGTAGTATCATAAAGGATGGGAGATATATATGTATGTCACCATGTACATCCTGGGACCATGTAGTTGCTCATACCGAGAGGGGGGGATATGTCAATCTCCATACACAGTTTAAGGACAGGTGGAGTATTGTGAAAGTAGGGAATTACCAGAAATGGCAGTGCGACCCATATAAGGGTAGGTACTGTCTGAAAGTCCGAATTACGCTAAAACAGGTAAAGGCTACGGATGAGGGAATGTGGTACATAGGATTTAACCGCAAATGTTGTGAAGACCCATTAGTGGCTCTCTGGGTAGTAATCTGGATAGGTTGTGTGGTGATGACAGATTGTGGCCTCACCTACATACGAATTGGACGGGAACCTGTGCGTTAGTTCAACTGGTAATGCCCTTCACTCTCATCAAACAATCAAATGTTTCAGAAAAGGGTGGGTTGGTGTCACGGTTTCGGCCGAGGCTGCTCCTCCTCCTGGTTCGGGCAGGCTTCGGCGTTCGCCGTCCCCGGAGTACTAGCTGCCACCGCTCTATGTTTCTGTGTTTGATTGCTTTTGTCTGTCTGTCACACCTGTGTCTGTTTGGGAGTTGATTACGTGTCTTATAAGTTCCGTGTTGTGATCTAGGGTATTTGTGTGTTGTTATTCTGTTGCCACTGTGTCTATGATACGTGTTTGTTTTCCGTGTCATTTTTTCATGTTTAGTGTTTTACGCGTGTGCGTAATTTTCCCTCGCCACTTCGTGTTTTTCGAGGTCGGGGTTTTGTTCTCGTGTTATTGAGACTATTAAAAGTCTTGTTGGACTAAACCTCTGTTTCCTGCGCTTGACTCCTCCACCACATCCACGACGGAATAGTGACAGAACAACACACCATCATGGAGTCAGCAGGAACAGCGGCGGCACCCGAATCCCTGCTGGACCGGATCAACTTCCAGGACGCCATGATCCGGCAACTCGGGACCGCCATGGACGAGGTGTCCAACACTCTGCGCCCGATTGGTGAACCCTGAGGTGGCCAAGGACCCTTACAACATCGCATCACCAACGGCCAGTCCTCCTCTCTCAGCACCGGAACCCAGTGGCATTCGGCTCTCACTCCCGAGGGCATATGACGGTTCTGCAGCCGGGTGTCAGGGATTCCTCCTGCAGGTAGAACTTTACCTTGCCACCATACAACCGGCGCCCTCGGGATACGAGAGCGTCTCCGCCCTCATCTCCTGTCTCTCCGGCAAGGCGTTGGAGTGGGCCAACGCCGAATGGAGGGGAATAGACGCCGCAACCATCACCTACGCGGAGTTCTCCCGCCGCTTCAGGGCTGTCTTCGATCATCCCCCTGAGGGGAAAGCGGCGGGAGAGCGTCTATTCCACCTCCGACAGGGGAAGAGGAGCGCACAGGAGTTTGCACTGGAGTTCCGGACACTAGCGGCGGATGCGGGGTGGAATGAGAGGGCCCTCATCGACCAGTACCGGTGTAGTCTACGAGGGGACGTTCGTCGGGAGCTGGCCTGCAGGGACACCAACCTGTCGTTTGACCAGTTGGTGGACATTTCCATCCGTCTGGATACCCTGCTGGCTACCCGCGGACGTCCCCGAGTGGGGGTCGTCCAGTCCACCCTCCAGCACCCCGAGCCGATTCCCATGGAGCTGGGGGGTGCTGGCGCTAGAGAGAGGAGGAGAGGGAACCCGAGGGGGCCATCCCCTGCACCACCTGCGGTCGTGGAGGACACACTGCGGCCAGGTGCTGGGAGGGTCTCCTGGGAGAGGTGACAACAGGCCACGCACTGGGGAGTCATTTCAGGTGAGTAGGCGCCCCACTCACCCAGAGCTCTCTGTTGGTCACATGAGTATTCCTGTGAGGTTTCCACAGGTGGCACCTCATTCCCAGCATAAGGCGCTAGTAGATTCAGGCGCAGCTGGGAACTTTATTGATCGGGCATTTTGTAGTAGGTTAGGGATTCCCCTTCGGCCGGTAGACGATCCATTTCCTGTCCACGCATTAGACAGCCGGCCGTTGGGGTTGAATCAAGTATTTTCTGGTGGTCAACAATTAATTAAAACGTAGATTGGATCAATTATATTTACTATAACCAGCAAAGATTTATAAACCACACTCGTGATGCAATAAAGGGATTGGCTGAGCAGACAGCGGCAACTAGCTTAATGGCATGGCAGAATAGAATAGCTTTAGATATGCTTTTGGCTGAGCGGGGCGGAGTTTGTGTTCTGTTTGGATCTATGTGCTGTACTTTCATCCCCAACAATACAGCACCGGACGGGTCGGTGACCAAAGCACTTCAGGGACTCACCACGCTGGCGAACGAACTGGCTGAGAACTCTGGTATTGATAGCTCACTAAACGGTTGGTTTGATCAAATGTTTGGTAAATGGAAAACTATTGTTGTAACTATTTTAGGCGCGGCAATCGCGTCTATGGGTATGCTTGTTCTTTGTGGATGTTGTCTTATTCCCTGTGTCCGAGGGTTGGTGAGCAAGGCGTTGGAGATGCAGTTTCTCAACAGATGGTGAGATACGGCCCAATCCCGGACTCCGACCTAAGGAATGAAGAAAATGACCCACCAGGCTTGGTGGAGGATGACGACTATTCAGATAGTTTGAGACTGGATGAAACTTTTCTTAGTTCTAATGTGTGAAGGTTGCAGTGAAAATCTGATGAAGAACTGTGACTGGATGTTTTCCTAGAACTATAAATCTCTTGTTTAAAAGTTATTGTAATGATCTTTTGTGTATTAAAGTCTTGTTTTAAGTATGATGTACTAGTTAACCGATGTTGCAGGATGTGATGAAGCAAACGTTCTTCACTATAGGCTTAGACTGTTGTTTCCAGATAGTGGGTAAACAGGTTAGGTACCATTGCTAAAGAGTAACGTTACGCTTTTAATCATGGGGTAACCCTAATGAACCTGTATTGAATGAGACAATCTTTAATGTTTTTATATGCAAATCAACTTATATGCTTCAATGTGTGTGATTCATTTCTATAACAACATATATTTTGTGAGTATGTGTGTAATATTCAGTCAAAGGGTGGATTGATGGATTAATTATTAATGACTAATTATTACACCCTGAAACTGTGTGAAATGTGTTAGAATGTGTGAGTGTATGACCAGTAAAGATTATGACATTGTGTTACTATTTAGCAATGTGAGTAAGAGTTAGGCCAGACAACAAAGGACATGGAGAACTGTCTACAGGCAACTGAGAAACCAAGATAACTGAGGAATTTAGGGAGGAGAGAAACTGTTAGGCTTGGAAACGTGTGTGTGTGTGTGTGAACTGATGGTCAGGAGAGCAATTATAAAGTGGAAAACTACAGCCTGCCTAAAGAGGGGAGGGATTTTTGTATGACGTATGAGTATAAAAGATGGACTCTGAAATTGTGATGGCAGAATTCACAATGAATAAACATCACTGACTATGCAGACCGGGACTCTGTCCATTTCTTGATTTTGGGAGACGCACAGAGACACTGAAATAGTTTGTTAAATAATTCACATAACAGAAGGAGCTGGTATTTTTCCACACTGCCTCTGTTCAACTTAGTCATACGGTCATGAGAAAGAGCCTCTGAGAGTGACCACAGTGTCTCAGTCTATCCTGTTAATTTACTATCTTCCAAGGGCACAGCTGTGTGAAGATATGAAGAGAACAGAGGCTGGCTTGAACAGAGAGGAGTCACGGAACTAACGTTATCACTTGTTTGTGCGCTATGACCTGATACACATAGCCACAAGAAGAAAATAAGCAATTTTTAGGTCCACTATATAAGATGTCAGCATTTCCTGTTTGTTGGGGTCTCAACGAATCACTTACAGGTGGCCGTTGACCAGCTCCATTAATGCAATAATTAATCGATAACAAAGAAAGATGATTGTTTGAAGAAATGACAAAGTCTCTCTCACTTGATTAGAATTTCCACAACACTCATCACACCAAAGGACAGATTTCCACCGGTCTAATGTCCATTGCTCGTGTTTCTTGGCCCAAGCAAGTCTGTTATTATTATTGGTGTCCTTTAGTCGTGGTTTCTTTGCAGCAACTCGACCATGAAGGCCTGATTTTCGCATTCTCCTCTAAACAGTTGATGTTGAGATGCGTCTGTTACTTGAACTCTGTGAAGCATTTATTTGGGCTGCTATCTGAGGTGCAGTTAACTCTAATGAACTTATCCTCTGCAGCAGAGGTATACTACTGGTCAAAAGTTTTAGAACACATACTCATTCAAGGGGTTTTCTTTATTTTTACTATTTTCTACATTGCAGAATAATAGTGAAGACATCAAAACTATGAAATAACACATATGGAATCATGTAGTAACCAAAGAAGTGTTAAAAAAATCAAAACATATTTTATATTTGAGATTATTCAAATAGCCACCCTTTTCCTTGATGACAGCTTTGCACACTCTTGGCATTTTTTCAACCAGCTTCACCTGGAATGCTTTTCCAACAGTCTTGAAGGAGTTCCCACATATGTTGAGCACTTGTTGGCTGCATTTCCTTCACTCTGCGGTCCGACTCATCCCAAACCATCTCAATTTGGTTGAGGTCATGACCCATTTTCACGACCCATACTTTGAAGAATCTAAAATATAAAATATGTATTTGATTTCTTTAACACTCTTTTGGTTACTACATGATTCCATATGTGTTGTTTCATAGTTTTGATGTCTTCACTATTATTCTACAATGTAGAAAATAGTAAAAATAAAGAAAACCCTTGAATGAGTAGGTGTGTCCAAACATTTGACTGGTAGTGTATATAGAAAATCAATGCAGAGGGCTCTGTATAGCTCCGCATTTACATGATTTGTTGAAGGTAAGTGAGGGCGGGAGGTCCTGTATAAACACAAACTCACTTCCTTGACAACTTTCTTCACAACAGCTCTGAGCTTCTCTGCGAAGTACCAGAAGTATGTATGTCCTGCGTTCTGCAGAGGCCATATCATCGTAAATGCTGCACGGCCAATGCAGACGTCGGAATTACCATGCAGCTTCTTTAAGTAACGGACATTGTCTCCACTAAACTCAGCTCACTCAGTTTACTTATTTTGAATTCAAAAGCATCATTGGGTAACAGACCTGGGTTCAAATACATCCTATAAAGCCTACAATTTGAAAATACATTATTTTCAAATACATTATTTCAAATGCTCCTAGGACCTGGATTCAATAGCATGGGAGTATTTATTTGTATTTGACAATACTGTGTGTATATTATCTAATACATGCCAATAATACTTTCCTTGTGTATTTCCAAATACATTCCACAATTCAACTACTTGTAATTTAAAATAAATATCTGAATACTTACTTCAAAATGTATGTGAAAGTAATTTAAATAATTTAAATAGTATTTCAACCCAGGTCGTTATGTAAATTGTATTATGTATTGTCTAGACTTCCATGCAGAAATAAAATTTTCAGTGAGATCGCTGTTACTTACATATTTGCATTAATGTATATAATTTATGGCTTCAGATATCCCATTCTTTCAGGTCATTGCTATTTATTTAGCCTCACCGTTAGTGAGCTTAGTGATCCACACCCATTCAGATTCATGTACCTAACGTGTACATTCACTCATCATGAGATTGATCCATTGAATTGAAAGTGATTTCACTACTATGAGGGCCTCCAGTATTATTCCACTATTACTAGTATGTTCTGAGTTCACAAGACAAGGGTTGGAAAATTAAATGAAAATCCTCTGAAATGTGTGTCTTGTGCAGTTCAAGCCAACTGATTTTTATAATTAAACACCACAGTTTAAGGAAGGACAGTGAATTAAACCCAGTTTCTGAAACTTTAATAATGAGATACTCACACTGCGTTGTTCTACACAAAGGTTTTAGTCATCTGAATTTTGCTGTAAATATTTCATAGCCACAAATCTGTCATTGTCTCTTTCTTACGCCACAGCAGCGATGTAACCCACTTGTATAGCCCCCTGTAATGTCTTGAGATGTCTAGCTAAATAATCATCTCTATATTGGGGTTTACATGATATTTTCAATCTGGTTTGGATGTAGCCTCACCTGTCACCTGTCAATTATCAGGGATTCATTTTTTCTACTTTGCACAAGGTGAATGAAATCCAGAGGGCTGTAAATAAAACTTGTCAAGAGATCACATGACCACCAACTTCCACATGGGCCAGGGTATCAGATTACATAATCAAAGAGAGTGAGAGTGAGATGGAGAGAGAGAGAGAGAGAAAGAGAGAGAGAGAGCATGAGAGAGAGAGAGACCCTATAAAGTAGAGAAGACACAATTCAATTCAGAGGGCTTTTTTGGCATGGGAAACATATGTTTACATTGCCAAAGCAAGTGAAATAGATAAACAAAAGTGAAATAAACAATATAAAATGAACAGTAAACATTACACTCATATTATGGCTATACGGTGTTGTAACGATCTGCAAATAGTTCAAGTACAAAAGGGAAAATAAATTAACATAAATATGAGTTGTATTTACAATGGTGTTTGTTCTTCACTGGTTGCCCTTTTCTTGTGGCAACAGGTCACATATCTTGCTTCTGTGATGGCACACTGTCGTATTTCACCCAATTGTCACGTTCGTTGAAGGACGGGTCAGACCAAGGCACAGCGTGAAATGCATACATGTTTATTTTATAAAATAAACACACAAACAAAACAACGTAACGTGAAGTCCTCAGGCTAAACACCATACAAGCCTATACACGGAACAAGATCCCACAACTAATGATTGCAAACAGGCTACTTAAGAATGATCCCCAATCAGAGACAACGAGCGACAGCTGCCTCTGATTGGGAATCACACCCCGCCAAACATAGAAACAAAATACCTAGAATGTAAACATAGAAATAATAACATAGATCTCCACACCCTGACTCAACATACAAGAGTTCCATAAATCAGGGCGTGACAGTACCCCCCCAAAGGTGCGGACTCCAACCGCACAAACCTGACATAACAGGGTAGGGTCCGGGTGGGCATTCCGCCTCGGAGGCGGATCCGGCTCCGGGCGTGACGACCTCATTCTCTCAGCCTCCCCGTTGCACCCCTGGTCTGGTCTGGACCTCGGCGCGCTGCTTCCCCTCTCCTTCCTCCCACGATGCAACAAGCCCTGTCTGGACCCTGGTGTGGGAGACCCCGAACCTGGAGAGGGGCTGACGTCTGGGCCTGCATCGGCAATCCTCCCGCGATGCACCAAGCCCTGTCTGGGCCCTGGTGTGGGAGACCCCGAACCTGGAGAGGGGCTGACGTCTGGGTCTGGACTGGAGCCGCTGACCGGAGCTGGACTAGGCACCGGTGGAGCGGACTGCTCTGGCTCCGGAGTGGAGCTGCTGACCGGAGCTGGACTGGGCACCGGTGGAGAGGACTGCTCTAGCTCCGGAGTGGAGCAACCGACCGGAGCTGGATCAGGCACCGGTGGAGCGGACTTCTCTGGCTCCGGAGTGGAGCAGCTGACCGGTGCCGGACCAGGCACCGGTGGAACGGGCACGGGCCGTGCCGGACTGGACACACGCACCACTGGTCTGGTGCGAGGAGCAGGCACGGGCCGGACCGGACTAGGAACACGCACCACTGGCTTGGTGCGAGGAGCAGGAATGGGCCGGGCCGGACTGGCGACACGCACCACTAGCTTGGTGCGGGGAGCAGGCACGGGCCGTACCGGACTGGGAACACGCACCACTGGCTTGGTGCGAGGAACAGGAACGGGCCGGGCCGGACTGGGAACACGCACCACTGGTCTGGTGCGAGGAGCAGGAACGGGCCGGGCCGGACTGGCGACACGCACCACTGGCTTGGTGCGGGGAGCAGACACGGGCCGTACCGGACTGGGAACACGCACCACTGGCCTGGTGCGAGGAACAGGAACGGGCCGGGCTGGACTGGGAACACGCACCACTGGTCTGGTGCGAGGAGCAGGAACGGGCCGGGCTGGGGACACACACCACTGGTCTGGTGCGAGGAGCAGGAACAGGCCGGGCCGGACTGGGGACACACACCACTGGCTTGGTGCGGGGAGCAGGTACGGGGCGTACCGGGCTGGCGACAAGCACCACTGGCTTGGTGCAGGGAGTAGGCACGGGCCGTACCGGACTGGGAACACGCACCACAGGCTTGGTGCGAGGAGCAGGAACGGGCCGTACCGGACTGGGAACACGCACCACAGGCTTGGTGCGAGGAGCAGGAATGGGCTGGGCCGGACTGGGAACACGCACCACTGGCTTGGTGCGGGAAGCAGGTACGGGGCATACCGGACTGTGGAGGCGCACTGGAGGTCTGGAGCGTAGAGCTGGCACAACCCGTCCTGGCTGGATGCCCACTTCCGCACAGTAAGTGTGTGGCATTAGCACAGGACGCACTGGGCTGTGCACGCACACTGGCGACACAGTACGTAGAACCAACGCAGGATATGCTGGACCGAGGAGGCGTACTGGAGACCAAGAGCGTTGAGCCGGCACAACCCGTCCTGGCTGGATGCCCATTTTCGCACGCACCGGACGCACCGGACTGTGCCGGCGCACTGACGACACACTGCATAGCTCCGCATAACACAGATCCTGCACGTCCACACGCTTCCTAGTGTGACTACGGGGAGTTGGCTGTGCTCTGAACCCTGGCTCCACCAACCACCCCGTGTGCCCCCCCAAACATTTTTATTGGGGCTGCTTCTCGTCCTTTTTGGTCGCTGTTTCTCCTCTCCTGCCTGGGCATCTACCTTTGCCCATGGTCCTTTCCCCGCAAATATCTCCTCCCAAGACCACATCTTCCCCACCTGTGTCCAGGGTGTTTGCTCCTCCTGGGCACGCTGCTTGGTCCGTGTTTGGTGGGATCTTCTGTCACGTTCGTTGAAGGACGGGTCAGACCAAGGCGCAGCGTGAAATGCATACATGTTTATTATATAAAATAAACACACGAACAAAAACAACAAAACAACGTAACGTGAAGTCCTCAGGCTAAACACCATACAAGCCTATACACGGAACAAGATCCCACAACTAATGATTGCAAACAGGCTACTTAAGTATGATCCACAATCAGAGACAACGAGTGACAGCTGCCTCTGATTGGGAATCACACCCGGCCAAACATAGAAACACAATACCTAGAATGTAAACATAGAAATAATAACATAGATCTCCACACCCTGACTCAACATACAAGAGTTCCATAAGTCAGGGCGTGACACCAATAGATATGGGAATCTATCAAAATTGGATTTGTTTTCGAATTCTTTGTGGGTCTGTGTAATCTGAGGGAAATATGTGTCTCTAATATGGTCATACATTTGGCAGGTTAGGAAGTGCAGCTCAGTTTCCACCTTATTTTGTGGGCAGTGTGCACATAGTGTCACGATCGTCGAAGGAAGTGGACCAAGGCGCAGCGTGTTGAGCGAACATGTTGACTTTATTAAATTAAAGCAACCACGAAAACAACAAAACAAATGACGATAGTGAAGTCCACAGTGACAATGACTGAACATGGAACAAAAACCCACAACCACAAGGTGAACACAGACAGTTTAAATATGGCTCCCAATCAGAGATAACGAGCCGACAGCTGACACTCGTTACCTCCGATTGGGAGTCACATGACGAGACAAGACACTACAACCAAAACCAAACACAACCAAATGAACACACCCTATACCCAACACAACCAAATGAATACACCCTGGCTCAAACTACACAGTCCCGGAGCCAGAGCGTGACAGTACCCCCCCCTAAAGGCGCGGACTCTGACCGCGCCTACACCCCAAAATAGGGGAGGGCTGGGTGGGTGTTGCTCCTCGGAGGCGGCTCCGGCTCCGGGCTTGACCACCACCCCACTTCACTCCCCCCGTAGTGCCCCCGGGTCCGATCTGACCCCGCTTGCTGGATCAGGACCTCCGACGCGCACCCCTGGCTTGGCGCGTGAGGTAGGAATGGACCGGACCTGGCAGACGATACGCACCCTTTGCCTGGTGCGTGGAGCCGGAACAGGCCTCACCAGGCTGAAGACTCGCATCCCTGGCTTGGTGCGAGTAGCAGGAATGGGCTGGATCAGGCTGACGGCTCGCACCCTTGGCTTGGTGCGAGTAGCAGGGACGAGCTGAACCAGGCTGACGACTCGCACCCTTGGCTTGGTGCGAGTAGCAGGAACGGGCTGGACCAGGCCGACGACTCGTACCCTGGCTTGGTGCGAGTAGCAGGAACGGGCTGGACCAGGCTGACGACTCGCACCCTTGGCTTGGTGCGAGTAGCAGGGACGAGCTGAACCAGGCTGACAACTCGCACCCTTGGCTTGGTGCGAGTAGCAGGAACGGCTGGACCAGGCCGACGACTCGTACCCCTGGCTTGGTGCGAGTAGCAGGAACGGGCTGGACCAGGCTGGCGACTCGCACCCCTGGTTTGGTGCGAGTGGCAGGAACAGGCCGGGTCGGGCTGGCGACGCACACCGTAGGTTCTGTGCGTGGAGCAGGAACAGGCCGGGCTGGGCTGGCGACGCACACCGTAGGCTTTGTGCGTAGAGCAGGGACAGGCCGGGCTGGGCTGGCAACGCACCCCGTAGGCTTGGTGCGTGGAGCAGGGATAGGCCGGGCTGGGCTGGCGACGCACACCGTAGGCTTTGTGCGTAGAGCAGGGACAGGCCGGGCTGGGCTGGCGACGCACCCCGTAGGCTTTGTGCGTAGAGCAGGGACAGGCCGGGCTGGGCTGGCAACGCACCCCGTAGGCTTGGTGCGTGGAGCAGGGATAGGCCGGGCTGGGCTGGCGACGCACACCGTAGGCTTGGTGCGTAGAGCAGGAACAGGCCGGACCGGGCTGGCGACGCACACCGTAGACTTGGTGCGTAGAGCAGGAACAGGCCGGACCGGGCTGGCGACGCACACCGTAGGCTTGGTGCGTAGAGCAGGAACAGGCCGGGCAGGGCTGGCGATGCACACCGTAGGTTTAGTGCGTGGAGCAGGAACAGGCCGGGCTGGGCTGGCGACGCACACCGTAGGTTTAGTGCGTGGAGCAGGAACAGGCCGGGCTGGGCTGGCGACGCACACCGTAGGTTTAGTGCGTGGAGCAGGAACAGGCCGGGCTGGACTGGCGACGCACACCGTGGGCTTGGTGCGTGGAGTAGGAACAGGCCGGTCCGTACCGGGAACACACACCACTGGCCTTAACTGGGGATCAGGAACGGGCCGGACCGGACTGGTAACACACATCAGTCTCTCACGCCGTGCCACAACAACTTCCCTCCCTCTACTCGCCAATGGCTCCCGTAATCCGGTAGCCTTCTCTCCACGTCTCCCTGTGGCAGCCTCCTGCTGCCCAGCCGCCCAAGCCATGTGCCCCCCCAAAAAACTTTTTGGGGTTGCCTCTCGTCCTTCCGACGATGACCCTGCTGACGCCTTTGCTCCTCTCTCGCCAGGGCCTTGATCCTCCCCCAAGGTCCCTTGCCCCCGAGCATGTCCTCCCAGGACCACGATTTGCCCACCTGGGCCATCGCCAGCCTCTCGATCTCCTTACCCGGCGCTTCCTCCCATGTCCAGTCTCCTTGCTCCTGGACACGCTGCTTGGTCCTTTTTTGGTGGGTTTTTCTGTCACGATCGTCGAAGGAAGTGGACCAAGGCGCAGCGTGTTGAGCGAACATGTTGACTTTATTAAATTAAAGCAACCACGAAAACAACAAAACAAATGACGATAGTGAAGTCCACAGTGACAATGACTGAACATGGAACAAAAACCCACAACCACAAGGTGAACACAGACAGTTTAAATATGGCTCCCAATCAGAGATAACGAGCCGACAGCTGACACTCGTTACCTCCGATTGGGAGTCACATGACGAGACAAGACACTACAACCAAAACCAAACACAACCAAATGAACACACCCTATACCCAACACAACCAAATGAATACACCCTGGCTCAAACTACACAGTCCCGGAGCCAGAGCGTGACACATAGCCTGTCTTCTCTTGAGAGCCAGGTCTGCCTACGGCGGCCTCTCTCAATAGCAAGGCTATGCTCACTGAGTCTGTACATAGTCAAATCTTTCTTTAATTTTGGGTCAGTCACGGTGGTCAGGTATTCTGCCTCTGTGTACTCTCTGTTTAGGGCCAAATAGCATTCTAGTTTGCTCAGTTTTTTTGTTAATTCTTCCCAATGTTTTAAGTAATTATCTTTTTGTTTTCTCATGATTTGGTTGGGTCTAATTGTGTTGCTGTCCTGGGGCTCTCTGGGGTCTGTTTGTGTTTGTGAACAGAGCCCTAGGACCAGCTTGCTTAGAGGACTCTTCTCTAGGTTAATCTCTCTGTAGGTGATGGCTTTGTAATGGAAGGTTTGGGAATTGCTTCCTTTTAGGTGGTTGTAGAATTTAACACAACCAACTTTCCACTCTGGAGATTCCATGTGAGATTAGGGGACATGACACAGTAGCAGAGATGTGTGACTCATCAAATTAATCAAATGGATGCTGATTTAATTCTCAAGTGAGTGCCAATTATTTGACTTACTGTGAAATAACCTTTGATGAATCAAAAGGACCATTTTAAGAGGTGTATATACTGTATCTATCCATAGTATCATTTTACATTCCTTTAAAATGGGAAAGATTTATTGATGAAGACCTTTGTTATTACACAACTGTCCTTTTTCAACTTGTGTAATAATATAAAAATGAAATGCTCAACTCCATTACTATGCAATTACAATGCAATTATCCCATGTTAATACAATGGTTATACCACAGGAAATACACAGTTACTACACTGGTATAGCTAATTATTGAACTTCCATTGTTTTGCTATCCCTTCCTCCACAAGGTGATACACAGAAGCCACTGACAACTAAATGCAGAAGCCACTGACTGCCACTAAGCATGGACTACACAGGTACCAAGTCCAGCAGCATAAGGGCCTGCTCCGTAGCCTGGAGTTGGCACATAGATACTGTATGAGGGGGATCGAGCAGCAGCAGAGACAGTACTACAGGGAACTGGGGAGACTGAGGTCTGGCTGCTGTCCCTCGTCCCAGAGCTCCAGAGCAAAGACTCCCTGCAGCTCCACTCTTCCTGCCTCCACGGAGCACAGACAGGGAGCAGGAGAACAGGGGGCGGGAGCACAGGGAGCAAGAGAACAGGGAGCAGGAGAACAGGGGGCAGGAGAACAGGGAGCAGGAGAACAGGGAGCAAGAGAACAGGGGGCAGGAGAACAGGGACCATGAGAACAGGGAGCAGGAGAACAGGGAGCAAGAGAACAGGGAGCAGGAGAACAGGGAGCAGGTGAACAGGGAGCAGGAGAACAGGGAGCAAGAGAACAGGGGGCAGGAGAACAGGGACCATGAGAACAGGGAGCAGGAGAACAGGGAGCAAGAGAACAGGGAGCATGAGAACAGGGAGCAGGAGAACAGGGAGCAGGAGAACAGGGAGCACCTGGGCCCAGATGGCCACATCTGTGGATGGGAGAAGTAACACTGAGGAACCTCACCCTGAGATTGGACTTGGACCATTGAGACTAACATGGTTTGCTACTTGGGCAACCTTGACGTTTGCAGATATAAGACACAGACACATGGCCATGATCCAGACGACGGAATCCTTCAGGAAATGGAAACACATGATTTTGTCATCTACAGGTCTGCCAGACACCAACGGCCTCAACCAACGGCCTTAACCAGCCCGCAGGTCATTAAGGCCAGCCAGCATCAGAACACACAGAGTTTCCCTCTCACATGCATCCACACAGAGGTTCAAACAGCTGAACAAAACTGACAGATATTAGTCCACCTACCACCACTATGGACTTGAGTGAGCCTCTGGCAGCCTATCTCCTGCATCTTTGGTTAATAATTTCAGTAAAATGAAAGGCACCGCTGATGTATGCCACAAGGTGGTGATATTACACTTTGTATCGAGGACAGTAGCCCTCGCCAACATTCCATTTTTATGCAGTCTATGCTTCATACAGTAACCTAGCCTACATGCAATTTTTCATTTAAGGAAAGACATAAGAAGCCTACATTTAAATATATATGTTTGTTAAGCATACCATATGTACGATTTTCATTTAAAAATGCATATTATTACTGTTGCAATTTCATTCATTAATTAAAGTCCATGATTTTTACCACATTCGCACCATGCATTTACTTTTAATCAATGGACCGCATTTTGGACAATGCACGTGATGTCAGAGTAATCCGTGGAGCCGAAATGGCTACTCTGAACACACAGCGTGCGCAAGCCAACTGACTACTGAATGATCCAGAGGAAGTGTACTCCACACCTTTCCGGTAGATCAGAGTAGTAGCACAGATAGAACAATGAGCCAGATATTTCACCGGACGTATAAATGTGAAGCATCCGGTTGGCGTTTCCACTTACTACCAAATATGGTGATGAGAGGAAGCCCAGTGGTCGGCAAGTGGGAGAAGATCGAGCGAGATAGATTTTGACCAAGATTCTGCTAATTTTCTCATCGTTGAAACATTTGATCTTGATACAGTTTTCTGCTTCCCAAACTATAATCTGTAACAAACAGAGTGGACTGCGTTTTGTAGACTTTACCCTTTGCCAAAGTTTCATAAAATTGCGTCGTTTAGAAGGAGTTAATGCACAAACGCACTTCACATAGGAAATATGCAAATAAATTATAGAACGCGCCAATAGGATCTTACTACCTCGTGCTTGGCTCTGCCCACCTCCATACTTGTCCTGCCCACTATGATTAATTTGCTCCCATTGGAAACGACAGGCTCTGGTCTATCTTGGGTTAGTTATAACAATCGTTGGTAGTAGCACTTCAACTAGACTGAAAAGGAGAGAGACGAAAGCGGGTTGGAAATTACTGAGAGAGGAGGGGGGAAACAGAAAGTAATATATATTTATTTATTCGTTGATTTGTGTAAAAGATTATAAAGGGTGCATACTGACTAACGTCCGTATTTTTCAGTTTCGTTGACCTATCCAGAATGTAGCGTGAAGTAGCTAGCAAGCTAGAAGTTAGCATTTAGCTGACGTTAGCTAGCAGCCGTTAGCTTGCTAAATTGAGCTTTCTGACACTCATCCCAAACCTCTTCTGTTTCAGGGGGACAAGTGGGGGCATTTTTGGATTAAATCAATGACCTTAGTCACCGGGACTTTAGGATAACGGGCTCCTACGAACGAGTGGGTAGCCCAGTGCGACGTTTGATGGAATAGCTGCAGAAAATTGCCTTTTCTCCTCCGGTGGTGCTGATCGAAACAAGGGCGAGAGGGGGGACCTCGAAACACATTCACCAAGAGGAAGTCAGAAGTACCGCAGGCTTTTTGGAGGGCCTATTCGAGTTCCATGCTCTATCAACAGACCCTCTAACCCGGAATAGAATAGAAATCGACAGGAATTAGAAATCAATAATATTAACATTTTGTGACAGCTACAATTAAGAAGTATACGGCTTGTCATACAATTGACTTTCCAAATATTTGGGTACACCTTTGAACTTGGATGCCTCAAACTCTGAGCAATAAGTTATTAGCAGCAATCCTCAAAGTTACTGATTTGTCACCAGGAATAGGCTTATTGTTGCCAGTTTATTTGACGGACTCCCTTCTTTGGCCGACACATTTGTTAAGCATTGATTGATCCTGACAATGCTCAGTGTGAGCTTCATATTTCACACCATGTCCATTGACAGTTAGTTGCAGGGTTACGCCCGGTTAAGCAAATACATTAAGTAAGTAATAAGGGACATACGGAAGAACCCAAGGTAGTTTTTTCATTTGAAACGGAATATTTATGCACTGTTTACAAGATGGGGAAAATGCTATCGAAAATCTTTGGCAACAAGGAGATGAGAATATTGATGCTTGGACTTGATGCTGCTGGAAAGACCACCATCCTTTACAAACTGAAACTTGGACAGTCAGTCACCACAATTCCTACTGTTGGTTTCAACGTCGAGACTGTCACCTACAAAAACGTAAAATTCAATGTATGGGACGTTGGAGGCCAAGATAAGATCCGTCCCCTGTGGCGACACTACTACACGGGCACTCAAGGGTTAATCTTTGTTGTGGATTGCGCTGACAGAGATCGCATCGATGAGGCGAGGCAGGAACTCCATCGCATCATTAATGACCGTGAAATGAGGGACGCCATCATCTTGATATTTGCTAATAAACAGGACCTGCCAGATGCCATGAAGCCGCACGAAATCCAAGAGAAACTAGGATTGACCCGCATCAGAGATAGGAATTGGTATGTTCAGCCCTCCTGTGCGACCACGGGAGACGGACTATATGAGGGGTTGACATGGCTAACATCAAATTACAAATCTTAATGATTGAATTATGACTGTTTTCGAAATTTTTTTAAACTACGAAGTTAAATTGAGGCAAGTAACAAATAACTTTACTTCTCAAATGAATATAATAAAGGAGTGATTATCCATTTATTTTGATTACAATGATGATCCTACAACTAATTTATCTTTATAAGCTGTGTTTGCTGGTTTATAGTTTGCATCAACTCTGTAGCAAGCCTATGTCACGTTATTTTTTCGGCTTGATGAATACACAATTAAATGGGTTCATAATTCAAAACTACAGAGATTACCGCCTTTGACTATTCTTTATCCCATTTAATTATATTTTCTAATTAAGATGGATTTGTATATTTTCATTTGGGCTAAGGCTTGGTTCTGTTATGCTTTTAAGATACTGTTGGATTGATTGAGTAACAAGGGTCTGTTTCCTAGTTGTTCCTTTCAGAACTAAAGTCTGATGTTTAGTCTAGCTTGTTTGGGATAGCTAGCTACAACACCTTATATTAAACATGTTTTAATACAGAAACCCTGTAGCAAATTGAGTTATTTATTTTAGATTGTATTGGTGACTACACTGCAAGATGTGATTAAACTATTCACCATTTCTTACATTTCATTGTCAATATTCTGGACATTGTGACAAAATTATGTCTGAAAAGACATTGTGTAGTGTTTGGACTTGCCATCTGGAACCCATTTGCACAAGTGATTCCCTACAGTGGGCAATATTGTGAATTATCCCAAATTGTGCTCAAGCATAAAACTGAAACAGGCCTCTGGTAACTCAAACATGCTTTTTAGAATGCAGGTTTTGTTAATGGGTAGCCTAACATTGATGGTTATGTAGCCAATGGACTCAATATTCCAAAGGAATGTCATTCAGCTCTGAGCTCTCAACGTACTACCATTAATATGTCTCAGGATACGAGACCTATTACTAGACTAAATCTGCAGCATGAGTACAGAAGTACAGTAACCCTACAGCAGAGTGGACCTGTCATTCAATGGGAGAGAGCAGCTCCCTGGTGAAATGATAAGTCATCTTTTGGTTCAGGTTTCTTACTCTTGTTGACTTGGAGAACCATGTACAGAACAATGTCATTGTAATGTCTAATAAAAAACAAACATTTTAAATGTCTAATTTTCTTGTTTTGATCATAACCTGAACTTTCCCAACAGTGGTTAAAGGAACCCAGTTCCTTTAGGACTTGAAATCCATCATAAGAAAATAATGCTAGAGACAAGATTGTAATTGGTCTATGCTAATAGTTGACCACCTTTGCACTGCGAAAATTCTTATCTGATTGATGTGAACCCCCCCCTTGAGGAATGTTTTGCAGAGCTCGCACTTGATGTGCTGCAGACTGCAGGTGTTCAATATCCAACACAAAAAATATTTTACAGCATTTCATTCAAATAAGTAGGCCTAATAAGTCATTATTCTGTTATGTGAACAACACAATGTCTTGTTGGAGAAGTGTTGCAATGAAAGCAGTTTATATACACTACAAGTAAAAAGTTTGGACACCTACTCATTCAAGGGTTTTTCTTAATTTTGATTATTTTTTACATTGTATAATAATAGTGAAGACATCAAAACTATGAAATAACACATATGGAATCATGCAGTAACCAAAAAAAGTGTTAAATCAAAATATATTTTATATTTGAGATTCTTCAAATAGCCACCCATTGCCTTGATGACAGCTTTGCACACTCTTGGCATTCTCTCAACCAGCTTCACCTGGAATGCTTTTCCAACAGTCTTGAAGGAGTTCCCACATGTGCTGAGCACTTGTTGGCTGCTTTTCCTTCACTCTGCCGTCCGACTCATCCCAAACCATCTCAATTGGGTTGAGGTTGGGGGATTGTGGAGGCCAGGTCATCTGTTGCAGCACTCCATCACTCTCCGTCTTGGTCAAATAGCCCTTACACAGCCTCGAGCTGTGTTGGGTCATTGTCCTGTTGAAAAACAAATGATAGTACCACTAAGCCCAAACCAGATGGGATGGCGTATCGCTGCAGAATGCTGTGGTAGCCATGCTGGTTAAGTGTGCCTTGAATTCTAAATAAATCACAGACAGTGTCACCAGCAAAGCACCCCCACACCATAACACCTCCTCCTCCTTGCTTCACGGTGGGAACTACACATGCAGAGATCATCCGTTCACCCACACCGCGTCTCACAAAGACACGGCGGTTTGAACCAAAAATCTCCAATCTGGACTCCAGACCAAAGGACAAATTTCCACCGGTCTAATGTCCATTGCTCGTGTTTCTTGGCCCAAGCAGGTCTCTTCTTCTTATTGGTGTCCTTTAGTAGTGTTTTCTTTGCAGTAATTCGACCATGAAGGCCTGATTCACACAGTCCCCTCTGAACAGTTGATGTTGAGACGTGTCTGTTACTTGAACTCTGTGAAGCATTTATTTGGGCTGCAATTTCTGAGGCTGATAACTCTAATGAACTTATCCTTTGCAGCAGAGGTAACTCTGGGTCTTCCATTCCTGTGGCGGTCCTCATGAGAGCCAGTTTCATCAGTGTGCTTGATTGTTTTTGCGACTGCACTTGAAGAAACTTTAAAAGTTCTTGAAATTTTCCGTATTGACTGACCTTCATGTCTTAAACTAATGATGGAATGTCGTTTCTCTTTGCTTATTTGAGCTTTTCTTGCCATAATATGGATTTGGTCTTTTACCAAATAGGGCTATCTTCTGTATACCCCCCTACCTTGTCACAACACAACTGACTGGCTCAAACGCCAATATTTTTAAGAAGGCAGACCTGTTAATTGAAATCCATTCCAGGTGACTACCTCATGAAGCTGGTTGGGAGAATGCCAAGAGTGTGCAAACCTGTCATCAAGGCAAAGGGTGGCTATTTGAAGAATCTCAAATAAAATATATTTTGATTTGTTTAACACTTGTTTGGTGACTACATGATTCCATATGTGTTATTTCATCATTTTGATGTCTTCACTATTATTCTACAATGTAGAAAATAGTAAAAAGAAAGAAAAACCCTTGAATGAGTATGTGTGTCCAAACCTTTGACTGGTACTGTAGCTGTCCACCATTTTTTTTAAAGCCGGTATTGTCGCTCTGTTTGCCAACATTGGGAAATATATGTTTTCCCTATTACCCCAAGTCCAACTGGTTTCAGTGGAATAACTACAGAGCCACATGACTAGCCTGCATTGGGGTTTGGGTGATTGACTGGCTGCACAAATTGTTGGAGCAATACAGCTGTTTCTGAATTCTGTGCTCACTTGTTTGTGCTTGATATTGAGCCAATGCTGGGTTGTCAGCTGTTACTTCCTCTGCTTGTGGTTCAAAACAGGCTGCAAATTCTGTTTTTGCCCTCCCATCAATATTTGTTTAGAAGGAACTTACTTAATTGATTTATGCCCAGTACAAAACAAAGATTAAAAAAAACATTTGTAAATGTTCAATCTAGTTTATTGGGATACTTTACGGCATCGTTTCGAAAAAACCATCCTCCTGGTTTTTGTAGAGTTTTTTCAAGGGTCTTGATTTACCGAAAGAGGCCAACATCTGTTAACAAGTTCTTGTGTCCTCTCCAGTTAGAATCAGTAAGCAATCCAGCTGCATGCTGGTTTGTATCTTGTCTGGGGTCCTGTGAATATTGTAAACTGTCCACCAGATTGGTTCAACTCTGAAAAACGTGTTTTTGTTGGTAGAAATTGTCCTGCTAAATGTGCTTTTTTTTATTGGGTGTTTTATCTTTGCCTCGAGGTAAATATAGATTAAGGAATCAAATAAAAGGTCACAATGGGACAAGGTCTCTAGTTACTCATTCATCTGTGTATTATCTCACACCAGGCAGTAATGGTGCCTTGGCCTTTTGAGAGCCAGAAATACATTTCCTGGTAATTTAATTACCCCGAGGTGTCTTATTAAGTCTTGACTTAGTGAGTCTTATTGAGTAGTCCTCATTACAAGAGTCAAAAGAATAGGACCAGAGACTCAGGCCTTTATACTCACAGACACACTGACTCGATCAGCCGAAGAACCAGCTTGAGCTTATCTGGTTTGCACATACTGAACAGGGGTGCCAAGGCCATCATCTGTAGTCAGCCTATTGGTTCAGGAGGAGAGGAGTTCACTGAACCTGGAGTCAAAAGCCCAGAGAGAGACAGGCTTGACTTTTAAACCTGAGAAAGTCATAGGACAGATGTACAACCTGAATGACTCTTATAGCCCAGGCAACAGGAGCTTGTCATACAGTATCAGTAAAATATGGCTTTTGTTTGAGTGTCTAATATGGACTGCTCCTTGTTAGTGTAGCTGACTTCAAGGAGGAGGAACTTTTGGAGGATTCATTTTGCCTGACACTATGTGGAAGCCCAGGCAGTGGTGTCACATCACATGGGTGGTAGGTAGCCTAGCGGCTAGGAGCGTTGTCAGTATTCAGTAACCAAAAGGTTGCTGGTTCGAATCCCCGACTAGACTAGGTGAACAATCTGTCTGTGCCCTTGAGCAAGGCACTTATTGCTCCTGTAAGTCGCTCTGGATAAATGACCAAAATGTAAAATCTGAGTTTCATTTCCTCTTTAGCTCGAGGAAGTTATGAACTATGCTCCTGCAACTATGCACCTCACACAGCTGAATTAGTGGATATAAACATGTTGACTGTTCAGAAGCATTTAAAGACCTCCATGTCAATAGAATATATGGCATACCATGAACATTCTTACTTTGAACATGGAAAAGGATGAACATGTTTCAGCTGTGCTGTCAACATTTAGTCTAAATTTGTAGCCACTAGCCAGTAGGTCTCTCTCTGTTCCAAAGTCGATTCCTCTTTGCTTGCCATATGCTACTGGCCAGGAAGGGGTTGTTGGGGATTCTCTGGCACTGGGTGGCCATTTTTGAGAGGATGTGGATTGTGGTTGAAGGTGCTATGGGTGGAGTGGGGTGTGGAAAAGGACTGATGTCCAGAGATGATGGAGGTTGAAGTTTAAAAATAACACACTTCTTACCACCACTGAAATGATGAGGAGGATAAAGTTACATATTAGAGGGACTTTTACCCTGAGCAGGAATGGAGAAGTAAAGGGGTCCTCGAACTGGCTCTAGCGTTTGGTTCAGGACGAGTTTCATTCTTCAGCTTATAAGGTGTTCAAAAGTAAAGACAGACCAAGACTAGTGGCTAGGGGATGTCTCCTCTCCCTGGACGATGGTATGGGTAGAACCTCATCAGCCTGGGGTGTGTGACGGGCGTCCCTCAACAGTAAAAGGGAGTCTGATCCCCCTCCAATCGATGTTGAAGGATGGAGGACTCACATCTTCCAGCGTCCCACAGAGTCAATACCTGGCAGTGCCACAGAGAGAGATAAGACAGGCCTCTCCTGGGATATTTATTGATCCCCATTCGAAACTGCAGTGGAGAGGCGGGGTCTGATGAATAAATTCAATAGAATTGTCCAAACCCCGCAAATGCTTGTTATAGGGGATGACATGACCCAGACCAAGCCCCTCCAAGTTATACTTTTCCATGGTCAACTGTCATTTTTCGAACATTATCAATCATTTTCATATTGTTTTTTGTTGTTGTTAATAATCTGACTGATTGGATTTAATTTGTATTGATGTCATGTCTATAAAACATACTGATTGAGTCTTTGTATGTTAAACGGTTGCCTGAAATAGCAATGTGAATGTAAATACAAATGGTGCATGCACCATTATGTATATTGCTATATTGTGGTGGAGCCTTATTTCTTGAGGTCACAGGCTCTATGAATATGATTAACTGCTTGGTCTGAGTAGTCCTGTGTGCCCCTTGTTTAAAGGCCTAGTTCAGTTAAAAGTGTGATTTTTCTGTGTTTTATATATATTTCCATACTATGAGGTAAGAATAATACTGTGAAGTTGTGAAAATGATGACAATGCCCTTTTAGTGTAAGAGCTGTTTGAAAAGACTGCCTGAAATGTCAGCCTGTTTTGGTGAGATGGCGTTTTGGCCTGCCTGGTGACATAATAGACCAATAAGAAAGAGAGCTCCAAACCTCTACCAATAACAGCTAGTTTTCAGTTTTCCCCTCCCCACTCAGACCACTCCCAGACAGTCTAGCAAAATTATTTCTTTTAAAATTGCTCTTTGCTAAGAGGCAATTGTTCTTTATTTTTGACAATTTTAATTGAAAATCACAAAGATACTTAATTGTTAACCAGAAATGATTTGACATTGAAACGGCTGCATTGTACCTTTAACAAAATGTTTAAAAAATAATCACTGCATTTCACCAGCAATAGGACTCCATTAGAGACAGACAGAGAGACACCGAGGAGGCACGATAGAAGGAATGCTTTAGTTCTCCCATTAAAGCTGATTAAGGACAATAAAGGGAGTGTTTACAGTCCTGACAAAGACGGGATTGATGGTGTTAGATGCGGGTAGGCCCTGGTGTTTTGGGCAACAGAAGATTTGTTTGTTATATTCAACAGATAGCAACGGGTATTTCCTTTCTCAGCAGCACAGAAGGGGACAGTGTCCTTTATAGGTTTGATACAGTCATGTAGGGGTAACAAAAATAGGTGGGTAAACTCTGATTGCTGGTCATGTTGAATAAAATAATGTTTCCTTTACTCTCAATGCATTTACCCACAAAAGGTGGGTAAACTGCATTCACTTGCGTTTACCCTCCACTACACCACTGGTTTGATATTAAGCAATAAGTGATACTGTTTACCATGAATTTCATGTATTACATTCAATACAACAGTCACACTTAATGTGTCAATCCATTTTGCTGTACATAAAGAGTACTGCCTTAGCAACAAGATTGGTGCATACGCCCTCTATCTAAGTCAAAGGCAATGGGACAAGTGGAGACATGCAGGAGGCGGAGCTAAGGACAAACAGAGGTCATTATCCATGCACATGTGTGTGTCCATATCCACACACAGTCAGTTGGCCATGGACTGATTCTGGCTTGTTTTAGCGCTGCACAGGTTTCCGTCAGACAGGTCAGGTGACGTCGACCCACATATGATACAGGCACTGGAGAGATGTATCACACAAACCACATGCCACAAGCAAAAGTGATTTATAGCTCTGGTAAAACACACACATAAAAACACTGAAACATATGCTTACTTGCATTTTCTCAGATCAAGCAGTTAGTGTGCTTGTGTGTTGGTGTCAACACATGCACTCTGTCACCCTCCTTCCAGTAGGAGCTCGGTCAAGGGCCTCCATTACGACACTGACTTCAGTTGAATTGGGCAGTAATGGCTACTGTAGTTCTCCCTGCTTCATTATTACCAGATGATCTCCACAACCTTTGATAGCCATATGTCCCTGAGGGGGAGGACAGAGACAGTCAGACAGGTTTTACGACCATTCCTCGATGAAGAAAAGACCCCCAGTCCCCCTCTCTTCTCCCATTGGGGTTGGCTGGAATCCCAGAGACTTCCTGAGAGGAAAATATGTCTAGGAATGGGTTTTCATGCAATTGTGATGTACTTGATAGATGCACCAATGTCTGACGGATGTGTCAACAGTTGGGATTGGTCTTAGATGCTCTGCCAAGGTGGAATGATCATAGATGTGGTCATGGAGCATGTGCAGTGTCAGTGTTCCAGGACCCAAGACAACCACAGCATATGACAGTGATATGGAAAAGGATCAGGAAGCATGTGTTCACTGAACTTCAGTGTTACCAGTGGTGTACAGGCATGTGTTCTTGGAACCCTGCCACTGAAGACTCAATCATACTCTCCCCATTGAACCTGACAAAGTGTTAAGCACTTTTGTATCATAAACTCACATAGCAGGAGGGGGAGGGCGTAACTATATGCAAAGGTCACAGCTCGACGTGCACACCCTTTCGCACGTTTCTCCAAGAATGTGCAAGACAAATTAATCAGCAGGCCAGAATGTGCTGTTTGCTGGGCGACTATGGTATGGGTGACTATGGTAACTATGGGTGACTATGGTAACTACCTAATGGGGCCAGTGGAGTGGTTTTGGTATCACTGAGGTAAGACAGTTTGAACTGTTTCCTGTAGTGGAGTTACTCTATGCTACATAGAAAGGGGAAGAAGAAAGAATACAAAAGAGAACAATTTCACATTGCACTCTTGGCCAGATTGAGGTCTTTGCCCAGTCTAGGCAAATATTTAACATGACCTGTGATAAACCTGTAGACATGACCTCAGTCTGATCCCTGTCTATGGTGTTTAGGCTTACTAAAGCATCAGGCCTTGTGAGTAACTCACCTCTGGCCCGCTCTCCTCTGCTCTTAGTTTGGGCTGTGAGTGTAGTCAACTAATGGCCCAATGCTGTAGCTTATGTTCAGCCACCACACCCAGGGGGATAATCCGTTTGTGGTTTGTGAGTAACGCGCACACACACACACACACACACACACACACACACACACACACACACACACACACACACACACACACACACACACACACACACACACACACACACACACACACACACACACACACACACACACACACACACCCACACACCCACACCCACACCCACACCCACACCCACACACACACACACACACACACACACACACACACACACACACACACACACACACACACACACACACACACACACAGTGATTCATGCAGATTATTTTACATCTGCCATGGGAGCCCCACTCAAAACCATATTCCACAAAGCTCTGTTGGGTAACTGTTTATCCTCAAGAACAGTAAAACATCCATTATTCAACCCAGTGAGGGAACCTCTCTCCTCTGGTAATCCCAACCCACAGCGAGTTAGCTACCTCTAATGCTACACTGTCAATAATGTACACATACACAGAGAGGTGCTCAGTTTAAAGCTGGGACAGGAAGGGGTTTGAAGTTAGCTCTGGGTTTCCTGCTGGGGCTCAGAGGCTTGAATGAAGTCATATGTGAGTCAAGCTCTCAGCAGACCAGAGTGAAAATACATACAGCTGCTGTCTGTGAGCAAAATAGAGACTTTAGATTGAGGATTGGTTATCACTACTGAATGTATGTTGGTGTAAATACCAGTGCTGGAAAAGGTACCGAATTGTCATACTTGAGTAAAAGTAAAGATACCTTAATAGAAAATGACTCAAGTAATAGTTAAAGTCACCCGGTAAAATACTACTTGAGTAAGTCTAGAAGTATTTGGTTTTAAATATAAATATACAGTGGGGAAAAAAGGTATTTAGTCAGCCACCAATTGTGCATGTTCTCCCACTTAAAAAGATGAGAGAGGCCTGTAATTTTCATCATAGGTACACGTCAACTATGACAGACAAAATGAGAAAAAAAATTCCAGAAAATCACATTGTAGGATTTTTAATGAATTTATTTGCAAATTATGGTGGAAAATAAGTATTTGGTCAATAACAAAAGTTTCTCAATACTTTGTTATATACCCTTTGTTGGCAATGACACAGGTCAAACGTTTTCTGTAAGTCTTCACAAGGTTTTCACACACTGTTGCTGGTATTTTGGCCCATTCCTCCATGCAGATCTCCTCTAGAGCAGTGATGTTTTGGGGCTGTCGCTGGGCAACACGGACTTTCAACTCCCTCCAAAGATTTTCTATGGGGTTGAGATCTGGAGACTGGCTAGGCCACTCCAGGACCTTGAAATGCTTCTTACGAAGCCACTCCTTCGTTGCCCGGGCGGTGTGTTTGGGATCATTGTCATGCTGAAAGACCCAGCCACGTTTCATCTTCAATGCCCTTGCTGATGGAAGGAGGTTTTCACTCAAAATCTCACGATACATGGCCCCATTCATTCTTTCCTTTACACGGATCAGTCGTCCTGGTCCCTTTGCAGAAAAACAGCCCCAAAGCATGATGTTTCCACCCCCATGCTTCACAGTAGGTATGGTGTTCTTTGGATGCAACTCAGCATTCTTTGTCCTCCAAACACAACGAGTTGAGTTTTTACCAAAAAGTTATATTTTGGTTTCATCTGACCATATGACATTCTCCCAATCCTCTTCAGGATCATCCAAATGCACTCTAGCAAACTTCAGACGGGCCTGGACATGTACTGGCTTAAGCAGGGGGACACGTCTGGCACTGCAGGATTTGAGTCCCTGGCGGCGTAGTGTGTTACTGATGGTAGGCTTTGTTACTTTGGTCCCAGCTCTCTGCAGGTCATTCACTAGGTCCCCCCGTGTGGTTCTGGGATTTTTGCTCACCGTTCTTGTGATCATTTTGACCCCACGGGGTGAGATCTTGCGTGGAGCCCCAGATCGAGGGAGATTATCAGTGGTCTTGTATGTCTTCCATTTCCTAATAATTGCTCCCACAGTTGATTTCTTCAAACCAAACTGCTTACCTATTGCAGATTCAGTCTTCCCAGCCTGGTGCAGGTCTACAATTTTGTTTCTGGTGTCCTTTGACAGCTCTTTGGTCTTGGCCATAGTGGAGTTTGGAGTGTGACTGTTTGAGGTTGTGGACAGGTGTCTTTTATACTGATAACAAGTTCAAACAGGTGCCATTAATACAGGTAACGAGTGGAGGACAGAGGAGCCTCTTAAAGAAGAAGTTACAGGTCTGTGAGAGCCAGAAATCTTGCTTGTTTGTAGGTGACCAAATACTTATTTTCCACCATAATTTGCAAATAAATTCATAAAAAATCCCACAATGTGATTTTCTGGAGAAATAAAATCTAAATTTGTCTGTCATACAGGCCTCTCTCATCTTTTTAAGTGGGAGAACTTGCACCATTGGTGGCTGACTAAATACTTTTTTCCCCCACTGTAAGTATCAAAGTAAAAGAAAAAGAAATCATTTCAAATTGCTTATATTAAGCAAACCAGATATAACATATATATATTTTAAAATGATTTACGGATAGCCAGGTGCACACTCCAACACTCAGACATAATTTACAAACAAAGCATTTGTGTTTAGTTGAGTCCGCCAGATCAGAGGCAGTAGGGATGACCAGGGATGTTCTCTTGATCAAAATAAAATAAAATAAAATGCGCCGAATACAACAGGTGTAGACCTTACCATGAAATGCTTACTTACAAGCCCTTAACCAACAATGCAGTTCAAGAAAAATATATAAAATATTTACTAAATAAACTAACGTAAAAAATAAATAAAAAGTTACACAATAAAATAACAATAACGAGTTTATATACAGGGGGTACCGGTACCGAGTCAATGTGCGGGGGTGCAGGTTAGTCGAGGTAATTTGTACATGTAGGTAGGGGTAAAGTGACTATGCATAGATAGGATAAGAGCGTCTGCTAAATGTCTAAAATGTTAATGTAAAATAATAAACAGCGAGGGGGGTTCAATGTAAATAGTCCGGGTGGCCATTTGATGAATTGTTCAGCAGTCTTATGGCTTTGGGGTAGAAGCTGTTAAGGAGCCTTTTGGACCTAGACTTGGCGCTCTGGTACCGCTTGCCATGCGGTAGCAGAGAGAACAGTCTATGACTTGGGTGACTGGAGTCTTTGACAATTTTTTGGGCCTTCCTCTGACACCGCCTGGTATAGAGGTCCTGGATGGAGGCTGGTGATGTACTGGGCATTACGCACTACCCTCTGTAATACATTATGGTCGGATGCCGAGCAGTTGCCATACCAGGTGTTGATGCAACCTGTCAGGATGCTCTTGATGGTGCAGCTGTAGAACTTTTTGAGGATCTGAGGACCCATGCCAAATCTTTTCATTCTCCTGAGGAGGAAAGGTGTTGTCGTGCCCTCTTCACAACTGTCTTGGTGTGTTTGGACCATGATAGTTTGATGGTAATGTGGACACCAAGGAACTTGAAACTCCTGACCCGCTCCACTACAGCTCCGTCGATGTGAATGGGGCGTGTTCGGCCCTCCTTTTCCTGTAGTCCACAATCAGCTAATTTGTCTTGCTCACGTTGAGGGAGAGGTTGTTGTCCTGACACCACACTGCCAGGTCTATGACCTCCTCCCTATAGGCTGTCTCATCGTTGTCGGTGATCAGGCCTACCGCTGTTGTGTCGTCAGCAAACTTAATGATGGTGTTGGAGTCGTACTTGACCACGCAGTCGTGGGTGAACAGGGAGTACAGGAGGGGACTAAGCACGCACCCCTGAGGGGCCCCCATGTTGAGGATCAGCGTGGCAGATGTGTTGCTGCCTACCCTTACCACATGGGGGCGGCCCGTCAGGAAGTCCAGGATCCAGTTGCAGAGGGAGGTGCTTAGTCCCAGGCTCCTTAGCTTAGTGATGAGCTTTGTGGGCACTATGGTGTTGAACGCTGAGCTATAGTCAATGAACAGCATTCTCGCATCGGTGTTCCTTTTGTCCAGGTGGGAAAGGGCAGTGTGGAGTGCGATTGAGATTGAGTCATCTGTGAATCTGTTGGGGCGGTATGCGAATTGGAGTGGGTTTAGGGTTTCCGGGATGATGGTGTTGATGTGAGCCATGACCAGTCTTTTAAAGCACTTCATGGTTACCGACATGAGTGCTATGGGGCGGTAGTCATTTAGGCTAGGTTACCTTCGCTTTCTTGAGCACAGGGACTATGGTGGTCTGCTATAAACATGTAGGTATTACAGACTCGGTCAGAGAGAGGTTGAAAATGTCAGTGAAGACACTTGCCAGTTGGTCCGCGCATGCTCTGAGTACACGTCCTATTAATCCGTCTGGCCCGCGGCCTTGTGAATGTTGACCTGTTTAAAGGTCTCGATCACATCGGCTACGGAGAGCGTGATCACACAGTCAACCAGAACAGCTGGTGCTCTCATGCATGCTTCAGTGTTGCTTGCCTCGAAGCGAGCATAAAAGGCATTTAGCTCATCTGGTAGGCTCGCGTCACTGGACAGCTCTTGACTGGGTTTCCCTTTGTAGTCCGTAATAGTTTGCAAGCCCTGCCACGTCCGACGAGCGTCAGAGCCGGTGTAGTAGGATTAAATCTTAGTCCTGTATTGACGCTTTGCCTGTTTGATGGTTCGTCTGAGGGCATAGCAGGATTTCTTATCAGCGTCCGGATTAGTGTCCCGCTCCTTGAAAGCAGCAGCTCTAGCCTTTAGCTCGGTGTGGATGTTGCCTGTAATCCATGGCTTCTGGTTGGGATATGTACGTACGGTCACTGTGGGGACGACGTCGTCGATGCACTTATTGATGAAGCCGGTGACTGAGGTGGTATACTCCTCAATGCCATTGGATGAATCCCAGAACATATTCCAGTCTGTGCTAGCAAAACAGTCCTGTAGCGTAGCATCCGCGTCATCTGACCACTTCCGTATTGAGCGAGTCACTGGTACCTCCTGCTTTAGTTTTTGCTTGTAAGCAGGAATCAGGAGGATAGAATTATGGTCAGATTTGCCAAATGGAGGGCAAGGGAGAGCTTTGTATGCGTCTCTGTGTGTGGAGTGAAGGTGGTCTAGAGTAGTTTTTTTCTCTGGTTGATAAGTGACAGAATTTGACAATTTTCCTGTCCTGCTAAGCATTCAAAATGTAATGAGTACTTTTGGGTGTCATGGAAAATGTATGGAGTAAAAAGTACATTATTTTCTTTAGGAATGTAGTGAAGTAAAAGTTGTCAAAAATATAAATGGTAAAGTAAAGTTCAGATACCCCAAAAAACGACTTAAGTAGTGCTTTAAAATATTTTTACTTAAGTACTTTATACCACTGTTAAATACATAGTAAATATTGAAATGTGGTGGTCCAGTGTAGTGAGAATAAGGGCCAGAAAGTCATAGGTGTTCACTGGGCATCGCTCCAGAATACATTACAATCATATCTTAGGCCCAAGGTTAAGTTATGAGAGAGAGACGGAGAGACAGAGACGGGGAGAGACAGAGAGGGGGAGAGACCGAGAGAGAAATAGCAAACAGTAGGGAGGCAGGGGTTGAATAGTGTCCTCTTATAAATGAGTAGTGACTGGTGGTCAGTGCTCTTTGGTGGACTGAGGCGGTGACATGAGCCTGTTAACCACCATAGCAATTTAATCCATTAAACGAAAGAAGAGCCCGGTCTAGTTGGGAGCTTGTGCATTGACCCATAATCATGATCGTTCCTTTTTAACAGCAATGCATTATGACTCACATAACATTATTTTGTGAGGAGCCCAGTAGGGGGCTTCTATTTATATCATATTATATGAAAGCCTGAAGTTTGTCTGTATACCTATCACAGCTGTGTAAGGGTGTGTCCCAGGCTCCTTAGCTCAATGTAAATAGTCCGGGTGGCCATTTGATGAATTGTTCAGCAGTCTTATGGCTTTGGGGTAGAAGCTGTTAAGGAGCCTTTTGGACCTAGACTTGGCGCTCTGGTACCGCTTGCCATGCGGTAGCAGAGAGAACAGTCTATGACTTGGGTGACTGGAGTCTTTGACAATTTTTTGGGCCTTCCTCTGACACCGCCTGGTATAGAGGTCCTGGATGGAGGCTGGTGATGTACTGGGCATTACGCACTACCCTCTGTAATACATTATGGTCGGATGCCGAGCAGTTGCCATACCAGGTGTTGATGCAACCTGTCAGGATGCTCTTGATGGTGCAGCTGTAGAACTTTTTGAGGATCTGAGGACCCATGCCAAATCTTTTCATTCTCCTGAGGAGGAAAGGTGTTGTCGTGCCCTCTTCACAACTGTCTTGGTGTGTTTGGACCATGATAGTTTGATGGTAATGTGGACACCAAGGAACTTGAAACTCCTGACCCGCTCCACTACAGCTCCGTCGATGTGAATGGGGGCGTGTTCGGCCCTCCTTTTCCTGTAGTCCACAATCAGCTAATTTGTCTTGCTCACGTTGAGGGAGAGGTTGTTGTCCTGACACCACACTGCCAGGTCTATGACCTCCTCCCTATAGGCTGTCTCATCGTTGTCGGTGATCAGGCCTACCGCTGTTGTGTCGTCAGCAAACTTAATGATGGTGTTGGAGTCGTACTTGACCACGCAGTCGTGGGTGAACAGGGGAGTACAGGAGGGGACTAAGCACGCACCCCTGAGGGGCCCCCATGTTGAGGATCAGCGTGGCAGATGTGTTGCTGCCTACCCTTACCACATGGGGGCGGCCCGTCAGGAAGTCCAGGATCCAGTTGCAGAGGGAGGTGCTTAGTCCCAGGCTCCTTAGCTTAGTGATGAGCTTTGTGGGCACTATGGTGTTGAACGCTGAGCTATAGTCAATGAACAGCATTCTCGCATCGGTGTTCCTTTTGTCCAGGTGGGAAAGGGCAGTGTGGAGTGCGATTGAGATTGAGTCATCTGTGAATCTGTTGGGGCGGTATGCGAATTGGAGTGGGTTTAGGGTTTCCGGGATGATGGTGTTGATGTGAACCATGACCAGTCTTTTAAAGCACTTCATGGTTACCGACATGAGTGCTATGGGGCGGTAGTCATTTAGGCTAGGTTACCTTCGCTTTCTTGAGCACAGGGACTATGGTGGTCTGCTATAAACATGTAGGTATTACAGACTCGGTCAGAGAGAGGTTGAAAATGTCAGTGAAGACACTTGCCAGTTGGTCCGCGCATGCTCTGAGTACACGTCCTATTAATCCGTCTGGCCCGCGGCCTTGTGAATGTTGACCTGTTTAAAGGTCTCGATCACATCGGCTACGGAGAGCGTGATCACACAGTCAACCAGAACAGCTGGTGCTCTCATGCATGCTTCAGTGTTGCTTGCCTCGAAGCCGAGCATAAAAGGCATTTAGCTCATCTGGTAGGCTCGCGTCACTGGACAGCTCTTGACTGGGTTTCCCTTTGTAGTCCGTAATAGTTTGCAAGCCCTGCCACGTCCGACGAGCGTCAGAGCCGGTGTAGTAGGATTAAATCTTAGTCCTGTATTGACGCTTTGCCTGTTTGATGGTTCGTCTGAGGGCATAGCAGGATTTCTTATCAGCGTCCGGATTAGTGTCCCGCTCCTTGAAAGCAGCAGCTCTAGCCTTTAGCTCGGTGTGGATGTTGCCTGTAATCCATGGCTTCTGGTTGGGATATGTACGTACGGTCACTGTGGGGACGACGTCGTCGATGCACTTATTGATGAAGCCGGTGACTGAGGTGGTATACTCCTCAATGCCATTGGATGAATCCCAGAACATATTCCAGTCTGTGCTAGCAAAACAGTCCTGTAGCGTAGCATCTGCGTCATCTGACCACTTCCGTATTGAGCGAGTCACTGGTACCTCCTGCTTTAGTTTTTGCTTGTAAGCAGGAATCAGGAGGATAGAATTATGGTCAGATTTGCCAAATGGAGGGCAAGGGAGAGCTTTGTATGCGTCTCTGTGTGTGGAGTGAAGGTGGTCTAGAGTAGTTTTTTTCTCTGGTTGATAAGTGACAGAATTTGACAATTTTCCTGTCCTGCTAAGCATTCAAAATGTAATGAGTACTTTTGGGTGTCATGGAAAATGTATGGAGTAAAAAAGTACATTATTTTCTTTAGGAATGTAGTGAAGTAAAAGTTGTCAAAAATATAAATGGTAAAGTAAAGTTCAGATACCCCAAAAAACGACTTAAGTAGTACTTTAAAATATTTTTACTTAAGTACTTTATACCACTGTTAAATACATAGTAAATATTGAAATGTGGTGGTCCAGTGTAGTGAGAATAAGGGCCAGAAAGTCATAGGTGTTCACTGGGCATCGCTCCAGAATACATTACAATCATATCTTAGGCCCAAGGTTAAGTTATGAGAGAGAGACGGAGAGACAGAGACGGGGAGAGACAGAGAGGGGGAGAGACCGAGAGAGAAATAGCAAACAGTAGGGAGGCAGGGGTTGAATAGTGTCCTCTTATAAATGAGTAGTGACTGGTGGTCAGTGCTCTTTGGTGGACTGAGGCGGTGACATGAACCTGTTAACCACCATAGCAATTTAATCCATTAAACGAAAGAAGAGCCCGGTCTAGTTGGCAGCTTGTGCATTGACCCATAATCATGATCGTTCCTTTTTAACAGCAATGCATTATGACTCACATAACATTATTTTGTGAGGAGCCCAGTAGGGGGCTTCTATTTATATCATATTATATGAAAGCCTGAAGTTTGTCTGTATACCTATCACAGCTGTGTAAGGGTGTGAACACACAGAAAAGCTGATTTACAGTATATTTGTCCCAGAATGCCTGGCCTCATATGGAGAGAGCACTGTGTTTGACCAGCTGTACAGGATAAGGAGAGAAGTGCTGGATCCAATGCTGGTCTCACTCCTTGTTAGGTCCTGTACAGTAGGAAGAACAGCACTCTAGACTACATCTGTTGTTGAGGGGAAATGAAGTCATTTGTAAATCTGGTTTATTACACATGTATAACTTCCTCATTGGATATTTTACCCTTCACTTTCTGTGTGTGGGTATGTGTGCTTGTGTGTGTGTACGGTATGTGTGTGTCTTCTCTCTCTGTATCAGGTCTTGTGAGTCAGAGGGCCTATATTTGCTTTGTTCCTTTGTTCAAGACTTAGTCAGAGAGTAGAGGTGCAGCACTGACCTCTGTTATAATGGAATCATTTAGATTTACATATAGAACACTTCTCATACTCAGTTGAGGTTAACTGACTGAACAAAAATATAAACGCAACATGTAAAGTGCTGGTCCCATGTTTCATGAGCTGAAATAAAAGATCCCAGAAATGTTCCATGTGCACAAAAAGCTTATTTCTCTCAAATGTTGTTTCCATATTTGTTTTACATTCCTGTTAGTGAGCATTTTATTATTTGCCAAGATAATCCATCCACCTGACAGGTGTGGCATATCAAGAAGCTCACTAAACAGCATGATATTTACACAGGTGCACCTTGTGCTGGGGACAATAAAAAGCCACTCTAAAATGTGCAGTTTTGTCACACAACACAATGCCACAGATGTCTCAATTTGTGTGCAATTGGTATGCTGACTGCAGGAATGTCCACCAGAGCTGTTGCCAGAGAACTGAATGTTCGTTTCTCTACCATAAGCCGCCTCCAATATTGTTTTAAAGAATTTGGCAGAGTGTCCAACCGACCTCACAATCGCAGACCACGTGTAACCACGCCAGCCCAGGACCTCCACATCCGTCTTCTTCACCTGCAGGATCGTCAGAGGGGGGAGGCACTCAGGAGTATTTCTGTCTGTAATAAAGCCCTTTTGTAAAGAAAAACTCATTCTGATTGGCTGGTTTTGGCTCTTCAGTGGGTCGGCCTGGCTCCTAAGTGGGTGGGCCTACCCCAGGCCCACCCATGGCTGCACCCCTGCCCAATCATGTGAAATCCATAGATTAGGGTCTAATGAATATATTTAAACTGATTTCCTTACATGAACTGTAACTCAGTAAAATCTTTGAAATTGTTGCATGTTGCGTTTACAATTTTGTTCAGTATATCTCTCATTATCTATGTCATACGCATATAAGTGGTGTTTGCAGCGACTGGTGTTTGCTGGTGATATTCACTGAGTGGCACTGGCGGCAGTATTCAGTGACTAACCTACTCCACCAGTGACAGGGTGATGGAGATACAGCATTCACCGTTCAGAGACTTCTCATTACACTCCATCCACAGAGGAGCTCACCACCACAGTGTCACACTCAATGACTGACTACGTCTGTGTGACTGACAGGATCCCATCTAATTGCAGTAGTGTCAGGGTTCAGAGTGACTGCGTGGTCTGTTATACAGCAGCCTCTGACTGCCTGAAGGAACTCAAGAGAACCACAGCCCCAACAACCGGCCCTGCACGGCTTTGCTCACAGCCTCACACTACAGAGACTCAGACTGGTGAGAGGTAATGACTCAGGGAAACACTGGTGCTGCACACACACACATGCCCCCCTCCATCCGCATGCCTGCAGGGAGGGGTGGAGTCAACACTGTGGATGCATCAGCTAGTTTTAATGTCGTTGCTCCATCCATTTATTTTCTAGAACTGGGCTTTGCTCCATTGGCACTGTACACTCATTTTTCAACCCCATAGAACTGAGCTTTGCGAATAATCAGCCATCTCAAATCAAATCAAATTTTATTTGTCACATGCTTCATAAACAACAGGTGTAGACTAACAGTGAAATGCTTACCTACGGGCCCCTCCCAACAAAGCAAAGAGAAAAATATAAAAAACAACAAAGTTACTAACTGGAGGAATATATACGTAATGGGCGGCAGGTAGCTTAGTGGGTAAGAGCATTGTGCCAGTAACCGAAAGGTCGCTGGTTCTAATCCCAGAGCTGACTAGGTGAAAAATATGTCGATGTGCCCTTAAGCAAGGCACTTAAACCTAATTGCTCCTGTAAGTCGTTCTGGATAAGAGCGTCTGCTAAATGACTAAAAAAACAATGAGTAACGATAACTTGGCTATATACACAGGGTACCAGTACTGAGTAGATGTGCAGGGCTACGAGGTAATTGCAGTAAATACAGCGCCTTCAGAAAGTATTCACACCCCTTTACTTTTTAAACATGTTGTTGTGTTACAGCCTGAATTTAAAATGGATTACATTTAGATTTTGTGTCTCTGGCCTATACACAATACCTCATAATGTCAAAGCAATCTAGGGGAGGAGGTCTTTAGGGAGGGATTTAGTAATATCAGAGGAGCCCCACTTTAACATTCCCGGTCTATTTTTAATAATCTCAATCTGATATCTATTCTTCAACTTAAGTAGGCAAGAAAATAAGTGTTATTTTGTGAAGCAGCGACAACATCTCCTGGCTGGGCTGAGCTGGAGAGGCAGCAGTGTGATGACGATGGCACAAAGGCTCCTCTGTGTTACTGGGCTGTGATGCAGCAGTGTCTCTCTCTCTCTCGCCACCTCTCTCTCGCCACTGTTGTACTTAGGGTGAGGCTGCTTCCTCATGTTATTTTGAGTATCCTTTCATAGGAACCCAGAAGAGGTATGCAGTCTGTGGAATTTATGCAAAGGTTTGGGAATGTGCTCCATAAGGGTGCAATACGTTTCTAATAGACACCAATGGTGTGTTACTTAAAAAAATATGTTTTAGTCTGGTGAGAATGATTAACAACTTTACAGAGCACTTCCTAACCTGAGGATTAGGATCTGCATGCAAGACTGACACACAAAGATGGAAACAGTAGTCCCATCACATGGTCATCATCATAATGACTTCATGTTTTCCCTTTTCACAGAACTGTGAACAGAGAGGAAGTGGTACTTGGAAATAACAATGTGTAGGCAGGTTTACAGAAGTATGCTCCACATGTTGAGGTTTTTGTAGTTATACCGCCATCTGTTGGAAGAATTGCCTCTGAATACAGTATTTCCTAAACATTGGCCACCAGCAGTCCTTATTGTTTTGCTGACCAGTATATTTCAAAAATAGTTATACCATTCACACATATAGTATAACTATAAAACTACAAAAGGTCATTTCCTAAAGAAAATGTGCTTGCTAGTCTTGCAGTATTTATGGTTGTAAAATAAATAGTAGTAGTGGTAGTGACTGCAGTAGTAATCGTAATAGTAGTAATGGTAGTAATAGGGTTGTCATAGGCTATGGGTTAGTTAAAGTGAGACATTTTGGGGTGGTTTGTAGGTGTGGAGTTATTATAGTGGGTTGTAGCGGGTTAGTATAGAAGGCTAGAGTGGTTACTATAGCATCTTAAGCCATAGAATGTGTATTTAAACTCTGAAAATGTTTTAGTTTGAACATTCTGAAAGGTCTGTGGCAGTGATTTCAGTTTAGCAAAGCCTGCATTCCGCCATTGAAATCAATGGGGATACAACAAGCTGAATAGTTTATAAAGAATAAATGATAGCGAAAAGCTGTGTTGAAGCAATCTATGTTGAGTCAGTCTGCACATGTCAACGTTGGGTTGGTATTTGTAGCTAAAACGCTTCTAGAGCAGTGGCTAATCCAAATGTTGCCTTTGAAGTCTATGGAGCTTTTAAACATATTTAAAACAGTTATAGTTCAAAAAGTATAAATAGCATCAACAATATTTTGACAAGCAATCTTAGTTTAGTCAGTCTGCAGGTCAACGTTGGGTTGGTGTTTGTAGCTGAAGCGGATCAAGAGCAGTGGCGAATCCAAGTACTTCCCATTCAAGCCTTTGGAGCTTTTATGAAGATTTAAAATGGTTCTAGTTCAAAAAGTATAAATGGTATCAAAAAGCTGTATACAAGCACACTATTACAGACCGGTCTGCACGTTTAAAAGTTTGAATGGCGTTTTTAGTAAAACAAATTGTAGACTAGTTATGACCGGAATTTTTACCATTCAAGTCTAGGCCCATTGAAATGCATTGGGATTTACTGTATGGAAATATGGTTGTAGTATAAAAAGTATAAGTAGTATCAATACGTTTAGTTTTTTTCAAGCACATGGAAGACAGTCAGACTGCACGTTTTAAAGTTGTTTTGGTGTTGGTAGCTTTTACCATTTTGGCGCTAAAGGTGGCAGCAGAAAGAGAATCAGAAGCACCACAGGGGGCCAGTATGAAAAATAAAAAAATAATGTATGCACTCACTAACTGTAAGTCGCTCTGGATAAGAGCGTCTGCTAAATGACTAAAATGTCAAATGTAATGAACAATTTTTAAGGTTGTGCTTGGCTTTCAGCAAGCACACCTTATAACTACAAAATGACATTTCCTGAAGTAAATGTGTGTGCTTGCTAGTCTTGAAGTATTTATGGTTGTGGAATAGTAGTAGCAGTGGTAGTGACAGCAGTAGTAATGGTAGTAATACTAGTGGTAGTAATAGGGTTTTCATAGGCTATGGGTTGGTTACAGTGACCTATTTTTGGGTGGGTTGTAGGTGTGGAGTTGTTATAGTGGTTTATAGTGGGCTATTATAGTAGGCTAGAGTGAGCACTAAAGCATCATGAAAGTTCTGTTGCAGTGATTTCAGTTTAAAATGTTGAAGCCTGCATTCCACTATTGAAAGGAATGGGGATACAAAAATATATAAATATAAATATACTTTTTTACAAGAGTAGCGCACTGGGCCTTTACTAGTCCTGTATTAGCGGGCCTATATAGCCATCTGTAGCGCAGGCAAAAACATTTATTTTTACAAAAGTAGTGCACTGGGACTTTACTATTCCTGTTTTAGTGGACTGATATAGCCTTCTGTAGCACAGACCCAAAAAATGTACAGCACCCCAATATACAGTATCTCAGTTTATTGCATAAATCATGCATGCATTGGATTGCAATGCTGGTGCGGTAAAATAATACAGTCCAGTTTAATGAATTACAGTGTAGGCTAATCCAAGTGCATGACACACGCTATGACAATGTAAATAGAGAAGAAGGCTAAAACGTGGTCAGCGGCAGATCATAATAGTGGCACAAAGTCTCCGGGTGAATGGAGGAGTTGTCCATGGTTCTGTCATTCAAGGTCCTTTATTTACCCTGTTCATATTGGGCACCAGACCGTTGCATTTTGGCTTCTGCTCAGATGGATGAAGCCAGAGAGGAACACATGCAACATACAGCCACCGATCTACCACAGATCTTACTTACAGTGGTGTAGTGCTATTGATTTTTTTGATGAGGGAGTACAGAAAATATATAAATTACGTCATAATTTCCTCAATCAAAGTTTGTACCGACAGATGTAGCCTATTGAATATCCTATCATGGCTCACCAACCCTGTTTATTGAATGCTAACCCGATTCATTTTATAAACCAGCAAATTGTTAGAATCAGGTGCGCTAGATTAGGGTTGGAATAAAAACCTACAGGATGGGAGCTCTCCAGGAACTGGGTTGGAGAGCCCTGTTATAAAATATGCACAAAATGCATCCTCCAATTGCAACGTTTGCCTATGCCCACACGTATTGTCTCAAGAAAATGTTATTTTTTTAATATCTTCAAACACCAAGTTAGGCATACCTCATTTCAAAATAGGCCATCATCACTGTCAATCGTGAATGATAATTATTCTCGTTTTACGGGTGAAACATTCCAATAATTGGACTGATCTCAATCAGTTTCATGGGAATAGCCTATGCATTTCGATCTTGTTGAATTTCTGTTTCGTGAGCGAATTAGAGCAGAGGATGTTAACAAACTATTAGTCTTGTATTTTGTTTCAATCAAAACATACAGTGCATTCGGAAAGTATTCAGACCCTTTTCCTTTTTCCACATTTTGTTACGTTACAGCCTTGTTCTAAAAATGATTAAATTATTTTTCCCCCTCAATCTACACACAATACCCCATAATGACAAAGCAAAAAATACAAAACAGAAATACCTTATTTACATAAGTATTCAAATCCTTTGCTAAGACTCGAAATTGAGCTCAGATGCATCCTGTTTCCATTGATTGAGCTGTTTCTACAACTTCATTGGAGTCCACCTGTGCTAAATTCAATTGATTGGACATGATTTGGAAAGGCACATAGTTGCAAAAACCAAGCCATAAGGTCTAAGGAATTGTCCGTAGAGCTCCGATACAGGATTGTGTCGAGGCACAGATCTGGGGAAGGGTACCAAAACATTTCTACAGCATTGAAGGTCCCCAAGAACACAGTGGCCGCCATCATTCTTAAATTGAAGAAGTTTGGAACCACCAAGACTCTTCCTAGAGCTGGCCGCCCGGCCAAACTGAGCAATTGGGGTAGAAGGGCCTTGGTCAGGGAGGTGACCAAAAACCCGATGTGGAGATGGGAGAACCATCCAGAAGGACAACCATCTCTGCAGCACTCCACCAATCAGGCTTTTATGATAGTGACCAGACAGAAGCCTCCTCAGTAAAAGGCACACAACAGTCCACTTGGAGTTTGCCAAAAGGCAGCTAAAGGACTCTGACCATGAGAAACAAGATTCTCTGGTCTGATGAAACCAAGATTGAACTATTTGGCCTGAATGCCAAGCGTCACATCTGGAGGAAACCTGGCACCATCCCTACGGTGAAGCATGATGGTGGCAGCATCATGCTGTGGGGATGTTTTTCAGTGGCAGGGACTGGGAGACTAGTCAGGATCGACGGAATGATGAATGGAGCAAAGTACAGAGAGATCTTTGATCAAAACCTGCTCCAGTGCTCTCAGGACCTCAGACTGGGGCGAAGGTTCACCTTCCAACAGGACAACGACCCTAAGCACACAGCCAAGAAAACGCAGGAGTGGCTTCGGGACAAGTCTCTGAATGTAGTTGAGTGGCCCAGCCAGAGCCCGGACTTGAACCAGATCGAACATCTCTGGAGAGACCTGAAAATAGCTGTGCAGCGACGCTCCCCATCCAACCTGACAGAGCTTGAGAGGATCTGTAGAGAAGAATGGGAGAAACTCCCCAAATACAGGTGTGCCAAGCTTGTAGCGTCATACCCAAGAAGACTTGAGGCTGTAATTGCTGCCAAATGTGCTTCAACAAAGTACTGAGTAAAGGGTCTGAATACTTACGTAAATGTGGTTTACTCTCTAAAAATCTGTTTTTGCTTTGTCATTATGGGGTATTGTGTGTGTAAATTGATGAGGGGGAAGAAACTATGTAATCTGTTTTAGAATAAGGCTGTAATGTAAGAAAATGTGGAAAAAGTCAAGGGGTCTGAATACTTTCCGAATGCACTTTATATCCTGCATAGAGGCTCTGACGCATTATACTTTTTTTGGGACTATACAGCTTCAGCTAACCATCCTAAAACCTAATTAGAAATGTGGTGTTTTTAGGGGTAACAGTAATGTTATAGGCCTGCTATGCTATTCGGTTTTGTAATATAAAATACTAATTAATCACTATGTGTTCTTGCAAGACATTGATTCAGCTTTGATCTAACTTTACTAAACGAGCACCATTGTGAGAAGTGATAATCTTCTATTTGTAATAATAATAATAATAATAATAATAATAAGTGATGAGTAGGACTATTAGGCATAGGAACCAGATCTCGATGAGTGTTATTTTAAACGATTGGAGCTCCCTTCTTGGTTCTAAAAGGACAGCACTAATACACCTTGATTTGATTAGCTTGAATACATGGTTACAATATATCTATTACAGAATAAAAGTAAACAGAGGGCTGAACTATCAATTCATATCATTTATTTGCATAGACTTAATCATCAAATCAATTGACCAAGATGTGAACATAAATCATTACTACGTAGAATTGCAGGAAATTCTTTTTAAAACAGACATAAAATCAAGCTTTTGGTGTGTTGTGTTCATGCACCTCAATAAACTATAACCTAAATGCATTATTACCTCCAACTTGGCCCAATTTCCAATTTCCCACAGCCTATCCTAACGGGCCCTACGTCTCAACCAATAGTCAATATATTCCAAAAAGGCCAAGGACTGGGTAGAGAAGAGGTGGTCCTCTGTAGCTCAATTGGTAGAGCATGGCGCTTTTAACGCCAGGGTAGTGGGTTCGATCCCCGGGACCACCCATACGTAAAAATGTATGCACACATGACTGTAAGTTGCTTTGGATAAAAGCGTCTGCTAAATGGCATAAAAAAAAGAAGAGTGTCTGAACATTAGACATTAAACTTTAGAACCCGATTTGTCAAACGGCGGGAATATAAACAGATCATATACAAAGACCCAGACTTCAAAGTTGACACACCAGACCTACCTCCCAACATCGCACCAGACCTACCTCCCAACATCGCACCAGACCTACCTCCCAACATCGCACCAGACCTACCTCCCAACATCGCACCAGACCTCCCTCCCAACATCGCCCTGGTTGACAAACCAACCAAGGAGGAGCTAGTGTCAAAACTTTTCAGCCTAACAATGCAACTAACTTTAGCTAGCCTAATAATGGCAGTGTGATGTTGTGGAACGCCATCAATAACATGTCATGCAATCATTGGTGGCTGTGTGCAGTGTGACTGCCACGTAGACCACCTGGAACAGCACCCTTCTCTACCTCAGGGGTGTATTCATTCTGGTAAACTCATGGGCATAGACATTAGAATGAATAGAACAGGCTTGGAACCTCTAAGTCTGGCAATTTGACTGGTCAACTCATGGGTACACTTGCAATGGCTGCCTGGTGTTGTCATCAAATCAACTGTTATTTGTCACATGCTTCGTAAACAACAGGTGTAGACTAACACCCTTCCCAACAATGCAGAGAGAGAGAAAATAGAAAAGCAATAACACGTAATAATAAAAGTAATAATAAATACACAATGAGTAATGATAACTAGGCTATATACATTTACATTTACGTCATTTAGCAGACGCTCTTATCCAGAGCGACTTACAGTTAGTGCATACATTATTTAATTTTTTCATACTGGCCCCCCGTGGGAATCGAACCCACAACCCTGGCGTTGCAAACACCATGCTCTACCAACTGAGCTACCTCCCTGCCGGCCATTCCCTCCCCTACCCTACCCTGGACGACGCTGGGCCAATTGTGCACCGCCCCATTGGTCTCCCGGTTGCGGCCGGCTACGACAGAGCCTGGATTCGAACCAGGATCTCTAGTGGCACAGCTAGCACTGCGATGCAGTGCCTTAGACCACTGCGCCACTCGGGAGACATATACAAGGGGTACAATTATTGAGTCGATGTGCAGGGATATGAGGTAATTGAGGTAGATATGTACATATAACTAGGAATAAAGTGACAGATAATAAACAGTAACAGCAGCGTATGTGATGAGTAAAAAAAAAGTTGGTGCAAAAAGGGTCAATGAAGAAAGCTATTTTGTTAACTATTTAGCAGTCTAACGGCTTGGGGGTAGAAGCTGTTCAGGGTCCTGTTGGTTCCAGACTTGGCGCATCAGTACCGCTTGCCGTGTGTAATGCAAGAATTTCCATGGTAATGTAGAATGTTCATTCAAATTTTGCTAACTGATGTGGCTCATGCAATGGAATGTATTTTTTGTAATGTCAGTTGAGTTGATTCTACAAATCACAGCACTGTGTGTGGGTTTACAGGCTAATTACAATATTATTGGTATAAAAGCTAGACTGGCAATTGCAAGCAATATGTTCTTCTCTACTACCTCTATTGACTTTATACTTCTTACACTGTTCAGTAATATACATTCTTGTTCATGTAGACCCAAATTGTGAAGTGTGCATACATTCTATTCAATCAATGGTCTCAGAGTCTCAGCATTTGAACTTTGTTTATTGTGGTATAGCATGATATAAGCATAATTCAATATAATTCCAATGCAAGAACCCCCCACAATGTTGCCCCATCACCGATTTCAACTGCCCCCTTAGTCACTTTATCCTGGCGCCGGGTCTGGGGAGCAGCTGAGTCGACTAATGGCTGGTTAGGGGATGCGGCTGGCTCACAGCTGTCACACGTGATATTATTGGATGAAGTACTCATTCTGATATGACATATCATGCTCTGAACTCTGATATTCTATTTGTAGGATACGTAGGGATGCATTCTGTGTTCAGTCATTCATTTCGATATGAGAAACATGCACCATTATTCATTGGCGGGTGGTAATGTTAGCTTGCCAGCTTAGACGCTACCGTAGCTAGCTAGCTAACTTTAATAACTATTTAGAACACAGGTTGCTTACTTCAAGCTGCATTCCATATTTCCCAGTCGGAACAGTTTGTTGCATGGTGTGCGTGATGACACAGCCAGAGAATATAGTGGGAGAATCTCAATTGCACACTCCTCGAGTCCTCTCCTCAAAACACATTGGCTGAGAAAGCCAGAGGTCTGATCTTCTCCTCCAATGGGTTTTAAGAAGGAGTCGAGGAGAGCAGAGGATGCGGAGTATGCAATTGTGATTCTCCCAGGGAGAAGATTTGTTGCTGCCTCTCTTTAATGTGTGATACACTCTGCATCTGCACACTTTTCATCAGACACCCCCCCCCCCCTCCCTTTTATTTTTTGAAATCAAAACGGCGAATATTGCCAAAAAGTGGCAAGTTTGCATCCCTGTATAGAGCTTTTATTCAAATGTAAAATGGTTATAATTCAAAATGTATAAATGGTATCAAAAAGCTGTATACAAGTAACATATTCCAGACCAGTCTGCATGTTTAAAAGTTTGAATGTTTCTAGCTTTAACGGTTCAAGAGGTGTAGCTGCTCCATTTTTACCTATCCTCTCTATTCAAGTCTATGGCCATTGAAATGCATTGGGATTTATGCAAATAGGGTTATTGTGTGAAAAGTATTTGTAGTATGAAAAATAATCTTTCAAGTGGTTTTGGTAGCTTTCACGGTTTTGATGCTACAGGTGGCAGCAGAATGAAAATAATCATAAGAAGAAGTATGAACAATTTTTAAGTATGAATAATTACCAAAAGCCAAACAAAATTATATACAATATCTAAAGTTGTTCTTGTTTTCAGCAAGCACATCTAATGAAACACTTATCTCCAAAGGGACAAGTTCACCATCCGAATGCACCAATTGCCAGAGCTCCTCTTGTCAAAGCAGCCTTTCTCATTTCGGTGAAAGCCTTCTTATTGTATCCCCCTGTAGTGCCAGCCTAATTAACTGACTATAAGAACAGTATAACCATATAACTCTGCACTCCCATTCAAATCTATTTGACAGTAAAAAAGAAAAGAAAAAACAGAAACATTTTAAGAGAGCATAAGCTTTAACATTGTATAGCAGGAGAAACTGGCAGAAGAGAAGAGAGACCATCTGAAATGCTGCTCTATGATACCATGTACTGAACCTCCCCTCCATCCCTCTCATGCCGTGTCCTCACCACCCAGTGGAGGGGGAGACTCAATACCGGCTCTGTGTCAAAGTAATAAGGCTAAACATGGCCAAGGAGAAGGGATGAATAAGAAGCCCTACTACTTTGATCCTTACAGTCCAGTGGCACTTGGAAAGCACATAGAGGGAGAAGAGAGAGACACTGGGAGTAATTATCTCAAATGATCTGTTGTGGTTATTTATAGCAAAGGCAACAAATGGCAATTAATCTCTATGTGAAATTGCTACATCCCTCCTGCCTTTTCCTGTTGAGTGGAATGATTTAGAGGCTATGTATTATCCACCAAGAAGGCCTTGAGGGATTTGAGGGTGGGGGTGGTGGTCTGTGATTCATTCAACTAATACGCACCCTTTCATCTCTGTCTTCTGTGTGTGTTTGTTGTGACTAGGACATTTTAGAATGTACAGTATGTGTATTCGTAAAAGGCTTTTTTGTCTTTGACAGGATAGGGAGGCGCGTCTGTACTGTACATGTATGAGAGGGTGGCGGGGGGGGATGACAACCAAAGCTGTTTATTGCTGAGAGGGTGAGAGCCATTTAAGTGGTTAACCCAATCCACTCATTAAAGCACCCATAATAATCCATGCCAAAGCCTTGATTATCTACTGTTTAATCATCCAAAATTGGATTATGGAGAACTAATTATTCTTTGACCGACTCCTTCATTTAGATTAAAACAAATCTGTTTGTATTCACATTAGATTCCAATAAATTTGAAGTTTGTGTAAATTAATACAAAGGTCAAACTTCAACAAACACTCAATGAAACAAGCCCAAACTCAGGGGAGTGAATAGTATACATCACAGATGGTCCTTTTAGCAGGTTTTAGGATAGTAGGCTTTTCTCAACCCTCTTTAGAATCACTGCTAAGTGGACCACTTGATTGAACCCAGACAATGACTGGTAGAGTATGATTACTATCAGGGCAAACTCCCTATTAATCATCAATAATTAATCTGCCAAATTTGATTTATATAATGCTTTTTACAAAGTAATTTGTCAGCAAGTATTTAACATGGAGTTTGACCCCCACCTCTATTTGTACATTTCATTGAGTCTCTCCATATAGCTGAAGAGAGGGCATTGGAGGCAACCCTGCACACTACACTACAGACCCACTATGTAAACAGTGATCAGCATGAAAGGCTGAGAGGAGGCCAATGCATGCCTGTGGGAGTTTGGGGCGTGCTTCATGGTTTATGCTTGAAAAAGAGCCATAATCTTCCTACTAATCTGGGGCTTGGTGAGGAATTCCCCCTGCATGGAGGGCCAGGCCATTCAGGAAAGCTGGCTATATGCTGGATCTACTTGGTGATGCATGATCATTGAATTACAGTATAGAATATAGAATAACTAAGACATATAACAGGCTTCTTGTGTAATTGCTCAAAAGTTACATTAAATGGTCAATGATATGGTGGCTCATTGTATTAATTGTGGTGAATGTCTACTTTAGCTTCTTAAATGTTAAATCTGAATCAACATTAACACTAAATTTAGAATTATGAAATGATATGTTTCCACGTTCATGGTTAGCAACACATCTTGTCTTGTGAGCAACTATTGCCCCCTACTGCTCAGGAATGAAGGAGCTATGGTCATTTCTATGAAAATCATGTGTTAGTTTAGTGGACCCATTTGTTTGAAACATACGACAGGCAATGGGTGCTAATCATAGGTCACAGGAGAGGACATGGCTAGAACCATTCCCATCCACCAGGCCTGTTCCCCAGGTATCCGTTTGCATGGAATCTAGTAATCAGCAAATTTCAAATTTCAATTCTGCACGAACTTATGGGGAAAACGCAAGTTGGAACTTTCTCGTTCTCTACTCCTGTGGCTGGACGCTGCTCGGGCTTGATGGATGTATTCCCGCCTTGTCATTGGGCCTTATCCGAATGGCCTGTTCTACCTGGAACTTGCCTGCCAAGGAAGTCGTCTCCATCTGCATCTCCTCCTCCATCTTGTAGTGGAGTAGACGGAGAACATCAAGAGGATTGTTCCAATCAGCGCTGGTCCCATGTCACAAGTCGTGGAAACCAAAGGCAGCGACATTCTGCTAAGCGGACTGGAGTGTCTGCGAGAGGTCCGGAGCAGATTGACATGAGGAACAGCTTCACCACACTGGTGCCTGATATACCTGCCCTTCATCGCTGGGACTGCCTGTGTCTGCGACGGCTGTGATGACTCCAACTACGCTGACTCGTCGAGTTCGGCTCCTTTCCCTCTCTCTGGATCTGACGGGGCACTGACTGCTGTGGGAGGTCTGGACCTATTACCGGGAGCTGTGGGCGTACGCTATCCTGCTTCTGATGGGCCCATGAAAGGTTCCACGAATTGTGTGAGGGGTAGGAATGGGTGGATTTCTCCATCCCCTTCTCTGGCCATTGTATTGGATAGTTCAATGGTGAGAAATGTCTCAGTCCCTGGACCAAAAACTTACAGGACATCAATAAGCTTCTCCCAAACATTTTAAACCTGCATAAGGAAATTGAGTCTATCATAGTTCATGTGGGATTCAATGACATTATGAAGGGTAGCTCAGAACAGCTGAAGATGGATTTTAAAGAACTGATTGGGTCTCTGCTTGACACCAACAAACACCCCATAATATCTGGCCCTGTACCCTCCCTAAATCGTGGCATGGAACGTTTCAGCAGACCTTTAGCCGTCCATAACTGGCAACGTGACTATTGCAGCTCTGTGGGTGTAACATTTATTGACAATTCTGATACCTTCTGGAAACAAAGCTAATTTTATAAGGAGGATGGGATCCACCCAAATCATTTGGGTTCCAGGATCCTTTCACAGCATTATAAGGCTGCGTTGAGACAATGACCCAAGCCCAGCTCAGTTAATCCCTACCATTGTGTCGCTGAGTTGTCATAATGCTTCAGCAAATGTACATTACCCCAGGGGCGTTGGAAGACACAATGTAAGTAAACTAATTTATGTCCCTCTAACTGCCCTGAATGCCTCTGCTGATCCTACAGCTATTGTATGCAGTAATCATGTACCTGTGAACCAGAGATACTATTAGCACTGAGGCGGTGTGCCCTAGTAGGAAGTCCACTGTGTGCAGCTCACCCTGCACTAACATAAATAACATGAGCATTTCTACTTCTGCTAAACTTCCCAGTAAAGCAATGAAAACAATCAAGCATTCCAGAAAAGTGCTAAAAATAGCCGACGTTAACATATGTAGCTTAAGAAATAAGGTTCATGAAATCATTAATTTGCTAGTAACAGATGACATTCATATTCCCACAATCTCTGAAACTCACTTAGATAATACCTTTGATGATACAGTGGTAGCAAAACATGGTTAGAACATCTACAGAAAAGACAGACATGCCAATGGTGGAGGTGTTGCTGTTTACAGTTGAAGTTGGAAGTTTACATACACCTTAGCCAAATACATTTAAACTCAGTTTTTCACAATTCCTGACATTTAATCCTAGTAAAAATTCCCTATTTTAGGTCAGTTAGGATCACCACTTTATTTTAAGAATGTGAAATGTCCGAATAATAGTAGAGAGAATGATTTCTTTCAGCTTTGATTTCTTTCATCACATTCCCAGTGGGTAAGAAGTTTACATACACTCAATGAGTATTTGGTAGCATTGCCTTTAAATTGTTTAACTTGGGTCAAACGTTTCAGGTAGCCTTCCACAAGCTTCCCACAATAAGTTGGGTGAATTTTGGCCCATTCCTCCGGACAGAGCTGGTGTAACTGAGTCAGGTTTGTAGGCCTCCTTGCTCGCACACGCTTTTTCAGTTCTGCCCACAAATCTTCTATAGGATTGAGGTCAGGGTTTTGTGATGGCCACTCCAATACCTTGACTTTGTTGTCCTTAAGCCATTTTGCCACAACTTTGGAAGTATGCTTGGGGTCATTGTCCATTTGGAAGACCCATTTGCGACCAAGCTTTAACTTCCTGACTGATGTCTTGAGATGTTGCTTCTGAGCACGCCCCCTGAGGACTGAGCACGCCCCCATTCTCATCGACGGGGCTGTAGTGGAACAGGTTGAGAGCTTCAAGTTCCTTGGTGTCCACATCACCAACGGACTATCATGGTCCAAACACACCAAGACAGTCGTGAAGAGGGCACGACAAAGCCTATTCCCCCTCAGGAGACTAAAAAGATTTGGCATGGGTCCTCAGATCCTCAAAAAATTCTACAGCTGCACCATCGAGAGCATCCTGACTGGTTGCATCACCGCCTGGTATGGCAACTGCTTGGCCTCTGACCGCAAGGCACTACAGAGGGTAGTGCGTACGGCCCAGTACATCACAGGGGCAAAGCTCCCTGCCATCCAGGACCTCTATACCAGGCGGTGTCAGAGGAAGGCCCTCAAAATTGTCAAAGACTCCAGTCACCCTAGTCATAGACTGTTCTCTCTGCTACCGCACGGCAAGCGGTACCGGAGTGCCAAGTCTAGGTCCAAAAGACTTCTCAACAGCTTCTACCCCCAAGCCATAAGACTCCTGAACAGCTAATCATGGCTACCCGGACTATTTGCACTGCCCCCCACCCCATACTTTTTACGCTGCTGCTACTCTGTTAAGTATTTATGCATAGTCACTTTAACTCTACCCACATGTACATATTACCTCAACTACCTCAACTAGCCGGGTGCCCCCCACATTGACTATGCAATGGTACCCCCCTGTATATATAGCCTCCCTACTGTCACTTTATTCTATTGTATATATAGCCTCCCTACTGTCACTTTATTTTTACTTCTGCTCTTTTTTTCTCAACACTTTGTTGTTGTTGTTTTATTCTTACTTTTTTTGTTTAAAATAAATGCACTGTTGGTTAAGGGCTGTAAGTAAGCATTTCACTGTAATGTCTGCACCTGTTGTATTCGGCGCATGTGACCAATAAAATTTGATTTGATTTGATTCAATATATCCACATCATTTTCCTTCCTCGTGATGCCATCTATTTTGTGAAGTGCACCAGTCCCTCCTGCAGCAAAGCACCCCCACAGCATGATGCTGCCACCCCCGTGCTTCACGGTTGGGATGGTGTTCTTCGGCTTGCAAGCATCCCCCTTTTTCCTCCAAACACAACAATGTTCATTATGGCCAAACAGTTCTATTTTTATTTCATCAGACCAGAGGACATTTCTCCAAAAAGTACGATCTTTGTCCCCATGTGCAGTTGCAAACCGTAGTCTGGCTCTTTTATGGCGGTTTTGGAGCAGTGGCTTCTTCCTTGCTGAGCTGCCTTTCAGGTTATGTCGATATAGGACTCGTTTTACTGTGGATATAGATACTTTTGTACCTGTTTCCTCCAGCATCTTCACAAGGTCCTTTGCTGTTGTTCTAGGATTGATTTGCACTTTTCGCACCAAAGTACGTTCATCTCTAGGAGACAGAACGCTTCTCCTTCCTGAGCGGTATGACGGCTGCGTGGTCCCATGGTGTTTATACTTGCGTACTATTGTTTGTACAGATGAACGTGGTACCTTCAGGCATTTGGAAATTACTCCCAAGGACGAACCAGACTTGTGGAGGTCTACAATTTATTTTTTTGAGGTCTTGGCGGTTTTCTTTTGATTTTCCCATGATGTCAAGCAAAGAGGCACTGAGTTTGAAGGTAGGCCATGAAATACATCCATAGGTAGACCTCCAATTGACTCAAATGATGTCAATTAGCCTATCAGAAGCTTCTAAAGCCATGACATCATTTTCTGGAATTTTCCAAGCTGTTTAAAGGCACAGTCAACTTAGTGTATGTAAACTTCTGACCCACTGGAATTGTGATACAGTGAATTATAAGTGAAATAATCTGTCTGTAAACAATTGTTGGAAATATTACTTGTGTCCTGAACAAAGTAGATGTCCTAACCGACTTGCCAAAATTAGTTAATAAGACATTTGTGGAATGGTTGAAAAATGAGTTTTAATGACTCCAACCTAAGTGTATGTAAACTTCTGACTTCAACTGTATATTCAGAACCACATTCCTGTAAAGCTTAGAGAGGATCTCATGTTAAAAACACTGTTGAAGTTATATGGCTATAGGTTCATGTGCCTCACCTAAAGCCCATTCTTGTGGGAGGGTGCTATACACCATTGTGTTTGACCAGATACAATGCTATTTTACAGTAAACAAATTGACAACAGACTTTCAGCACGCTTATAGGGAAGGACATTCAACAAGCACGGCACTTACACAAATGACTGATGATTGGCTGAGAGAAATTGATGATAAAAAGATTGTGGGAGCTGTTTTGTTAGACTTCAGTGCGGCTTTTGACATTATGGATCATAGCCTGCTGATAGAAAACGTATGTGTTATGGCTTTGCACCCCCTGCTATATTGTGGCTAAAGAGTTACCTATCTAACAGAACACAGAGGGTGTTGTTTAATGGAAGCCACATTACATTTTACATTTTATTCATTTAGCAGACACTCTTATCCAGAGCGACTTACAGTTAGTGAGTGCATACATTTTTTTTCTTCATATTGGCCCCCCGTGGGAAACGAACCCACAACCCTGGCGTTGCAAGCGCCATGCTCTACCAACTGAGCTACACAGATCCTCTCAAGCTCTGTCAAGTTGGATGGGAGCATCGCAGCACAGCTATTTTCAGTTCTCTCCAGGGATGTTCGATCAGGTTCAAGTCTGGGCTCTGGCTGGGCCACTTAAGGACATTCAGAGACTTGTCTCGAAACCAATCCTGCGTTGTCTTGGCTGTGTGCGTAGGGTCATTGTCCTGTTGGAAGGTGAACCTTCATCCCAGTCTGAGGTCCTGAGCAGGTTATCATCAAGGATCTCTCTGTACTTTGCTCCGTTCATCTTTCCCTTGATCCTTGCCGCTGAAAAATATCCCCACAGCATGATGCTGCCACCACCATGCTTCACCGTAGGGATGTATTGGCCAGGTGATGAGCGGTGCCTGGTTTCCTCCAGACGTGACGCTTGGCATTCAGGCCAAAGAGTTCAATCTTGTTTTCATCAGACCAGAGAATCTTGTTTCTCATGGTCTGAAACTCCTTTAGGTGCCTTTTGGCAAACTCCAAGCGGGCTGTCATGTGCCTTTTACTGAGGAGTGGCTTCCGTCTGGCCACTCTACCGTAAAGGCCTGATCGGTGGAGTGCTGCAGAGATGGTTGTCCTTCTGGAAGGGACTCCCATCTCCACAGAGGAACTCTGGAGCTCTGTTAGAGTGACCATTGGGTTCTTGGTCACCTCCCTGACCAAGGCCCTTCTCCCACGATTGCTCAGTTTGGCCAGGCAGCCAACACTACATATGCCATTGAAACCAGCATTACCCTCATGTTCTATTGGTTTTCAAATCAACTTTCTAATATTGTCCAGCAGCCAAAGGCACAATCCTAGTCATATTAGTATCCCATGCTAGTTGATGCATCTTTACATCTCCCCTCTTTCTTAATTTCTAAAGGATATTTTCATCTCTGTCACATGAAACCGCACGAGACCGCTTGCGCATGTAGTGCACTTGAGAATGGTGTTTTCCCGCTAATTGCATTTTGGAACATTTGCGTGTAGCCTACAGCCATGTGCGCATTGCTGAGCTTATAATATGAAGAAATAAACCTGTATCAACATTTTAAGCTAAACGGTCTGATCTGTTGCATCAGCCTCATTGCTTTCATTATTTTTTTTTATATACAGTAGTTGTATGAATTTTGTCTCTGTCGTCACAGTCCCAGAACTGTCCCAGAGTCTGTTGAACCATCCTTGAAATATTTTACGCCTTTAATTATTTTATAAAGACATAAAAAGTATTTGGTTGTAATTGTAATGTTGCAATATTTTACAGGCTACCAAGGGTGGCAAACCATCCTCCAGGATAGCGTTAAAGGGGCAGTGTTATATTTTGAGACAGTCTTGAATATGCAAAGAGTGTAGCCTACATGTTTGTCTGATTCTCTATGGTAAAAAAGATCGTAATGCATTGTAAAGTGGTTCCTTGCATCATACAATGATGTAAACATGGTGTTACAGACTTTTTTTGGAGAAGTGACTTGAGCTTTCGGAAGGTAAAAAAAAGAAAAAAAAAGTGGCTAACAAGTGGCTAAAAAAGTTACATGTCAAGGCCTGGACTAGCTATAGAAGACCTGTCTGTCATTGAAGGAGACTGCCATATTAGTTCAATAACAACACTGACAGAAATAAACTGTAAGATTAAAACGACATTTGATTAGAGATATTAGGCTACTTGTTGTGCCAGGAATATATTCACACATTTTTTTTTAAATATTAGTTACTCCTTCATACGCAGAACACTTCTAATGTCAGCATGATAATGTGGTAAACCATCGCAAAACATGGATCATTCTGCCTGCCAACTGGCAGTCCCTCCATCCAACCACAGGAATATGAAGGGAGAGCTGAGGATGTTCATCACATTGTCCTAAAAGCTGCCAAAAAAACCAGGCAAAACTAAGAACAGAAGAGAATCTGGTCAGTTACACAACTTCCTTGATAAGATGATAATTCTTACCCTCTGTTCATAACAGGGGGTCATGTGCCTCTGTGGCTAGGGAAAGTTCCTGTGTGTGTGCACGTTTTACCTGAGCCTCCAGGTGGGTTAGGTTTCATCCTCTCCAGGGGTTCAGAAAAAGCAGGTTCTGGGCAGGAGATGATGGGCATCTTTGAGGACGAATCTGACGGGTTCTGCTCAGCCATTGCCTTCTCTGATTGGCTCCCCTTGACCTGTCGCCGCTTCTTCACCAGGTAAAATCAGGAATTCCCCAGGGCAGCTGTTTAGGCCCCTTACTTTTTTCAATCTTTACTAATGACATGCCACTAGCTACGAGTAAAGCCAGTGTGTCTATGTATGCAGATGAATCAACACTATACACGTCAGCTACTACAGCGAGTGAAATCACTGCAACACTTAACAAAGAGCTACAGTTAGTCTCAGAATTGGTGGCAAGGAATAAGTTAGTACTAAATATTTCAAAAACTAAAAGCATTGTATTCGGGACAAATCATTCACTAAACCTCTAAATCTTGTAATAAATAATTTGGAAATTGAGCAAGTTGAGATGACTAAACTGCTTGGAGTAACCCTGGACTGTACACTGTCATGGTAAAAACATGTTGATACAACAGTAGCTAAGATGGGGACCAGTCTGTCCATAATAAAGCACTGCTCTGCCTTTTTAACAACACTATCAACAAGGCAGGTCCTACAGGCCCTAGTTGTGTCGCACCTGGACTACTGTTCAGTTGTGTGGTCAGGTGCCACAAAGAGGGACCTCGGAAAATAACAATTGGCTCAGAACAGGGCAGCACAGCTTAAATGTACACTGAGAGCTAACATTAATAATATGCATGTAAATCTCTTATGGTTCAAAGTGGAGGAGAGATTGACTTCATCACTACTTGTTTTTGTAAGAAGTGTTGACATACTGAATGCACCGAGGTGTCTGTTTAAACTACTAGCACACAGCTCGGACACCCATCCATACCCCACAAGACATGCCACCAAAGGTCTCTTTACAATCCCCAAGTCAAGAACAGACTATGGTAGGCACACAGTACTACATAGAGCCATTGCTACATGGAACTCTATTCCACATCAGGTATCTGATGCAAGCAGTAGAATCAGATTTGTATTTATTTTTAAAAAAATACACCTTATGGAACAGCGGGGACACACATACACATGATAAGAGACACGCACTCTACACACACGTACACATGGATTTTGTATTGTGTATATACAGTGCCTTCGGAAACCAAACACTTTTAGACATTTACTCAAATAGTATTTTATTGGGTGTCTTTCACTTGAGTCATTTTCGATTAAGGTGTCTTTACTTTTACTCAAGAAGGACAATTGGGTACTTTTTCCACGACTGAGTTTACACACAGCTGTTCGGCGACGCAGATAGCTATTTAGCACAGATAGTAGACTGTCTTCTGTCTGTTTTCCGTAAAGAAGCGCTGTAACATGGATATATAGCCTTGCGGGAACCTTAACCCTATAAAAAGGTGTGACGTAATTTAACAATTTTTTAAAATACATTTTAGAATAAGGCTGTAATGTAACAAAATGTGGAAAAAGTAAAGGGTTCTGAATACTTTCCGAATGCACTGTGTGTGTGTGTGTGTGTATATATATATATATATATATATATATATATATATATATATATATATATATATATATATATATATATATATATATATATATATATATATATATATATATATATATATATATATATATACAGTGGGGCAAAAAAGTATTTAGTCAGCCACCAATTGTGCAAGTTCTCCCACTTAAAAAGATGAGAGAGGCCTGTAATTTTCATCATAGGTACACGTCAACTATGACAGACAAATTGAGAAAAAAATCCAGAAAATCACATTGTAGGATTTTTTTATGAATTTATTTGCAAATTATGGTGGAAAATAAGTATTTGGTCACCTACAAACAAGCAAGATTTCTGGCTCTCACAGACCTGTAAGTTCTTCTTTAAGAGGCTCCTCTGTCCTCCACTTGTTACCTGTATTAATGGCACCTGTTTGAACTTGTTATCAGTATAAAATACACCTGTTCACAACCTCAAACAGTCACACTCCAAACTCCACTATGGCCAAGACCAAAGAGCTGTCAAAGGACACCAGAAACAAAATTGTAGACCTGCACCAGGCTGGGAAGACTGAATCTGCAATAGGTAAGCAGCTTGGTTTGAAGAAATCAACTGTGGGAGCAATTATTAGGAAATGGAAGACATACAAGACCACTGATAATCTCCCTCGATCTGGGGCTCCACGCAAGATCTCACCCCGTGGGGTCAAAATGACCACAAGAACGGTGAGCAAAAATCTCAGAACCACACGGGGGACCTAGTGAATGACCTGCAGAGAGCTGGGACCAAAGTAACAAAGCCTACCATCAGTAACACACTACGCCGCCAGGGACTCAAATCCTGCAGTGCAAGACGTGTCCCCCTGCTTAAGCCAGTACATGTCCAGGCCCGTCTGAAGTTTGCTAGAGTGCATTTGGATGATCCAGAAGAGGATTGGGAGAATGTCATATGAAACCAAAATAGAACTTTTTGGTAAAAACTCAACTCGTCGTGTTTGGAGGACAAAGAATGCTGAGTTGCATCCAAAGAACACCATACCTACTGTGAAGCATGGGGGTGGAAACATCATGCTTTGGGGCTGTTTTTCTGCAAAGGGACCAGGACGACTGATCCGTGTAAAGGAAAGAATGAATGGGGCCATGTATCGTGAGATTTTGAGTGAAAACCTCCTTCCGTCAGCAAGGGCATTGAAGATGAAACGTGGCTGGGTCTTTCAGCATGACAATGATCCCAAACACACCGCCCGGGCAACGAAGGAGTGGCTTCGTACGAAGCATTTCAAGGTCCTGGAGTGGCCTAGCCAGTCTCCAGATCTCAACCCCATAGAAAATCTTTGGAGGGAGTTGAAAGTCTGTGTTGCCCAGCGACAGCCCCAAAACATCACTGCTCTAGAGGAGATCTGCATGGAGGAATGGGCCAAAATACCAGCAACAGTGTGTGACAACCTTGTGAAGACTTACAGAAAACGTTTGACCTGTGTCATTGCCAACAAAGGGTATATAACAAAGTATTGAGAAACTTTTGTTATTGACCAAATACTTATTTTCCACCATAATTTGCAAATAAATTCATTAAAAATCCTACAATGTGATTTTCTGGATTTTTTTTCCTCATTTTGTCTGTCCTAGTTGACTTGTACCTATGATGAAAATTACAGGCCTCTCTCATCTTTTTAAGTGGGAGAACTTGCACAATTGGTGGCTGACTAAATACTTTTTTTCCCCACTGTATATATACACACATATCTATACACTTCCAGTCAAAAGTTTGGACACACTTACTCATTCCAGAGATTCTTTATTTTTACTATTTTCTACATTGTAGAATAATAGTGAAAACATCAAAACGATGAAATAACACATATGGAATCATGTAGTAACCAAAAAAGTGTTCTTTTATATTTGAGATTCAAATAGCCACCCTTTGCCTTGATGACAGCTTTCCACACTCTTGGCATTCTCTCAACCAGCTTCATGAGGAATGCTTTTCCAACAGTCTTGAAGAAGTTCCCACATATTCTGAGCCCTTGTTGGCTGCTTTTCCTTCACTCTGCGGTCCAACTCATCCCAAACCATCTCAATTGGGTTGAGGTCGGGTGACTGTGGAGGCCAGGTCATCTGATGCAGCACTCCATCACTCTCCTTCTTGGTCAAATAGCCCTTACACAGCCTGGAGGTGTGTTTTGGGTCATTGTCCTGTTGAAAAACAAATGATAGTCCCACTAAGCCCAAACCAGATGGGATGGAGTATCGCTGCAGAATGCTGTGGTAGCCATGCTGGTTAAGTGTGCCTTGAATTCTAAATAAATCACAGACAGTGTCACCAGCAAAGCACCCCCACGCTTTACGGTGGGAACCACACATGCAGAGATCATCCGATCCCCCACACGGCGTCTCACAAAGACACAGCGGTTTGAACCAAAAATCTCCAATTTGGACTCATCAGACCAAAGGACAGATTTCGAATGTCCATTCCTCGTGTTTCTTGGCCCAAGCAGGTCTCTTCTTCTTATTGGTGTCCTTTAGTAGTGGTTTCTTTGTAGCAATTCGACCATGAAGGCCTGATTCACACAGTCCCCTCTGAGCAGTTGATGTTGAGGTGTCTGTGACTTGAACACTGTGAAACATTTATTTGGCCTGCAATTTCTGAGGCTGGTAACTCTAATAAACTTATCCTTTGCAGCAGAGGTAACTCTGGGTCTTCCATTCCAGTGGCGGTCCTCATGAGAGCCAGTTTCATCATAGCGCTTGATGGTTTTTGCGACTGCACAAGTTCTTGAAATGTTCCATATTGACTGACCTTCATGTCTTAAAGTAATGATGGACAGTCATTTCTCTTTGCTTATTTGAGCTGTTCTTGCCATAATATGGACTTGGTCTTTTACCAAATAGGGCCATCTTCTTTATACCCCCCCTACCTTGTCACAACACAACTGATTGGCTCAAATGCATTAAGAAGGAAATAAATTCCACAAATTAAATTTTAAGAAGGCACACCTGTTAATTGAAATGCATTCCAGGTGACTACCTCATGAAGCTGGTTAAGAGAATGCCAAGAGTGTGCAAAGCTGTCATTAAGGCAAAGGGTGGGTATTTGAAGAATCTCAAATATTTTGATTTGTTTAACACTTTTTCGTTTACTACATGATTCCATGTGTTATTCCCTCCCCTACCCTGGACGACGCTGGGCCAATTGTGCGCCGCCCATGAGTCTCCCGGTCGCGGCCGGCTGCGACAGAGCCTGGATTCGAACCAGGATCTCTAGTGGCACAGTTAGCACTGCGATGCAGTGCCTTAGACCACTGCACCACTCAGGAGTTCATACCACTCAGGAAGGAGACGCGTTCTGTCTCCTAGAGATGAACGTACTTTGGTGCGAAAAGTGCAAATCAATCCCAGAAGAACAGCAAAGAACCTTGTGAAGATGCTGGAGGAAACCGGTCCAAAAGTATCAAATCCACAGTAAAACGAGTCCTATATCGACATAACCTGAAAGGCCGCTCAGCAAAAGAAGAAGCCACTGCTCCAAAACCGCCATAAAAAAGCCAGACTACGGTTTGCAACTGCACATGGGGACAAAGATCGTACTTTTTGGAGAAATGTCCTCTGGTCTGATGAAATAAAAATAGAACTGTTTGGCCATAATGAACATTGTTGTGTTTGGAGGAAAAAGGGGGATGCTTGCAAGCCGAAGAACACCATCCCAACCGTGAAGCACGGGGGTGGCAGCATCATGCTGTGGGGGTGCTTTGCTCCAGGAGGGACTGGTGCACTTCACAAAATAGATGGCATCACGAGGAAGGAAATGTATGTGGCTATATTGAAGCAACATCTCAAGACATCAGTCAGGAAGTTAAAGCTTGGTCGCAAATGCGTCTTCCAAATGGACAATGACCCCAAGCATACTTCCAAAGTTGTGGCAAAATGGCTTAAGGACAACAAAGTCAAGGTATTGGAGTGGCCATCACAAAGCCCTGACCTCAATCCTATAGAACATTTGTGGGCAGAACTGAAAAAGCGTGTGCGAGCAAGGAGGCCTACAAACTTGACTCAGTTACACCAGCTCTGTCAGGAGGAATGGGCCAAAATTCACCCAACTTATTGTGGGAAGCTTGTGGAAGGCAACCCGAAACGTTTGACCCAAGTTAAACAATTTAAAGGCAATGCTACCAAATACTAATTGAGTGTATGTAAACTTCTGATCCACTGGGAATGTGATGAAATAAATAAAAGCTGAAATAAATCACTCTACTATTATTCGGACATTTCACATTCTTAAAATAAAGTGGTGATCCTAACTGACCTAAGACAGGGAATTTTTACTAGGATTAAATGTCAGGAATTGTGAAAAACTGAGTTTAAATGTATTTGGCTAAGGTGTATGTAAACTTCCGACTTCAACTGTACAGTCGTGGTCAAAAGTTGAGAATGACACAAGTATTGGTCTTCACAAAGTTCACTGCTTCAGTGTTATGAGATATTTTTGTCAGATGTTACTATGGTATACTGAAGTATAATTACAAGCATTCCATAAGTGTCAAAGGCTTTTATTGACAATTACATTAAGTTTATGCAAAGAGTCAATATTTGCAGTGTTGACCCTTCTTTTTCAAGACCTCTGCAATCCGCCCTGGCATGCTGTCAATTAACTTCTGGGCCACGTCCTGACTGATGGCAGCCCATTCTTGCATAATCAATGCTTGGAGTTTGTCAGAATATGTGGTTTTTTTTTGTCCACCCGCCTCTTGAAGACCGACCACAAGTTCCCAATGGGATTAAGGTCTGGGGAGTTTCCTGGCCATGGACCCAAAATGTTGATGTTTTGTTCCCCGAGCCACTTAGTTATCACTTTTGCCTTATGGCAAGGTGCTCCATCTTGCTGGAAAAGGCATTGGTCGTCACCAAACTGTTCTTGGATGGTTGGGAGAAGTTGCTCTTGGAGGATGTGTTGGTACCATTCTTTATTCATGGCTGTGTTCTTAGGCAAAATTGTGAGTGAGCCCACTCCCTTGGCTGAGAAGCAACCCCACACATGAATGGTCTCAGGATGCTTTACTGTTGGCATGACACAGGACTGATGGTAGCGTTCACCTTCTCCGGACAAGGTGTTTTCCGGATGCCCCAAACAATCGGAAAGGGGATTCATCAGAGAAAATGACTTTACCCCAGTCCTCAGCAGTCCAATCCCTGTACCTTTTGCAGAATATCAGTCTGTCCCTGATGTTTTTCCTGGAGAGAAGAGGCTTCTTTGCTGCCCTTCTTGACACCAGGCCATCCTCCAAAAGTCTTCGCCTCACTGTGCGTGCAGATGCACTCGCACCTGCCTGCTGCCATTCCTGAGCAAGCTCTGCACTGGTGGTGCCCCGATCCCACAGCTGAATCAACTTTAGGAGACGGTCCTGGCGCTTGCTGGACTTTCTTGGGCGCCCTGATGCCTTCTTCACAACAACTGAACCTCTCTCCTTGATGTTCTTGATGATTCGATAAATGGTTGATTTAGGTGCAATCTTACTAGCAGCAATATCCTTGCCCGTGAAGCCCTTTTTGTGCAAAGCAATGATGATGGCACGTGTTTCCTTGCAGGTAACCATGGTTAGCAGAGGAAGAACAATGATTTCAAGCACCACCCTCCTTTTAAAGCTTCCAGTATGTTATTCTAACTCAATCAGCATGACAGAGTGATCTCCAGGCTTATCCTCGTCAACACTCTCACCTGTGTTAACGAGAGAATCACTGACAAGATGGCAGCTGGTCCTTTTGTGGCAGGGCTGAAATGCAGTGGAAATGTTTTTTGGGGATTAAGTTCATTTTAATGGCAAAGAGAGACTTTGCAATTAATTGCAATTCATCTGATCACTCTTCATGACATTCTGGAGTATATGCAAATTGCCATTATCAAAACTGAGGCAGCAGACTTTGTGAAAATTAGTATTTGTGTCATTCTCAAAACTTTTGACCATGACTGTATGTATGTATGTATGTATGTATGTATGTATGTATGTATGTATGTATGTATGTATGTATGTATGTATGTATGTATGTATGTATGTACAGTGGGGGAAAAAACATATTTAGTCAGCCACCAATTGTGCAAGTTCTCCCACTTAAAAAGATGAGAGGCCTGTAATTTTCATCATAGGTACACGTCAACTATGACAGACAAATTGAGAAAAAAATATCCAGAAAATCACATTGTAGGATTTTTAATGAATTTATTTGCAAATTATGGTGGAAAATAAGTATTTGGTCACCTACAAACAAGCAAGATTTCTGGCTCTCACAGACCTGTAACTTCTTTTTTAAGAGGCTCCTCTGTCCTCCACTCGTTATCAGTATTAATGGCACCTGTTTGAACTTGTTATCAGTATAAAAGACACCTGTCCACAACCTCAAACAGTCACACTCCAAACTCCACTATGGCCAAGACCAAAGAACTGTCAAAGGACACCAGAAACAAAATTGTAGACCTGCACCAGGCTGGGAAGACTGAATCTGCAATAGGTAAGCAGCTTGGTTTGAAGAAATAAACTGTGGGAGCAATTATTAGGAAATGGAAGACATACAAGACCACTGATAATCTCCCTCGATCTGGGACTCCACGCAAGATCTCACCCGTGGGGTCAAAATGATCACAAGTGAGCAAAACGGTGAGCAAAAATCCCAGAACCACACGGGGGGACCTAGTGAATGACCTGCAGAGAGCTGGGACCAAAGTAACAAAGCCTACCATCAGTAACACACTACGCTGCCAGGGACTCAAATCCTGCAGTGCCAGACGTGTCCCCCTGCTTAAGCCAGTACATGTCCAGGCCCGTCTGAAGTTTGCTAGAGTGCATTTGGATGATCCAGAAGAGGATTGGGAGAATGTCATATGGTCAGATGAAACCAAAATAGAACTTTTTGGTAAAAACTCAACTCGCCGTGTTTGGAGGACAAAGAATGCTGAGTTGCATCCAAAGAACACCATACCTACTGTGAAGCATGGGGGTGGAAACATCATGCTTTGGGGCTGTTTTTTCTGCAAAGGGACCAGGACGACTGATCCGTGTAAAGGAAAGAATGAATGGGGCCATGTATCGTGAGATTTTGAGTGAAAACCTCCTTCCATCAGCAAGGGCATTGAAGATGAAACGTGGCTGGGTCTTTCAGCATGACAATGATCCCAAACACACCGCCCGGGCAACGAAGGAGTGGCTTCGTAAGAAGCATTTCAAGGTCCTGGAGTGGCCTAGCCAGTCTCCAGATCTCAACCCCATAGAAAATCTTTGGAGGGAGTTGAAAGTCTGTGTTGCCCAGCGACAGCCCCAAAACATCACTGCTCTAGAGGAGATCTGCATGGAGGAATGGGCCAAAATACCAGCAACAGTGTGTGAAAACCTTGTGAAGACTTACAGAAAACGTTTGACCTGTGTCATTGCCAACAAAGGGTATATAACAAAGTATTGAGAAACTTTTGTTATTGACCAAATACTTATTTTCCACCATAATTTGCAAATAAATTCATTAAAAATCCTACAATGTGATTTTCTGGATTTTTCTTTCTCATTTTGTCTGTCATAGTTGACGTGTACCTATGATGAAAATTACAGGCCTCTCTCATCTTTTTAAGTGGGAGAACTTGCACAATTGGTGGCTGACTAAATACTTCCCCCCCCCCCACTGTATACACACATACACAGCATTCGGAAAGTATTCAGATCCCTTGACTTTTTCCACATTTTGTTAGGTTACAGCCTTATTCTAAAATTGATTAAAATTGTTTTTTTCCCCCTCATCAATCCACACACAATAGCCCCATAATGACAACGCATAAACAGGTTTTTAGAAATGTTTGCTAATTTATTAAAAATAAAAAACTGAAATATTACATTTACATAAGTATTCAGACCCTTTACTCAGTACTTTGTTGAAGCACCTTTGGCAGCGATTACAGCCTCGAGTCTTCTTGTGTATGACGCTACAAGCTTGGCTGTATGCTTAGGATCATTATCCTGTTGGAAGGTGAATCTTCGCCCCAGTCTGAGGTCCTGAGTGCTCTGGAGCAGGTTTTCATTAAGGATCTCTCTGTTAATCTTTGCCTCGATCCTGACTAGTCTCCCAGTCCCTGCCGCTGAAAAACATCCCCACAGCATGATGCTGCCACCACCATGCTTCACCGTAGGGATGGTGCCAGGTTTCCTCCAGACGTGACGCTTGGCATTAAGGCCAGAGTTCAATCTTGGTTTCATCAGACCAGAGAATCTTGTTTCTCATGGTCTGAGAGTCTTTAGGTGTCTTTTGGCAAACTCCAAGTGGACTGTAATGTGCCTTTTACTGAGGAGTGGCTTCCGTCTGGCCACTCTACCATAAAGGCCTGATTGGTGGAGTACTGCAGAGATGGTTGTCCTTCTGGAAAGTTCTCCCATTTCCACAGAGGAACTCTGGACATCTGTCAGAGTGACTATCGGGTTCTTGATCACCTCCCTGAACAAGGACCTTCTCCCCCGATTGCTCAGTTTGGCCAGGCGGCCAGCTCTAGGAAGAGTATTGGTGGTTCCAAACTTCTTCATTTAAGAATCTTGGAGGCCACTGTGTTCTTTGGGACCTTCAATGCTGCAGACATTTGTTTTTACCCTTCCCTAGATCTGTGCCTCGACACAATCCCGTCTCTGAGCTCTACGGACAATTCCATCGTGGCTTGTTTTTTTCTCTGAAATGCACTGTCAACTGTGGGACCTTATATAGACAGGTGTGTGCCTTTCCAAATCATGTCCAATCAATTGAATTTACCACAGGTGGATTCCAATGAAGTTGTAGAAACATCAAGGATGATCAATGGAAACAGGATGCACCTGAGCTCAATTTCGAGTCTCATAGCAAAAGGTCTGAATACTTATGTAAATAAGGTATGTTTTTTTTTTTATACATTTGCAAAAAATTCTAAAAACCTGTTTTTGCTTTGTCATTATGGGGTATTGTGCGTAGATTGCTGATGATTCTTTTTAAAAAACGTTTTCCAAAATGTGGAAAAAGTCAAGGGGTCTGAATACTTTTCGAAGGCACTGTATGTGATAGTAGAGTAGTGGCCTGAGGGAACACACTTAATGTGTTATGAAAAGTGTTATGAAATGTAATGTAATATTTTAAATAACTGCCTTAATGTTGCTGGACCCCTAATGGGGATCCTTAATAAATACAAATACCAAAAAATCCATGACTATTCATGCAGAATAGAACGAGCAGGGCATTGTGCAAGAGCACAGAGTAATTTCATGTTCAGTGCTCCATGCTGTGAACCAATGTGTAAGGGCTGGACGGGGCTAACACACTGAACAAATAGCTCAGTGCATCGCAGCGAATAGTGATTGTCTGCTTCTATCTACATCTACACACAATCACTTTGCTGCTGAGCATATGTATTTTACATACTTAAAACAGCTAAAATCATCATAGAAAATAAATTCAAAATTCAAAATCTATTTATTTCATGAACTTTTATTAAGAATTCAATTAATGATCCTACAAATGTGTTCCTACAGTTAAATACTGAAATGAGAAAATATAGAATAATGTTTTATTTTCCCTTTTCACTAACTGGTATATTGTATTTATTATTATGGTGCAATGACAATCACAGGCTGGTAAAACTCATAGCACGTACTGAGACACAATATGGATATATATAATAGGAAGGATTTTTAGATAAGTTCTTAGTGCTCTACCCTCTAAACACAATCACATAATGTTGGGGTCCATTCCATTTCAATTACTCAGTTGAACTGTAAATTCATTTCTCCATAGGAGTGCAAGTTAATTATATGTATAACACAACAACCCTGACACCCACACCCACCTACTCACTCACTCAGACAGCTCTGCGAATGTGAAGGATGCAGATGTCAGGACTGTTATACTCTGGGTCCTGCTTGTCCAAAGGGATCTCTTCAGACTGGAAGTCTCGTAGCAGCAACTGATTGGACAACAGACCAGAGGACCAGCAAGTCATTGAAGAGGAACATGATCCTAAGATCTCCATAAGAGACATGAAAAGCTTAAATATAACAGCCACCTACATTTCCTTACACAACAGTTTATGTGATAACAGGAGGACAGACAGAATACTCACCTCAAAAAATGTTTTATAAACTTTGCGGTTGACATCCACTGTGTGTTGCTCATGGCATCATATGATGCAGGTCTCTGGTCCAGCCAGGTGCTTCACAGACTAAGTACAAAAGATGGTCAACAGTTAAAACAACAAACAGTCATTTTTTCACCCATGTATTGAACTCAAGGCAACTCGTAGTGTTCTAATACTGAATGTGTTGGGCAGTTGTACAGGTCTTGAAGCAATAATAAGCAAGTCCCACAAAAACTGAACCAAATTTTCAAATTGCAGCATGAATTGCGTAGCACAACGGTAAATGTGAAAGTATAACACCTGTGCATAATAGAAGCAGTCCACCATCAGGATAAAATGTGGGTGTGGTAGAAACTCTGACACATTTTCACCCCTTTAAAGATAAGAGAATTCCACATTAAGCATTTTCATTGTACATGTTTTGGACATCAACTATAGGCAGCTAGACCACATACAGAAAATCCATGGTTTGCATGCACATTACAGCCGACTGTGGTGACGATGGTTGTCGCTTGTGTTACGTAATAAAATCTCTATATTAACCAACAAGAACTAGAATAAGTACAGTACAGAGCATTTCAGTACCTTGGCTGTGATGGATCCACTGCTGATAAGTGTCTGGTTCTCTTGAATATTGACTTGGAGTAGAAACTGCAGTTCAACTGGACAGACGCATAAACTGGCGTTAGTTAGCTAGCTAGCAGTGAAAGTGAAGCAAATAGTTGGTTTACTAGCTAGCTAGCTAATAGGTCAAGAACATGTATTTAGTGGCTAACGTCACTCACCCCAAATATGCTGCATAAGGCATCTCTTACAAAATATGTATATTGTTCTAATGTTTGTTCCGCCATCTTGTTCTCTGACGTTTTACCGCTTCCTCATTGCATCCACGCCCACTGTGACTTGTGGCACCGCCCACCTGGCGAAATGCTGCCAAAGATGGCGGGTAATTGAAGATAGTTAACGCAGGCCGTTTACTATTCGGAAAAAAATGTCAGTTCCGGTCTACTTAAGGGGGTGGCTCTCCCATAGACACCAACGCGATAGCAGCTGGGTTTGGTCTACTGCTGCATTCAAATCAACTGGGAACTCGGTAATCTCCTACTTCAGTGCGTTCATGACAACTGGGAACTCGGAAATAAACTGGTCATCCAACTCTGGAATTCCAAGTCGGGAACTCGGGCCTCTTTCTAGAGCTCCGACATTCCGACCTGAATATCAATGATGACATGATTTGACCTAGTTTTTTCCACCGAGATCCCAGTTGTTGTGGAAGCTAGATTAATATTTGTGTGTGTGTGAACTGTGCCTTATATTACGCTCGTGCGTTGAATATGTTAGCTGACTCGCGCCCATTGACCCTGACTTTGCGGGAAAGTTATAAACGATGGCTACCTGAGGTTGAGGTAACTTAGCCGTCAACAAACTGTGAGGTGACCTTCTGTTATTATAATTTCTCTAAATTTGTTTGCCGAATCACCATCAAAACTCTTTGAAATGCTTCGAAGTAGTACAGAGGAGTTGACACCTGGCAACACCTCGGACTCCGGAAGAAGCTCGGTGCTGTCACCTTTGTATCATCGAGGCGGACAAAATGGGCCCGTGTCGCTCGGTCGTGGATCAACATCTGCAGGCCTGCTCACAAGAGGTAGGCCTACATAAACTATTTCCCGTTAGCTATGTAAACAAGCGTGCTAGCTAGCTAAGCTAACCATTCTGATTAAATGGAAATCATGTTGGCAAAGTTGAGCACTGCTAAATTCTCTAAATAAAGCTTATACACATTTTCATATTTTTAATTATCTAGGCTACAAGGCACTTAGCCAGGCAGGCTTATTTAGATTGAGTTGTAGACTATAAGTTGATGGCCTCTTTCTTTGACTTAGGTCAGGTGAATCACAACTTCAGAGGGGGCAGGACAAGTTCATCTGTCCCACCCTCCAGTGGCTCCTCATTCTATGGGACCCCCAGACTCATGGGGGGAACCCCCAGACTCGGCAGGACCCCAGGCTCAGCTGGGGCTGTAGGCATACACCCTGTATGGACGCCACAGACTGAACCCTCTGGTAAAGCCATAGCGCAGACACACACAACTGAGTTGTTTTTCACTGGGCTGTCTCAGTTTGAGAGTTGAATTATTCCGCTCTCTCCATTCCAGCAGTGACCACTAGCTGCTCCTCTGTGACCTCGGCCACTGCTGCCTCTGTGATTGTGGCGGTGGTAGAAGGGCGTGGGTTGGCCAGGGGGGAGATTGGCATGGCCAGTATCAACCTGAAATGCCCAGAGCTGGTCCTCTCTCAGTTTGCAGACACTGGGACCTATGCCAAGGTAGAACATAATAAACAAACAGGCTGAATTGGTTTACTGTCTTCAGTATCTCAGAACAGGGACAGACAGGCAAATCCATCTCCATGCAGCCTAGCTAAGTGCATGGTTATCTCAGTGTACTAAAGGAGCGTTAAACTTGTCTCTGATCCACTTCCAGGTTATCACCAAGCTTCACATCCTGGTGCCACTGGAGATACTAATGCCAGACACTGCCAGTGAGAAAGGCAAAGGGACCAAGCTATACAACCTCATCACAGAAAACTTTCAGGTACTGAGTCGAGGTGGTCTGTCTATACTGCTGAAGTGAGACTTTTACCTTTGTCTTATGTGTTATTTGTTGCCTAACCTTCTTCTTTATGTTTCAGTCAGTATCTTTCACTGCAATCCAGAGAAAGTACTTCAATGAGAGAAAAGGGCTGGAGTACATCCAGCAACTGTGTGCAGCAGAGTACAGCACTGTTATCATGGAGGTGCAAGCTAAGTATGTCACTGGGCTCAGAGAGCACAACAATAATAGTCTGTCACTTCATAATAATCAGTCCATTGAACTGCAGTGTTCATCCCCAGATACTATTGCCTGGCAGCTGCTGCTGCTTTGCTGAAATACTTTGAGTTCATTCAGAACTCCATCTATGCACCAAAGTCACTGAAAGTAAGCTTCAAAGGGAGTGAGCAGACTGCCATGATCGATTCAGCGTCTGCCACTAACCTGGAGCTGGTTGTCAACAACCGGGACCACAGGTATGGGGGCGTGGCAGAAGGATGTGAGACCGTCTCACTTATCAGTTTTTCAAACATGGTCAATACATCAAGAGAGTATGTGATGTCCAGGGTGTGTGTACATTTGTGTGTCTGCAGGAGTGAACATACCCTGTTAGGGGTGCTGAACTACACCAAAACCCCTGGTGGGGGAAGGAGGCTGCGCTCTAACATTCTAGAGCCCTTGCTGGATGTCGATACCATAAACATACGTCTGGACACCATTCAAGAGCTGTTACAGGACGAGGAGCTCTTCTTTGGCTTAAAGAACGGTTAGTAACAGCTACTAACGGTGTTACCTTATATTACAGTGATAGGTTTTCAATGTTGATTGACAGTCCTTTAAAGATTAGTGTATTTCCTTTGTTCATTTCTACTGTGCCTGCAGCCATTGGACATTTTCTGGATATAGACCAACTGCTCTCTGTTCTTGTCCAGATTCCCAAGCAGGAAACGGTACATATAGACGTTATTTGATTACTTGTGATACATTTGATTAAATAAACTATTATATTGCTCCTTTCAATGGTATGGTTTCCTGAAGGTAAAAGAGTTGTCAACGCCATAATGATGGAACAGTGAGAGTAATGTTAGAATCTGTCCGTTTTCCTCTCAATGAAGGTTCAAGTTGCAGAATCAAAGATTACACATGTGATTCAGCTGAAGCATACTCTGGAGTTGGTACCACCACTGAGGGTAAGTGCTCTGTGTCCTTATAATATATTCAAAATCATTACTGTTGTTGTACCATGTGCCTTTTTATAACCAGTATTGTGTAAACAGATGGTGCTGAAGAACTGTAACACTGCTCTGCTGAAGGCTTACAGCAGCTCACTGGAAGACAACAGGTACATTATCACTAAAGGGATTGGGTTTTCAATTAACAGGCCTCTAGAACACCTCTCAGGCACATTGCCTTCATTGATCACATTATGTTTCCTCAGGTTTGACATGATCCTGGACCAGATCAAGACAGTGATTAATGATGACACCAGCTACATGAAGGGGAGCCTCAACATGCGTACACAGAAGTGCTACGCTGTGCGCCCCAACATCAATGAGTTCCTGGACATCGCCCGGCGAGCCTACACTGAGATTGTGGATGACATTGCAGGTGTTCACTAGATGGATATGATGTTTTAAAGGGATATGCAAATTGATAATCTCTTATCGGATTATCCCTAATTTATTTCAAACTTGTCTCTGATGTGTTATGTGTAGCCTACAGTAAATCTTTCCTGGTGTGAATTACATAATGAACCCTGCTGATGCACAGGGCTGGTTGACCAGGTGGGGGAGAAGTATGGCTTGCTGATACGCACCAGCTTCAGCACAGCTCGAGGCTTCTACATCCAGATGAAACTGGAGGGGGGAGCTTTACCTGATGGGGAACTCCCAGCTGACTTCATCAAGGTAATAACCTATTTGATGAACACCTCTGTACCTGGCAATGCTGGATTGTGGCAATGATGAATGGATTATACAGAGCATTAAGTGAGAGAAACCCATTACAAGGTGTCATGTTGCTTCATGTTCATTGTTTAAAGTGGCTGTACCTGTCAGAATTTCTTTGGCTCTATATTACACTAAAACTTGTTCGGTATTCTCATTCATATTAATATATTTTCATATTCTTGCTGTGTTTTATTCACACTTTCCTCAGGTGACAAAGCACAAGAACAACTACAGCTTCACCACAGCAGACCTGATGAAGATGAATGATCGCTGTGATGAGGCTCTGAGGGAAATATTCCACATGTCCTATGTGTGAGTAAAGAGCAGCTTCACAGCCTCACAATTATCAGGCTACATTTTCAGTGTATAATGTGTACAGAAAAATATGTATTCTTTGCTTTGATCTGACTGACAAACCTACCCTTTATTTCTGTTATTATCATGTGTCATAAAGCGTCTGCTAAATGACGTAAATGTAAAATGTAAATAACTGGGGGAAATTGGATTGATTTATTATTGTTTACCCAGTAGATGGGGCTATTTAGTTTGTTGTGGCGTTGTAGATAATGTTGTCCTGTTTACACCTGTCTCTTTCCAGGGTGGTGTGTCAGCTGCTGAGTACAGTTCATGAGCGTATCCACTGTCTTTACAAACTGTCCGATGCTGTGTCCATGCTAGACATGCTGCTGTCACTAGCCAATGCATGCACCATCTCAGACTATGGTAAGTCAAGCAGGAACGTTAATAAATGTAATCAATGATTAATTTATTCTGTACATTTCTGCAACAGAACACAAAAAGTATGTGTTGCTCAAATTCATAGTTCACGCTAACCATATGATCCAGTCAGATTCAAGCTATCCCTGGAGTGGTTTGACCTCTAGACAGTATCTGAAGAAACCCACACACTCATCCATCTCACATAGCAGCCAGTCATAGCAGCATGAGTGAATAGTGTGTCAGCAGCAGCACCCCCAGTTCTCCTCTATAAGTGACAAAGAGGCTGCTGTGATCTGCTCTCTATTTAACATTGGTTGCCCTGCTAGCTTAAGTTGTCTGGGCAGCAGCTCCCATAACCATGTGGGTGGTGACCAATGGCCCACAGCTGTCTGAAAAAGGATCTCTGGAGGGACTTGTGCTGACTGACGGCCCTCTCTGTCTCAGTCATCTCACTCTCAGATTACCCTGGTCACGTAACCGTTACTGTATTTGACCAGACCAATCTCTCTGCAAGACACGACTACTGCATGTACTGTACGCTAGAAGTGTTTGGAATTTTCTCATAAAATGTGTGATAAAATAACAAACACAACTGAATGTCATCCACAGTAATTCAACACAGAGGAAAACATTTATTTACCATCCACGTAATTGTACATTTGAATTGTATTGTAATTGTTTTCCTTCTCTGTGCCTGCAGTGCGTCCTGAGTTCACAGACACACTGGCCATCAAGCAAGGTCGTCACCCCATTCTGGAGCGCATCGTTGGCCAGCAGCCCGTGTCCAACAACAGCTACATCTCTGAGGGCAGCAACTTTGTCATCATCACTGGGCCCAACATGAGCGGCAAGTCCACCTACCTCAAACAGGTGGCGCTGTGCCAGATCATGGCTCAGATAGGTGGGTGGAGAAACCACAAAATTAATTTGAAATGGAATGTAGTTATATAATTAACTTAATTTTCTGTGTTGTAACCATTCAACGGGCTTACTCACAGGCTATTTATATAATGAGTCTGATCTTTCCTAGGCTCCTTTGTGCCTGCTGAGTATGCCTCCTTCCGCATTGCTGACCAGATTTTCACCAGAATCGGGGTGGATGACGACTTTGAGACAAACTCCTCAACCTTTATGGTGGAAATGAAGGAGGTACATTTTCCATATATTGGCCAGTGGTTTGGTATGGATTTTCGAAATACCGCAAAGTAATTATATTTCATTTATTTGTCTTTGTACTCCCAAGGTCTCATATTTAATCCATAATGTGAGTGATCGGTCTCTCATTATCATAGACGAGCTTGGGCGTGGTACTAGTGCTGAGGAGGGTGTCGGCATCTGTCACTCTGTCTGCGAATTCCTCCTTAGCCTCAGGGTAGGTACAGTGTCCAACCAGCACAGTGCCTCTCTCCTATCTGAAACAATAGATGATTAATTTGATTTTTGTGTATGAATCATGGAGTCCTTTCTTTTCTTTGACTTCCTGTTACATGCACTGCTCAGATCACAAGCTATCATAAGATAAATATGTGTGCTCAGCTGTTTACCTGCTGGTCCCAGGCGTTCACTCTGTTTGCCACACACTTCCTGGAGCTATGTCAGCTGGAGACATTGTACCCCAATGTGGAAAACCAGCACATGGAGGTTCAGCACACCCGCACTGGTGACACGGGTACAGAGAGTGTCTTCTATACCTTCCTGCTGAGCCGTGGAAGCTCTGAGGAAAGAAACTATGGTAAGGAAATACAATCAGACACTTAACATTGTCCAATCTCAATCATTCAACTTAATGGTAAAAGGTTTACTGTAATGTTCAACTTGCAGGTCTGAGGGCTGCGGAGATGACTGCACTGCCTACAACCATAATCCAAGAAGCAAAGGCGATTAGCTCCAAAATCAGCCAACAGCTCTTGGTATGCTTTTCCAGTAGGCCATGTCTTATAATTATTTAGATCTAATTTACTATCCCATCATCTTATTCTCTGTGGTCCCTGCTGGTCCGTCAACCTGTCATCTTCCTCCTCCCTCCTACCCTGTCTCAGGCCAAGCACCACAGTGATCCGGAAACGCAACGGCAGAGAGCAGTGTACCACCTGGCCACCCGGCTCCTGCAGACAGCCAGGAACTCCAAGCTGGACCCTGACAGCCTGCGCATCTATCTGAAGGGCCTGAAGAGACACTATGAAGCAGAGCTGCAGGTCACAGGAGAGCCTGTGTCCATGGAGACAGAGGAAGAATGATTCAGATGAGGAAAGGGATGTCAAAGGGTGGGAAGGGGGCGATGAGATGGAGAGGAATTTTGAGGAAGCTTGTGGACTTATGAATGATGCTGTTTGACTATAAATGGTCTCCTATAATGATATTCAATGACATTGTTGTTAGATGTTCCCATGGGGGGCCAGTATGAAAAATGTATGCACTCACTAAAACTAAGTCGCTCTGGATAAGAGTGTCTGCTAAATGACTAAAATGTAAATGTTGAGTATTTGTTTTTATCTCGATGTTAATCTGTAATATTTTAAGATTTTTTTTATATTTTCCTAAAGTGTCTTATTAACTTGACATGGAGCTGGACAACAAGGGAGGGGCCCACATTTTTAACACCCACGTAGCTTCAAAACCCCTATCAGAGAAGAAGGCCCTGCCTTTCCAACGTCGTCGTCTCCAGTCTCCTCCCTTCATTGAATTCTACGCTGTGTCCTGAGACATATCGACCCGCCCACGCGAAACAAGATACACGGGCAGCGTTGAGTTGTGCAGCTCTGGGGAACTCACCATTTCATTTCAACATTTAGGAAACTGCGGAATTAAAACACCTCAGGGTATGTACATTACATGTTCTCATAACATTTTTTTAACGAGCTAGGCACTCAAGGTTTCGCGTAGCTGAGACAGTAATCTGGGCCTGGCACTAGCGCCAATGCACTGCCGGAAAATCGGGGACGCAAGAGTGGGTCAGATTTCAGGACAAGGGGGTGGGTGACTTTGTAGACGAGGCCTTTTGTTGGGATTGGCTTCTCAGGTGCTGTAGACTGGGTTAGGTTTTATAATAAAGCCAACAGTAACTGTTTTGGAAACGTTATTTCTAAACAACATAAAGTATGTGGTTTCCAGCATTTCACCTGTTTAAAATAGAATAACGTTAACTATGTCCGTACATCTCGAGACGTCACTCACTGACCAGACAAGTTTTCCTGTAAGTGTCATGATTTGCAGCACGATGACACAGATGGAACTGGCTAACAAACGTAACGTTAATCACTTCATTTATTGTTGGCTGGTTTCCTTGGACAGCAAACTAGTTAGCTAGCTAAACGCCCTGACCCAAAAAGATGGCCTACTTCGTTTGTGTCTAAAGTAAGGCAGGCGTCATTGGAAAAGCCGGAGTAGTTAGCTAACTATCCATGAAATACATTAACTAGTTACCAACATGTACGGCCCTAGTCAAATAATGACATTACGGCTTTGTAACTAGCCAGTTCGTATCCAAAGCAGGGCCTTACCAAAGCCCTTCCGCCAGTATCGTGTCCACCCACTGATGTGTATGTTGCTAGCAAGTTACATTGAACAAAAATATAAACGCAACGTGAAGTGTTGGTCCCATGTTTCATGAGCTGAAACAAAAGATCCCAGAAATGCTCCATATGCACAAAAAGCTTTTCTCTCAAATATTGTGCTACAACTAGTTTCCATCCCTGTTAGTGAGCATTTCTTCTTGCCAAGATAATCCATCCACCTGACAGGTGTGGCATATCAAGAAGCTGATAAAATGGCATGATCATTACACGGGTGCACCTTGTTGGGGACAATAAAAGGCCACTCTAAAATGTGCAGTTTTGTCACACAACACAATGCCACAGATGTCTCAAGTTTTGAGGGAGTGTGCAATTGGCATGCTGACTGCAGGAATGTCCACTGTTGCTCTGGTGGACATTTCTCTACCATAAGCCCCCTCCAATGTCATTTTATTGAATTTGGCAGTAAGTCCAACCAGCCTCACAACTGCAGACCATGTGTATGGTGTCGTCTGGGCGAGCGGTTTGCTGATGTCCGCTGTGAACCAAGTATCCCATGGTGGGGTTATGGTATGGGCAGGCAAAAGCTACAGACAATTAACACAATTGCATTTTATCGATGACAATTTGAATGCACAGAGATACCGTGAAGAGATCCTGAGGCCCATTGTCGTGCCATTCATCCACTGCCATCACCTCGTGTTTCAGCATGATAATACACTGCCCCACGTCGCAAGGAAGCTGAACATTTCCAAGTTCTTCCGTGACCTGCATACTCACCAGATGGTCTGGATCAACGTACGACAGCGTGTTCCTGCCAATATCCAGCAACTTCGCACAACCATTGAAGAGGAGTGGGACAACATTCCACAGGCCACAATCAACAGCCTGATCAACTCTATGCGAAGGAGATGTCGCGCTGTACGAGGCAAATGGTGGTCACACCAGATACTGATCCATGCCCCTGCCTTTGTGACCAACAGATGCATATCTGTATTCCCTGTCATATGAAATCCATAGATTAGGGCCTAATGAATTTATTTAAATTGACTGATTTCCTAATGAACTGTAGCTCAGTAAAATCTTTGAAATGGTTGCATTTATATTTTTGTTCAGTATAGATAATACATTTGCATTATGGTTAGTAAGATAATAGCAGAGCAATATCTAACCACAAGTGCTGCTTGCTAACTTACGTGCAAGGACATGGCAGGCATGCTAGCAGAGACAGAACATTTCATCGCCTTGAAACGGAACTGATTAGCCTAGGGCTAGGCCTTATGCAATACTAGCTAGGGGAGTTTTGCTTAGAACAGCCTGTTAGCATGGCACAAAACACCCGTTGTAGGCAGTTTTGTGGGTAAAGGAAATTACTACTTGATCTGTAGAATAGTTTAATTAGCTAGCTGGTTACATTCACAGCATTACACTGTTTTAATGGACGGAGAGATTACTGTTTTGAGTTGTCCCAGTCATCTGCACCTAAATGGTTGTTAGGCTTATCATATGATCTCGAATGGTCTAATACAGTGATTGTTGTGAGCCTCACATCAGTGTGCGTTTCTCTCCCACCATCTGTAGCTGTTGAGAAGAATGAGTGATCCTTGAGGTTTGTGTTTAACTAGCTAGGCTACTCCGGTATTTTGAAGATGATCTCTGCTTGTCATATCTATAACATTTTAACTGGATGAAGTCCCCCAAGTGCTCTTATTCATTACCCAATGACTTGTGTTGACAGGGGCCATCTACAAAATCTGTATGGCTTGACATTTGTGAAATGCTCTCCTTATGTTGCAGCCATATGAGGAGGTATTTTTGCAGTAGGCGATATACGTCCAGACTCCCTGGTCCTTTTCCTTACATTAGGGTTGTAATTATTAGTCCAAACAAGTTTAGCAACTAAAACAAGAGTTTCTCCTTCCCCATTTGCTTCCATTTAAGAAACGCTTTGCAACAGAATTGGCGAAATGGATAACCTTTTTTTTCGGTTACCTTTAGTGATTGGTCAGTTAGGACTGTGTGTGTGTGTGAATGGCGGCCTTCTCTTGTGAGTCTTATTCCAGATATGGCTTGAAGGGGTGGTGATTCTATTTGTTTGCACCCACAGGGCTGGCTGCTGAGATACCTTACCAGCCTCTGGCTTCAGAGAGGCGTTGCAGTAAACCTCATGGCTTAACCTGCATACTGAGGGATGTAACGGCTGGTTCTTGTCAATGTCCCCCTCAATATCTCTGTGGGTTTATCTGCAATACTTAAATTATGCATATTTTGGCATGTTCAAGAATATATCCTACTGAAACATTAGCAGAGTAAAAATACGTTTACTGCTGTTACTTTTGAACACGATATCACTGATACATATTACAGATAAAGGTCATGTGTAGTGTGCCCTTAAAGGCTGGTTCGTCACACTCTGTTTTCTCTCCTTCAGGACTGATAGATTATAAAGGGTTCCCGACCCAAGGCCGCCATGTCTGTCCCTGCCAAAGGGACAGCTAGCCAATGGCCTGAGAGGGCTTTGTCTTCCGGGCTCATTTCCATGCTGGGACATGGCTCCTGCTGTACTGGGAAACTTTGCACCCTCCAGTCTGAAGCATAGCTAGGGCTGAAAGCAAGCAGGCAGGCATGATGTGATTTACCCCACCCATCCTGTCCACACTGCCTTAGTGTTCTTTTCTGCTTAAGAGGTGTTTACTTTCACAGCTCCAGTTGTCCCGCCTAGGGTGTTTCCTGGTGAAGTAACTGTTAACGGTGGGTGCTCTGGTTTGGTGCCGAAAGGGTTAGTGGCCCAACACCTCGCTAATCAGTTTGTTTTTGCACTTACATTTAAAATTTTTACATTTTTAGTCATTTAGCAGACACTCTTATCCAGAGCGACTTACAGTTAGTGAGTGCACACATTATTATTTGTTTTTTTCATACTGGCCCCCCGTGGGAATCAAACCCACAACCCTGGCGTTGCAAACACCATGCTCTACCAACTGAGCTACATCCCTGCCGGCCATTCCCTCCCCTACACTGGACGACGCTGGGCCAATTGTGCGCCGCCCTGTGGGTCTCCCGGTCACGGCCGGCTATGACATTCGAACCAGGATCTCTAGTGGCACAGCTAGCACTGCGATGCAGAGCCTTAGACCACTGCGCCACTCGGGAGAGCATAATATATATATATATCTTTGTGTGACCTTGTATTCAAAATGTGAATTCTTCCATTGAGTACATTGTCATATGCCCAATCATGCCCTCCTACTCCCTGCTTTTGTTATTGAGCAACTTTGGTTCATATTGTTAGCCTTGAAAGCCTCTAGTTGCTTTTCCTACTGGTATCATGTCCAATATGGATGGAGTACTTTCAAATGAGGTATCCGATAAGCTCATTTTACTCAACAGATAAGCAAATCTTACTCAACAAAGAGATGTGGCAAAGAATTTTGTGCGAATATTTGCTCTTCTGATCAACTAGAAACTGGCACATACAACTAGAAACTGGCACATTAACCATTATGTGGTTTGAATAGGGGCAATTTCATGGTCACAGAATGATGCTGAGACTCACATTTTCACATTAAAATGTATTCCAAATAAAAACCATTGTTGCTAAATTGAACACCATATAACTCTATGCACAATAACTACTTTTAACAATTTCCACCGAACATTTTCCAAAAACACATTTACTTGAACAGTGCAGATGTGAAGTTTGGTAACAGAATGATGGTAAAATCTCCCTCTGTTTGTGACCAAGTTTTCCAAAAACTCTGTTAAATATCTACTCTTAAGATTCAGATGTCTGCAGAAAGAATGGGGTGTCGGCTATGATATGTCACCTTGGGTTTGAAAAAATCTATTTTGGTTATTGAACTACAGTAAGTGAAGTGGATTAACACCTGGTAATAGAATGACATAATGGGTCCCTGATCTGTACTACACGGAAATGCATAATGATTGATATGAATGCCATTCTCTTCATGATGTGTCCTGAATATGTACACAACGGTTGTTACGTTCTCCCCTCGGGTGTAGTTCGTCTGAGGAGGAGACGTAAATGCCTGGGCCTGCGCACACAAGGTAAACTAGATGAAGGTGGGAGAAATGTGGGGTGTAATGAACTAAAATAACCAGACAACAACCAGATCAAGGTTAGCCCTCGGGGGACGTTTAGTAATGTACTTAAACAAAATAAACAACACCCATAAAGAAACAACAAATCAATCAAATAAACCAGGGAAGGTAAGAGAAGGGAATATTTGGGAACGGGGTCCAATTAATGAAAATAAACAAAAGGTCCCTCTTCTACACACCTAAACCTTCCTATCACACTCTAACCCTAACCCACTTTCCTACCTGTTTACCAAAAATACAGGGGTGACACCCGCCCGGCTAACCTAGTGTGTAAAACAATGGGTTATCTACGTGTGAATGTACACCCATGGGCAGATCTACCTTTCCCTTCTCCAGGACCTAGGTAGGGTGGAGTACATCAGCTAACTGTGCCACTAGAGATCCTGGTTCGAATCCAGGCTCTGTCGCCGCCGGCCGCGACCGGGAGACTCATGGGCGGCGCACAATTGGCCCAGCGTCGTCCAGGGTAGGGGAGGGAATGGCCGGCAGGGATGTAGCTCAGTTGATAGAGCATGGCGTTTGCAACGCCAGGGTTGTGGGTTCGATTCCCACGGGGGGCCAGTATAAAAAAAATATGTATTCACTAACTGTAAGTCGCTCTGGATAAGAGCGTCTGCTAAATGACTAAAATGTAATCAGGAGGACAGGCTGGAACACAAACAAAGATAAATTAACACAGCCAAACAACAAGTGTCCTCTCCCCTCCTTTCTTCGAGCTCACACGGCAAACAGGTATACTCTCATCAATCAGCTACAGCTGCCAGGACTCCGGACCGAAGCCACGCCCACCATCGTCAGCCGCAACTCAGCACACCTGTAATGCCCAGAACACACAAACACACTACAAAGGAAAATGGGGAGAAAGAAAAATACGTCACACGTAACAACGGTAGAAATATGCAATATCCTCCTTTGCATATTTGGGTATTTTAATGATCTCTGCCCCAAAACAAGAACACATTTTAACCGATCATAGATGCCTGTTTCTCAAGTTACACTGTACATTAGTGTGCTCTACTGCAATGGATCCCAACCTTTTTCGGTTACTGTTACCACCGACTGAATTTTTCTCTGCCCGGAGAACCTCCTTGTGTGCATTTTACCAGTAAGCATATGGTCTCATGAGTCTTTTCAAGTACCCCCTGTGGATAGGCCAAGTACCCCCTGTGGATAGGCCAAGTACCCCCAGGGGTCCTAGTACTCCGAGTTGGGAACCACTGCTCTACTGGACACTACAGTACTCTACTGTGCTGTTCAAACTTGTGAAACATTGGTCTGGCCCACCGGACCAAAAATCTACGTCTGTGGAAATCAATTACTATTAAATAAATACTTCACAGAGTTCAAGTAACATACACATCTCAACATCAACTGTTCAGAGGAGACTGTGTGAATCAGGCTTTCATGGTTGAATTTCTGCAAAGAATCCACTACTAAAGGACACCAATAAGAAGAAGAGACTTGCTTGGGCCAAGAATCATGAGCAATGGACATTAGACCAGTGGAAATTTGTCCTTTGGTCTGGAGTCCAAATTGGAGATTTTTGGTTCCAACCGCCGTGTCTTTGATAGACGCGGTGTGGGTGAACAGATGATCTCCACATGTGTATTTCCCACCGTAAAGCATGGAGGTGTTATGGTGTGGGGGTGCTTTGCTGGTGACACTGTCAGTGATTTATTTAGAATTCAAGGCACACTTAACCAGCATGGCTACCACAGCATTCTGCAGTGATACGCCATCCCATCTGGTTTGGGCTTAGTGGGACTATCATTTGTTTTTCAACAGGACAATGACCCATCACACCTCCAGGCTGTGTAAGGGCTATTTGACCAAGAAGGAGAGTGATGGAGTGCTGCATCAGATGGCCTGGCCTCCACAATCCCCAACCTCAACCACATTGAGATGGTTTGGGATGAGTTGGACCGCAGAGTGAAGGAAAAGCAGCCAACAAGTGCTCAGCATATGTGGGAACTCCTTCAAGACTGTTGGAAAGCATTTCAGGTGAATCTGGTTTAGAGAATGCCAAGCGTGTGCAAAGCTGTCATCAAGGCAAAGGGTGGCTATTTGAAGAATCTTTGAAAAAGGTTTAACACCTTTTTTTGGTTACTACATGATTCCATATGTGTTATTTCATAGTTTTGATGTCTTCACTATTATTCTACAATGTAGAAAATAGTAAAAATAAAGAAAAACCCTTGAATGAGTAGTTGTCCAAACTTTTGACTGGTACTGTACATTCAAATTTAATTATATTCCCTTGTGTGCGACTTCAGCTGTTTCCCATATCCAGCTGTTCCATTCTCTGTGTAGCCTGCTGCTACAGGTAATTGCCAGAATAAAGGAAATGTCAACATAGTGTCTTAATAGGGCGTTGGGCCACCACGAGCCGCCAGAACAGCTTCAATGCGCCTTGGCATAGATTCTTCCAGTGTCTGGAGCTTCCTGTGGAATCACCTCATGCTTTCAATTGTATCCCTCTTCCTTTATTTTGGGAGTTGCCTATAGAATTGAGAGGTATCACTCGAGTCGCAACAAAATGGAATATAACATTGTGGATAAAGTTCGGAATGACTATTTCATGTGTACAACATCGAAAGATCTGCATCGCTATATCGAGAGCGTTGCCGTTTCTACGAATTTGACATGCTCCTATGAACTTCACATGTTGGTGCTCATTGGTCTTTTTACATGGAAATTCTCATATGCATTATTGCTCTGTGAGGAAAAATGCCCTGTGTTTTTTCTATTTGGGCAAGTTAAGTGTCTGACCCTGTGGTATCGCGATACTGTTTGTTATCGTGATACTTGGCCTGGTATCACATTGTTAGTGAAATGTTGGTATTGTGACAACCTCATTCTGAAAATAGGCAAATTGTCTTGCAGTTGACACAGATTTTCCGTGCTAAATTAGTCACCTTTTTAGGCCCTCACCAGTTAACATCTCTGCTTAAGCCCATCAAGCCCAGAGCATCACTGCAGCGGAAAGTTATTCTTAAATGTATTATCATGGGTAATCTGATTTAATCCAAATTAGGGCCTACCTAAGAGGCCCAGCATGTATCTGCTAGACAGAGCCGAGTCCTGTGCTATTGCTGACACCAATCTGAATCCAGAGCAGGCGGGTATTGCCAGGTCAGCAGCACTGTTTGTAATTTTGACAAAAATAGTACACTTCTATCTAGACCGTGACCCAGGGCTGAAATGTTTTCATTTCCGCTCGGTGGTGTACAAATAAAGCGATGCCTGACTGAGTGAAACAATCAATGTTCAGATGATCACTGGACAGGCATTTCCTTGTAATGTTATTTGGCTACGTACTGGTTCTCATTTCTACCACTATCGTCTCTCCACTATTGTGGTTTCTTGTAACTAATAGAGCCGACTATGTTTGCATCGATTGTTGGTCTCCTTCGTTCTCTTTCCTACCACAAACTCCTAGGACTACCTCCAGTGTAGGAGCTACGAGACCGGTGTAGGCTTCACTTTGGCTGATGACTACTTATTGCTGTGTCTTGGGCCTGCCAGGGCAAGAGGAGCCTTTTCTCCTTTAACCAGTCAACGGGCTGGTTCAAAACTGCAGTACTGGTGTGACATTTACATGTTGGTGTTATTTTTGCCCCTTGCAAAGCCCTTCTGTAATGAGTTTAGAATGTCATGTAACTCTGCAGGTGCATTGAGGAAGGGGACTGGATTAACCATGGAGAGGGTCAAGCCATCAGATTTACATTTACATTTTAGTCATTTAGCAGACGCTCTTATCCAGAGCGACTTATCAGATGTCAATTTTTGTGTCCCTCATCTAATGGTATAGCAGTTAGCTAACATAAAGATAAACTGATTAATTCAATATGTATTGTTTTTCTTAATTACCAACTGTAGTAGCTAGTCTACCCTGTGTCAGTGTTTTTCCATTAGCTCCGGCTGTCGGCTAATCAACTGGTTACAGACTAATTTTCAGCGGGCTACTTTTTCCACTTCATATTAACTACTTTTCATTTACAAGTTTCAATTTGCTATTCCGTCGAGCCCACTGTCGAGCCCTCTCCTGCTATAATGAAAGATATGCAGTCAAATGTCTTTACATGGAGGAGGGAGAGAGCATGATGCTCGTGAAATTGCACGTCCCATGTAATGGAAGTGGTAACGATGAGTCAAAATCCACCTAGCCTAATTATTGTTTTCTGGCACATTCATTTATTTTCTTTCCCGTGTTTCACAAAGCCAGCCACACTGAGTCGTGGCGCATAGGCTATTTACTGTGCTTTGATTGACAACTGAACAGCCAGTGTCAAACTGAATAAAGTCAAACTTCTATATCTCTTTGCCATTTATAAATCATGCTAGGTCATATGTCCATGGTATCGCATCGGGACAAGGAAACCAAAGGATTTCCTAGGTTTATTTTCCTTGGATATCGGGACTTGCCAGACAGTGACGCTAAAGGGAGTGACTGACTCAGTCAGTGTAGCCTACCGAATCGCATCGGTGAGAGTGCTGTTCATTTTGGCTCCCAAATTTGCGTAGGCTTTTTGGCGATTATCTGCAGATAAATTATGAAAACATTCAATGAAGATGGTGAATCATAACTGCAGGAACAATAGGGAATGGAGAGCCTCATTCTGGTTCAAATATGATAATTAGGGCCCTCACTGAATCCAGGCATTCAAACAGAACTCAACAATTTTCAAAACTGTATGGACCTGAAGGTGTTACATTTTATTAATTTGCACTAGTTTATCAGAAGACATGAACAGAATGCATCAGTGACTCTCATTTCCTGAAACTTTCTGAAGAGGCAACGAGAATGTGCGGTGTGCGCGTCTACCATTAAAATTCTAAAAACCAGGCAGAATAAACGACATCTAAAGCCTGTATATCGAAAATACAGATTTTTGTTGGTAAACCTGAAAAATGTATTGAACTCGCCAAATTGAGCACGGTTTCAAATGATCACTCTATGAGAATAACTGTTCCAGACGCGAAATGCGCATCACTTCACGCTGGCAACTTTTTTTGGAAAAATATTCTGTTCCATTTTATTCTATTATATTAATGTTTTTTTTTTACTATAAAATAGATGTCTTGACTGTGATAAGGGTTCTGGAAATAAGAGCGTCTTGTCTGCTAAATTAACAAAGCAAGGCTATGCCATTGCTGAGGTTACTGCCTTTTTGAAGATTGTGTTCCGTGATATAATATAACCATTTGGTATTACGGATTCAATAAATTAATCTAAAATGGCACTTGCTTCTTTTAACTGACTGAAAAAAATATTATATTATATATATATATATATATATATATATATATATATATATATATATATACTGCTCAAAAAAATAAAGGGAACACTAAAATAACACATCCTAGATCTGAATGAATGAAATAAATTAAATACTTTTTTCTTTACATAGTTGAATGTGCTGACAACAAAATCACACAAAAATTATCAATGGAAATCAAATGTATCAACCCATGGAGGTCTGGATTTGGAGTCACCCTCAAAATTAAAGTGGAAAACCACACTACAGGCTGATCCAACTTTGATGTAATGTCCTTAAAACAAGTCAAAATGAGGCTCAGTAGTGTGTGTGGCCTCCACGTGCCTGTATGACCTCCCTACAACACCTGGGCATGCTCCTGATGAGGTGGCAGATGGTCTCCTGAGGGATCTCCTCCCAGACCTGGACTAAAGCATCCGCCAACTCCTGGACAGTCTGTGGTGCAACGTGGCGTTGGTGGATGGAGCGAGACATGATGTCCCAGATGTGCTCAATTGGATTCAGGTCTGGGGAACGGGCGGGCCAGTCCATAGCATCAATGCCTTCCTCTTGCAGGAACTGCTGACACACTCCAGCCACATGAGGTCTAGCATTGTCTTGCATTAGGAGGAACCCAGGGCCAACCGCACCAGCATATGGTCTCACAAGGGGTCTGAGGATCTCATCTCGGTTTCCCTAATGGCAGTCAGGCTACCTCTGGCGAGCACATGGAGGGCTGTGCGGCCCCCCCAAAGAAATGCCACCCCACATCATGACTGACCCACCGCCAAACCGGTCAGGCTGGAGGATGTTGCAGGCAGCAGAACGTTCTCCACGGCGTCTCCAGACTCTGTCACGTCTGTCACATGTGCTCAGTGTGAACCTGCTTTCATCTGTGAAGAGCACAGGGCGCCAGTGGCGAATTTGCCAATCTTGGTGTTCTCTGGAAAATGCCAAATGTCCTGCACGGTGTTGGGCTGTAAGCACAACCCCCACCTGTGGACGTCGGGCCCTCATACCACCCTCATGGAGTCTGTTTCTGACCGTTTGAGCAGACACATGCACATTTGTGGCCTGCTGGAGGTCATTTTGCAGGGCTCTGGCAGTGCTCCTCCTTGCACAAAGGCGGAGGTAGCGGTCCTGCTGCTGGGTTGTTGCCCTCCTACGGCCTCCTCCACGTCTCCTGATGTACTGGCCTGTCTCCTGGTAGCGCCTCCATGCTCTGGACACTACGCTGACAGACACAGCAAACCTTCTTGCCACAGCTCGCATTGATGTGCCATCCTGGATGAGCTGCACTACCTGAGCCACTTGTGTGGGTTGTAGACTCCGTCTTATGCTACCACTAGACTCCAACCAAATGCTTCCTGTAGTTGTTGATCAGTCTCTCACGTCGCTGTGGAGGAATTTTGGCCCACTCTTCCATGCAGAACTGCTTGAACTCAGTGACATGTGGGTTTTCAAGCATGAACTGCTCGTTTCAAGTCCTGCCACAACATCTCAATTGGGATTAGGTCTGGACTTTGACTAGGCCATTCCAAAACTTCCAATTTGTTGCTTTTTAGCAATTTTTATGTAGACTCGATTGTGTGTTTTGGATCATTGTCTTGCTGCATGACCCAGCTGCGCTTCAGCTTCAGCTCACAGACGGATGGTCTGACATTCTCCTGTAGAATTCTCTGATACAGAGCAGAATTCATGGTTCCTTCTATTAAGGCAAGTCGTCCAGGTCCTGAGGCAGAAAAGCATCCCCAAACCATCACACCACCACCACCATGCTTGACCTTTGGTATGATGTTCTTACTGTGGAATGCAGTGTTTTGTTTTCACCAGGCATAATGGGACCCATCTCGTCCAAAAAGTTGACTCAAGTTTGCCAAAAAGCACCTGGATGATCATCAAGACTCTTGGAAGAAAGTTCTATGGACAGATGATTCAAAAGTATAACTTTTTGGACGACATGGTTCCAGTAATGCCTGGCGAAAACCAAACTCTGTATTCCACAGTAAGAACATCATACCTCAACACGGGGGCCCCTCAGGGGTGTGTGCTCAGTCCCCTCCTGTACTCCCTGTTCACTCATGACTGCATGGCCAGGCACGACTCCAACACCATCATGAAGTTTGCAGATGACACAACAGTGGTAGGCCTGATCACCGACAATGACGAGACAGCCTATAGGGAGGAGGTCAGAGACCTGGCCGTGTGGTGCCAGGACAACAACCTCTCCCTCAACATGATCAAGACAAAGCAGATGATTGTGGACTACAGGAAAAAAAAGAGGACCGCGCACGCCCCCATTCTCATCGACGGGGCTGTAGTGGAGCAGGTTGAGAGCTTCCTTGGTGTCCACATTACGAACAAACTAACATGGTCCAAGCACACCCAAGACAGTCGTGAAGAGGGTACGACAAAACCTATTCCCCCTCAGGAGACTGAAAAGATTTGGCATGTGTCCTCAGATCTTCAAAAGGTTCTACAGCTGCGCCATTGAGAGCATCCTGACTGGTTGCATCACTGCCTGGTATGGCAACTGCTTGGCCTCCGACTGCAAGGCACTACAGAGGGTAGTGCGTGCGGCCCAGTACATCACTGGGGCCAAGCTTCCTGCCATCCAGGACCTCTATACCAGGCGTTGTCAGAGGAAGACCATAAAAATTGTCAAAGACTCCAGCCACCCTAGTCATACCGGAGCGCCAAGTCTAGGTCCAAGAGGCTTCTAAACAGATTCTACCCCCAACCATAAGACTCCTGAACATCTAATCAAATGGCTACCCAGACTATTTGCATTGCCCCCCTCCCCTCTCTGTTAAGCTGCTGCTACTCTCTGTTTATTATCTATGCATAGTCACTTTAATAACTACCTACATGTAGATATTACCTCGACTAACCGGTGCCCCGCACATTGACTCGGTACCGGTACCCCCTGTATATAGCCTCGCTATTGTTATTTTTACTGCTGTTCTTTTAATTATTTGTTACTTTTATTTTGTATTTTATATTGTATGTCTTTGATTTATTTTAGTATTCTTTCTGCATTGTTGGTTAAGGGCTTGTAAATAAGCATTTCACTGGAAGGTCTACACCTGTTGTATTCGGCGCATGTGACAAAATTTGATTTGACACACACACCAGTCAAAAGTTTGGACATACCTACTCATTCCAGGGTTTTTCTTTATTTTTACTATTTTCTACATTTTAGAATAATAGTGAAGACATCAAAACTATAAAATAGCACATTAAATCATGTAGTAACCAATAAAGGGTTAATCAAATGAAAATATCTTTGAAATTCTTCAAAGTAGCCACCGTTTGCCTTGATGACAGTTTTGCACACTCTTGGCATTCTCTCAACCAGCTTCATGAGGTAGTCACCTGGAATGCATTTCAATTAACAGGTTTGCCTTGTTAAAAGTTAATTTGTGGAATTTCTTTCCTTTAATGCTTTTGAGCCAATCAGTTGTGTTGTGACAAGGTAGGGGTGGTATACAGAAGATAGCCCTATTTGATAAATGACCAAGTCCATATTATGGCAAGAACAGCTCAAATAAGCAAAGAGAAACGACAGTCCATCATTACTTTAAGACATGAAGGTGAATCAATGTGGAACATTTCAAGAACTTTGAAAGTTTCTTCAAGTGCAGTAGCAAAAACCATCAAGCGCTATGATGAAACTGGCTCTCATGAGGACCGCCACAGGAATGGAAGACCCAGAGTTACCTCTGCTGCAGAGGATAAGTTCATTCGAGTTAACTGCACCCCCTAATAAATGCTTCACAGAGTTCAAGTAACAGACATTTCTGAACATCAACTGTTCAGAGGAGATCGCGTGAATTAGGCCTTCATGGTCGAATTGCTGCAAAGAAACCACTACTAAAGGACACCAATAAGAAGAAGAGACCTGCTTGGGCCAAGAAACGTGAGCAATGGACATTAGACCGGTGGAAATGTGTCCTTTGGTCTGGAGTCCAAATTGGAGATTTTTGGTTCCAACCGCCGTGTCTTTGTGAGACGCAGAGTAGGTGAACGGATGATCTCCGCATTTGTGGTTCCCAAAGTGAAGGACGGAGGAGGAGGTGTGATGGTGTGGGGGTGCTTTGCTGGTGACACTGTCAGTGATTTTATTTAGAATTCAAGGCACACTTATCCAGCATGGATTACCACAGCACTCTGCAGCGATACGCCATCCCATCTGATTTGGGCTTAGTCCCACTATCATTTTGTTTTTCAACAGGACAATGACCCAACACACCTCCAGGCTGTGTAAGGGCTATTTTACAAAGAAGGAGAATGATGGAGTGCTGCATCAGATGATCTGGCCTCCACAATCACCTGACCTTAACCCAATTGGGTTGGTTTGGGATGAGTTGGACCGCAGAGTGAAGGAAAAGCAGCCAACAAGTGCTCAGCATATGTGGGAACTCTTTCAAGACTGTTGGAAAAGCATTCCAGATTAAGCTGGTTGAGAGAATGCCAAGAGTGTGCAAAGCTGTCATCAAGGCAAAGGGTGGCTACTTTGAAGAATCTAACATCTAAAATATATTTTGATTTGTTTAACACTTTTTTTGGTTACTACATGATTCCATATGTGTTATTTCAACTGTTTTTGCTTTTTCATTATGTGGTATTGTGTGTATCTTTAACTATTTAATCCATTTTAGAATAAGTCTGTAACGTAACAGAGGAAAAAGTCAAGGGGTCTGAGTACTTTCCGAATTCACTGTAGACCTAGACGATATCCACAATACCACAACTAATTTTTCCAATCTGGGAGGTGATCTTGATAAAGTATTCAATAATTTCGCTTTGTATTTTAGATGGAATCAAGGTATTAGAATGTACCAGAGGCCATCAAAATAGAGCTCCTTCGACAAAAGGAGTAGCCTGGCTGGCTACTCTATGCACTTGTGGAAAACACTGCTTTGTGTATAAAGAAAGTAGGCGGTGGGCCAGGACCGTGTAGTCTAATAGGATCATATCACAGAGACGACTTAGCGGAGAGTGAGGGAGGACACACACTAATCACCCCTCCCTCACGCACTCACTCGTTCTCACACACACATACATTCTCACTGCACAGGGCTGGCTCTCTCTGTCTGCAGACAACCTCTAGGAGAAAAAGTAATTGAGTTATATTTCTTACCAATAGATTTATGCAGTGTGGGAAAATGCATTAGCATTTCTGCTGTAGTATATCAAACCCATAAATTATTGAGGAAATGTCAGCAGCAGCCTCTTATCAGGGAGGCACTGGGAGCGAGGTGGAATGCTTTCTGGCACCACAGGTATTCATATCAGGCTGGCTGGAAGTGCCCAAAGCTGTTTTAATAATAATTCGGGGGATGCTTATATATGTCCTGTTATACAAGTGTGTAATGGAAATGTTTTTTTTTTTTCCTTTCCCAACTCCCCCTGAGACACCCGCAGGGAGTGGGGTCAGGATTGTACAGGGTACTTGGAGCTAGGTTAAGTGCCTTGCTCAAGGGCAGAGCAACAGATTTTTCACCTTGCCGGATCCAGTATTCAAACAAGCGACCTTTTGGTTGCTGGCCCCAGCGCTCTAACCTCGAGGCTACCTGCCGCCGCATTTCACGTTACCCTATTTCCCTTTCACTGGGCTGCTCTGGCATGGGATGGGGCTGTGCCAGTGTCTGGCTGGCCGGCCTTGACGTTTGGAATTGACCATAGTCTTTGTGAGAGAAACCAACTTTTTTAAATCTATGATATGTGTCAACAAAGACATAGGACATTTAGACATGAACTGATCAGCTATTTTGCTATGCAATATTTGCAGCTATGCAGCATTTCTATTTTTTTATGTCTTGGCTATTTTGAAAGTTTGCTTTGTGCTTATGACTTATGTGCATAAAACTAATGACTCATGCTTGCTCTCTCTTCAGAATGGCGCTGGACATCTATGACTCTCAGTACCTGGTGATCTTGGCCCCCTGCCTGGTCATCGCCCTCATCTTCCTCTTCTTCTGGCTCTTCATGAAGGAGACCTCTTATGACGAGGTGCTGGCCAGGCAGAAACGAGACCTCAAGCTGCCACCCTCCAAACCAGACACCCGCAAGAAGAACGACAAGAAAAAGAGCAAGAAGAAAGAGGGCAGTAGCAGAGGGGATGGAGGAGAGTCTGAGGACGACCTGCGGGACTTTGACGTGGCTGACGCCGTGAGCAGCTTCACCGCTGAGGAGGAGGAGGAGGAGGAGCCTGCCCCTGTGGCTCCGCCTACCCCCGTTCCTGCCCATGTGGCAGCGCCAGCCGAGGCCCCTGCAGGGGTGAGGGAGAGGAAGAAGAAGGAGAAGAAAGCCGTAAAGGCAGCTGCCGCTGCAGCCGCTCCCCCTGCCGAGGAAACTGCGTTGAACGGCTCCAAGCAAGCCAGCCACAAAGCAGAGCCCCCTGCCCCAGTGGTTAAACCCAGTCCCCCCTCACCCCAGCCTGACCCTCAACCCCCAGCCCAGGCTCAGACCCCCCCCCAGTCCTCTGGCAAGAAGAAGAAGGAGAAGAAGCAGAAGACAGAGGCTGGTGAGTAGCAGGCCAGAGTGGCTTTAGTAGGATGAGAGAATGTGTGGTTCACGGTGCGCTTGCCTGTGTCTGCAAACGGGGCTAGCGCCTTCCCCGAGGCCACTAGTTAGTGTCTGAGTGCACATCTATCCTCCCGAATCAAATCTGATTATTTAAAGCCCAGTATGAGAAGGGAGCAGGAGGGAGGGAGTTTGTTACAATGGCCATAACCTCAAAATTCCTTCTACATTTACATTTACATTTACGTCATTTAGCAGACGCTCTTATCCAGAGCGACTTACAAATTGGTGCATTCACCCTATAGCCAGTGGGTTAACCACTTTACAAATATATTTTTTTAAGGGGGGGGGGGGTAGAAGGATTACTTTATCCTATAGTCTACACAAATGTATCACAAGGCCATCATAATGGCATCCTTTTTTCCCTCTATCTCTAAAGCCTAATTGTCCTCGTGTTGGTTCCTGTCTAGTGGAAGAAGAGATTAAGGTGGAGAAAGCTCCAGCTCCAGTCAAAAAGGAGGCTCCCGTGCCCGTGGAAACGAAAGCCCAGGATGGTGCTGCCCCCCCAGCCACCACCTCAACCAGTGGCAAAAAAAAGAACTCTGCCAAGAAGCAGAAGACTGAGCATGGTAAGGATGATGAAGACTTACTGATACTGCTGTGTAATCAGAGCAGGTTCAGAGACATTGTTCGAAGCTGCTAGCAGAAAGCAAAACAAATTTTACTCTGCCTATTTTTTAAAATTAAATCCTTGGGCCCACTATCTCAATTTGTGTGCCTTGGCTGGCCCCAAATATGACAATGTGTTTCGGTCTCCACCAGGCCAAGTGGATGATGTCCAGCCTGACTCTGCAGCTCCTGCTAACCACCATGGTGATGCGCCCTCCAAGGGGAGTGTCAAGAAACAGAAGAACGAGATGGATAAAGGTGAGAAACCTACACTCCAAAATATAGCTACTATACCATGTTTAAAGCTGACATATGAACAATTACATTTTATAAATCTATTTACACTGCACCCTTCTATTCCACTCCGCTGCCATGCAACACTTGTATAACACATCATAGTTCATCCTCTGCATGTATGTGTGTGTATTTGTAGAGAACTCTGAGGTGAAGCTGAAGGAGCTGCTTTTGGGCCTGGGCAGTCTGGCCTTGTCACAGGCAGAGGCTGTCAGTGTGGTCACTGTGCTTAAAGAGAAGAACCCGTCTGCCCTGGACGCTTGGCAGAAGTCTGCAGCTAAGGCTGACCCCTCATCCCTGGAGAGAGAGAGGCTCCTCACCACTCTGCAGGAGGAGGCCTCCATCGCCAAGGACAAGGTCCAGCAGCTCAGCAAGGTGCAGCTATACAGACTCATAATATAACCTGAAGATACCGGTACAATAATACATATCCATTGACTACATCACTGGTTGATTACCTGTGGACTCTGGCCATGGCTGGGTGGCATTTCATTCCAATACTGATCCGCTGCCGTTTCTGCCCTTTCCTGTGTTAGGAGCTGCAGCAGGAGAAGCAGAAGACTGTGAGAGTGGAGGCTGTTCTGAGGGACCAGCGTGGGGCACTGGAGAAGGAGCTGAATGTCATGCAGGCTAAATCCCAGGGAGAGCTCCAGGGCATGCAGATGAAGGTGACCACCATCCACCACTCTGATACCTTTACTAAAACAGGCCAAACCTCAACTTCCATCACCTTTTACTATCATGCTTTATACTCCAACGTCAGTCCTGAGGCAGCATAGACGAGTGTTTGTCTGATGCTGTATGTTCGGTGGTACTGACTCCCAGTGTTGTGTACTCTGTAGTTCCAGAAGCTGAGGGAGCAGCTGGAGGGTCAGATCGCCAGGCTGCAGCAGGAGAACGGCATCCTGAGAGACGCAGTCAGCTCTGCCACCAACCAGATGGAGAGCAAGTGAGTGCCACCTCCCAGCCATCTGTTCCTAGATTGTAAAGATGTTAAGGTCTTTGATTGGTATTGTATCGCACTGTAGGAATACTAGTTGCCTTTGAGGCATGGATGAGTGTGTGGGTTGTAATAGTGGTTGTGGTGTGCATGGCAGGCAGTCGTCGGAGCTGAACCAGCTGCGCTCAGAGTACTCTGGTCTGATGAAGGAGCTGGCGGAGAACAACAACAAGCTGCAGCAGGAGGAGCACCAGAGGAAGTCGCTGGAGGTCAACTACAAGCAGAACGTGTCTCAGCTGGAGGTATGCTGTCTGTCAGGGGAGGGGCCGTGCCTCACACAGGCATCTTATTTAGTTATTCACTAGGCTGCCCAACAGAGATTAAACACAAAGGAATCTCTCCTTCATGGTGAGACCTGGACTGGACTATTTAGGGTTTCTCACTGTAACCATGGGAGGGCCTGTGTGTGTCCGTCCGTCCGTCCTGGGGGGGGGGGCTGGGTGGTGTGTAATAGAACAGGGAAGTGGAGGATTGTGTTGGCTCAGGAAGTGGGGCTGTTTGAAGCTTTGTGCTCAGTATAAACACTGCTTCCCTGCAACAGACACCCAGGTCTGCCTTTCCTGTGTTATCACCATAACCACAGTACAGTGAGCGGGATTGTGAGAGGTTGTGTCAGTGTATGTACACTGTTAAAGTGCCAAGTGTTGTGTGTTGTCCCGTGGTCACCAGGCTCAACTGCAGGAAGCTAAGCGCCGCTGGGACGAGCTCCAGAACTACCTCCACAATGTCAACGCAGAGAGGGAGAAACTTCATGCTGCTAAAGAAGGTGATCACAGAGATTCGATAAACAGACCTCTGAAACTCAAGCTAATGCACCACCCATTGTCAATATGTAACAAATGTTACATATGACGAATGTGATATGACTGGGTCTGGTGTCTCTCCTCTCTCAGAGCTGCAGAGCCAGCTGCTGGCGGTGGAGACGGAGATGAGCAACAAGAACAAGGAGATCCAGACGCTGCACAGCAGCCTGACCGACACCATCGTGTCCAAGGACCAGGTGGAGCAGAAGGTGATGCAGCTGCTGGAGGTGTCCCAGCACAGCCTGACTGACAACTCAGCGCAGGTCCAGGTAGGGGAACACAGCCCGTATTGTTGTAATGACAGATGTGATGTGGATAACAATAACACGTTCCCTAGTGTGTACACTCACCAATTATTTACAGTTGACTGTTAAACTTGGATGTTATAGTTATTGTGCCAGGTGTGAACAGGACTTCACACTCAAACCATTCGGAAACAAGGGAGAGGGGTAGTTAAAAAGGGGAAACAGGTTTAGTTGAGAGACTACGGGATAAAACAATACGCTTCTTCTTAAATAGGCCAAATATCTGAAGTATTTTTGTATTTATATTTTTCATATTCTGGTATGCACTGAAAAGAACATCCTTTTTATCCTGACAGGATCTCCTGAAGGAAAACAGTGGCCTTCAGGCCCAGATTAAGACTCTGCAGGCCCAGTTGAGCTCACAGGTATGGACCAACATGTTTCACCCTTTAGTTCATCAACAAGAGTTAATGTTTCTATGTATATGTGAGTGTGTTGTGACCACGGTCTTCTCTCCTCTTTCAGGCCTCTACTGTCTCCCACTTTGAGGAGCTCCAGAAGCTGTAAGTGTTTACACGTTTGATATGAATCCCCACCCCACTTGCACATCTGTGTAGCCTGATCCTTGAATGTCCTTCAGTTCCATATAATGTCCTCTTTGACTCTTGTCCCTGTCCTATGGGTTTTGTTGCTGACTGTGTCCAGGCTGGCTGAGAAGGAGCTGCAGAGGAAGAGTCTGGAGGACTCCCTGAATGGCGAGAGGAGCAGTGGCGCCAGCAGGGAAACTAACATGCAGGTACCTACAGTAAAACTCTGTAATACTGTCTAAACCCCCATTATTACACCAGCCCTGTAAAATACGGTCTGTTAACCGGATGGAATGTGTTGAGCTGTAGGAATGCTGCTCACAGTACAGTGGATTGATTTGAGGGCTTACTATAAATGGAATGTATTTCTTTGTGAAGCATAGTAGCTAGTACAGTTATAAAACAGAACTATGATAATCCCTTTGGGCCGCCTTTGTTCATTAAACAAAGTAAATTAGCTGAAAATGGTCATTAGGATAAAGATATCAAACTATTACTGTAGACCTAAATGCATACTGTCAAATTAATAGTGATTTCTACTTTGTATGAGCTGAATGTTGTTGACTCTGGGCTTCCTGCCCTCACCCTCCTCTCTTCTCTCTCCTCCACAGGCCATGCACAATGAGAACATGTCACTGAAGCTAGAGCTCCAGAAACTGCAGACTCAGATCTCTGAACAGGTCAGAAGTGAAACGCCTGTTTTCATAGATGGAACTCCTGCTGTGATCTACCAGTCCCTCAGTATGCATAACTCTCTGACACACCCTCTCCCTCCTCCTCTCCCCATCTAGACTGCTTCTCAGCTGGCCTTGGACCAGTTCCAGAGGAGGTATGTGAGAACGGAGAGCATTAAGACCACACCAGAAAACAATGCTATACTTCACGTTGACCCTGTCTCACTGTGTCTGTCTTTGTGTTGTCCCCCCCACACACACTCACACAGTTTCCAAGAGAGGGAGGAGAACATCAAGACTGTGGAGGACCTGCTGAAGATGGGGCTGATTGAGGTGGCCAATAAGGAGGAGGAATTGAAGGTGAGCAGGGGTCAAGGGTCAGGGGAATGAGCTTGATTAGGTCACCACATATCACCGTTTTGATCGTGCATTGTGTAGACAAAAATTATGTTGAAGTGTTTGAAATCAAATTGCTTTCTCTGTCAGACTGTAAGACAAGAGAATGAGGCTCTGAAACAAGAGATGGAGGCTTTAAAGCAGCAGACTACTGAACATGTAAGTGTACACACACACACACACACACACACACACTTCTTTCCCACACGGATCTGCTGTGTCTTTTTATTTTGCTAGTCTCAACCCCGTTCCCTCATGGATTCTCCCTCTTTCTTTTATTCCGCTTGTCTTTTCCTACTCTCAGACGATAGTGGACGCACTACAGAGCAAGTAAGTCGATGAAAAGACCACTTTTCCCCGTATTAACTGCTATGAAACAGCTTGCCATATTCATGGACAGTTTTGTCGTTCTGTGTTTCAAGGATCCAAGAGAAAGATGAGCAGATTAAGTCAATGGAGGAGAGCCTACAGACAGCACAGGCGAGTGACTCCAGCAATGGGATGACCATTAAGGTGTGTGTTTATAGTCCTATTTTTACACACTCGCTCTCTCCTCCTTCTCTCGCTCTCTCCTCCTTCTCTCGCTCTCTCCTCCTTCTCTCGCTCTCTACTCCTTCTCTCGCTCTCTCCTCCTCTCGCTCTCTCCTCCTTCTCTCTCTCTCTCCTCCTTCTCTCGCTCTCTCCTCCTTCTCTCGCTCTCTCCTCCTTCTCTCGCTCTCTCCTCCTTCTCTCGCTCTCTCCTCGCTCTCTCTCTCCTCGCTCTCTCTCTCCTCGCTCTCTCTCTCCTCGCTCTCTCTCTCCTCGCTTTCTCTCTCATAGCTCTTCCTCGCTCTCTCTCGCGCTCTCTCTCCTCCTCTCTCGTCCTTCCTCTGCCTATCTCCTCCTTTCTCGTCTATCCTCCTTCTCGCTCTCTCCTCCTTCTCTCGCTCTCTCTTCCTTCTCTTCCTCGCGCTCTCTCTCCTCACGCTCTCTCTCCTCGCGCTCTCTCTCCTCGCGCTCTCTCTCCTCGCGCTCTCTCTCCTCGCGCTCTCTCCTCGCGCTCTCTCCTCGCGCTCTCTCCTCGCTCGCTCTCTCCTCGCTCGCTCTCTCCTCGCTCTCTCGCCTCCTTCTCGCTCTCTCTCCTCCTTCTCGCTCTCTCCTCCTTCTCTCGCTCTCTCCTCCTTCTCTCGCTCTCTCCTCCCTCTCGCTCTGTCTTCCTTCTCTTCCTCTCTCTTCCTTCTCTTCCTCTCTCTTCCTTCTCTTCCGCGCTCTCTCTCTCCTCGCGCTCTCTCTCTCCTCGCTCTCTCTCTCCTCGCTCTCTCTCTCTCCTCGCTCTCACTCTTCCCTCTCGCTCTCCTCCTCACTCTCTCTCTCCTCGCTCACTCGCCTCCTTCTCTCTCTCCTCGCTCACTCGCCTCCTTCTCGCTCTCTCTCCTTCTCGCGCTCTCCTCTCGCTCTCTCCTCATTTTTTCTTCTCTCTCTCCCCTCTCCCCTCTCTCCCTCCTCGCTCTCTCTCCTCCCTCGCGCTCTCTCCTCCCTCGCTCGCTCTCCTCCCTCTCCTCCTCCTTTCTCTCCTCCTCTCTCTCCTCCTTCTCGCGCTCTCCTCTCGCTCTCTCCTCATTTTTTCTTCTCTCTCCCCTCTCCCCTCTCTCCCTCCTCCCTCTCCTCCCTCGCTCTCCCTCCTCCCTCTCCTCCCTCGCTCTCTCTCCTCCCTCTCCTCCCTCGCTCTCTCTCCTCCCTCGCTCTCTCTCCTCGCTCGCTCTCCTCCCTCTCCTCCTCCTTTCTCTCCTCCTCTCTCGCCTCCTTCTCTCGCTCTCCTCTCGCGCTCTCCTCATTTTTTCTTTCTCCTCCCTCTCTCTCTCCTCCCTCTCTCTCTCCTCCCTCTCTCTCCTCCCACTCTCTCTCCTTTCTCTCCTTTCTCTCCTTTCTCTCCTCACTCTCTCGCTCCCCTCCTTTCTCTCCTTCTTTCTCTCCTTCTATCGCCTCCTTCTCGCTCTCTCTCCTTCTCTCTCGCCTCCTCGCTCTCTCCTCCCTCACTCTCTCTCCTCTCGCTCTCTCCTCCTTTTCTCTCTCCTCTCGCTCTCTCCTCCTTTTCTCTCTCCTCTCTCTCTCTCCGCTCTCTCCTCCTTTTCTTTCTCCGCTCTCTCTCCGCTCTCTCTCCGCTCTCTCCTCGCTCTCTCTCTCCTCGCTCTCCCTCTCCTCGCTCTCTCGCTCCTCCTTCTCTCTCTCTCCTCTCTCTCGCTCTCTCCTCGCTCTCTCTCCTCGCTCTCCTCCTTCTTGCTCCCTCTCCTTCTCTCTCTCTTCTCTCTCCTCTCTCTCTCCTCCCCTCTCTCTCTCTCTCCTTCTGTCTCCTTTTTTCTCTCTCCCCTTCTCTTCCTCTCTCTCCTCCTTATGTCTATCTCTCCCCTCGCTCTCTCCCCTCGCTCTCTCCCCTCGCTTTCTCTCCTCCTTCGCTCACTCCTCCTCCTTCGCTCACTCCTCCTCCTCTCCCTCCTCCTGTCTCTCACTCTCCTCCTCTCTCTCTTTCTCTCTCTGCCTCTCCTCTCTCTCCCCTTCTCTTCCTCTCTTCCTCTCTCCTCCCTCGCTCTCTCCTCCCTCCTCCGCTCTCTCCTCCTCCTCGCTCTCTCCTCCTCCTCGCTCTCTCCTCCTCCTCGCTCTCTCTCCTCCTCGCTCTCTCTCCTCCTCGCTCTCTCTTTCCTCCTCCTGTCTCTCTCTATTCAGCTTCCTGTCTCTCTCCTCCTCTCTCTATTCCTCTCTCCTCCTCATCTCTCTTCTCCCTCACTCTCTCTCCTCTCTCGCTCTCCTCCTCGCTCTCTCCTCCATCACTTTCTCTCCTCTCGCTCTCTCCTCCTTTTCTCTCTCCTCCCTCGCGCTCCCCCCCTCGCTCTCCTCGCTCTCGCTCTCCTCCCTCTCGCTCTCCTCCCTCTCGCTCCTCTCGCTCTCCTCCCTCTCGCTCTCCTCCCTCTCGCTCTCCTCCCTCTCTCTCCTCCTTTTCTCTCTCTTCCTCGCTTCCTCTCTCTCCTCATGTCTATCTCTCCTCCCTCTCGCTCTCCTCCCTCTCGCTCTCCTCCCTCTCGCTCTCTCCTCCTTTTCTCTCTCCTCCGTCTCTTCCTCTCTCCTCCTTCTCTTCCTCTCTCTTCCTCTCTCCTCCCTCGCTCTCTCCTCCCTCGCTCTCTCCTCCCTCGCTCTCCCCCTCCTCGCTCTCCTCCCTCTCGCTCTCCTCCCTCTCGCTCTCCTCCCTCTCACTCTCCTCTCTCTCCTCCCTCTCCCTCTCTCTCCTCGCTCTCCCACCTCCTCGCTCTCTCCTCGCTCTCTCCTCTCTCTTTCTCCTCTCTCTCTCCTCCTCCTCGCTCTCCTCCCTCTCCTCCCTCTGTCTCTCCTCTTTCTTTCTCTCCTTCTCTCTTGTCTCCTTCTCGCTCTCTCGCCTCCTCCTCCTCGCTCTCTCCTCCATCACTTTCTCTCCTCTCGCTCTCTCCTCCTTTTCTCTCTCCTCCCTCGCGCTCCCCCCCTCGCTCTCCTCGCTCTCCTCCCTCTCGCTCTCCTCCCTCTCCTCCCTCTCGCTCTCCTCCCTCTCGCTCTCCTCCCTCTCGCTCTCCTCCCTCTCGCTCTCCTCCCTCTCTTCTCCCTCTCTTCTCCCTCTCTCTCCTCCTTTTCTCTCTCTTCCTCGCTTCCTCTCTCTCCTCATGTCTATCTCTCCTCCCTCTCGCTCTCCTCCCTCTCGCTCTCTCCTCCTCTTCTCTCTCCTCCGTCTCTTCCTCTCTCCTCCTTCTCTTCCTCTCTCTTCCTCTCTCCTCCCTCGCTCTCTCCTCCCTCGCTCTCTCCTCCCTCGCTCTCTCCTCCCTCGCTCTCCCCCTCCTCGCTCTCCTCCCTCTCGCTCTCCTCCCTCTCGCTCTCCTCCCTCTCGCTCTCCTCTCTCTCCTCCGTCTCTCTCTACTCGCTCTCCCACCTCCTCGCTCTCTCCTCGCTCTCTCCTCTCTCTCTTTCTCCTCTCTCTCCTCCCTCTCTCTCTCCTCCTCCTCGCTCTCTCCTCCTCCTCGCTCTCCTCCCTCTCGCTCTCCTCCCTCTCCTCCCTCTCGCTCTCCTCCCTCTCGCTCTCTCTCCTCGCTCTCCCACCTCCTCGCTCTCTCCTCGCTCTCTTTCTCCTCTCTCTCCTCCCTCTCTCTCTCTCTCCTCTCGCTCTCTCCTCCTTTTCTCTCTTCCTCGCTTCCTCTCTCTCCTCATGTCTATCTCTCCTCTCTCTCCTCCCTCTCTCGCTCTCCTCCTTTTCTCTCTCCTTCTCTCTCTCCTCCTTCTGTCTCTCTCTCCTCCCCTCTCTTTCTCTCTTCTCTTTTTGACTCCTTTTCTCTCTCCCCTTCTCTTCCTCTCTCTCCTCATGTCTCTCTCCTCCCGTCGCTCTCCTCCCTAGCTTTCTCCTCCCTCACTCTCTCCCCTCGCTCTCTCCTCCTCTCACTCTCCCTCCTCCTTCTCTCTCTCCTCCTTCTGTCTCCTTTTCTCTCTCTGCCTCTCCTCTCTCTCTCCTTCTCTTCCTCTCTCTCTCCTCCTCCTTTCTCTCTTACCCTCTTTTCTCTCTTCCCCTCTTCTGTCTATCTCTCCTCCCTCTGTCTCTCCTCTTTCTTTCTCTCCTTCTCTCTTGTCTCCTTCTCGCTCTCTCGCCTCCTTCTCGCTCTCTTGCCTCCTCCTTCTCGCTCTCTCGCCTCCTCCTTCTCGCTCTCTCGACTCCTCCTTCTCGCTCTCTCTCCTCTCGCTCTCCTCCTTTTCTCTCTCCTCTCTCTCCTCGCTCTCCCCTCGCTCTCTCTCTCTCTCCTCTCGCTCTCTCCTCCTTTTCTCTCTCTTCCTCTCTCTCCTCCCTCTCCTCCTTCTCTCTCTCCTTCTCTCTCCTCCTTCTGTCTCCTTTTCTCTCTTCCCCTTCTCTTCCGTCTCCTTTTCTCTCTCCCCTTCTCTTCCTCTCTTGCTCTCCTCCCCCTCTCTCTCCCCCTCGCTCTCTCCCCCCTCGCTCTCTCCCCTCGCTCTCTCCCCCCTCGCTCTCTCCCCCCTCGCTCTCTCCCCCCTCGCTCTCTCTCCCCTACGCTCTCCCTTCTCTTCCTCTCTCTCCTCCTTATGTCTATCTCTCCTCCCCCTCGCTCTCTCCCCCCTCGCTCTCTCCCTCTCTCCCTCTCGCTCTCTCCGCTCTCTCCCCCTCGCTCTCTCCCCCTCCCCTCGCTCTCCTCTCTCCCCTTCTCTTCCGCTCTCTCCTCCTTATGTCTATCTCCTCCTCGTCTCTCTCCCCCTCGCTCTCTCCCCTCGCTTTCTCTCCTCCTTCGCTCACTCCTCCTGTCTCTCACTCTCCTCCTCTCTCTCTTTCTCTCTCTGCCTCTCCTCTCTCTCTGCCTCTCCTCTCTCTCCCCTTCTCTTCCTCTCCCCCTCCTCGCTCTCTCCTCCCTCGCTCTCCCCCTCCTCGCTCTCCTCCCTCTCGCTCTCCTCCCTCTCGCTCTCCTCCCTCTCGCTCTCCTCCCTCTCGCTCTCCTCCCTCTCCCTCTCTCTCCTCGCTCTCCCACCTCCTCGCTCTCTCCTCGCTCTCCCACCTCCTCGCTCTCTCCTCGCTCTCTTTCCCCTCTCTCTCCTCCTCCTCGCTCTCCCCCTCTTCGCTCTCCTCCCTCTCGCTCTCCTCCCTCTGCTCTCCTCCCTCTCCTCCCTCTCCCTCTCGCTCTCCTCCCTCTCTCTCTCCTCGCTCTCTCTCCTCGCTCTCTTTCTCCTCTCTCTCCTCCCTCTCTCTCTCCTCCCTCTCTCTCTCCTCCTTCTCGCGCTCTCCTCACTCGCTCTCTCCTCCTTTTCCGCTCTCTTCCTCCTTCCTCTCTACTCATGTCTATCTCTCCCTCTCTCTCCTCCCTCTCTCATCGTCTCCTCCTTTCTCTCTCTCCTTCTCTCTCTCCTCCTTCTGTCTCTCTCTCTCTCCCTCTCTCTTTCTCTCTCCCTCTTTCTGAGCTCCTTTTCTCTCTCCCCTTCTCTTCCTCTCTCTCTTCTCGCTCTCTGCTCCTTCTCTCTCCCCTTCTCTTCCTCTCTCCTCTCTCTCCTCATGTCTCTCTCCTCCCTCACTCTCCTCCCTAGCTTTCTCCTCCTTCTCTCTCTCCTCCTCCTTCTCTCTCCTCCTTCTTTCTCCTTTTCTCTCTGCCTCTCCTCTCTCTCTCCTTCTCTTCCTTTCTCTCTTCCCCTCTTTTCTCTCTTCCCCTCTTCTGTCTATCTCTCCTCCCTCTGTCTCTCCTCTTTCTTTCTCTCCTTCTCTCTTTCTCCTTCTCGCTCTTCGCACTCCTCCTTCTCTCTCTACGCCTCCTCCTCGTCTTCCCTCCTCACTCAACTCTCTCGCCTCCTCCTTCTCATCTCTTCCTCTCTGACTTCTCTCCTTCTTTCTCTCCTCCCTCTCCTCTCCTCCTTCTTCTCTCCTCTCTCTCTCTCTCTCCCTCTCGCTCTTTCTCTCTCCCACCTCTCTCTCTCCTCCTCTCTTTTCCTCTCTCTCTCCTCTCCTCTCTCTCTTCTACTCTCCTCCACTCTCTCTCTCCTCTCGCTCTCCTCCTTTTCTCTCTCTTCCTCGCTTCCTCTCTCTCTTCATGTCTATCTCTCCTCGCTCTCCTCCTTTTCTCTCTCCTTCTCTCTCTCCTCCTTCTGTCTCTCTCTCTCCTCCCCTCTCTTTCTCTCTCCTCTTTCTGACTCCTTTTCTCTCTCCCCTTCTCTTCCTCTCTCTTCTCGCTCTCTGCTCCTGCTCTCTCCCCTTCTCTTCCTCTCTCCTCTCTCTCCTCATGTCTCTCTCCTCCCTCGCTCTCCTCCCTAGCTTTCTCCTCCCTCGCTCTCTCCCCTCGCTCTCTCCTCCTTCTCTCACTCTCCCTCCTCCTTCTCTCTCTCCTCCTTCTGTCTCATTCTCTCTCTGCCTCTCCTCTCTCTCTCTCCTCCTTCTGTCTCATTCTCTCTCTGCCTCTCCTCTCTCTCTCCTTCTCTTCCTCTCTCTCTTCCCCTCTTTTCTATCTTCCCCTCTTCTGTCTATCTCTCCTCCCTCTGTCTCTCCTCTTTCTTTCTCTCCTTCTCTCTTGTCTCCTTCTCGCTCTTTCGCCTCCTCCTTCTCGCTCTCGCCTCCTCCTTCTCGCTCTCGCCTCCTCCTTCTCGCTCTCGCCTCCTCCTTCTCGCTCTCGCCTCCTCCTTCTCGCTCTCGCCTCCTCCTTCTCGCTCTCGCCTCCTCCTTCTCGCTCTCTCTCTCCTCGCTCTCCTCTCGCTCTCTCCTCCTTTTCTCTCTCTTCCTCATCCCTCTCCTCCTTCTCTCTCTCCTTCTCTCTCCTCCTTCTGTCTCCTTCCCTCGCTCTCTCCTCCCCCTCGCTCTCTCCTCCCCCTCGCGCTCTTCTCCTCTCTCTCCTTCTCTCTATTCCTCCCCCTCCTCTCTCTTCTCCTCTGCTCACTCCTCCTCTGCTCTCTCTTCTCTCTCTCCTCCTTTGCTTCCCCCTCCTCGCTCTCCCCCTCCTCGCTCTCCCCCTCCTCGCTCTCCCCCTCCTCGCTCTCCCCCTCCTCCTCTCCCCCCTCCTCTCTCTCTCCTCCCTCCCTCGCTCTCTTCTCCCTCCCTCGCTCTCCCCTCCCTCGCTCTCTCCTCCTTCCCTCCTCTCTCCTCCTTCCCTCGCTCTCTCCTCCTTCTCTCCTCCCTCTCTCTCCTCCTTTTCTCTCTCCTCCTTTTCTCTCTCCTCGCTCGCTCTCTCCTCGCTCGCTCTCTCTTCCTTTTCTCTCTTCCTCTCTCCTCTCTCTCTCTCCTCCTTCTCTCTCTTCCTCTCTCTCCTCTCTCTCTCTCGTCCCTCTCTCGATCTCTCCTCCTTCTGTCTCTCTCTCCTCCCTCTCTCCTCGCTCTCTCTCCTCGCTCTCTCTCCTCCTTCTCGCTCTCTCTCCTCCTTCTCGCTCTCTCTCCTCCCCCTCGCTCTCTCCTCCTTCTCTCTCCTTCTCTCTCTTCCTCCTCCTCCTCTCTCTTCTATAAGCTCACTCCTCTGCTCTCTTCTCCCTCTCTTCCTCCTCCTCTCTCCTCCCTCGCTCTTCCTCGCTCTCTTCTCTTTCTCCCTCTCTCTCTCTCCCTCTCTCTCTCTTCTCTCCTTTTTCTCTCTCCTTCTCTCTCTCTCCTTCCCGCTCTCTCTCCTTCTGCTCTCTCTCCTCCACTCCTCTCTCCTCCCTCTCTCCTCCCTCTCCTCCTTTTCTCTCTCCTCCTTCTTTCTCTCCTCCTTCTCTCTCGCCTCCTTCTCCTTGCTCTCCTCCTCGTCTCTCCTCGCTCGCTCTGTCCTCTACCTCTCTCCTCCTTTTCTCTCTCTTCCTCTCTTCCTCTCTCTCCTCCTTCTCTCGCCCTCTCTCCTCCTCATTTCTCTCTTCCTCTCTCCTCGCTCTCTCTCCTCCTTCTCGCTCTCTCTCCTCCTTCTCGCTCTCCTCCCTCTCGCTCTCTCTCCTCGCTCTCCCACCTCCTCGCTCTCTCCTTGCTCTCTTTCTCCTCTCTCTCCTCCCTCTCTCTCTCCTCCTTCTCGCGCTCTCCTCACTCGCTCTCTCTCCTCTCGCTCTCCTCATTTTCTCTCTCTTCCTCGCTTCCTCTCTCTCTTCATGTCTATCTCTCCTCGCTCTCCTCCTTTTCTCTCTCCTTCTCTCTCTCCTCCTTCTGTCTCTCTCTCTCCTCCCCTCTCTTTCTCTCTCCCTCTTTCTACTCCTTTTCTCTCTCCCTTCTCTTCCTCTCTCTTCTCCTCCTCTGCTCCTCTCTCTCCCTTCTCTTCCTCTCTCTCTCTCTCTCATGTCTCTCTCCTCCCTCGCTCCCTCCTACTTTCTTCCCCCCTCCCCCTCTCTCCTCCTTCTCTCACTCTCCCTCCTCCTTCTCTCTCTCCTCCTTCTGTCTATTCTCTCTCTCCCTCTCCCTCTCTCTCTCCTCCTTCTGCTCATTCTCTCTCTCCTCTCCTCTCTCTCTCCTCTCTTCCTCTCTCTCTCCTCCCTCCTTTCTCTCTTCCCTCTTTTCTATCTTCCCCTCTTCTGTCTATCTCTCCTCCCTCTGTCTCTCCTCTTTCTTTCTCTCCTTCTCTCTTGTCTCCTTCTCGCTCTTTCGCCTCCTTCTCGCTCTCGCCTCCTCCTTCTCGCTCTCGCCTCCTCCTTCTCGCTCTCGCCTCCTCCTTCTCGCTCTCTCTCTCCTCGCTCTCCTCTCGCTCTCTCCTCCTTTTCTCTCTCTTCCTCATCCCTCTCCTCCTTCTCTCTCTCCTTCTCTCTCCTCCTTCTGTCTCCTTCCCTCGCTCTCTCCTCCCCTTCGCTCTCTCCTCCCCCTCGCTCTCTCCTCCCCCTCGCGCTCTTCTCCTCTCTCTCCTTCTCTCTATTCCTCCCCCTCCTCTCTCTTCTCCTCTGCTCACTCCTCCTCTGCTCTCTCTTCTCTCTCTCCTCCTTTGCTTCCCCCTCCTCGCTCTCCCCCTCCTCGCTCTCCCCCTCCTCGCTCTCCCCCTCCTCGCTCTCCCCTCCTCTCTCTCTCCTCCCTCCCTTCTCTCCTCCCTCCTCGCTCTCTTCTCCCTCCTCCTCTCCCTCTCCTCTCTCTCCTCCTTCCCTCTCTCTCCTCCTTCTCTCCTCCCTCTCTCTCCTCCTTTTCTCTCTCCTCCTTTTCTCTCTCCTCGCTCGCTCTCTCCTCGCTCGCTCTCTCCTCGCTCGCTCTCTCTTCCTTTTCTCTCTTCCTCTCTCCTCTCTCTCTCTCCTCCTTCTCTCTCTTCCTCTCTCTCCTCTCTCTCTCTCTCGTCCCTCTCTCGATCTCTCCTCCTTCTGTCTCTCTCTCCTCCCTCTCTCCTCGCTCTCTCTCCTCGCTCTCTCTCCTCCTTCTCGCTCTCTCCTCCTTCTCGCTCTCTCTCCTCCCCCTCGCTCTCTCCTCCTTCTCTCTCCTTCTCTCTCTTCCTCCTCCTCCTCTCTCTTCTATAAGCTCACTCCTCTGCTCTCTCCTCCCTCTCTCTCCTCCTGTCTCTCCTCCCTCTCTCCCCCTTTCTCTTCCCTCTCTCTCCTCCCTCGCTCTCTCTCCTTCTGCTCTCTCTCCTTCTGCTCTCTCTCCTTCTGCTCTCTCTCCTTCCGCTCTCTCTCCTTCTGCTCTCTCTCCTTCTGCTCTCTCTCCTCCCGCTCTCTCTCCTCCCGCTCTCTCCTCCCTCTCCTCCTTTTCTCTCTCCTCCTTCTTTCTCTCCTTCTCTCTCGCCTCCTTCTCATGCTCTCCTCCTCGCTCTCTCCTCGCTCGCTCTGTCCTCTCGCTCTCTCCTCCTTTTCTCTCTCTTCCTCTCTTCCTCTCTCTCCTCCTTCTCTCGCACTCTCTCCTCCTCATTTCTCTCTTCCTCTCTCCTCGCTCTCTCTCCTCCTTCTCGCTCTCTCTCCTCCTTCTCGCTCTCCTCCCTCTCGCTCTCTCTCCTCGCTCTCCCACCTCCTCGCTCTCTCCTCGCTCTCTTTCTCCTCTCTCTCCTCCCTCTCTCTCTCCTCCTTCTCGCGCTCTCCTCACTCGCTCTCTCTCCTCTCGCTCTCCTCCTTTTCTCTCTCTTCCTCGCTTCCTCTCTCTCTTCATGTCTATCTCTCCTCGCTCTCCTCCTTTTCTCTCTCCTTCTCTCTCTCCTCCTTCTGTCTCTCTCTCTCCTCCCCTCTCTTTCTCTCTCCTCTTTCTGACTCCTTTTCTCTCTCCCCTTCTCTTCCTCTCTCTTCTCGCTCTCTGCTCCTGCTCTCTCCCCTTCTCTTCCTCTCTCCTCTCTCTCCTCATGTCTCTCTCCTCCCTCGCTCTCCTCCCTAGCTTTCTCCTCCCTCGCTCTCTCCTCCTTCTCTCACTCTCCCTCCTCCTTCTCTCTCTCCTCCTTCTGTCTCATTCTCTCTCTCCTCTCCTCTCTCTCTCTCCTCCCTTCTGCTCTCATTCTCTCTCTCCTCTCCCTCTCTCTCTCCTTCTCTCTCCTCTCTCTCTCCCTCTCTCTTCCTTTTTCTTCCCCTCTTCTGTCTATCTCTCCTCCTCCTCTGTCTCTCCTCTTTCTTTCTCTCCTTCTCTCTTGTCTCCTTCTCTAGGCTCTTTCGCCTCCTTCTCGACTACCCTCCTCCTTCTCGCTCTCCTCCTCTTCTTTCTTCCTCCTCCTTCTCGCTCTCTCTCTCCTCGCTCTCCTCTCGCTCTCTCCTCCTTTTCTCTCTCTTCCTCATCCCTCTCCTCCTTCTCTCTCTCCTTCTCTCTCCTCCTTCTGTCTCCTTCCCTCGCTCTCTCCTCCCTCTTCTCTCCTCTCACTCCTCTCTCTCTCCTCCCCCTCGCTCTTCTCCTCTCTCTCCTTTCTCTATTCCTCCCCCTCCTCCTCTCTTCTCCTCTCTCACTCTCTCTCTCTCTCTTCTCTCTCTCCCTTTTTCCCTCCTTCTCTCTCCTCTCTCCCCCTCTCAGCTCTCCCCTTCCTCTCTCTCTCCTCCCTTGCTCTCTCCTCCCTCCCTCGCTCTCTTCTCCCTCCCCGCTCTCCCTCCCTCGCTCTCTCCTCCTTCCCTCGCTCTCTACCTCCTTCTCTCCTCCCTCTCTCTTTTTCTCTCTCCTCCTTTTCTCTCTCCCTCTCCTCCTCGTTCCTCTTCCCTCTCTCTTCTTTTCTCTCTTCCTCTCTCCTCTCTCCTCTCTCCCTTCTCTCTCTTCCCTCTCTCTCTCCTCTCTCTCTCTCTCGTCCCTCTCTCGATCTCTCCTCCTTCTGTCTCTCTCTCCTCCCTCTCTCCTCGCTCTCTCTCCTCGCTCTCTCTCCTCCTTCTCGCTCTCTCTCCTCCTTCTCGCTCTCTCTCCTCCCCCTCGCTCTCTCCTCCTTCTCTCTCCTTCTCTCTCTTCCTCCTCCTCCTCTCTCTTCTATAAGCTCACTCCTCTGCTCTCTCCTCCCTCTCTCTCCTCCCTCGCTCTCTCCTCCCTCGCTCTCCCCCTCCTCGCTCTCTTCCTCCTCGCTCTCTCCCCTCCCTCGCTCTCTCTCCTCCCTCGCTCTCTCTCCTTCTGCTCTCTCTCCTTCTGCTCTCTCTCTTCTTCCTCTAACCATCCCTCATCTCTCCTGCTGCAATCTCTTTCACTTTTACTCCGCTTTTTCCTTTCTCTCTCCTCCTTCTTTCTCTCTTCTCTCCCTCCTTCTCATGCTCTCCTCCTCGCTCTCTCCTCTCCTAACTCTGTCTCTCTCTCCTCCTTTTCTCTCTCTTCCTCTCTTCCTCTCTCTCCCTCCTTCTCTACCACTCTCTCCTCCTCATTTCTCTCTCTTCCTCTCTCCTCCGCTCTCTCTCCCTCCTTAACTCTCTCCCTCCTTTACTTATCCTTGCATCTCATCTCTCAGTCTCCCACCTCTCGCTCTTCCTCCACTCTAACTCCTCTCTCTCCTCCTCTCTCTCTCCTCCATAACACTCGCAATATCTCCTCCCTCACTCTCTCTCCTCTCACATCTCCTCCTTTTCTCTCTCTTCCCTCGTCTCTACTCTTCACTTGTCTATCTCTCTAACTCTCCTCTATCTTTTCTCTCTCCTTCTCTCTCTCACTCCTGCCTGTCTCTCTCTCTCCTCCCCTCTCTTTCTCTCTCCTCTTTCTGACTCCTTTTCTCTCTCCTTCTCTTCCTCTCTCTTCTTACGCTCTCTGCTCTCTCCTCTCTCCCCTTCTCTTCCTCTCTCCTCTCTCTCCTCCTGTCTCTCTCCTCCCTCGCTCTCCTCCTAGCTTTCTCCTCCTCGCTCTCTCCCTCTCTCTCTCCTCCTTCTCTCTCTCTCTCCCTCCCTCCTTCTCTCTACTCACTCCTTCTGTCTCATTCTCTCATCTCTGCCTCTCCTCTCTCTCTCTCCTCCTTCTGTCTCATTCTCTCTCTCTCCTCTACCCTCTCTCTCTCTCCTTCTCTCTTCCTCTCTCTCTCCTCCCTCCACTTTCTCTCTTCCCCTCTTTTCTATCTTCCCCCTCTTCTGTCTATCTCTCACTCCTCTGTCTCTCCCTCTTTCTTTCTCTCTCCTTCTCTCTTGTCTCCTTCTCGCTCTTTCCCTCCTTCTAACTCTATGCCTCCTCCTTCTCCTCTTGTACCTCCTCCTTCTCGCTCTCGCTTCCTCCTCCTTCCTCGCTCTCTCTCTCTCTCGCTCCTCACACTCTCGCTCTCTCCTCCTTTTCTCCTCTCTTTCTCATCCCTCCTCCTCCTTCTCCTTCTCTCCCTTCTCTCTCCTCCTTCTATCTCCTTCCTCAGCTCTCTCCTCCCCTTCGCATCTCTCCTCCCCCTCGCTCTCTCCACCCCTCCCTCTTCTCCTCTCCTCCCCTTCGCTCTCTCCTCCCCTCGCTCTCTCCTCCCCCTCCCTCTTCTCCTCTCTCTCCTTCTCTCTCTTCCTCCCCCTCCTCCTCTCTCTTCTCCTCTACTCACTCCTCCTCTCTCTCTCTTCTTCTCTCCACTCCTTTGCTTCCCCCTCCTCGCTCTCCCCTCCTCTCTCTCCCCCTCCTCGCTCTCCCCCTCCTCGCTCTCCCTCACTCGCTCTCCCCTCCTCGCTCTCCCCTCTCTCTCTCTCACTCCCACCCTCGCTCTCTCCTCCCTCCCTCGCTCTCTTCTCCCTCCCTCGCTCTCCCCTCCCTCGCTCTCTCCTCCTTCTCTCCTCCCTCTCTCTCCTCCTTTTCTCTCTCCTCCTTTTCTCTCTCCTCAGCTCTCTCATCTCTCTCTCTCCATTCTCTCCTCCCACTCTCTCTTCCTTTTCCTCTCTTCCTCTCTCTCCTCTCTCTCTCTCCTCCTTCTCTCTCTTCCTCTCTCTCTCTCTCTCTCTCAGTCCCTCTCTCGATCTCTCCTCCTTCTCTCTCTCTCCTCCCTCTCTCTCAATCTCTCTCCTCGCTCTCCCTCCTCTTCTCCTCTCCCTTCCTTTTCTCCCTCCTCACTCTCTCCTTCTCTCTCCCTTCTCTCTCTTCCTCACTCCTCCTCTCTCTTCTGTAAATCTCACTCCTCTGCTCTCTCTCCCTCTCTCATCCCTCCCTCTCTCTCCTCCCTCGCTCTCTTCCTCTCGCTCTCTCTCCTCCTAATCTCTCTCCTTCACTCTTACTCTCCTTTCTCTCTCTCCTTCATGCTCTCTCTCTCCTTCTCTCTCTCTCTCCTTCTCTCTCTCTCTCCTTCTCTCTCTCTCCCATCCTAACTCTCTCTCCTCCCGCTCTCTCCTCCCTCTCCTCCTTTTCTCTCTTCCTCCTTCTTTTTCCTCTCCTTCTCTCTCTCCTCCTTCTCCTTGCTCTCCTCCTCTCCTCTCTCTTGCTTTCGCTCTATCCTCTAAGCTCTCTCCTCCTTTTCTCTCTCTTCCTCTCTTCACTCTCTCTCCTCCTTCTCTCTCGGCACTCCTCTCCTCCTCATTTCTCTCTTCCTCTCTCCTCGCTCCTCTCTCCTCCCTTCTCGCTCTCTCTCCTCCTTCTCTCTCCTCCTCTCCTCTCTCTCTCCCTCTCCCACCTCCTCGTTCTCCTCGCTCTCTTTCTCCTCCTCTCTCCTCCCTCTCTCTCTCCTACTTACTATCTCCCTCATTCTCTCTCTCTCCTCTCGCTCTCCTCCTTTCTCTCTCTCTTCCCTCGCTTCCTCCTCTCTCTTCATTCTATCTCTCCTCGCATCTCCTCCTTTTCTCTCTCCTTCTCTCTCTCCTCCTTCTGTCTCTCTCTCTCCTCCCCCTCTCTTTCTCTCTCCTCTTTCCACTCCTTTTCTCTCTCCTTCTCTTCCTCTCTCTTCTCAGCTCTCTTCTCCTGCTCTCTCCCCCTTCTCTTCCTCTTCTCTCTCTCCCTCTGTCTCTCCTCCTCCTCCTCCCTCCTGCTTTCTCCTCCTCGCTCTCTCCCTCCTCTCTCCTCCTTCTCTCTCCTCTCCCTCCTCCTTCTCTCTCTCCTCCTTCTCCTCTCCCTCTCTCTCTCACTCCTTCTGTCTCATTCTCTCTCTCCTCTCTCTCTCTCTCCTTCTCTTCCTCTCTCTCTCCTCCTCCTTTTCTCTCTTCCCCTCTTTTCTATCTTCCCCTCTTCTTCTATCTCTCCTCCCTCTTCTCTCCCTCTTTCTTTCTCTCCTTCTCTCTTGCCTCCTTCTCTTCTCCTCCTTCTCCTCTCGCCTCCTCCCTTCCTCGCTCTATCCTCCTCCTTCTCCTCCTACGCCTCCTCCTTCTCGCTCTTCGCTCTCCTCCTTCTCGCTCTCTCTCTCTCTCTCCTCTCTCTCTCCTCCTTTTCTCTCTCTTCTCATCCCTCTCCCTCCTTCTCTCTCTCTCCTTCTCTCTCCTCCTTCTGTCTCCTTCCCTACGCTCTCTCCTCCCCTTCGCTCTCTCCTCCCCTCGCCTCTTCTCCTCTCTCTCCTTCTCTCTATTCCTCCCCTCTCTCTCTTCTCCTCCTGCTCACTCCTCCTCTGCTCCTCTCTTCTCTCTCTCCTCCTTTCTTCCCCCTCCTCGCTCTCCCCCTCCTCTCTCCCTCCTCGCTCTCCCCCTCCTCGCTCTCCCTTCTCTCCCCTCTCTCTCCCCCTCTCTCTCCTTCCCCTCACCTCCTCTCTCCTTTTCTCTCCTTCTCTCTTCTCCCTCCCTCGCTCTCCCATCCCTCCTCTCTCCTCAGCTTCCATCAGCTCTCTCCTCCTTCCTCTCCTCCCTTCTCTCCTCCTTTATCTCTCTCCTCGCTCCTCTCTCCTCTCTCTCTCTTCTCTCTCTCCTAAGCTCTCTTAACTCTCCTTCCTTTTCTCTCTTCCTCTCTCACTCTCTCTCTCTCCTCCTTCTCTCTCTTCCTCTCTCTCCTCTCTCTCTCTCGTCCCTCTCTTGATCTCTCCTCCTTCTTCTCTCTCTCCTCCCTCTCTCTTTCGCTCCTCTCTCCTACTCCTCTCTCTCCTCCTTCTGCGCTCTCTCTCCTCCTTCTACAGCTCTCTCTCACTCCCCTCCTCTCTCCTCCTTCTCTCTCCTTCTCTCTCTTCCTCCTCCTCCCTCTCTCTTCTATAGCTCACTCCTCTCTCTCCCTCCTCTCCTCCTCCTCTCTCTCTCCTCCCTCGCTCCCTTGCTCTCTTCTCCTGCTCTCTCTCCTCCCTCGCTCTCTCTCCTTCCGCTCTCTCTCCTTCTGCTCTCTCTCCTTCTGCTCTCTCTCCTTCCGCTCTCTCTCCCTCCCTCTCTCTCCTCTCTCCTCCTTCTCCTCCTTCTTCTCTCTCCTCCTTCTTTTCTCTCCTTCTCTCTTCCTCCTTCTCATGCTCTCCTCCTCCTCTCTCCTCCTCGCTCTGTCCTCTAGCTCTCTCCTCCTTTTCTCTCTCTTCCTCTCTTCCTCTCTCTCCTCCTTCTCTCTCCCCTCTCTCCTCCTCATTTCTCTCTTCCCTCTCTCTCGCTCTCTCTCCTCCTTCTCTCTCTCTCCTCTTATTATATCTCTCCCTCTTTCTCTCCTCCTTCGCTCCTCCTCCTCCTTCTCCTCCTCCTTCGCTCACTCCACTCCTCCTTCGCTCCTCCTCCTCCTCTTTCCTGTCTCTCCCCTTCTCCTCCTCTCTCTCTTTCTCTCTCTGCCTCTCCTCTCTCTCCCCTTCTCTTCCTCTCTCTCTCCTCCTTTTCTATCTCCTCCTTCTCTTCCTCTCTTCCTCTCTCCTCCCTCGCTCTCTCCTCCCTCGCTCTCTCCTCCCTCCTCCGCTCTCTCCCTCCTCCTCCGCTCTCTCCTCCCCTCCTCGCTCCTCTCTCCTCTCACTCTCCCCCTCCTCGCTCTCCCCCCTCTCGCTCTCTCTCCTCCTCCTCCTCTCTCCTCCTCGCTCTGCTCCATCTCTCTCCTCCCGCTCTCTCTCCTCCTTTTCTCTCTCCCTCCTCCTCGCTCTCTCCCTCACTCTCCCCTCCTCCTCTCCCCCTCCCGCATCTCCCCCTCCTCCTCTCCCCCTCCTTCTGCTCTCTCTCTCTTCCGCTCTCTCTCCTTCTTTTCTCTCTCCTCCCTCTCTCTCCTCCCCTCTCTCTCTCCTCTTCTTCTTTCCTCCTTTTCTCTCTCCCTCTTTCTCTCCTTCTCTCTGCATCTTCTCATTCCTCCTCGCTCTCTCCTCCTCATCATCCTCTCTCTCTCTCCTTTTCTCTCTCTTCCTCTCTCCCTCCTCATTTTTTCTCTCTCTCCTCTCTCTCCTCTTTTTTATTTTTCTCCCTCGCTCTCTCTCCTTTCTCTCCTCCTTACTCACTCTCCTCCTTCCTCCTCCCTCCTCCTTGCTCCTCCTCTTTCACCTCCCTCCTTGCTCCTCCTCCTCCTCTCCCTCCTCCTGTCTCTCACTCTCCTCCCTCTCCTCTCTTTCTCTCTCTCCTCTCCTTTTCCCCTTCTCTTACCTCTCTTCCTCTCTCCCCTAACTTCATCTCCTCCTCCGCTCTCTCCCTCCTCCTATCTCTCTCCTCCTCTCTTTTTTCTCTCTTCTCCTCTTCCTCCTCTCTCCTATATTCTCTCCTCCTCCTCTCTCCTCCTTTTCTCTCTCCTCCCTCCCTCCCCCCTCGAGCTCTCCTCCTCTGCTCTCCTCCCTCTCGCTCTCCTCCCACTCCTCCCTCTCCTCCCTCTGCCTCTCCTCCCTCTCCTCCCTCTCTCTCCTCCCTCTCTCCTCTCCTCTCTCCCTCTCTCTCCTCCCTCTCCTCCCTCCTCTCCTCCCTCTCCTCTCCTCCCTCTCCCTCCCTCTTCTCCTCCCTCCTCTCTCCCTCTCTCCTCCCTCTCTTCTCCCTCCTCTCTCCTCCTTTTCTCTCTCTTCCTCGCTTCCTCTCTCTCCTCATGTCTATCTCTCCTCCCTCTCGCTCTCCTCCCTCTCGCTCTCTCCTCCTCTTCTCTCTCCTCCGTCTCTTCCTCTCTCCTCCTTCTCTTCCTCTCTCCTCCCTCGCTCTCTCCTCCCTCGCTCTCCCCCTCCTCGCTCTCCCCCTCCTCGCTCTCCTCCCTCTCGCTCTCCTCCTCTCCTCCCTCTCGCTCTCCTCCCTCTCGCTCTCCTCCCTCTCGCTCTCCTCCCTCTCGCTCTCCTCTCTCTCCTCCCTCTCCCTCTCTCTCCTCGCTCTCCCACCTCCTCGCTCTCTCCTCTCTCTCCTCCCTCTCTCTCTCCTCCTCCTCACTCTCCTCCCTCTCGCTCTCCTCCCTCTCCTCCCTCTCCTCCCTCTCGCTCTCCTCCCTCTCCTCCCTCTCCCTCTCCTCCCTCTCTCTCCTCGCTCTCCCACCTCCTCGCTCTCTCCTCGCTCTCTTTCTCCTCTCTCTCCTCCCTCTCTCTCCTCCTTCTCGCGCTCTCCTCACTCGCTCTCTCTCCTCTCGCTCTCTCCTCCTTTTCTCTCTCTTCCTCGCTTCCTCTCTCTCCTCATGTCTATCTCTCCTCTCTCTCCTCCCTCTCTCGCTCTCCTCCTTTTCTCTCTCCTTCTCTCTCTCCTCCTTCTGTCTCTCTCCTCCCCTCTCTTTCTCTCTCCTCTTTCTGACTCCTTTTCTCTCTCCCCTTCTCTTCCTCTCTCTCCTCATGTCTCTCTCCTCCCGTCGCTCTCCTCCCTAGCTTTCTCCTCCCTCGCTCTCTCTCCTCCTTCTCTCACTCTCCCTCCTCCTTCTCTCTCCTCCTTCTGTCTCCTTTTCTCTCTCTGCCTCTCCTCTCTCTCCTTCTCTTCCTCTCTCTCTCCTCCTCCTTTCTCTCTTTCCCTCTTTTCTCTCTTCCCCTCTTCTGTCTATCTCTCCTCCCTCTGTCTCCTCTTTCTTTCTCTCCTTCTCTCTTGTCTCCTTCTCGCTCTCTCGCCTCCTCCTTCTCGCTCTCTCGCCTCCTCCTTCTCGCTCTCTCGCCTCCTCCTTCTCGCTCTCTCTCCTCTCGCTCTCCTCCTTTTCTCTCTCCTCTCTCTCCTCGCTCTCTCCTCGCTCTCTCTCTCTCTCCTCTCGCTCTCTCCTCCTTTTCTCTCTCTTCCTCTCTCTCCTCCCTCTCCTCCTTCTCTCTCTCCTTCTCTCTCCTCCTGTCTCCTTTTCTCTCTCCCCTTCTCTTCCGTCTCCTTTTCTCTCTCCCCTTCTCTTCCTCTCTCTCTCCTCTCTTGCTCTCCTCCCCCTCGCTCTCTCCCCCCTCGCTCTCTCCCCTTCTCTTCCTCTCTCTCCTCCTTATGTCTATCTCTCCTCCCCCTCGCTCTCTCCCCCCTCGCTCTCCTCTCCCCCCTCGCTCTCTCCCCTTCTCTTCCGCTCTTTCCTCCTTATGTCTATCTCTCCTCCCTCGCTCTCTCCCCTCGCTCTCTCCCCTCGCTTTCTCTCCTCCTTCGCTCACTCCCTGTCTCTCACTCTCCTCCTCTCTCTCTTTCTCTCTCTGCCTCTCCTCGCTCTCTCCTCCCTTGCTCTCCCCCTCCTCGCTTTCTCCTCCCTCGCTCTCCCCCTCCTCGCTCTCTCCTCCCTCGCTCTCCTCCCTCTCGCTCTCCTCCCTCTCGCTCTCCTCCCTCTCGCTCTCCTCCCTCTCGCCTCGCTCTCCCACCTCCTCGCTCTCTCCTTGCTCTCTCCTCTCTCTCTTTCCCCTCTCTCTCCTCCTCCTCGCTCTCCCCCTCCTCGCTCTCCTCCCTCTCCTCCCTCTCGCTCTCCTCCCTCTCGCTCTCCTCGCTCTCTTTCTCCTCGCTCTCTTTCTCCTCTCTCTCCTCCCTCTCTCTCTCCTCCTTCTCGCGCTCTCCTCACTCGCTCTCTCCTCCTTTTCGCTCTCTTCCTCGCTTCCTCTCTCTCCTCATGTCTATCTCTCCTCTCTCTCCTCCCTCTCTCGCTCTCCTCCTTTTCTCTCTCCTTCTCTCTCTCCTCCTTCTGTCTCTCTCTCTTCCCCTCTCTTTCTCTCTCCTCTTTCTGACTCCTTTTCTCTCTCCCCTTCTCTTCCTCTCTCTCTTCTCGCTCTCTGCTCCTTCTCTCTCCCCTTCTCTTCCTCTCTCCTCTCTCTCCTCATGTCGCTCTCCTCCCTAGCTTTCTCCTCCCTCGCTCTCTCCCCTCGCTCTCTCCTCCTTCTCTCTCTCCCTCCTCATTCTCTCTCCTCCTTCTGTCTCCTTTTCTCTCTCTGCCTCTCCTCTCTCTCTCCTTCTCTTCCTCTCTCTCTCCTCCTCCTTTCTCTCTTCCCCTCTTTTCTCTCTTCCCCTCTTCTGTCTATCTCTCCTCCCTCTGTCTCTCCTCTTTCTTTCTCTCATTCTCTCTTGTCTCCTTCTCGCTCTCTCGCCTCCTCCTTCTCGCTCTCTCGCCTCCTCCTTCTCGCTCTCTCGCCTCCTCCTTCTCGCTCTCTCGCCTCCTCCTTCTCGCTCTCTCTCCTCTCGCTCTCCTCCCTCTCGCTCTCCTCCCTCTCGCTCTCCTCCTCTCGCTCTCCTCCTTCTCGCTCTCCTCCCTCTCGCTCTCTCTCCTCGCTCTCCCACCTCCTCGCTCTCTCCTCGCTCTCTTTCTCCTCTCTCTCCTCCCTCTCTCTCTCCTCCTTCTCGCGCTCTCCTCACTCGCTCTCTCTCCTCTCGCTCTCCTCCTTTTCTCTCTCTTCCTCGCTTCCTCTCTCTCCTCATGTCTATCTCTCCTCGCTCTCCTCCTTTTCTCTCTCCTTCTCTCTCTCCTCCTTCTGTCTCTCTCCTCTTTCTGACTCCTTTTCTCTCTCCCCTTCTCTTCCTCTCTCTCTTCTCGCTCTCTGCTCCTGCTCTCTCCCCTTCTCTTCCTCTCTCCTCTCTCCTCATGTCTCTCTCCTCCCTCGCTCTCCTCCCTAGCTTTCTCCTCCCTCGCTCTCTCCTCCTTCTCTCACTCTCCCTCCTCCTTCTCTCTCTCCTCCTTCTGTCTCATTCTCTCTCTGCCTCTCCTCTCTCTCTCTCCTCCTTCTGTCTCATTCTCTCTCTGCCTCTCCTCTCTCTCTCCTTCTCTTCCTCTCTCTCTCCTCCTCCTTTCTCTCTTCCCCTCTTTTCTATCTTCCCCTCTTCTGTCTATCTCTCCTCCCTCTGTCTCTCCTCTTTCTTTCTCTCCTTCTCTCTTGTCTCCTTCTCGCTCTTTCGCCTCCTTCTCGCTCTCGCCTCCTCCTTCTCGCTCTCTCTCTCCTCGCTCTCCTCTCGCTCTCTCCTCCTTTTCTCTCTCTTCCTCATCCCTCTCCTCCTTCTCTCTCTCCTTCTCTCTCCTCCTTCTGTCTCCTTCCCTCGCTCTCTCCTCCCCTTCGCTCTCTCCTCCCCCTCGCGCTCTCCTCCTCTCTCTCCTTCTCTCTCTTCCTCCCCCTCCTCTCTCTTCTCCTCTGCTCACTCCTCCTCTGCTCTCTCCTCCCTCTCTCTTCTCTCTCTCCTCCCTCGCTCTCTCCTCCTTTGCTTCCCCCTCCTCGCTCTCCCCCTCCTCGCTCTCCCCCTCCTCGCTCTCCCCCTCCTCGCTCTCCCCCTCCTCGCTCTCCCCCTCCTCGCTCTCTCTCCTCCTCGCTCTCTCTCCTCCTCGCTCTCTCCTCCCTCCCTCGCTCTCTCCTCCCTCCCTCGCTCTCTCCTCCTTCCCTCGCTCTCTCCTCCTTCTCTCCTCCCTCTCTCTCCTCCCTCTCTCTCCTCCCTCTCTCTCCTCCCTCTCCTCCTTTTCTCTCTCCTCGCTCGCTCTCTCCTCGCTCGCTCTCTCCTCGCTCGCTCTCTCTTCCTCTCTCCTCTCTCTCTCCTCCTTCTCTCTCTTCCTCTCTCTCCTCTCTCTCTCTCGTCCCTCTCTCGATCTCTCCTCCTTCTCGCTCTCTCTCCTCCCCCTCGCTCTCTCCTCCTTCTCTCTCCTTCTCTCTCTTCCTCCTCCTCTCTCTTCTATAAGCTCACTCCTCTGCTCTCTCCTCCCTCTCTCTCCTCGCTCTCTCCTCTCTCTCTCGCTCTCTCTCCTCCCTTGCTCTCGCTCTCCTCCTCCTCGCTCTCCCCCTCCTCGCTCTCTCTCCTCCCTCGCTCTCTCCCTCTCCTCCTTTTCTCTCTCCTCCTCTCTCTCTCCTCCCTCACTCTCCCCTCCTCGCTCTCCCCCTCCTCGCTCTCCCCCTCCTCGCTCTCCCCCTCCTCGCTCGCTCTCTCTCCTTCCGCTCTCTCTCCTCCCGCTCTCTCTCCTCCCGCTCTCTCCTCCCTCTCCTCCTTTTCTCTCTCCTCCTTCTTTCTCTCCTTCTCTCTCGCCTCCTTCTCAAGCTCTCCTCCTCGCTCTCTCCTCGCTCGCTCTGTCCTCTCGCTCTCTCCTCCTTTTCTCTCTCTTCCTCTCTTCCTCTCTCTCCTCCTTCTCTCTCGCACTCTCTCTTCCTCATTTCTCTCTTCCTCTCTCCTCGCTCTCTCTCCTCCTTCTCGCTCTCTCTCCTCCTTCTCGCTCTCTCTTCCTTCTCGCTCTCCTCCCTCGCTCTCTCCTCCTTCATGCTCTCTCCTCCTGTCTCACTCTCCTCCTTCTTTCTCTATTCCTCTCTCCTCCTCCGCTCTCTCCTCCCTCTCCTCCCTTCTCGCTCTCTCCTCTCCTGTCTCACCCTCTCCTACTCTCTCTTTCCTCCTTCTCGCTCTCCTCCTTCTCTCCTGTCTCGCTCTCTCTCTCCTCCTCTCACTCTCTACCTCGCTCTCCTCCTCTTTCTCACTCCTCCTTCTGTCTCGCTCTCTCCTCCTGTCTCTCCTCCCCCTTTACGTCTCTCTTTCCTCCCTCTCTCTTTCCTCTCTCTTTCCTCCCTCTCTCTTTCCTCTCTCTTTCCTCTCTCTTTCCTCCCTCTCTCGCCGTCTCCTCTCTCCTCCTCCTTTCTCTCTTCCTCTCTCTCTCCTCCTCTCTCTCTCTTCCTTCTCTCTCTCTCTTCCTTCTGTCTCTCACTCTCCTCCTTCTGTCTCTCTCTCCTCCTTCTGTCTCTCTCTCCTCCCTCTCTCTCCTCCCTCTCTCTCCTCCCTCACTCTCTCCTCTCTCTCCTCCCTCTCGCCGCCTCCTCTCTCCTCCGCCTCCCTCTCTCCTCCGCTCTCCTCCTGTTTCTCTCCTCCCTCTCTCTCTCCTCCTTCTGTCTCTCTCCTCTCTCTGCTCCCGCTCTCTCTCCCCCTCCTGTCTCTCTACCCTCCCTAACTCTCCTCCTCCTCTCTCTCTCTCTTCTGTCTCGCTCTCCTTCTGTCTCGCTCTCCCTCCTGTCTCGCTGTCCTCCTTCTCGCTCTCCTTCTCTCTCTCCCCCTTCTCTCTCTCCTCCTCCCTCGCTCTTTCCTCCTCGCTCTCTTCCTCTCTCCTCTCCTGTCTCACCGTCTCCTCCTCCTCCTCGCTCTCCCCCGTCTCTCTCTCCTCCTGCTCTCTCCCCCTTCTGTCTCTCTCCTCCTGTCCCGCTCTCGCTATCCCCCAGTCTCTCCTCCTTCTCTCCTCTCTCTCCACCCGCTCTCTCCTCTCTCTCTCTCCTCCCGCTCTCTCTCATCCTTCTCTCCTCTCTCTCTCCTCCCGCTCTCTCCTTCTCCTGTCGCTCTCCTCCCTCTCTCTCTCTCCTCCTCCGGTTTCTCTCTCTCTCTCTCTAAGCTGTATGTCAGCAACATCATATGGTACTCTGCATTTTGTTTTGTGTGATTTTTTTCAATCCCAGATTTGTAACAAATGTGAAAATAACATTTTAATAACATGTTACTCTTTTGGTTCTAGACTGTGCTGTGTTTCCCTGCTGGGTGTTTGATGTGACCCTATGTTGTGTGTGTTGTCCCTGCAGTCTCTGGAGCAGCAGGTGGTGGGGCTGGAGCAGCTGAGACAGAAGGAGGCTGAGGACACCACCAGTGCCAGCAACCAGCTCCTAGAACTACAGACACAGTAAGCCTCCTGTCTATCCCTCCACTCTGTCCTACTCGATTACTGCATTGTACCCTGAGAAGTTAGACTAACACACAGTCTCTGTTGCAGGCTTGCTGCTAAGGACCAGGAGATCCAGACACTACAGAGTGAGTTGGAGGCGAGGGCCAAGGAGGTGAGCGACAAGGTGCAGGAGCTACAGCAGCAACAGGTGAGGGAATAGGTGAAAACAGTTCATTGGTCATCTGTACTGGAGAAGGAGAAAAATAATAAGAGTTAAGTAACTGACACACAACTTTTTTCTTGTTATAGCAAACCCACACAGAGGCCCCAAGCCCAGAACTGCTGACAGCGTGAGTCACTGCAATACTTCACAGAATTCCCTTCAGTATACAGTAGGTGTCCCTTGGCATGGGGCTACCCAGCAGCGTTGTGCTTGGTAGTGGTGGTAATGTATGTGTCGTGTTCTGTCCTCCAGATTGGCAGAGAAGGAGAAGCAGGTGTCTGATCTCCAGGGAGAGCTGGCTAAGCTGAGGGAGTCCCTGGAGCTTCACAGGAACAAGAACAACGTAGGTGTCCTGTCCTGTGCTGCAGACAGTCCTGCTGCTTCCCCAGCCCACACCCACACTACCTACCTCTCCAGTCTAGCCCTGAGATACATCTGCAGACCTCATCCTCTATGTGCTCTGCTAAACCAGGGGTTCTCAAACCTCTCCTCGGGTACCCCTAGCCATTCTATGGATGTGAACTATTCCAGAGCTAGCACACCTGATTCAACTTGTCAACTAATTATCAAGCCCTTGACTAGGTGAATCAGATTAGTTAGTTCAGGGCTACAACAAAATTGCGAAATGTCTGGGGATCCCATAGGAAAGGTTTGAAAACCACTGCCCTAAACCACACCCCTCAGTGATGTCATCTACCCATGCATCTGCAGTCCTGTGCACCTCTGCTTCATCTGAACAATCTCCCTATACTCATTTTCCCAAGTGGTTAAGTTTCATTTTGTCTGACTATGAATGGAATTAATTAAGCTACTTGAAACTATTCAAGTCAATGATTGATCTACTATTACATTTTAGTTCTGTTAATTTGCAATTCCACGCTTATGTTGGCTTTCTACAATCAAACAGCACAGTTTTTAGGGCAGTCAGTCTACTCTGCTCTGTTCACAAGGAGTGCCTATTCCTGTATCTGCGTGTGAATGCTCCGGGGCATAACAACAGCCTTGTTTTACAGACCAAGACCTACCTTGTTGACTAGCTCTATAGTATGTAATTTGGCTTTTCCTGTCTAGGCACATTTGACTTTTTTGGCAGTCAGCTCCAGCTCTCATTCTTCAGATTCTTTCAGTGTCTATCTCAAAGACCTCTACTGAGTGACTAGCTGTTTCACTGTTTGTTTTTGCCAATACAATTTAGTGGCCGATCCTTTTAAAGACTCAATGGTTAGATGGGCAACTCATGTTAAGCTGCGCTTGACACTTAGACTGGTTTACAGGTAAAGTGCAGTGAGGGAGTTCTTTAAACCTAGACTCAGAAACAGCATAGGACAGGACAGCTGTACAGAAAAGCAGAGTAGAGTAGAAAATAGTTTTAGCTAATGGTTCTCTGTTCATCCCTATATGAATTGTGTTTGTGGGTCACTGCATACTTTTCCCTGAGGCTGAACTGAAAGTGGTATCTCTCTGAAACTGACCAGGCGCTTCAGGTGAAAAACTGGAGCGCTATGGAGGCTTTGGCAGCCACTGAGTCAATGCTTCAGGGGAAACTCTGCAAAGTTCTCAAGGTTCGGACCCTGCTTCCAGTCTGCTTCACTCTAGATTGAAAACCTGATTCATCCCCAAACAGCTATTGCCATAATCGACAAGTCAGATTACTCCATTATTCACACAGATACTGCTGCATACTCATTTCTCCCCTCTTTCTGCCCCTCTTTCTGCACTTTGGACCTGTATAATTGGCAGTCTGTCTCCATAAAGCTATTCCCCTCAGGAATTTCAGAAAGACTCAAATGAATTTTGTCAAATTTTAACACTGCTGTTCTTGAGTTCTGCTTGCTATTCCGCACTAGAATTTGTTGAAGGACACAATTTGCTTTACTTATACAGTACAGCTATATATAACTACATAAATTCCAGTACAAAGTAAAGAAACTGGCATTTGAAAATGAGTGACTGACTCCAGATTTCATGTAGCTTGATGGTCATAATGAGTTTGAGATCCATGATCTTTGATGCTCCTCTCACTTCCTGCCATGTGCTTCCCTCATTTCCTTTCCCCAATCCTGCATGTGTTCCATTATACTTTGTGATGTGTGTATATACTGTCATCAATACAGACATCAGCTGCTAGTGAAATTTTATTCCAAGATTTTCTAAAGAAATTTGATCCTGCAGAATTGCAGTTTGCACATTCTGGACATCATTTTTAAATCAGTCAACATCATTATTTTGTGTAAAATCATTTTTGAAAATGTGATAAAATAACAAGTGATACTATTGATCACATTCAGAAATCGTGCAGTTTGTGTACGCCACCACCTTACTGCATTGACTTATATACTGAACAAAAATATAAACGCAGCATTCCACAATTTCACCGGTTTTACGGAGTTACAGTTCATATAAGGAAATCAGTCAATTGAAATAAATTCATTAGGCCCTAATCTATGGATTTCACATGAGAATGGGAATACAGATATGCATCTGTTGGTCACAGATACTGTACCTTAAAAAAAAAAAAGGTAGTGGATCAGAAAAACAGTCAGTATCTGGTGTGACCACCATTTTCCTCATGCAGTGCGACACATCTCCTTTGCATAGAGTTGATCAGGCTGTTGATTGTGGCCTGTTGAATGTTGTCCCACTGAGCGAAGTTGCTGGATATTGGCGGGAATTGTAACACGCTGTCGTACATGTCAATCCAGAGGGTCCCAAACATGCTCAAGGTGTGACGTCTGGTGAGTATGCAGGCCATGGAAGAACTGGGACATTTTCAGCTTCCAGGAATTGTGTAGAGATCGTTGTGACATGGGGCCGTGCATTGTCATGCTGAAACATGAGGTGATGGCAGTGGATGAATGGCACGACAATAGCCCTCAGGAACTCGTCACAGTATCTCTGTGCATTCAAATTGCCATTGATACGATGCAATTCTGTTCGTTGTCCGTAGCTTATGCCTGCCCATACCATAACCCCACCGCCACCATGGGGCACTCTGTTCACAACATTGACATCAGCAAACTGCTCGCCCACACAATGCCGTACATGTGGTCTGCGGTTGTGAGGCCGGTTGGACGTACTGCCAAATTCGCTAAAAAGACGTTGGAGGCGGCTTATGGTAGAGAAATGAACATTCAATTCTCTGGCAACAGCTCTGGTGGACATTCCTGCAGTCAGCATGCCAATTGCACACTCCCTCAAAACTTTAGGTATCTGTGACATTGTATTGTGTGACAAAACTGCAGAAATGCTCACTAACAGGAATGTAAACACATTTGTGCAAATCATTTGAGAGAAATAAGCTTTTTGTGCTTATGGAACATTTCTGGGATCTTTTATTTCAGCTCATGAAATATGGGACCAACATTTTACATGTTGCGTTTATATTTTAGTTCAGTATAGAAACCAGACAGTAATATTGACACAAGCTCCTCTGCTATAGCTGCTGTTAATATCCACCCAGTTGTTTCCTAAGGGTTTTTCTAGTCCTTTTCATCAGTGAGAATATGATCTGCCATGACCCTTTGCTTAGCCATATGTATTTAGGGACCCACCATAGATCATAGACTAACATATTGCTCTCCTACTATAAACAGTTGTGGGTGTTCAGTATATTTTTGCCACAGCTCTAACACCTAGTGACTCCCTTCTCATGTCCATAAAGCAGACAGGGTACATAGTGAACTGATTTTCCCAGCAGCTGCCCTCGGCCATCTTGGTACAGTAAAAAATTGCCATATTTAAGCTGAGTGTTGGAGTTCCTGGACACCTGTTGTGTACGCTCAGGAAAATGCATGCTTATACACAATCCAAAGCATATGTCATAGCATAGATCCCTTTCCCCTTACAACACAATGGTGTTAATGAGAGTAGAGATGAATGTGCCAGCTGTCACTTACAGGATTCACTCCATCGGAGGGTAGATGTGTTATACGGGACATCTCTCCTCCTGAGAGTTTCAAGCCCTGTGCAGCTAGTATGATTAATGGTACCAACAATATGGGTTTTGTTTGGTGGTTCTTCATACTGGAAGCATGTGTGGTGCTCTATGGATGTCTGTCTCTGGGAAGAATGTTAGCTACTTGGGGGCATTACTGCAACGGAATGAACAAGAGTGAATATCATGTTCCTCCTTGAACGGAGACAAAAAATCAACTTTGTGAACCTTTGGAGAGCAGGGCGAGGTCTAAAGCTTAATGAACTTGTCTCGTGGTTGTGTGTGGCTGCTGAACAGTGGGGGTGTATGAATACTTGCTTGAAGCACTCTAAATAATTGAGCCATTGAAAATGTTAGCTGTTTGTTACACTGGAGTGTCGTGGAGAGGGAGTTGAGCTTGTCACAGGCCATGCTCCTGTATGCACTCTGAGATGGGAGGAGTGAAACCAAGTGAGCAGAGAGGTAGTGATTTGAAGTGTTGGATGTTTGCCTGCACAGTCGTCATACAGGTTCCTGGAATGTGTGTGAGCCCTGAGTGCAGTCCATGTTGAATGTCCCCTTTTCTCTTTCTCTTCTCCTCCTCCCTCTCCTCCTCAGGAGAACCAGAAAGCCCTAGAGACAGCCCAGGCAGAGTGTCGAGATGTTTTGCACAGACTGCTACCCAACGTGCCTCTGCCCACTGAACATGTAAGGTCTCACATACTATGCCATTTAGCAAACACTTTTACCCAAAGCGACTTAGTCATGCATGCATACGTTTTACGTATGGGTGGTCCTGGGAATTGAACCTACTATACTGCCGTTGCAAGCGCCATGCTCTACCAACTGAGCTACAGAGGACCACATGATGTGATATTAAATTCTAAATGAATCTGTTCCACATGGTCTATAGTTGTGTAGCTTCACTACTGTAGTCTTCTGTCTCAGAACCACCAGGAGTGGCTGCAGAGGTTTGAGACTGCAGTGAAGGAGGCCCCAGCAGCAGAGCCCAGCCCTGCCCCTGATGCAGCACCTGAACCAGCTGCAGCTCCAGGGGGCTCAGAGGACACCAAGGTTTCCTTAAAGACTCATATGTTTTAAAATGTCTTGAGTACTGCAGTGGAAAGAAGTGTAACCAGGGCTGTTCCTTTCACCAGATATTGGCTGATAAGCTGAAGGAATCGGAAGAGGCCCAGAAGGTTCTACAGAAAGATTGTGAGACGTACAAGAAAGTGTTGGCTGAGACGGTGAGGCGACGCTCTTTATCAGTGTTCTGTAGATAATGTTATAAAGGTGTCATGAGGAGACTGTGAAACTAACCTGTAATACCCTCTACTGTCCACAGGAGGGCATCCTGCAGCGCCTCCAGAGCTGTGTGGAGCAGGAGGAGTCTCGCTGGAAGGTGAAACTGAATCTGTCACAGACAGAGCTGAAAGAGGTGAACACTGAAGAACATTCAATCAAACTCCAATTGTATTTATATTGCCTTTTTAACAATATCATTGGTATGTGTGGTGCAGTGGAGGCTGGTGGGAGGAGCTATAGGAGGACGGGCTCATTGTAAGAATGGAATAAATGGGACAGTATCAAACATATGGAAACCACGTTTGACTCTGTTCCTTTTATTCCATTCCAGCCATTTACAATGAGCCTGTCCTCCTGTAGCTACTCCCACCAGCCTCCAATGGTGTGGTGCTTATGGTCACTCTCCTGCCCTTTCTTTCTTAGATGAGTATGAAAGTGGCAGCACTGGAGCAGGAGGTGGACAGACTGAGCGACGGTGGGGAGTTGGTCAACGTCAGTCCTTCAGTTGAACACTTTACATACCGCTCAGCAATTGTATTATTTTGACTCATTCAATTTAAGTGATTTTCATACATAGGTCAAAATTGGGTGTTTTGTACCTCCATAGTTGAGAAGAGACAAGCAGTACCTTGAGTCTGAGCTGGAGCGAGCAGAGCGCGAGAGCGCCACCTATGGGACGGAGGTCAGCGAGGTGAGCTGACTCGACTTCCTGTCATCTACCGGTCATACTCGGTCATGTCATAGTGGTTATCCATCTATGTAGTCATAGGGGCGGCAGGTAACCTAGCGGTTAAGAGCGTTGGACCAGTAACAAGGCACTTAACCCTAATTACTCCTGTAAGTCACTCTGGGTAAGCGCGTCTGCTAAATGACTCAAATGTAAATGTAGTCATTCCCCTCTGCATTGTTTGTGGGTGGCAGTGTACTTACTATATGTTTATGGAGCATGTCTCTGTTTACTGTTTGTGGTATCCACCATTGTGTTAGTACATGCAACAGTTGGACATTACATTCATACACACAACACACATTTTTCATTGTAGAATGCTCTGTTTTAGAGGGTTAACGAACTTCACACAGTAACTTACAGCACTTCATATTTATCCAGTTTTTCCTGTTAAATCAGTTGTTTCCCCTGGCCCTGGGTCCCACAGCCGCCCAGTTAAAAACATCTCACACTTAATTTCAGTTTAAAGATCAGTTGACTGAACTGCAGAGCAAACTTGATGGCTCTTATACAGAAGCAGTCAGGCAGAAAGAGGAGCTGAATTTGGTAAGCCTTGCTCACCAATATAGGTAGAGCTCCTATAACCTGTGCCTCCTCCCTACTTCACCACCACCACCCAACGTTATCTCTGGGGTCACCACCTGCCTGGAGAATACAGGGTTCTCAATGTCCTTTGGGTGTCATTCCATCTATCTACAACCTCTGGATACAGTAGTGATATAAGCTTAAATGCAACAGGCTAAAGTGTTTTTATATGCATGTGTAAGGTGAGTTTTCTTTGCTTTTTAGGAGGCCGTTAGTTATATTCTTAGTTTAACAATAGACTGGAGTATTAGTATCATAGGTTATAGATGGACCTTCCATACTCGTGAGAGGACAGACTTAAAACACTACTGTTTCCATTCCGCACACTATCCACTATCCCCCTCTATCCACTATCCCCCTCAAACTCCACTCTGGACCTCGAAGCCAGTTCTACTGCGTTTTTTTTCATTGTTCCCCTATTATCAGGGACTGATTTAGGTGGGTGCAATTATCAGGGAGAACAGAAAACCAGCAGGCTCCCGACCTCGTAGAGTAAGAGTTGAATATGCCTGCACTATCCCATCAAATCAAATGTTATTTGTCACATACACGTGTTTAGCAGATGTTATAGCGGGTGTAGCGAAATGCTTGTGCTTCTAGCTCCGACAGTGCAATAATATCTAACAAGTAGTATCTAACAATTTCACAACATATACCTAATACACACAGACTTCAGCCCTGCCCCTAGGAGCCTGTTTCGAACCGTCCTCGCCGTGCACTTCACCCCAGCTGCCGTTTGCCATTCTTTTTGTAGGTCACTTGATGTCATCCTACGGTTTTTGAGTGATATTTGAATGAGTTGGCCGTCATCCCGGTCAGTAGAGTCGTTTTCGCCCTCTGCCGGTCTGTAGCTTTGTTGTCCCAAATGTCTGCTGCTTGACCTTGTTCTTATGAACCGCCGTCTTTGACATTTTAAGGATGGAAGCAACCTGACGCTCACTGTATCCCTCTGCCAGTAAAGCCAGAATTGAACCCTTCTTTTCCTCACTCAAAACATTCCTTTTCAACTCTTTTGGCATGGTCAATAGTTATTTTTTGATTAATATTACTTTTGAGGTACTATTAGCACAGTTTTTGCCATCCAGCTGGTCCTATTGCAAGAGGATAGTGATGACCACCGCAGTGGATTTTATACTTTTCCTCGTTAAATAAGATTTGGTTCATGTGATCACCTAATCAGTACCTAATTCAGTAGAATGAGGTGTGCCTGTGTTGGATTCAACAGACACTGGAATGGAATGGCTGTCATACATGTAGAGATGCTGATTTAAGACAAATTTGCAGTGGTCTCTTAATTTTTTCCAGAGCTGTATGGACAAGCAATGACAGAGCAGCATGGACTAAGATACAGTAGAATATTATAGAATAGAATGCAGTATATACATATGAGATGAGTAGTGCAAGATACAGTGGGGAGAACAAGTATTTGATACACTGCCGATTTTGCAGGTTTTCCTACTTACAAAGCATGTAGAGGTCTGTAATTTGTATCATAGGTACACTACAACTGTGAGAGACGGAATCTAAAACAAAAATCCAGAAAATCACATTGTATGATTTTTAAGTAATTAATTTGCATTTTATTGCATGACATAAGTATTTGATACATCAGAAAAGCAGAACTTAATATTTGGTACAGAAACCTTTGTTTGCAATTACAGAGATCATACGTTTCCTGTAGGTCTTGACCAGGTTTGCACACACTGCAGCAGGGATTTTGGCCCACTCCTCCATACAGACCTTCTCCAGATCCTTCAGGTTTCGGGGCTGTCGCTGGGCAATACGGACTTTCAGCTCCCTCCAAATATTTTCTATTGGTTTGAGGTCTGGAGACTGGCTAGGCCACTCCAGGACCTTGAGATGCTTCTTACGGAGCCACTCCTTAGTTGCCCTGGCTGTGTGTTTCGGGTTGTTGTCATGCTGGAAGACCCAGCCACAACCCATCTTCAATGCTCTTACTGAGGGAAGGAGGTTGTTGGCCAAGATCTCGCGATACATGGCCCCATTCATCCTCCCCTCAATACGGTGCAGTCGTCCTGTCCCCTTTTGCAGTTTCCACCTCCATGCTTCACGGTTGGGATGGTGTTCTTGGGGTTGTACTCATCCTTCTTCCTCCAAACACGGCGAGTGGAGTTTAGACCAAAAAGCTCTATTTTTGTCTCATCAGACCACATGACCTTCTCCCATTCCTCCTCTGGATCATCCAGATGGTCATTGGCAAACTTCAGACGGGCCTGGACATACGCTGGCTTGAGCAGGGGGACCTTGCGTGCGCTGCAGGATTTTAATCCATGACGGCGTTGTGTGTTACTAATGGTTTTCTTTGAGACTGTGGTCCCAGCTCTCTTCAGGTCATTGACCAGGTCATTGACCAGGTCATTGACCAGGTCATTGACCAGGTCCTGCCGTGTAGTTCTGGGCTGATCCCTCACCTTCCTCATGAGCATTGATGCCCCCACGAGGTGAGATCTTGCATGGAGCCCCAGACCGAGGGTGATTGACCGTCATCTTGAACTTCTTCCATTTTCTAATAATTGCGCCAACATTTGTTGCCTTCTCACCAAGCTGCTTGCCTATTGTCCTGTAGCCCATCCCAGCCTTGTGCAGGTCTACAATTTTATCCCTGATGTCCTTACACAGCTCTCTGGTCTTGGCCATTGTGGAGAGGTTGGAGTCTGTTTGATTGTGTGTGGACAGGTGTCTTTTATACAGGTAACGAGTTCAAACAGGTGCAGTTAATACAGGTAATGAGTGAAGAACAGGAGGGCTTCTTAAAGAAAAACGAACAGGTCTGTAAAGCTGGAATTCTTACTGGTTGGTAGGTGATCAAATACTTATGTCATGCAATAAAATGCAAATTAATTACTTAAAAATCATACAATGTGATTTTCTGGATTTTTGTTTTAGATTCCGTCTCTCACAGTTGAAGTGTACCTATGATATAAATTACAGACCTCTATATGCTTTGTAAGTAGGAAAACCTGCAAAATCGGCAGTGTATCAAATACTTGTTCTCCCCACTGTATGTAAACATTATCAAAGTGACTAGTGTTCCATTTCTTAAAGTGGCCAGTGATTTCAATAGGCAGCAGCAGCCTCTAATGTGCTAGTGATGGCTATTTAACAGTCTGATGGCCTTGAGATAAAAGCTGTTTTTCATTCTCTCGGTCCCAGCTTTGATGCACCTGTACTGACCTCGCCTTCTGGATGTTAGCGGGGTGAACAGGCAGTGGCTCGGGAGGTTGATGTCCTTGATCTTTTTGGCATTCCTGTGACATCGGGTGCTGTATGTGTCTTGCGTTCGGCAGACCGCACCACCCTCTGGAGAGCCCTGCGGTTGGCAGACCGCACCACCCTCTGGAGAGCCCTGCGGTTGCGGGCGGTGCAGTTGCCGTACCAGGCGGTGATACAGCCCGACAGGATGCTCTCAATTGTGCATCTGTAAAAGTTTGAGTGTTTTAGGTGCCAAGCCAAATTTATTCAGCCTCCTGAGGTTGAAGAGGCTCTGTTGCGCCACTGTCTGCGTGGGTGGACCATTTCAGTTTGTCAGTGACGTGTACGCCAAGGAACTTGAAGCTTTCCACCTTCTCCACTGCGGTCCCGTCGATGTGGATAGGGGGGTGCACCCTCTGCTGTTTCCTGAAGTCCACGATCATCTCCTTTGTTTTGTTGATGTTGAGTGAGAGGTTATTTAAATTCAATATAACTACCCCTACTGGTCAATAAAACTACCTCTAGGTAAAGGCTTATAGTGGCTTGCTGCTACTCCTGCACAGGCCAATGAGTTTCTTCATGTCGGCCATCTTTGGGGATAAATGTTATGCCTTCAACTGCACGCACACTTTCATAATTTCATCATTCATATGCCTCCACACACAATTGAAACATTTTCAACGTCTGTCTCTTGTCTTGCCACCCTTCTGTCTGTGAATGCCTTCAAGGATACCTAAACATCTGATGGTTTTTCATTTGACAATGCATAATAAAAAATAAAAATAAATATTTGTCAGTGTCTAGCTAAGTATTATTATTGAATACCTAGTTTAGTAGATAACAAAGAGTTGTCATAAGTAGATATAGCTACATGTCTACCTCACCCACTCTAAAAACAGATGTTCGCTTTTTCTTGGTAGAAATATAAAAAATATATAACCTCGTGTATATGCAAATTCCCCCCTCCAAACAGTTTGAGATCAGATTTCACCAGGAGTGGAACAGTCATTGTCATGTGTTGTGTCTCATCTCTGTTGGTGTTTGGTTGCAGCTGAAGACCCAGCTGACTGAGACTCTGTCTAAACTGGAGAGCGAGGAGAGTGAGAGGCAGAAGGTGGCTGGGGATCTCTATAAGGTAAGACAGCCCCTTGTCCCTCAGGATTGGACTACCTTAAGTTTGTTTGGATGTACATTGTTGTTAGAGAAACAGTTTGTCACCAGTCCCAAGTCTAGAATGAAACAACACTCTAGGAGCTAGATACACTCTGAACATTTGAATATGTGGATGTGTAGAACACACTTATATTACCTGAAATGTAAGCTTAAATGTTTCTTGTAATTTCCCCTACCCTGCTCCACCTCAGGCCCAGCAGTCTCTGGACCTGATCCAGGAGGAGATCTGCAAAGAGACGGGCCAGGGTGACCTGATAGAGAACAGCAACCTCTCATCACACGTAAGACATACTGGAGAGGGAAGGGGAACTTGTCTGTGGCTGGGTGTAAAAATAAAATAACAACTTTTTTTGTTGTTGTTGGCAGTCACACATATTATCTAGGTAGTGTACATTCATGGTAAAAACAAAGGTAGCTACTAGTAGTTGTAGTATTGATAGTTGGTAGATGTAGTATTGTAGTTGTATATTAAATGTAACCAGTCTTTACCTAGGAGTAGTTTTATTGACCAGTAGGGGTAGTTATATTGAAAGTGACCAGAGGGTGGTAACTAACCTGTCACTATGTCCCTCAGGAGGAGATTGACAGGAAGGAGAAGAAGACGGCAGGCCTAAACCAAACTGTGAGGGAACTGCAGCAGCTGCTACAGGCTGTCAACCGGCAACTCACCAAGGGACAGGAGGCGGTACGACATTAGATAACACAGCCATCAAAAGAAGGCTTTCAAATATAGGAATCAATTTACAATAAATGGAGGGTATAACTGGCATGTAAGTCTTCATTGTAACTCTAACGAGGTATTGAACTGTGCTTTCTTGCAGGAATCAGACTTGTCTGAAGTATAGGGAGGGGAGGATGGACCCTCTCTACAGAGACAACCTCTCCACCTCTACCACTCCTCTCCTATCATGCCCTCATCTTCTCCTGCTACACTCCTCGCTTTCCCTTTCACCTGTACTGTAGGCAGCCTTTTGCTGACCCCCTGCCCAGCGCTGACCTATAACCTCTGACCTCCACCTGCTCCTCCTCAGCAGGGTCAGGGATAGACCTGGCTGGGCCCCAGAGGAGAGGGGCTCCCTTAAACTACAAACATGCCGAACACCAAACCAGACCTTACTACTGCAAAGTCCCACCACATTCCTCATGATCCCTACAGTAGCACAGCCAGAGCTAAAGGCATCCTACACATTCAGACTGTGTGGCATACCCCCGTTCAGTACCCCCCTTTTTTCAATGGAACGCTTTGAATACAGACATCCTATTTCCCTGTCTAGTTTTCTTTGTCAAGAGAGCGATGAAGTGGATTCCTAAATGAACTTTGGGTTCTCTGACCTTTTTTAAGTTAAAAAGGACAAATATATTGTTTAAAAATGTAACTGTTAGGACCTGCTGACTTTACACTACAATTGTTGATCTCTTTGACTCCTGTCCCGACAACTCAAACACGTACTGTACATGTGTTGATTCATGAAACATAGCTACTATACATGCATACTTTGGCTGAGTATTGGGAGGGAGGGCAAGAGGATAGGAGAGGGTCCCAGCATGTCAGACGGGTCACTAAGTAACTAACCATGGAGATGCATAGAGGAAGTCTGTAAAATGGAGATGCATAGAGGAAGTCTGTAAGTGCAGCGCTGGTATGAGGGAGGCTGTGGCCCTGCCTCGCTGTGGGAGCAGAACGACAGGTCTACAGAGTTGAGGCTTTTAATCCTTCTGTAACTACTCGAGGAATCCCATATCTGTATTCAACGCTCGCTATATTGTTGGTAATTTCATTAACACTGAATATTTCGTGTTTTTTTTGTAACAGGTGATCGTTAGTAAAAGGGATGCTTGATAAATCTACTTTGTCCTGTGTTTAGTTCTGCTCCTCTTGACTGCACTTTCTTTGCCATACCACACTGTGGGGCACCAATCTCCCAGACCTTATCTCTGCTTTTAAGAGCAAAGACGGGGGCCTAGTTCATTGCAATTTTGTCCATCCTACACTTACAAAATCAACCCCTCAACACATCTAGAAACCACCTTGAAACGTAGTGTACTACTTTGCCTACCCGAGGGTTGAGGGAAGCTTTTATGTCGTTGCTTTCAACAATCGGATACCGCTCAGTTTTTACACTGATGACCAACGTGCTAAGGGTTGCATGACTAATAAGCTGAATAATGTAAGGCTGTGCTCCCCTTTCAAGATAAAAAGCTTGCTGTCATGTGGTGGGAGTAATTTTAGGACACAGGAGGTTATTCGTGTGATTATGGTGTTAGCATGACGCCTAAATTACGGAACGTTCTGGGTGTGACCCGGATTGCCATCAGGATGGCAACAAAACGTTACTCAACAGGTTCCGCACTCTTGCGAAACATTGTGTAACACGTTGAGTCATTATGCTCTAGTTTAGTGGAAGTATGGCTGTTGTGTGGGCTGAAATGGTATAAATAGTTGGAGTTTAGCTATAATTATGACTTTGTGGCTGTGGTAACTAGTGACGACCTGTCATAATGGATCGCCAAGTAGGACACCTGCCCCTTGCTGTTATCTGGAAACTTTACAACTGGAAATTCCATCAGGTTTGTCACTGTAGCCGCTGTACAAGCAATGGATCAGTGAATTCCATGTCCTGGTTTTACCTCCCATTCCCGGTGGAGTTCAACATATTAGGGAGGGAGGGCATCGCATCTCTGGCGCATACTAATGACCATATTCATATACTTATTCGGAGGGGTTGAGTTAAATGCCGAAGACACATTTCGGTTGAATGACTAGGTATCCCCTTCCCTTTCCCATATACTGTAGTTCATGTTTTAAGAATTAGCCTTGAGTGTTTGTTTTCAACTTCTTTGCATTAGCTAAGATGGAGAGGAAATACCAGTTCTAAAATAGCATGATCATAGAGGAATTTGTGTGTGAGTCAGAGATAGTAGTACAGTCATTGCTCTGCTCTTGTCACCTGTAAACATGTATGTGGTCCTTCAGGACTGTAGAAGAGTAACAACAGGACTTTTGTTCAGCACAAGGGTCAGCGGAGAAAGCAGCATAGGATCAGCACATTCCAAACATTCTCCCACACTGTCATGCTGCAGTCAGCTGATTATGGGCCTTGGCTGTCATGGAGACCTAGCTAGCGACAAAACAGGTGCAACACCATAACCTCAGCATACCCCTCTCTACCCTGATATGAGACAGGACAGTACATCAGTGCCTCTGTCAAACCCCTTAGATGTAAATAAACATAGTTGCTTCACTTTCCTACGCTGCAGATCTCCAGGAATCCAGTGTCTAGATTCCTCACACACATGCATTGTCCTATGAAGTGTATTTCACACTCTGTTTAAATAATGACTCATGTCTGTTCTTGGAAATGTTATGTCCATATGAGAGAGGTAGTCTAAATGAGTTCCATGTAAATGGAACTGTCGCTGAAATAGTACTCTACAATCACATCCCATTCCCACAAACTCTTAACACACATGTACACAGTCTAAGACTGACAGGGAACTTGAAAGGGAGTCCCATGGTGCTCTTTTAAACAGACAATACTCTCTCTATGAAATGGGGGACAGACTGTCTCACACAAAAGGGCTGTAAATAGTCATTATACCCCAGGCTGATAAGACTAGCCTGAGGGGAAGAAAGTTGGTGTTTTATAGCACAAGTAGCTTGATCCTAATTTACAGACATAGAGGTTTATCTGTAATAACAGTAGTATTAATGGACTGATATGGAGAGCCATGAACGTAACCAACAAATGCCATGGTTTAAAGTGGGTTGCTGTATTACGTACAGATGGAAAGACAGGATTAGTACATCAAAGTCCTCCCACTATTAGGCCTTAGAGTTGTCAGAACTATTTTTGGTGATGCAAAACATCGCTGTGGTTTTCCTTCACTATCTTTTGTTTTGATGTTAACTGTTATTGCACTTTTAAACTGAACACCACTTCAAACAGGTTGTAATAGCAGAGTGGAGCACACCATTGAAGGGGGACTCAATTTGCTATTGACAATGGAGAGTTAGGAGGAATGGGGCACTTAACCAAGCAGAGCCTTGTGAAAACAGAACAGAGACAGCCAAGTGTTGATGAGGAGGGTAGACAGAAGTGTAGAAGTGGCACATTCATTAGAAAGGTGTGACAAGACTGGACATATGGGATAGGAGGACCGGAGGGATTTCCTAGTTGAAAATGTGAGATTAATTTAACATTGGTTTGGCTTCTGCCGCTTTCAGCTCAGTAAGACTGATAGTGAATGGCACTGTCCTTTTTTATGACTCATGGGCTTTTGTGTGGTTGTTTTTGCAGGAGGCGGCAGTGTGTGCCATAAAAGGGCACGTTCGACTTTGGGGTGGGGTTCTGGTTGGAGGTGAAAAGGTTAACAAATAGAGGGGGAGAGTGTGTAATATTCCTGCCTTGGAAAGATGAGTGATACAGGCCCATGAAATGTTAGCAGCATATACTAAGTTGATTAGTTGTCCACATTTCACCATTGGGTAACAGTGAATCACATTGAAGTGAGGCTAGATGCTTGCTGGAAGGTGTAGGTCAGATATATTCACTCCTGGACTTAACAGGGAACTTTGCCCCAGCTCCCCCCATTATAAATAGCCAACCAATTGCAGCATTGGCCTGGGTGTCTAATGTATATTTTTGTGAGCATGCAGTTGCTGTGTTATTCACTTGAGGCAGAACTGCTGACTTTGTCTTTGAGCAGAGAGAATGGTCTGATTCGGCCTGTCAGCACTGTGGCCCCCAACAGTTAGTCACAGCAGCCAACAGTATTTGCATCACTCACTCTCAACACAAAACCGAGAGGATATAATTTGTGTCTGCTCAGTTTCATCCTGCATTTAAAATAATGTAATATGTTTAGAAAGCCAGTATGAGGGTTTGCGCTCAGGCTAGAATGAAAAGCGGCCGGTGCGTGGGAGAGAAAATATCTGTAGAGTTCAAAAGGTACTAGCACTCAAAACCATGAAAAGGAATAACCCAAGGAGGCCGAGATGCAAAAAATAATATAATTAATTTAATCCATGCTCAAAAGAATACAAAAAGTGAAAGCGCAAGGTGCTAATCAAAATAAAAAAAGGAACAGAGCATACGTTTCGGCCTTATGCTTCATCAGTGCTGTACAAACAAATTAAGACACCTGCTGTGCGTTAACAGACCCAACAGGTGCAAGCTAATAGTTGATTAGAGACTGGCGAATAGGGAGTCAATGCATATTAACAAGGAATATATAGAATAGTATAAAACATAGACGAGTGGGTCCACAAAATAAGAAATTCCTGCATAAGTCGAGTCATTGAGGGGATACTGTCCCACTCATTCCAAATTCACCCTAGTTGATGTTGTCATTGTATGTGTGTAAGGGACACTGCTGTTGTGGATGTGTGGCTCAGGGCTCTGCTCCCTACTACCTACCTACCGTGTATTTTGTTGTAAGAATTGTAATATCTTTCCAGTTCTTTCTAGCAAAAAAAGTATATATACACAATTCTGAACAATGAGTAAATGTCTACTTGTTCATTGTTTAAGGTTGTTAGTTATTAGCTGTTTGTATTTTGATATAGTATAATGCAACTAAATTGAGAACTATCAGTGGGGTGGATGGGTAATAGTAATATGAATTTGCATCAGGACACTTCTGGGGGGATTCTGGCAAGACACCGGGAGTGTCGGCTTAGTTCTGGCAGACGAATCGGCCCGATGTACTCTGGGCAGTCATTCAATATGACGTCGGGCCGAGCCCGGCACCCGGATTCGGGCCGATTAAATAAGTCCCGGCGCGCCGGAATAGGGCCGCGTCCTCATTGCTAGCTGGGTCCGCTTACATACACATCCAGGCACGCCTGCCAGCCTAAAATAATCATACTGCACCGTGCAAGCTATATTAACATAGGAATCCACCTGGACCCCCTGCCCATAATTGGACAGGTTTCATCTGTATCTGTGTAAGTCTGTGAGTTTCGAACGTTCTGTTCTTTCAAAATGATGTGGAAAGTGAATGCTATGATCCCTTTAAGAATTTCCAGATTGTACTCTTTGTTTACATAATAGAAGGTGCGGCCTCATATCTAGCCATGCCCATCATGTGATGTAGTCAAACAAGGGAAGTCTGTTGTCATTTGTCGAATTTCTTTGACAAAAAAATGTATTATAGAAGTCAAATGATGAACAAGACAATATCCAATCAAGATATCAGTATACATCGATAAAGTGTTTGATCAATAAATGGCAAAAAAAAAAAAGTGGAATGTGTCTAAAGTCCCCCACCCCCTATATAAAGTAAAAGACAACTGAATGGTATGGTCCACCCTCTGCTCCTGGCTGTTTTGGGATCTGCTTTTAGAGCGGAATGAACCGCCGAGTTGCGTTAGTTACGACTCCCTTACAAAACAACGTTTTTATTCCATTAATTTGAGAAGAAACACGGCTCTATATAGTCGTAAATACGTATGCGACGAGATATACAGTGAGATGGCAGTTGCGTACACCCTTTGTAGGGAATCCCTTGTGTTCTTTTCCCTCTGAATTTGAAAGAAGTGCATTGAGATCGAGGGGCGCCTGCTGTCCATTGAAGCAAGAAGCCTAATGTTTTCGCCAAGCCAGGAGGAGCAGTGCGCCCCTACAAAAGACCCAATAAAATACGGGGAGTTGGTAGTATTAGGGTAAGTTGAAGAAAAGCTTCCGTAACTTGTTAAACGTAGGTATTGGTATTTTCGAAAGTCAACAAGCTAGCTAGCTAACAATTTGTAGGCTAGTTGGAGAATTCGAGGCTAGTGACCGCTTGAACTTTTTTCCAGCACTGAAAACACATGAGTTAGCTATCTTGTAGGTGAATAAATATGAATGCTTTATTTCGATTAAGATGTCGACAATGGCATAGGAAAAGTTGGTAACATAGGTACACTTGTTATCGTTAGGCCCCAGAGAAGTTGACGCGCTCACGTTACTCAACAAATCAGAAATGTGTAACGTTAACTATCTGTTTTCATTTACCTTTTCTGAAACGGTAAACATTTTTGCTCCTGTTCTAACCGAGGACGAGAAGTATAAACATTATATTTATTTACAACGTAACCCACAATACATTTGTAGATTGTGGGGGAGAGGTTTGAGAGAAGAGTACATATTGAGCAAATCACAGAATTCCCAACCTTGCAACAACAGTGTTCTTTTAGCGCCTGTGTTGTATCTTTTTTGTTCCAATAAAAGTTGCTCACAAGTAATGACTGGATTCAGGGCGGTTGAGGAATTCGGAAGTGGGGATCCCCCATCCCCCAATCCTAGTTTTTCTTCACTACCATGTTGCTTTGCTTACGTGAAAAAGTCATCTCTCATAGCACCAGAGTATGCTACAGTATTTCCACGTGACTTTAATGAAGGCTCAGACGTAGGCTAATGTAGGCCTGCTTCTACCTTTTTCATGTATACTGATTCAGCGATAATATAGTCTTTAATGATTTAGTGCTCAACTATTTTTGAACTGACAGGAGCACTACCCACAGAATAAAAGTGATCAACTATGTTCTCAATCGATACAAGTAAAAAATAGCAAATAATTTAAAGAGCAGCAGTAAAATAAAATAACAATAGGGAGGCTGTACAGAGTCAATGTGTGGGGGCACCAGTTAGTCGAGGTAATTTAGGTAATATGTACGTGTGGGTAGAGTTAAAGTGACTATGCATAAATAAACAGAGGTAGCAGCAGCGTAAAAGAGGGGGTGGGGGGCAATGCAAATAGTCAGGGTAGCCATGATTAGCTGTTCAGGAGTCTTATGGCTTGGGGGTAGAAGCTGTTAAGAAGCCTTTTGGACCTAGACTTGGCACTCCGGTACCACTTACCGTGCGGTAGCAGAGAGAACAGTCTATGACTAGGGTGGCTGGAGTCTTTGACAATTTTTATGGCCTTCCTCTGACACCGCCTGGTATGGAGGTCCTGGATGGCAGGAAGCTTGGCCCCAGTGATGTACTGGGCCGTACGCACTACCCTCTGTAGTGCCTTGCGGTTGGAGGCCGAGCAGTTGCCATACCAGGCGGTGACGCAACCAGTCAGGATGCTCTCGATGGTGCAGCTGTATAACTTTTTGCGGATCGGAGGACCCATGCCAAATCTTTTCAGTCTCCTTAGGGGGGAATAGGCTTTGCCATGCCCTCTTCACGACTGTCTTGGTGTGTTTGGACCATGATAGTTTGTTGGTGATGTGGACACCAAGAAACTTGAAGCTCTGAACCTGTTCCACTACAGCCCCGTCGATGAGAATGGGGGCGTGCTCAGTCCTCTTTTTTCCTGTAGTCCACAATCATCTCCTTTGTCTTGATCACGTTAAGGTAGAGGTTGTTAACCTGGCACCACATGGCCAGGTCTCTGACCTCCTCCCTATAGGCAGTCTCCTCCCTATAGGCAACATACGTGAGTGCTACGGGTCGGAACATGCAAAACACCATTGGACATGTTTGTTCCATTTACACATAATTAAATGCTATACAGTAAGTAGGCTTATACTATCCCATTCATAGATGCTTAAAACTACCTTTAGCGCCTATTGATGATAGCAGGGGTGCCACTTTGGTTGTAGAAGTGGGGGGGACATAAACTGGTGGGGTTACTCCCCCAGAATTGGTTTGGGCATCTAAAGCTAATTTCCTGCATTTTTACACAATCTAATATGCCGTCTCTATTTACAACAAAAAGTAAGCAATAATGCCCAGTCATCAAGCTAGGTAAGAGATCATTATTTACATTTACATTTTAGTCATTTAGCAGATGCTCTTATCCAGAGCGACTTACAGTTAGTGAGTGCATACATTCTTCAACATTATTAAATATGTTTGTGATTTAATAAGACTGAACTAAATCAAAGGTAATTCAATAATAAATATTGTTGCACCTTTTAACCAATAGCCTAATAACTGAACAGCTCTTGAAAAAATATTATTTTGATTGTCTTTAAGACATCCTCTATATCACATTTCAGCCTGCCCGAGCCTCCTGCACGCCCGACCCACACCAGTCTAGTCAATAACTCAACTCTCTCCCAACACAATTTCCTTCCCAGTTCACACCTTAATTTTTTTTTTATTCCCAAGGGAAAGGTTTGGAAACAAACAAAAAATAAACACATACACCTAAATATACATTAACACACAGAGACAGCAAATCCTCCATATAATTAATCTCAGGACTAATAGTATTGTAGAGCTTCTTTTTTTAAACTTGCACTCAATATAGCTGGGTTGCCCCGTCCTGTCCCTAGGACAGCACCCTGCAGCCCCCCAACACACCCGACTCAGCTTTAGGATCTTAGTGAAACATTTGTGTCGGGTGTGTTAGGCCAGAGTGACAACCCACAGGACAGCAGACCCCCAGGGCCAGGACTGAGCAGCCCAGCAGTTAGGGATTGCCTATATAGGTATCTCCCCTGACATGGGAATGTTTTCAATACAGACTCCTTTAGTCGTACTGTATTCCAAATAAGGCATCCAGACCTTATGAAAGTTTCCCAGTATACCCTTAATCTTGTAATAAATCAAATCTAGTGATACAACTTGACATTTTGGGAGCATAACCAACCTTCCAATTAATGGCAATTCATTTCTTAGCCACTATAAATGCTTGGTTACACAGTGTCTTCAGATAAGTCTCCAGTATCAACATTTCCAAGCAAGCAAAAACAGGGAGAATCTGTAGACCTGCTGAGATAAAAGAGCATACTCTTTGCCAAAATTCAGCCAGCCTTCACAAGACCATAACATATGCAAATATTTTGTTTTTTACACCTCCAGTAGAGGAATTACATTTGAGTGCATGTAATTCAGTTTCACTGGCATATAGTACATTCTATGGATGGCCTTAAACTGCAGTAATTTGTCTGAGATGATATGAACATGGCTGGGCATTCAAACATATCTGTATGTGTATGAGTCTCCCGAGTGGCGCAGTGGTGTAAGGCACTGCGCCACTCGAGAGTCTAGATCCTGGTTCGAATCCAGACTCTGTCGTAGCCGGCGGCGACCGGGAGACCCATGGGGCGGCGCACAATTAGCCAGCGTCGTCCAGGGTAGGGGAGGGAATGGCCGGCAGGGATGTAGCTCAGTTGGTAGAGCATGGCGTTTGCAACGCCAGGGTTGTGGGTTAAATTCCCACGGGGGGCCAGTATGAAAATGTATGCACTCACTTAACTGTAAATCGCTCTGGATTAGAGCGTCTGCTAAAATGACTAAAATTAAAAATAAATAAATGTATCCATTCATCCTCATCAATAGCTTCTACCAGGTCTTCCTCACATTTTTGTTAGACATGTTTTGTGTCATCGGGAAAAGCCTCTATCAACCCACGATATAGTTTGGAAATCAACTTTGGAGGTTTGTCAGAGTGCCTTAAAGTAGCGTCTGGCTTGTCCAGTGTTTGCTGCACAGAGAGAATAAAGTGTTGTATCTGTAAAAATTCACCTCAACTCCGTCACAGACTGGTCTTCCCTGGCTACCTGACCCTGCTGAGACCCTGTCACCATCTGATCCTCTTAAAATGAGGAATGACACAGAATTACCTTGGTGTACAGTTATACATTATATTATCCAATAATAGAGTCAATAGTTGAATTATTGAAATTACAATTATTCCCAGATGGTAGCTTTAAGCTTAATCTGCTGTCCTGTAGCTACTGTAGGTCTACCCATCAATTCAAGATGGAACTTTGTATCATTCACTGATATTATTAATATACAGTGCATTCGGAAAGTATTCAGACCCCTTGACTTTTTCCACATTTTGTTACGTTACAGCCTAATTCTAAAATTGATTAAATATGTTTTCCCCCTCATCAATCTACACACAGTAGCCCACAATGACAAAGTGAAAATCTGTTTTTAGAAATGTTTGCAAATGTATTAAAAAGAAACATAAATACCTAATTTACATAAGTATTCAGACCCTTTTGCTATGAGACTCGAAATTGAGCTCAGGTACATCCTGTTTCCATTGATCATCCTTGAAACGTTTCTACAGCTTGATTGGAGTCCACCTGTGGTAAATTCAATTGATTGGACATGATTTGGAAAGGCACACACCTGTCTATATAAGGTCCCACAGTTGACAGATCATGTCAGAAGAAAAACCAAGCCATGAGGTCAGAGGAATTGTCCGTAGAGCTCCGAGACAGGATTGTGGCGAGGCACAGATCTGGGGAAGGGCACCAAAAAAGAATTCTGCAGCATTGAAGGTCCCCAAGAACACAGTGGCCTCTATCATTCTTAAATGGAAGAAGTTTGGAACCACCAAGACTGTTCCTAGAGCTGGTTGCCCGACCAAACTGAGCAATCGGGGGAGAAGGGCCTTGGTCAGAGAGATCACCAAGAACCCGATGGTCACTCTGACAGAGCTCCAGAGTTCCTCTGTGGAGATGGGAGTATCTTCCAGAAATACAACCATCTCTGCAGCGCTCCACCAATCAGGCCTTTTATGGTAGAGTGGCCAGACGGAAGCCACTCCTCAGTAAAAGGCACATGACAGTCCTGTTGAAGTTTGCCAAAAGGCACCTAAAGGACTCTGACCATGAGAAACAAGATTCTTTGGTCTGATGGAACCAAGATTGAACTCTTTGGCCTGAATCCCTACGGTGAAGCATGATTGTGGCAACATGTTGTGGGGATGTTTTTCAGTGGCAGGGACTGGGAGACTAGTCAGGATCGGGGGAAAGATGTACGGAGCAAAGTACAGAGAGATCCTTGATAAATTCCTGCTCCAGAGCGCTCAGGACCTCACATTGGGGCAAAGGTTCACCTTTCCAACAGGACAACGACCCTAAGCACACAGCCAAGACAATGCAGGAGTGGCTTCGGGACAAGCCTCTGAATGTCCTTGAGTGGCCCAGCCAGAGCCCGGACTTGAACCCGATCGAACATGTCTGGAGATCTGCAAATAGCTGTGCAGCAACGCTCCCCATCCAACCTGCCAGAGCTTGAGAGGATCTGCAGAGAAGAATGGGAGAAACTCACCAAAGTTGTGCCAAGCTTGTAGCGTCATACCCAAGAACACTCAAGGCTGTAATCGCTGCCAAAGGTGCATCAATAAAGTACTGAGTGAAGGGTCTGAATACTTATGTAAATATGATATTTCAGTTTTTTATTTAATTTTTTATAAATGAGCAAATTTTTTTGCTCTGTCATTATGGGGTATTGTGTGTAGATTGATGAGGGGAAAAAATGATATTTAATCAGTTTTAGAATAAGGCTGTAACGTAACAAAATGTGGAAAAATACTTTCTGTGTGTGTGTATACAGTTGAAGTCTAAAGTTTACATACACTTAGGTTAAAACTCGTTTTTCAACCACTCAAATTTCTTGTTAACAAACTATAGTTTTGGCAAGTCAGTTAGGACATCTACTTTGTGCATGACACAAGTAATTTTTCCAACAATTGTTTACAGACAGATTATTCACTTATAATTCACTGTTTCACAATTCCAGTGGGTCAGAAGTTTACATACACTAAGTTGACTGCCTTTGGAAAATTCCAGAAAATGATGTCATGGCTTTAGAAGCTTCTGATAGGCTAATTGACATCATTTGAGTCAATTGGAGGTGTACCTGTGGATGTATTTCAAGGCCTACCTTCAAACTCAGTGCCTCTTTGCTTGACATCATGGGAAAATCTAAAGAAATCAGCCAAGACCTCAGAAAAAAAAAATGGAAGACCTCCACAAGTCTTGTTCATCCTTGGGAGCAATTTCGAAACGCCTGAAGGTACCACGTTCATCTGTACAAAAAATAGCACGCAAGTATAAACACCGTGGGACCACGCAGCCGTCATACCGCTCAGGAAGGACACGCATTCTGTCTCCTAGAGATGAACGTACTTTGGTGCAAATCAATCCCAGAACAACAGCAAAGGACCTTGTGAAGATGCTGGAGGAAACGGCTACAAAAGTATCTATATCAACAGTAAAACTAGTCCTATATCAACAACCTGAAAAGCCGCTCAGCAAGGAAGAAGCCACTGCTCCAAAACCTCCATAAAAAAAGACAGACTACGGTTTGCAACTGCACATGGGGACAAAGATCGTACTTTTTGGATAAATGTCCTCTGGTCTGATGAAACAACAATGCTTTTGAACCAATCAGTTGTGTTGTGACAAGGAAGGGGTGGTATACAGTATATGGCCCTATTTGATAAAAGACCAAGTCCATATTATGTCAAGATTAGCTCAAATAAGTAAAGAGAAACGACAGTCCATCATTACTTAAAGACTTGAAGGTCAGTCAATCCGGAACATTTCAAGAACTTTTAAAGTTTCTTGAAGTGCAGTCACAAAAACCATCATGGGCTATGATGAAACTGGCTCTCATGAGGACCGCCACAGGAATGGAAGACCCAGAGTTACCTCAGCTACAGAGGATAAGTTCGTTAGAGTTAACTGCACCTCAGATTGCAGCCCAAATAAATGCTTCACAGAGTTCAAGTAACAGACACATCTCAACATCAACTGTTCAGTGGAGACTGCGTGAATCAGGCCTTCATGGTCAAATTGCTGCAAAGAAACCACTACTAAAGGACACCAATAAGAAGAAGAGACTTGCTTGGGTCAAGAAACACGAGAAATGGGCATTACACCGGTGGAAATATGTCCTTTGGTCTGATGAGTCCAAATGTGAGATTTTTGCTGCCAACCACCGTGTCTTTGAGAGACGCATGGTAGGTGAACGGATTATCTTCGCATGTGTGGTTCCCTCCGTGAAGCATGGGGTGGGGGTGCTTTGCTGGTGACACTGTCAGTGATTTTATTTAGAATTCAAGGCACACTTAACCAACATGGCTACCACAGCATTCTGCAGCGATATGCCATCTGGTTTGCGCTTAGTGGGACTATCATTTTCAACAGGACAATGACCCAAAACACACCTCCAGGCTGTGTAAGGGCTATCTGACCAAGGAGAGTGATGGAGTGCTGCATCAGATGACCTGGCCTCCACAATCACCCGACCTCCACCCAATTGAGATGGTTTGGGATGAGTTGGACCGCAGAGTGAAGGAAAAGCAGCCAACAAGTGCTCAGCATATGTGGGAACTCCTTCAAGACTGTTGGAAAAGCATTCCTCGTGAAGCTGGTTGAGAGAATGCCAAGAGTGTGCAAAGCTGTCAAGGCAAAGGGTGGCTGCTTTGAAGAATCTCAAATCTAAAATATATTTTGTTTTGTTTAACACTTTTGTTTACTACATGATTCCATATGTGTTATTTCATAGTTTGGATGTCTTCACTATTATTCTACAATGTAGAAAATAGTAAAAATAAAGAAAGACCCTTGAATGGGTAGGTGTGTCCAAACTTTTGACTGGTAGTGTGTGTGTACATACACATACTGCATTCAAAAACTATTCAGACCCTTTCCACATTTTGTTACAGTACAGCCTTATTCTAAAATGGATTTTACAAAATGGTTATATTACGTCACCTTTTAGAGGGTTAAGGTTCCCGCAAGGCCATATATCCATGTTACAGTACTTCTTCACGGAAAACATACAGAAGACAGTCTACTATCTGTGCAAAATAGCTATCTGCTTCTCTGAACAGCTGTGTGTAAACACAGTCGTGGAAAAGTACCCAATTGTCATACTTGAGTAAAAGTAAAGATACCTTAATAGAAAATGACTCTAGTGAAAGACGCCCAATAAAGTACTACTTGAGTAAAAGTCTAAAAGTATTTGGTTTTAAATATACTTAAGCATCAAAAGTAAATGTAATTGCTAAAATGTACGTGCCTCAATTTTTATTTATTATTTTCTCCAACACTCAGACATAATTTGCAAACAATGCATTTGTGTTTAGTGAGTCCGCCAGAGCAGAGGCAGTAGAGATGACCAGGGATGTTCTCTTGATAAGTGTGTGAATTTGACCATTTTCCTGTCCTGCTAAGCCTTCAAAATGTAACAAGTACTTTTGGGTGTCAGAGAAAATGTATGAAGTAAAAAGTACATAATTTTCTTTAGGAATGTAGTGAAGTAAAAGTAGTCAAATATAAATGAGTTGGGTACAGATACCCCCAAAAACTACTTAAGTAGTACTTTAAGGTATTTTACTTAAGTACTTTACACCACTGTGTAACAGAAGACTGACACCACAAATGTGTGTCACTGAAAATACTGTCGGCTGCAACTGTGTTAAAACTGGTTAAAACAGTGGACAGTAAGTGTATATTTTGCATTTGTAAAAGTAGAGGGCTTTATGTTTCCAGAACTGTAGTGCAATTGAGAATCGATTCACGTTTAGATGGAGTATTTGGCTGTTTTGGCTGCCAGAGCCAATTCGCCTGTGAACAGATCATTGAATGTTCTTGGAATAAAAGGAGTAACCTTAGGCTCCTTTAGTCCATTGTTGGGCTAGCCTACACTATACAGTTAATGTTGAAATTCTCACTTATTTGGTCATGTATAATTAGGTGCCATAGATGTAATGATGTGTGTGTATATCAATGTATTAGCTCCTGAAACATTGGTCGTCTAGTAATATCCCCCCTGGCGCTAAGAAAGCGCTATCATTTTAATTTTGCTTAGTGATGTGTTTCCGAACCTGTTTGTTTGGGACTATTTGATCCTGTAGTGAAGGGGAAAATACCAATATTTAAGTCCTCCATTTGTTAATATTTATGGTCTATCTTTGCCGGTGTGGCTGTTACTCTCATTCAGCAGTGCTATGACTATCCTTGGGTAACATTTCATTGTGCTTCAGGCACAAGCACCTAGACCTTTTTTTTCTTTTTTTTAAAGAAAAGTGTGTCGTTGTATTGCTTGCTTTTTCATTGTAAGGTGTTATTAAAAATGAATGGAGAGAGTATGAAATAATGCATCAGTCATTTGTTTGGTGCTTTGTGAATTTCATGTATAGAGTGTCTCTTAAAAGCATTTTGGATTAGGTGCTTTTAAAATATTTATGTAGGGTGTGGAAGAATGGGGGTCTGTCCCTTAACCCTCCCCCCAACTCACCCCCACCACACACACACACCACATACATATTCTCACTGGTGACTGTTCTGAGTCAGTGTGTGCCGTTGTTGGCTATACTTATGGACCAGACGCCTGCCATCTTAAAGTTGCTATTTTCTAGATTTAGATCAAAAGTGACATCTTCGTGACATATCATTTGAATGCAGAGCGTACAAGACCTGTTTTGAATAGCCATTCTCACCCGAGTTTGTCTTATCCCAGTGGTGGCATAGATGCTTGCATGGCCACTTTCCTGGCTTTGCCTGGCAGCACTGGCAATGGGCCGGCTGGGTGAGTAGGTCTTAGGGAATGAAAAGAGGGATTGATCAGGATACAGCCTCTGCCTCTCCCCAGTCCCCGCTGTCCATTCATTGTGCCTGTGGGACTGAACCTATTGATTGCATTGTGTTAGTCTCCTAAGAACGGCTCTGTGAGGGAATCTTATATTCGACTGGGACATCTCCGGTTAGGTGGAGCACAGACCTCCAAACCACCAAGATGGGAGGGGGGTGACTAACTGTAGAGGATGAACCAGAAATGTTGCTGTACATTGTCACAGTTTGGACTGGTTGTGACTTAAAGCCCCTCAGACTCTGTCAGGGTGACTAGGGGAGTGCTGGTGACTCTTTCCTGTGAATGGCATGGCTGGAGGACAGGGATGCTCAGAGCCTCTAGTCTAATCCCTGCTACTATCAAAAGGCTAAATCCGCTATCTGTCTGGCCCAGGTAAAAGGAAATGGATTACAATAGCTACAGTACAGATGCTGTCCCAGCTAATGCAATGACGAAGGTGGCTCCAGGTGACATTACACACTTCACGTCCTGTCCGTAAAGATGGATAATGGACTGGTATTTATGTCCAGTCTTCCCATCTGACCCCAAATGGCTTAACTGGAGTGGGGGGGAGAGATGTTTTGGCACAGTATCATCAAGCTAGAGAGATCTACTTTTGTCACATGCTTAGTCTACACCTGTTGTTTACGAAAAGTGAAATGCCCATCCCAACAATGTTGAGCGTGAGAAATAGAAAAGTAATAAAGATAACACAAGGAATAAATACACAGTGAGTAATGATAACTTGGCTATATACACAGGGTACCAGTACAGAGTCGATGTGCAGGAGTATGAGGTAATTGAGGTAGATGTGTACATATGGGTAGGGGTAAAGTAACTAGGCAACAGGATAGATAATAAGCAGCAGCGTATGTAATGAGTCAAAATAATTAGTGCGAAGGGGGGTCAATGCACATACAGTGAGCTCCAAAAGTATTGGGACAGTGACAATTTTGTTTTAGTTTTGGTTCTGTACTCCAGAGTACAGAGGCAAAACTATACAATGACTGAAGTTAAAGTACATAAATTATACAATGACTATGAGGTTAAAGTGCAGACTGTCAACTTTCATTTGAGGGTATTTTCATCCATATCGGGTGAACCATTTGGAAATTACAGCACTTGTTGTACATAGTAAATCTGGATACCGCCCAACCCTAGTAGCGTCCACATTCATGTAGAAGTGTTTAGAAACATATTCTTATTTACAATAAAAGTGACTCCAAAATGACACACTACATTATTTACCATTTATTTATATTGGGCACAAAATAATCTGAAACACAACAAATGCATTACATTTACATTTACGTCATTTAGCAGACGCTCTTATCCAGAGCGACTTACAAGTTGGTGCATTCACCCTATAAATGCATCCATCAAGTATGGATGAAAATACCCTCAAATTAAAGCTGACAGTCTGCACTTTAACCTCATAGTCCATTGTTTAATTTAAAATCCAAAGTGCTGGAGTACAGAGCCAAAACAACAAAAAATGTGTCACTGTAGTCCGGGCAGCTATTTGGTCAACTTTTTTAGTGGGTAGAAGCTGTTCAGTGTCCTGTTGGTTCCAGACGGTGCATCGGTACCACTTGCCGTGTGGTAGCAAAGAGAACAGTCTATGACTTGGGTGGCTGGAATCGTTGAAATTTCTAGGGCCTTTCTCTGACATCGCCTGGTATAGAGGCAATGGCATTGACTGGTACCAAGGACAATAACCGCTTTAGAGACAGGTGGCTGGCGAAGGCTAACAACAGAGTGGAATTGATCCTGCCTCATTGTGGACTGATCACTGCGTTAGTGACTTGTTTCATATTGATCGTACTCGTGTGCAGTCAGTCAACGATGGCAGAGCTAACATATTCCCCTGTGAGAGAGTTACGTTTAGCAGACCAGCTCTCTACCCTGTTCTGACTTAGGCCATGTGTTTGCCGGGGTGGGGTGGGGGGGCTTTGGGGATTACAGTGTACTGGTTTGTTGTTTAGCACGTTCACTAATTCAATTAAAGGAGTTTTTTACTTAATGAACATAATTGATTCTGAAATACTGTGATCACAGTTTTACGTGTCAATCTGAACTCTCTTATTTACACGATCATTGTGGGTGGGTGGTGACAGAAGGCCTTTGTTGGATGGGAGGAGAGCATGGGGTTTCCCAGCTGTAGGGTCCAGCTGGTGGATGTAGAATATTGGTCTGTTCTGGAAGGGGCATCTCCATTCACCAGGCAGACCAACCTTGTAGGAATATCAGACTGAGAGTTACTGGGCATCACAAGGGTGCACCAAGATAGAATTGTGAACCACACAATTGTTATGATGAGGCCATTTTGTCCTGTGTGTTTTTTTAAATGGAGTCAGCCAATTCAGGTTCCAAGTTCTTGTGACTAATACGGTAGAGCTATTACGCTGTTGAACCATCATGTGAGTCAGAGAGCCTCGCCGGTCTGGACAGTCCTGTAAAGGGCAGCAGGAGACCTGACGCATATCCTAACTCTGCTCTGCTACAGAATAGTGTAGATCAACAGCTGGAGCTACATCGTGGCTAGCTTGGACAGGGAAAGCATTTAAAGTGCATTATGTAATAATCCAAGGTGATGCTTATATCACAAGTAAAATGAATGTGATTTCTGGTGGTGGATTAATGGAAATGGCCCTTCTCTAAAACCCCAGGAACACATTTTATTATTCATCGCACATTCACTTCCAGACATGCGTATTCTGTAACATATTTACCCACCCTTTGTGGAGAATTAATTCCCCTGGTCTCAAATGTTGAAAACTCACATCTTTCTCCTCTTCTTTTATGACAGGTACAATGGCTCCCTCCCGAACGGAGACCGGGGCAGAAGGAAAAGCCGCTTCGCCCTGTACAAGAGAACCAAAGCCAACGGTGTTAAACCCAGCACCGTCCATATCCTCAACACCCCACAGGCCAGCAAGGTAAACCAGGAACCTAGTCTGCTCATGTAGGCTATTCATGAATGAACTAAGTAATTGGTTGGATTAATACTTGATGAGTTCTCATGAAAATGATTGTCATTTTTTACATTAATTTCTACACACAAAAAATGTTTTTCATGTATCTACATTGGAACCTCAGTCAAGAAAATATTGCTGCTCTATTGAGAGATCTGTGACATTTACTACACAAAAGCTGCAGACTGCAGCCAGTCCTCCAGAAAAGGAGGACTGCTAGAAATCTGCCTAGTTCATGTCTGTGCTCTTGCATTCCAACATTTGGTCTCCTAGCAAAATCAAGCACACATTTCACAGCACTTCTCCTTTTTGAAGTTTGCGTCTTTTGGCTTTAGGCCCTTGAGTCTGGGTTGGTCTCCCACCCCTGTAGCCTGACTGAAGTCTGCTGGCTGGCTGCTCTCACTGGGAGAAGGTTAGGCGCTAGCTGTTAGCTGATAAAGGCAGTGTAATATCTCAGATGGCCTGTTTACTGAACTGTACTGTGCTCTGCTCTGTTTCATGACACTAGGGCTGACCCCATTTAGTCGATTGTTTGGTCGATAGGCTGTTGGTCGACCAATATTTCTTTAGTCGAGCAGTAGCAAAAAATACAATAATTCATGGTGTGCAAGACACCTGTCTGATTTGCGCCTGTCTGGGTGAACTAATCCATTGTGGAGGCCGTGGGGATGGCACAGTCCTACACTCTAAGGCAGGGGTGTCAAACGTACGGCCCGCGGGCCGGATCAGGCCCGCAAACGGGTTTAATCCGGCCCGCGAGATGATTTTGGTAAAGTATAAAAATGCGCTGCAATTTTTCAATAAAATAAACTGCTGTTCCAATTGCGTCCACTGGATGGCGCAATAGCAAGCAAACTGTTTATACCGGGGCAGAGCAAGTAGGTCAAGCACGTGCAGCCAATGAGCTACTTTGTTTTGCCCGCGATATTTATTACGGCTTCTACTTTTAACATTATGTGCTTTGGCACCCTCATTGCCCCAATATGTCTCTGTCAAAAAAGAGAAAAGTGGACGCAGTGTGTTCCAAGAAAAATGGTCATCCTATTTATTCACGGAATTGAATGGGAAAGCTGTTTGGTGTGTTCAGAGCATGTTGCAGTGCTGAAAGAATATAACCTTCGTCGCCACTATGTGAGTCTTCATGCCGACAAATATGACAACTTTCAAGGACAGCGGAGATGAGAGAAGGTGAATGAACTGTTGGCGGGTCTGAAGAAACAGCAGTCTGTGTTTACTCACAGCCAAGACATCAGTGACGCTGCAGTGAAAGCTAGCTACCTCATTGCTAATGAAATCGCAGTGGCTTCAAAACCATTTAGTGAGGGTGAATTTGTAAAAACATGCATGATGAAGGCAGCGGAGATTGTGTGCCCTGAAAAGCGGCAGGCGTTTGCAAATATCAGCCTGACAAGAAACACAGTTGCAGACAGGATTTCCGATCTTTCAGTGGATTTGGATAGCCAGTTGAAGCAAAAAGTAAAGTCATTTATTGCGTTTTCGGTTGCAATTGATGAAAGCACGGACATTACAGATGTTGCACAACTGGCCATTTTCATCCGCGGAGTTGATGACACATTGACCGTCACCGAGGAGTTCGTGGAGTTGGTGCCGATGACAGATACAACGACAGCAGCTGATATTTTTACCGCACTCGTCGGCGCGCTGGACAGTGTCGGAGTGGACTGGTCCCGCGCTGTCAACAGATGGTGCGCCCTCAATGATCGGGAAAAAAGCAGGCGTTGTGACAAAGTTCAGAGAGAAAGTGCAATCTGCAAATGGAGGACGTGATTTTTTGACTTTTCACTGTATTTTGCACCAGGAGGCTTTGTGTTGCAAGTCATTAAAGATGGATAACGTCATGAAGGTGGTCATCCAAACTGTTAATTTCATCTGATCCAGAAGCCTGAATCACCGTCAGTTTGACAGCCTTCTCAGAGAGAAAGACCACATCTATGGCCTGCCATACCACACTGAGGTAAGATGGTTAAGCCGAGGTGCTGTGCTGAGGCGTTTCTTTGATTTACGAGAAGAAATTGAACAGTTCATGGAAGAAAAGGGCAAACCAGTGTTAGAATTTCATTCCGCAGAATGGATGCAGGACCTTGCATTTATGGTGGATGTTACAGAGCACCTGAATAACTTGAACAAACAGCTGCAAGGGCGCAACAAAGTTGTCACGCAGTATTATGACAGCATACGTTCTTTCAAGTTGAAGCTGTCATTGTGGGAGACGCAACTTGCCGGTGGTGATGCAGCTCACTTACCCTGTCTGAAAAATGTGTGCGCGACCCAACATGTGGCAGACATGAAGCGGTTCAAAGATAAAATAACGGGACTGTTACGGGAGTTTGAGCAACGCTTTCAGATTTATGTTTATATGTTTTTATGTTGATGTGCTATTGTTTTTAATTGATTTTATTTTATTTGTATATTTAACCTATTCTTGACTCTGTGGTTCTTGCACTTGTTTGGGGAACAGGATTTCATTATTTTTATCTACATTTCTGCCTGAGAAATGACACCCTGATATAGTTCTGTGATCTGTGAAACAGTTCTGTTAATCACTGAGGCATTGTGTGTTTGTGTGTTCTTTTTCTTTAGAATTTTCAAATAAACTTGACGTGTTTTATGATTAATAGTGATGTTGTGCTTGTACTATTTTGGACACACTGTCCTCAGGCTCCAGCTTTATGTTGTATGTTGATCGTATTAAAACAAAGAAAACAATCTGAAGTTGTTGTTTTTAAGTTATATATACACCATGATTTTTCCGGTCCGGCCCACTTGGGAATAGATTTTCCTCCATGTGGCCCCTGAGCTAAAATGAGTTTGTCACCCCTGCTCTAAGGCATGTGCTACTGAAATGGTTAAGGACAATGGTGCAACACAACAAATTCTATTACAGTAATCCCTCGTTTATCGCGGGGGTTACGTTCCGAAAATGACCCGCGATAAGTGAAATCCGCGAAATAGAAAACTTTTTTTTTTTTACAATTAGCAACTATTACATGTATACAAATACAGTGACTCACGTGTAGGCCGTTTCACTGCTCTTCAGACTGGGCCGCTGCATCCTGACTGCGCTCTGCAGTGTTCTCTTCTTCTGAAGCCCGCGGTGCAGGTGTGTTTGTTCGGGAGAAGAACATAGTGATAGGCAGCTGTTGTCGCTCTTTTTTCTTCTTTGCAAAAAGATCCTTGTACACCGACATGCCACCATCGATTACGTTGGAGAACTGTAACGAACGGCTCATCAAAGGGTCCCATTCCTCAGCTACTCGCTTAAGTTCAGTGGCCATTCGCACCATGGTTGCTAAGCGACCAAGCGTTAGTCCTTCCTCCTCATCTCTCGTGTCCTCTTCTCCCTCTTCTCTTTCATCGTCGCTTTGTGGCTTTGTCATTTCTGCCAGCTCTGCATCGGTCAGCGGCTGTGCGTCTCCATCAATCAGGGCGTTTATGTCATCCGGACTCATGTCATTAAAGCCGTCTCCTCCAATCTGTTTAGCCAGATTCACAGCTGTTTCTACGGCAGAGTGGTGGACCTCGTCAAGCGAGCCTCCGGTTGCGTTTTGCACTGCCTCTGGCCATAGTTTTTTCCAGCAGGCCTTCAGAGTTTCCGTTTTCATTTCCTGAATGGCCCTCTGAATGTTTTGGAGACACGATGCGATGGTGTATCCACGCCAGTAGTCCTTCAGTGAGAAATCTTGATCCGAGTCCATAGCGTCAACAAGATGTTGCAGGGTGTTGCGCGTATAGAGAGCCTTGAAAGCACGGATGACTCCTTGGTCCATGGGCTGAATCAGGGATGTAGTGTTTGGCGGCAGAAATTCGATTTGCACACCATCATATGCCAAATCATTACCGTGACCTCCGGCGTTGTCAAGGAGCAGAAGCACTTTAAAGTCCAGTCCCTTTCCTCTCAAATAACACTTGACCTCCGGGATGAAACAGTTTTTGAACCAATCCAGATTGAGCGCTTTTGTCATCCAAGCCTTTGCATTGTACATCCAGTAAACAGGCAAATCATCCTTATTTTTGTTTTTCAGCGCCCTGGGATTTTTAGACCTGTAAATCAGCCCCGGTTTAATCATGAAACCTGCGGCATTTCCGCACATAGCCAGGGTCAAACGGTCTTTGTGAACTTTAAATCCTGGGGCTTTGGCTTCTTCCTGCATGATGAAGGTGCGGGAGGGCATTCGTTTCCAAAATAAGGCAGTCTCATCCATGTTAAAAACTTGTTCGGGCTTATATCCCCCCTCCTCAATGATCGCCTTGAATTTATTGTTCACGAAGGCTTCTGCCTCAGCGGTATCCGCAGACGCCATCTCACCGTGCAGACAAACATTTTTAAGTCCAAAGCGTTTCTTAAACTTTTCAAACCAGCCCTTGCTTGCATTAAATGCGCTTGGCACTTTGTCAGCAGCACTTGCTGGGGGCCTGGCATCCTCTCCCACTGTGTCAGCAGCACTTGCTGAGGGCCCGGCATCCTCTCCCTCTTCCCCGTCACTGACAGCAAAGTTTTCATACAGCATTCTCACTTTTGTGCAGATAACGTTTGTATCCAGGGTTATGTTTTTTTTCCTGCAGTCATTAGTCCACAGAGCTAATGCCGTCTCCATCCGTACCATGGTCTTGTTGCGGACAGTTACAACCCTTTTTGCATTCGTATTAAAATTGACTGCTGCTGTCGTCCTTATGTTTTTTTCCTCCTTCTTTATGTAACGAACGGAAGATTCATTGATTCCGTAATGGCGAGCAACGGCTGCATAGCTTTACCTTCCCTTAGCATGTCCAGAAGTTTAACTTTATCTGAGATAGGTAGCATCTTCCGCCGTTTGGGCCCATCCGCAGGTGCTTTTGTCGGTCCAGGCCGTTTTAGTCGACATTATGGGTTTAGGAGATGTTCGAAATTACAAGATAATTTGGCCAACTTAATGTAAATTTGCCAAGCTGTTTTATGTACGTACACATAACTGCACGAGACGACAAAATGATAGCACAATTCGTAGCATGTTTTGATACAAGAAGCGGGAGTGAGTTTTTAGCGAATCAGAATGCAGAGCACAATGCACCAAAAAAAAAAAAAATGCATTATGAAAATCCGCGAAATAGCGAATCCGCGATAAGTGAACCGCGAAGTGGCGAGGGATCACTGTATTTTATAACAAATGCGCTTTCTACCGCGTTTTGATAGCGGTCGCTGTCCGCGGTTCTGAAACATCAGTGCGCTGTTGAATTAGTGCCTTTTCCTAGACCATGTTGCTATGCGCATAATAGCAAAGTTAACCTGCATATTGGTGTTGAGAACAATAGGGCGGAGGCAGCAGCGGAGTTAGGAGACGAGAAAACAGCCCTTGCCTTAATTGTCTAGGAAAAGTGAGGAGAGCGGAAACCCCAACTTAATTAGGTCTATAATCAATAGCATAACTGTTAAATGTGCCTGGCTTTATAAATCATCCATATATACAGTGGGGGAAAAAGTATTTAGTCAGCCACCAATTGTGCAAGTTCTCCCACTTAAAAAGATGAGAGAGGCCTGTAATTTTCATCATAGGTACACGTCAACTATGACAGACAAATTGAGAAAAAAAATTCCAGAAAATCACATTGTATGATCTTTTATGAATTTATTTGCAAATTATGGTGGAAAATAAGTATTTGGTCACCTACAAACAAGCAAGATTTCTGGCTCTCACAGACCTGTAACTTCTTATTTAAGAGGCTCCTCTGTCCTCCACTCGTTACCTGTATTAATGGCACCTGTTTGAACTTGTTATCAGTATAAAAGACACCTGTCCACAACCTCAAACAGTCACACTCCAAACTCCACTATGGCCAAGACCAAAGAGCTGTCAAAGGACACCAGAAACAAAATTGTAGACCTGCACCAGGCTGGGAAGACTGAATCTGCAATAGGTAAGCAGCTTGGTTTGAAGAAATCAACTGTGGGAGCAATTATTAGGAAATGGAAGACATACAAGACCACTGATAATCTCCCTCGATCTGGGGCTCCACGCAAGATCTCACCCCGTGGGGTCAAAATGATCACAAGAACGGTGAGCAAAAATCCCAGAACCACACGGGGGGACCTAGTGAATGACCTGCAGAGAGCTGGGACCAAAGTAACAAAGCCTACCATCAGTAACACACTACGCCGCCAGGGACTCAAATCCTGCAGTGCCAGACGTGTCCCCCTGCTTAAGCCTGTACATGTCCAGGCCCGTCTGAAGTTTGCTAGAGTGCATTTGGATGATCCAGAAGAGGATTGGGAGAATGTCAGATGAAACCAAAATATAACTTTTTGGTAAAACCTCAACTCGTCGTGTTTGGAGGACAAAGAATGCTGAGTTGCATCCAAAGAACACCATACCTACTGTGAAGCATGGGGGTGGAAACCTCATGCTTTGGGGCTGTTTTTCTGCAAAGGGACCAGGACGACTGATCCATGTAAAGGAAAGAATGAATGGGGCTATGTATCGTGAGATTTTGAGTGAAAACCTCCTTCCATCAGCAAGGGCATTGAAGATGAAACGTGGCTGGGTCTTTCAGCATGACAATGATCCCAAACACACTGCCCGGGCAACGAAGGAGTGGCTTCGTAAGAAGCATTTCAAGGTCCTGGAGTGGCCTAGCCAGTCTCCAGATCTCAACCCCATAGAAAATCTTTGGAGGGAGTTGAAAGTCCGTGTTGCCCAGCGACAGCCCCAAAACATCACTGCTCTAGAGGAGATCTGCATGGAGGAATGGGCCAAAATACCAGCAACAGTGTGTGAAAACCTTGTGAAGACTTACAGAAAACGTTTGACCTGTGTCATTGCCAACAAATGGTATATAACAAAGTATTGAGAAACTTTTATTGACCAAATACTTATTTTCCACCATAATTTGCAAATGAATTCATTAAAAATCCTACAATGTGATTTTCTGGATTTTTTTCCCTCATTTTGTCTGTCATAGTTGACATGTACCTATGATGAAAATTACAGGCCTCTCTCATCTTTTTAAGTGGGAGAACTTGCACAATTGGTGGCTGACTAAATACTTTTTTTCCCCCACTGTGTGTGTGTGTGTGTGTGTGTGTGTGTGTGTGTGTGTGTGTGTATATATATATATATATATATATACACACACACACACACACACACACAGTGGGGAGAACAAGTATTTGATACACTGCCGATTTTGCAGGTTTTCCTACTTACAAAGCATGTAGAGGTCTGTAATTTTTATCATAGGTACACTTCAACTGTGAGAGACAGAATCTAAAACAAAAATCCAGAAAATCACATTGTATAATTTAAGTAATTAATTTGCATTTTATTGCATGACATAAGTATTTGATACATCAGAAAAGCAGAACTTAATATGTGTTACAGAAACCTTTGTTTGCAATTACAGAGATCATATGTTTCCTGTAGGTCTTGACCAGGTTTGCACACACTGCAGCAGGGATTTTAGTCCCACTCCTCCATACAGACCTTCTCCAGATCCTTCAGGTTTCGGGGCTGTCGCTGGGCAATACGGACTTTCAGCTCCCTCCAAAGATTTTCTATTGGGTTCAGATCTGGAAACTGGCTAGGCCACTCCAGGACCTTGAGATGCTTCTTACGGAGCCACTCCTTAGTTGCCCTGGCTGTGTGTTTCGGGTCGTTGTCATGCTGGAAGACCCAGCCATGACCCATCTTCAATACTCTTACTGAGGGAAGGAGGTTGTTGGCCAAGATCTCGCGATACATGGCCCCATCCATCCTCCCCTCAATACGGTGCAGTCGTCCTGTCCCCTTTGCAGAAAAGCATCCCCAAAGAATGATGTTTCCACCTCCATGCTTCACGGTTGGGATGGTGTTCTTGGGGTTGTACTCATCCTTCTTCTTCCTCCAAACACGGTGAGTTGAGTTTTGACCAAAAAGCTCTATTTTTGTCTCATCAGACCACATGACCTTCTCCCATTCCTCCTCTGGATCATCCAGATGGTCATTGGCAAACTTCAGACGGGCCTGGACATGCGCTGGCTTGAGCAGGGGGACCTTGCGTGCGCTGCAGGATTTTAATCCATGACGGCGTAGTGTGTTACTAATGGTTTTCTTTGAGACTGTGGTCCCAGCTCTCTTCAGGTCATTGACCAGGTCCTGCCGTGTAGTTCTGGGCTGATCCTTCACCTTTCTCATGATCATTGATGCCCCACGAGGTGAGATCTTGCATGGAGCCGCAGACCGAGGGTGATTGACCGTCATATTGAACTTCTTCCATTTTCTAATAATTGCGCCAACAGTTGTTGCCTTCTCACCAGGCTGCTTGCCCATTGTCCTGTAGCCCATCCCAGCCTTGTGCAGGTCTACAATTGTATCCCTGATGTTCTTACACAGCTCTCTGGTCTTGGCCATTGTGGAGAGGTTGGAGTCCGTTTGATTGAGTGTGTGGACAGATGTATTTTATACAGGTAACGAGTTCAAACAGGTGCAGTTAATACAGGAAATGAGTGGAGAACAGGAGTGCTTCTTAAAGAAAAACGAACAGGTCTGTGAGAGCCGGAATTCTTACTGCTTGGTAGGTGATCAAATACTTATGTCATGCAATAAAATGCTAATTAATTACTTAAAATCATACAATGTGATTTTCTGGATTTTTTTTTCCGATTGCGTCTCTCACAGTTGAAGTGTACCTATGATAAAAATTACAGACCTCCTACATGCTTTGTAAGTAGGAAAACCTGCAAAATCGGCAGTGTATCAAATACTTGTTCTCCCCACTGTGTGTGTGTGTATGTATGTATGTATGTATGTATGTATGTATGTATGTATGTATGTATGTATGTATGTATGTATGTATGTATGTATGTATGTATATGTGTATATATATATATATATATATATATATATACATACATACATACATACATACATACATACATACATACATACATACATACATACATACATACATACATACATACAGTGGGGAAAAAAAGTATTTAGTCAGCAACCAATTGTGCAAGTTCTCCCACTTAAAAAGATGAGAGAGGCCTGTAATTTTCATCATAGGTACACGTCAACTATGACAGACAAAATGAGGAAAAAAAATCCAGAAATTCACATTGTAGGATTTTTTATGAATTTATTTGCAAATTATGGTGGAAAATAAGTATTTGGTCAATAACAAAAGTTTCTCAATACTTTGTTATATACCCTTTGTTGGCAATGACACAGGTCAAACGTTTTCTGTAAGTCTTCACAAGGTTTTCACACACTGTTTCTGGTATTTTGGCCCATTCCTCCATGCAGATCTCCTCTAGAGCAGTGATGTTTTGGGGCTGTCGCTGGGCAACACAGACTTTCAACTCCCCTCCAAAGATTTTCTATGGCATTGAGATCTGGAGACTGGCTAAGCCACTCCAGGACCTTGAAATGCTTCTTACGAAGCCACTCCTTCGTTGCCTGGGCGGTGTGTTTGGGATCATTGTCATGCTGAAAGACCCAACCACGTTTCATCTTCAATGCCCTTGCTGATGGAAGGAGGTTTTCACTCAAAATCTCACGATACATAGCCCCATTCATTCTTTCCTTTACACGGATCAGTCGTCCTGGTCCCTTTGCAGAAAAACAGCCCCAAAGCATGATGTTTCCACCCCCATGCTTCACAGTAGGTATGGTGTTCTTTGGATGCAACTCGGCCTTCTTTGTCCTCCAAACACGACGAGTTGAGTTTTTACCAAAAAGTTATCTTTTGGTTTCATCTGACCATATGACATTCTCCCAATCCTCTTCTGGATCATCCAAATGCACTCTAGCAAACTTCAGACGGGGCCTGGACATGTACTGGCTTAAGCAGGGGGACACGTCTTGCACTGCAGGATTTGAGTCCCTGGCGGCGTAGTGTGTTACTGATGGTAGGCTTTGTTACTTTGGTCCCAGCTCTCTGCAGGTCATTCACTAGGTCCCCCCGTGTGGTTCTGGGATTTTTGCTCACTGTTCTTGTGATCATTTTGACCCCACGGGGTGAGATCTTGCGTGGAGCCCCAGATCGAGGGAGATTATCAGTGGTCTTGTATGTCTTCCATTTCCTAATAATTGCTCCCACAGTTGATTTCTTCAAACCAAGCTGCTTACCTATTGCAGATTCAGTCTTACCCAGCCTGGTGCAGGTCTACAATTTTGTTTCTGGTGTCCTTTGACAGCTCTTTGGTCTTGGCCATAGTGGAGTTTGGAGTGTGACTGTTTGAGGTTGTGGACAGGTGTCTTTTATACTGATAACAAGTTCAAACAGGTGCCATTAATACAGGTAACGAGTGGAGGACAGAGGAGCCTCTTAAAGAAGAAGTTACAGGTCTGTGAGAGCCAGAAATCTTGCTTGTTTGTAGGTGACCAAATACTTATTTTCCACCATAATTTGCAAATAAATTCATTAAAAATCCTACAATGTGATTTTCTGGAATTGTTTTTCTCAATTTGTCTGTCATAGTTGACGTGTACCTATGATGAAAATTACAGGCCTCTCTCATCTTTTTAAGTGGGAGAACTTGCACAATTGGTGGCTGACTAAATACTTTTTTTCCCCACTGTACATACATACATACATACATACATACATACATACATACATACATACATACACACACACAGTGAGGGGGAAAAGTATTTGATCCCCTGCTGATTTTGTACGTTTGCCCACTGACAAAGAAATGATCAGTCTATAATTTTAATGGTAGGTTTATTTGAACAGTGAGAGACAGAATAACAACAACAAAATACAGAAAAACGCATGTCAAAAATGTTATAAATTGATTTACATTTTAATGAGGGAAATAAGTATTTTACCCCCTCTCAATTACAAAGATTTCTGGTTCCCAGGTGTCTTTTATACAGGTAACGAGCTGAGATTAGGAGCACACTCTTAAAGGGAGTGCTCCTAATCTCAGTTTGTTACCTGTATAAAAGACACCTGTCCACAGAAGCAATCAATCAATCAGATTCCAAACTCTCCACCATGGCCAAGACCAAAGAGCTCTCCAAGGATGTTAGGGACAAGATTGTAGACCTACACAAGGCTGGAATGGGCTACAAGACCATCGCCAAGCAGCTTGGTGAAAAGGTGACAACAGTTGGTGCGATTATTCACAAATGGAAGAAACACAAAATAACTGTCAATCTCCCTCGGCCTGGGGCTCCATGCAAGATCTCACCTCGTGGAGTTGCAATGATCATGAGAACGGTGAGGAATCAGCCCAGAACTACACGGGAGGATCTTGTCAATGATCTCAAGGCAGCTGGGACCATAGTCACCAAGAAAACAATTGGTAACACACTACGCCGTAAAGGACTGAAATCCTGCAGCGCCCGCAAGGTCCCCCTGCTCAAGAAAGCACATATACAGGCCCGTCTGTAGTTTGCCAATGAACAGCTGAATGATTCAGAGGAGAACTGGGTGAAAGTGTTGTGGTCAGATGAGACCAAAATCGAGCATCAACTCAACTCGCTGTGTTTGGAGGAGGAGGAATGCTGCCTATGACCCCAAGAACACCATCCCCACCGTCAAACATGGCGGTGGAAACATTATGCTTTGGGGGTGTTTTTCTGCTAAGTGGACAGGACAACTTCACCGCATCAAAGGGACGATGGACGGGGCCATGTACCGTCAAATCTTGGGTGAGAACCTCCTTCCCTCAGCCAGGGCATTGAAAATGGGTCGTGGATGGGTATTCCAGCATGACAATGACCCAAACACATGGCCAAGGCAACAAAGGAGTGGCTCAAGAAGAAGCACATTAAGGTCCTGGAGTGGCCTAGCCAGTCTCCAGACCTTAATCCCATAGAAAATCTGTGGAGGGAGCTGAAGGTTCGAGTTGCTAAACGTCAGCCTCGAAACCTTAATGACTTGGAGAAGATCTGCAAAGAGGAGTGGAACAAAATCCCTCCTGAGATGTGTGCAAACCTGGTGGCCAACTACAAGAAACGTCTGACCTCTGTGATTGCCAACAAGGGTTTTGCCACCAAGTACTAAGTCATGTTTTGCAGAGGGGTCAAATACTTATTTCCCTCATTTAAAATGCAAATCAATTTATAACATTTTTGACATGCGTTTCTTGATTTTTTGTTGTTGTTGTTATTATGTCTCTCACTGTTCAAATAAACCTACCATTAAAATTATAGACTGATCATGTCTTTGTCAGTGAGCAAACGTACAAAATCAGCAGGGGATCAAATACTTTTTTCCCTATATATATAACTCCACTAATTTGAAGGGGTGTCCACATACTTTTGTGTATGTATGTATGTATGTATGTATGTATGTATATATATATATATATATATATATATATATATATAACACACACAGTTGAAGTCGGAAGTTAACATACACCTTAGCCAAATACATTTAAACTCAGTTTTTCACAATTCCTGACATTTTATTCCTAGTAAAAATTCCCTGTCTTAGGTCCGTTATGATCACCACTTTATTTTTTCCACAAGCTTCCCATAATAAGTTGGGTGAATTTTGGCCCATTCCTCCTGACAGAGCTGGTGTAACCGAGTCAGGTTTGTAGGCCTCCTTGCTCACACACACTTTTTCAGTTCTGCCCACAAATTGTCTATAGGATTGAGGTCAGGGCTTTGTGATGGCCACTCCAATACCTTGACTTTGTTGTCCTTAAGCCATTTTGCCACAACTTTGGAAGTATGCTTCGGGTCTTCCTGACTGATGTCTTGATGTTGCTTCAATATATCCACATAATTTTCCTTCCTCATGATGCCATCTATTTTGTGAAGTGCACCAGTCCCTCCTGCAGCAAATTACCCCCACAGCATGATGCTGCCACCCCCGTGCTTCACGGTTGAGATGGTGTTCTTCGGCTTGCAAGCGTTCCCCCTTTTTCCTCCAAACATAACAATGGTCATTATGGCCAAACAGTTCTATTTTTGTTTCATCAGACCAGAGGACATTTCTCCAAAAGGTAAGATCTTTGTCCCCATGTGCAGTTGCAAACTGTAGTCTGGCTTTTTTATGGCGTTCGGAGCAGTGGCTTCTTCCTTGCTGAGCTGCCTTTCAGGTTATGTCGATATAGGACTCGTTTTACTGTGGATATAAAGATTTTTGTACCTGTTTCCTCCAGCATCTTCACAAGGTCCTTTGCTGTTGTTCTAGGATTGATTTGCACTTTTCGTACCAAAGTACGTTCATCTCTAGGAGACAGAATGCGTCTCCTTCCTGAGCGTTATGGCGGCTGCGTGGTCCCATGATGTTTATACTTGCGTACTATTGTTTGTACAGATGAACGTGGTACCTTCAGGCGTTTGGAAATTGCTCCCAAGGATGAACCAGACTTGTGGAAGTCAAAAACAAAAATTCTGAGGTCTTGGCTGATTTTTCTTTTGATTTTCCCATGATGTCAAGCAAAGAGGCACTGACTTTGAAGGTAGGCCTTGAAATACATCCACATGTACACCTCCAATTGACTCAAATTATGTCCATTTGCCTATCAGAAGCTTCTAAAGCGATGACATCATTTTCTGGAATTTTCCAAGTTGTTTAAAGGCACAGTCAACTTAGTGTATATAAACTTCTGAACCACTGGAATTGTGATACAATGAATTATAAGTGAAATAATCTATCTGTAAACAATTGTTGGAAAAATTACTTGTCATGCACAAAGTAGATGTCCTAACCGACTTGCCAAAACTATAGTTTGTTGAGAATAAATTTGTGGAGTGGTTGAAAAATGAGTTTTAATGACGCCAACCGAAGTGTGTGTGTGTGAGAGAGAGACTTACTGAAGAGTTCAGTGACTTTCAGTGTGGCACCGTCATAGCATGCCACCTTTCCAACAAGTCAGTTCGTCAAATATCTGCCCTGCTAGAGCTGCCCCGGTCAACTGTAAGTGCTGTTATTGTGACGTTGAAACGTTCAGGAGTAACAGCGGCTCAGCCGCAAAGTGGTAGGCCACACAAGCTCACAGAACAGGACCGCTGTCTTCGGTCCTTTAGGATCACCACGGAAACTACCTGAAAACAATTTCACAATTTCGGCTGTTTTTAATCTTTGCTATGCTGTAATAAAAGCTTTACACTTTTTTTTCATCAGAACAGCCCCTGGTATTACTTATTTATTTAGTGTTGTTTACATTGTTTCAAATAGTCAGAAATTATATTAACAATAATAACCCTCCTTTTTCTTGATCTCCTTGTTTTTATTATGATTATTATAATAAGTATTGTTGTTATCTTTAGTAGGCTTAGTATAGCAGCTTTGTATAACCACCATCGAGCTGTAGGCCTAAGAGCACATCCTGTTTTAGTCTTAATACAAATAAAATAAAATGTTATTAGTCACATACATGTGTTTAGCTGTTATTGCGGGTGTAGCGAAATGCTTGTGCTTCTAGCTCCGACAGTGCAGTAATATCTAACAATTTCACAACATATACACACAAATCTAAGTGTGTAAAACCCCTAGCACCTTCACCTCCCTTTTCCCTCTGCCACTCTGTTATCACCCTGGTATCAGGGCCTGTATTTAGCTTGGTTTAGTGGGTGAAGTGAGGAGGAAGTTGTTGCAATTGGCTGACCTTCCGCTCACAGCTGTACACACAAAGATGAAATGGCTGTTCATTCTGGCAGGCAAGAAAGGGAACCTTGTTTTGAAATTCTCCCTTTTGTGGCCCTCAGTAGCCTACCACTGTTGTCAGTGAATGAGTTCAACATACCTATCGTCCTTGAGCCAGCACTGAGAGTTCTATTTGAAAGCAGAGATGTGAGATGTCCATTGAGAGGGCAACTATTATGGATATCCGTTTGTATCCCCCGATGCGTTCTCGCTCAGTAGGAATGTGTTTCTCACTCTGTTTTCACTCACTCACCCAAGAAGACACACACACCATGTGAACATAGTGAGAAGGCTGACTGACTGAGTGAGTGGGGCTATGCACACTCTGGCAGATAATGAGGATCTCTGCCACTGCCAGACTCCTATTCAAATCATGCCTCTGCTCTCTAATCTTCCCTCTTGATCTCAATTAGAGGGGTCTGTCCGGGTGTGTGTGTCTTTGTGATGTGTGTTCCTTTGGGTGTTCCCTAACATAAGGTTTAGGCCACTTCTTTCTCCAGATCTCATTTGGTTGCGTGGGACTTTAGCACTGGGTATGCAGAAATCCAAAAGGAGAACCAAATGTTGTGTTGAAAATGTTAGTTAACTCTATCATAGTTTATGTTTCTAACTCCCGCAGACCCCCCCACCCCCCCACCCCTGGTAGCTTGGGTCGTATGTAGACCGTGCCTAGTGTAGCGGGAGGGCTGTGACTGATAAACTGTATCTGACCACAGACCGACACGGATAGATGGATGTTGGCAGTGTGCTCTGTGTTATCAAGACAAGCCCCAGTATGTCTCACTACTGACATTTCTGGATCTCTTTTTGTTGTTGTTGCTGCAGCTGCACAATACAGCAATTGTGAGTGACCCACTTTTACGTCTCCCTCTCTCCCTTGCTCACGTGATGGAGCTTTTAAGGGAAATGGAATTTAGATTCTGATTAGAGTGGATGGGATGGGTGGTGGCACGGCTGTATTTGAGAGGCTTGAAATGAATCCCCCCTCACGGAGCTCAGCTGATAGCCTGGCCTTTGTTGACTGAGCCTAGAGGCTGGTTTATGGTCACTGTAATGGAAGTGTTACATCATAAGAACACTGATCCCTACTGTCCCATTCTGAGTATTACTGTCCTGACTATTTGTTTTCATCCAGTGATATAATCAAGGGATTGTGCAACAGTCTAATGATTTCCTCAACACGAGTGGTGGAGCGGTTGCGGAAGGCAGTTTCCGATCGTGACTCCCTGGCACACGGCTGCTCTGTGATCTAATGTTGTGAGAACAAACAGTGGTCATAAGATGCTACCGGGTCAGTAGTAACCTGCCTAAATGACTACTGACCCGTAGCACGTCTGTAGCGATGAAGTGTTGTGAAAGGCTGGTCATGGCTCACATAAACGGCATCATCCCAGAAACCCTAGACCCACTCCAATTTGCATACCACCCAAACAGATCCACAAATGACGCAATCTCTATTGCACTCAACACTGCCCTTTCCCACCTGGACAAAAGGAACACCTACGTGAGAATGCTATTCATTGACTACAGCTCAGCGTTCAACACCATAGTGCCCTCAAAGCTCATCACTAAGCTAAGGACCCTGGGACTAAACACCTCCCTCTGCAACTGGATCCTGGACTTCCTGATGGGCTGCCCCCAGGTGTTAAGGGTAGGCAACAACACATCTGTCATGCTGATCCTCAACACGGGGCCCCTCAGGGGTGTATACTTAGTCCCCTCCTGTACTCCCTGTTCACCCATGACTGCGTGGCCAAGCACGACTCCAACACCAACATTGCCGACGACACAACGGTGGTAAGCCTGATCACCGACAATGATGAGACAGCCTATAGGAAGGAGGTCAGAGACCTGGCGGTGTGGTGCCAGGACAACAACCTCTCCCTCAACGTGATCAAGACAAAGGAGATGATCGTGGACTACAGGAAAAGGAGGGCCGAGCATGCCCGCATTCTCATCGACGGGGCTGTAGTGGAGCAGGTTGAGAGTTTCAAGTTCCTTGGTGTCCACATCACCAACAAACTATCATGGTCCAAACACACCAAGACAGCACAACAACGCCTATTCCCCTTCAGGAGACTGGAAAGATTTGGCATGGGTCCTAAGATCCTCAAAATGTTATACAGCTGCACCATCGAGAGCATCCTGACTAGTTGCATCACCGACTGGTATGGCAACTGCTCGGCCTCTGACCGCAAGGCACTACAGAGGGTAGTGCGTACGGCCCAGTACATCACTGGGGCCAAGCTTCCTGCCATTTAGGACCTCTATACCAGCCGGTGTCAGAGGAAGGCCCTAAAAATTGTCAAAGACTCCAGCCACCCTAGTCATAGACTGTTCTCTCTGCTACTGCACGGCAAGCGGTACCGGAGTGCCAAGTCTCTAGGTCCAAAATTATTCTTAACAGCTTCTACCCCCAAGCAATAAGACACCTGAACAGCTAATCATGGCTACCCAGACTATTTGCATTGCCCCCCCCCCCCACCTCAACCCCCTCTTTTACGCAGCTGCTACTCTGTTTATTATTTATGCATAGTCACTTTAACTCTACCCACGTACAAATTACATTGACTAACCTGTACCCCCGCACATTGACTCGGTACCGGTACCCACTGTATATAGCCTCGTTATTGTTATTTTATTGTTTCTCTTTCATCTTTTATTTTTTACTTTAGTTTATTTAGTAAATACTTTTCTTAACTCTTATTTTTCTTGAATGCATTGTTGGTTAAGGGCTTGTAAGTAAGCATTTCAGGGTAAGGTTATATTCGGCGCATGTTACAAATAAAATTTGATTTGATTTCATCACCTTTTATAGCACCTAAGAAGCCCTTTGTTTCAATAGATCTGTATGATTTAATTAGTAATGAGCTCATACAATAATGTAATTTACATATGACTGTTAATATCCTATTAAGAGTTTCAATGTAAAATAACTGTCATCAGTCCATTGTATGCATGTGTAGAATGCATCTTCTGATCTTCCTCTGCTGCTGTTGTTTCAGGCGGTGAACTGCAAAGGGCAGCACAGTATTTCCTACACTCTGTCCAGGAACCAGACGGTAGTGGTGGAATACTGCCATGACAATGACACAGACATGTTTCAGGTAAATCCACCCGTTTCAATATTCCAGATGCTCCATTGGTCTGAGTTTAGCAGATTACCCTGCCATACAGTGGCTTGCGAAAGTATTCACCCCCTTGCCATTTTTCCTATTTCGTTGCCTTACAACCTGGAATTAAAATGGATTTTTTTGGGGTTTGTATCATTTGATTTACACAACATGCCTACCCCTTTGAAGATGCAAATTAAAAGATTTTGTGAAACAAACAAGAAATAGGACAAAAAAACAGAACTTGAGCGTGCATAACTATTCACCCCCCCAAAGTCAATACTTTGTAGAGCCACTTTTTGCAGCAATTACAGCTGCAAGTCTCTTGGGGTATGTTATTATAAGCTTGGCACATCTAGCCACTGGGATTTTTGCCCATTCTTCAAGGCAAAACTGCTCCAGCTCCTTCAAGTTGGATGGGTTCCGCTGGTGTACAGCAATCTTTAAGTCATACCACAGCTTCTCAATTGGATTGAGGTCTGGGCTTTGACTAGGCCATTCCAAGACATTAACATTTTTCTCCTTAAACCACTTGAGTGTTGCTTTAGCAGTATGCTTAGGGTCATTGTCCTGCTGGAAGGTGAACCTCCGTCCCAGTCTCAAATCTCTGGAAGACTGAAACAGGTTTCCTCAAGAATTTCCCTGTATTTAGCGCCATCCTTCAATTCTGACCAGTTTCCCAGTCCCTGCCGATAAAAAAACAACATAATGAGAGGTGTTGGGTTTGCGCCAGACATAGCGTTTTCCTTGATGGCCAAAAAGCTCAATTTTAGTCTTATCTGACCAGAGTACCTTCTTCCATATGTTTGGGGAGTCTCCCACATGCGTTTGGCAAACACCAAACGTGTTTGCTTATTTATTTCTTTAAGTAATGGCTTTTTTTCTGGCCACTCTTCCGTAAAGCCCGGCTTTGTGGAGTGTAAGGCTTAAAGTTTATAAGGCAATCTGCTTAGTAATATTAATTGTATATGTTATTGCATTTTAACAATCAACTCTGGTCTGTTTTATTTATTTCTTAATGCCTCATATGGAATTGTTTGCTACATAGCTGGGCAGTGTTTCAATAGCACTCTGGTCTCTCTGTGTCAGTCTGTCCCTGTCTCTCTTTGTCCCCACCCCACTCCTTCCCTCAAGTGAACATGTGTTCTGTACACTATCCCCTAGCGTTAATCTAAATTTACATCCGGGAGACCGCTCCACTCCCACCAGATGGAGAAGTTCTACTGCTCCAAATCAAATCAAATCAAATTTTATTGGTCACATGCGCCGAATACAACAGGTGCAGACATTGCAGTGAAATGCTTACTTACAGCCCTTAACCAACAGTGCATTTATTTTAAACAAAAAAAGTAAGAATAAAACAACAACAACAAAAAAGTGTTGAGAAAAAAAGAGCAGAAGTAAAATAAAGTGACAGTAGGGAGGCTATATATACAGTAAAATAAAGTGACAGTAGGGAGGCTATATATACAGGGGGGTACCGTTGCAGAGTCAATGTGCGGGGGCACCGGCTAGTTGAGGTAGTTGAGGTAATATGTACCAGACAAGTGCTTTACATTCAAACCTTTTAATGTGTCCATGTGTCTGCAAACAGCACTAAGTAAACAAAAGCCATACCCAGCAGAGAGCTGATTTAAAAAACCCACTCAAGGACAAACGTTGGCCTACTAAAATAACGTTTGACACTAACGTTTGACACTTCAGATAGAGCTTGTCGATCAAGCTGAAAATCTTATTAGTAAATCTCGATACCAAAATTATGAACATGGAGAGAAATCAGGGAAAATATTTGCACACCAGCTGCGTCAGAGAACCGAGACTCAAACCATACCTGAGATAAATATCGAGCTGGGTAACAAGTGTATTGATCATTTAGAGATCAATTCATGCTTTCATAACTTTTACTCACAATTATACATTTTGGAATCCGCTGGTAACGCTACCTTATTCAACACCTTCTTTGAGAACTTAGATATTCCCACAGTTGAACCTAAGATACTGTAGCTGCTGAATTGGAAGAACAGTTCTCTGTAGAAGAGATTGTTGGCAATTAAATCTGTGCAGTGTGGTAAATCCTCTGGGCCCGGCGGATTTCCGAGCGAATTCTTTAAAGAATTCTCAGATCAACTTTTTCCTCTCTTGCTTTCAGTATTTGAGGAATCATTCTCCTCAAACTCTTTACCCTCAACAATGAGACAGGCATATATTTCACTTATTGTAAAAAATGTAAACTCTTGTGGTTCATATAGGCCAATTTCTTTATTAAATTGCAATGTAAAGATACTTTTTAAGATGCTTGCCTGCCATTTTGAGTCAGTCCTTCCCTCCATTATCTCTACAGATCAAACTGGTTTCATTTCAAAATCGTCATTATTTTTTCAACATTGGACATCTTTATATATACTTTATAATCCCTCTTCATCTGACACGCCAGAGATATTGTTATCACTTGATGCCGAGAAGGCGTTTGATCAGGTGGAGTGGGGTTATCTTTTTTATACTCTCAAACAATTTGGATTTGATCCCAATTTTATATCCTGTATCAAAGTCCTTTACTCCTCCTCTATGGCTGCAGTGCGCACAAATAATAACCTTTCATCCTATCTCCAACTTCAACGTGGGACAAGACAGGGTTCGTCCTCTGTCGGCTCCGCTGTTTGCCATCGCAATCGAGCCTTTAGCCATAGCAATATGTAATAACGCCACTATCAAAGGTATTCGAAAAGGGTGTTAAGAGAATAAAGTCTCACTCTATGCGAATGACATGCTATTCTATTTATCTAACACTTTAACTGATTTTCCAGAGATCCAGGATCTACTACAGACATTTTGGTAAAATATCTGGGTATAAAGTTAATCTGCAAAACAGTGAATTGATGTCTATTGATCCTGTGCAAACTTATTTTAGTAATGTGCCCTTCAAAGTGAGTACACAGAAATTGAGATACTTGAGAACTTGGGTTACACACGATTTCAAAGATCTCTATATAGCCAATTTCCCTCCCTTGAAACTCCACCTGAAACAGGATCTTGAACGCTGGGATTTACGTTCTCTTTCTTTGGGTGGAAGAATTAACGCTGTTAAAATGAATGTATTACTTAAGCTTTTATACTTATTTCAATGTATTCCTATCTTTCTGACAAAATATTTTTTTTAATCTCCATAGATAAACTGATATCTGCTTTTATCTGGAACAAGAAAAAACCCTCGGATATGTAAAAGCGTATTGCAGAGATCTCGCCCCCAGGGTGGTCTAGCACTTCCGAACTTTCTATATTATTACTGGGCAGCTAATATAAGAATCCTGATGAATTGGATGACAGAAATCCCTGATGTTGCAGGCCCGAAATGGTTGACCTTAGAGATTTCATCCTGTGGCCCCACCTCCTTAGCTGCGCCTCTGCTCAAAACTCACATTAGTTGAGCCTGTTTCCAAATACACTAAAAACCCTATTGTGAAACATTCTCAAAACATCTGTAAACAGTTCAGGCGACCGTTTTCTCTCAGTGAATTTTCGACTTCTGCCCTGTTATTAGGGAACCATACATTCTCTCCATCAGTATTAGACAGGGCGTTTCATATCTGGTCTGGAAAGGGGATCTCCTCACTGAATGACTTGAACATTGATATGGATTTTGCATCTTTTGAACAGTTAGTACAGAAGTTAAATATTCCTAGATCCCATTTATTTAGGTACCTACAACTGCATAGTTTTGTATCTTCACGTTCTAGTCACTTCCCATAACGCCCACCTACCTCCCTTCTAGACTCTGTTTTTAAATGTATCCTTATATCAATGGGGGCATAGGCTTGGTCTATACCAGGGTTCCCCAACTGGCGTTTTATTTGCCCCCAAAGTTTTCTGAGCAAATAAATAAATAAAATAACATTTTTTGTGTGGAATTTTCATTGTTTGACATAAGACTGTAAAAACACCAGGAAATCAGCTCCAAGTGACTTTAATTTAAGAAATCTGTTCCCAAGTATTTCCACGCATAACAGAGACACGTGATCGTGGAGTAGCAGAGAACAGTCTATGACTAGGGTGGCTGGAGTCTTTGACAATTTTTATGGCCTTCCTCTGACACCGCCTGGTATAGAGGCCCTGGATGGCAGGAAGCTTGGCCCCAGTGATGTACTGCGCCGTACACACTACCCTCTGTAGTGCCTTGCGGTCGGAGGCCGAGCAGTTGCCATACCAGTCAGTGATGCAACCAGTCAGGATGCTCTCGATGGTGCAGCTGTAGAATCTTTTGAGGATCTGAGGACCCATGCCAAATCTTTTCAGTCTCCTTAGGGGGGAATAGGTTTTGTCGTGCCCTCTTCACAACTGTCTTGGTGTGCTTGGACCATGTTAGTTTGTTGGTGATGTGGACACCAAGGAACTTGAAGCTCTCAACCTGCTCTGCTACAGCCCCGTCGATGAGAATGGGGGCGTGCTCGGTCCTCTTCTTTTTCCTGTAGTCCACAATCATCTCCTTTGTCTTGATCAAGTTGAGGGAGAGGTTGTTGTCCTGGCACCACATGGCCAGGTCTTTGACCACCTCCCTATAGACTGTCTCATCGTTGTCGGTGATCAGGCCTACCGCTGTTGTGTCATTGGCAAACTTAATGATGGTGTTGGTGTCGTGCCTGGCCATGCAGTCATGAGTGAACAGGTAGTACAGGAGGGGACTGAGCACGCACCCCTGAGGGGCCCCCGTGTTGAGGATCAGCGTGGCGGATGTGTTACCTACAACCTGGGGTCGGCCCATCATGAAGTCCAGGATCCAGTTGCAGAGGGAGGTGTTTAGTCCCAGGGTCCATAGCTTAGTGATGAGCTTTGAGGGCACTATGGTGTTGAACGCTGAGCTGTAGTCAATGAATAGCATTCTCACATAGGTGTTCCTTTTGTCCAGGTGTGAACGGGCAGTGTGGAGTGCAATAGACATTGCATCATCTGTGGATCTGTTTGGGTGGTATGCAAATTGGAGTGGGTCTAGGGTTTCTGGGATAATGGTGTTGATGTGAGCCCTGACCAGCCTTTCAAAGCAATTCATGGCTACAGATGTGAGTGCTACGGGTCGTTAGTCATTTAGGCAGGTTACCTTAGTGTTCTTTGGCACAGGGACTATGGTGGTCTGCTTGAAACATGTTGGTATTACAGACAGGGAGAGGTTGAAAATGTCAGTGAAGACACTTGCCAGTTGGTCAGTGCATGCTCGGAGTACACGTCCTGGTAATCCGTCTGGCTCTGCGGCCTTGTGAATGTTGACCTGTTTAAAGGTCTTACTCACATCGGCTATGGAGAGTGTGATCACACAGTCGTCCGGAACAGCTGATGCTCTCATGCATGTTTCAGTGTTACTTGCCTCGAAGCGAGCACAAAAGTAATTTAGCTCGTATGGTTGGCTCGTGTCACTGGACAGCTCGCGGCTGTGCTTCCCTTTGTAGTCTGTAATAGTTTGCAAGCCCTGCCACATCCGACGAGCATCAGAGCCGGTGTAGTACGATTCAATCTTAGTCCTGTATTGACGATTTGCCTGTTTGATGGTTTGTCGGAGGGCATAGTGGGATTTCTTATAAGCTTCCGGGTTAGAGTTCCGCTCCTTGAAAGCGGCAGCTCTACCTTAGAAGTTACAAAATAAGTTACAAACAATGCGAAAAAACACACAAAATAGCCCGGTTGGTTAATAGTCCATAACACGGCAGCCATCCCCTCCGGCGCCATTGACATTTTGTTACGTTACAGCCTTATTCTAAAATGGATTAAATAAAAATTGTCCTCAATCTACACACACTACCCCATAATGACAAAGCGAAAACAGGTTTTCAGACATTTTATCAAATGTATTACAAATAAAAAAGATACCTTATTTACATAAGTATTCAGACCCTTTGCTATGAGACTCGAAATTGAGCTTAGGTGCATCCTGTTTCCTTTGATCATCCTTGAGATGTTTCTACAACTTGATTGGAGTCCACGTGGTAAATTCAATTGATTGGACATGATATGGAAAGTCCCACAGTTGACAGTGCATGTCAGAGTAAAAACCAAGCCATGAGGTCGAAGGAATTGTCCGTAGAGCTCGGAGACAGGAGAATGTGGAGGCACAGATCTGGGGAAGGGTACAATTTTAAAACATTTTAGAATAAGGCTGTAACGTAACAAACTGTGGAAAAAGTATAGGGGTCAGAATACTTTCCAAATGCACTGTATAAAACCTGCCTTTATTTCATTATTCGGAGTGGCACCATAGGAGGCCCCCTCTAAACAGTTATATGGGCAACATGCTGGCATTTTTAAAAACTATTTATTGAGGAAATTGCCCATGAATGTGGGTACTGACCTAAAAACAAACACATTCTAAACCACCTTGTTTTACAAATGGATGTTCAAACCTTAATGGTGCAGGTGTCTGTTCTAACCTGGGCTGACTATGTTGTCCTGCAGATTGGCCGCTCCACAGAGAGCCCCATAGACTTTGTGGTGACGGACACAGTGTCTGGGGGTCAGGAGGGAGAGGAGACGCCCATCACCCAGAGCACAATCTCGCGCTTCGCCTGCCGTGTCGTCTGTGAGCGGGTCCTGCCCTACACCGCCCGCATCTACGCTGCTGGCTTTGACTCCTCCAAGAACATCTTCCTGGGGGTAAGACTGGGCTCACAGGGGACTGTCCCAAGGTTAGGAATGTCTCCTGGGTTGACTGGTATTCAGATTTGTTGTTGTTGTGCATTTTATGACAATAATGCACAATGGAACACTTCTAGCATGTTTTTGCTTTCTCCTCTTGTTTTCCTCCTAAGAATCTGAGCCTGGTTCGCAAATGCATGTCTAGCATTCCAGACAGAATGAACTAGATTAGCACACAATTTATACTAGCACCAGTGTTCTCCTGAGTGGCGCAGTGGTCTAAGGCACTGCTTCGCAGTGCTAACTGTGCCACTAGAGATCCTGGTTCGAATCCAGGCTCTGTCGCAGCCGGCCGCGACCGGGAGACTCATGGGCGGCGCACAATTGGCCCAGCGTCGTCCAGGGTAGGGGAGGTAATGGCCGGCAGGGATGTAGCTCAGTTGATAGAGCATGGTGTTTGCAACGCCAGGGTTGTGGGTTCGATTCCCACGGGGGGCCAGTATAAAAAAATAAAATAAAAATGTATTCACTAACTGTAAGTCGCTCTGGATAAGGGCGTCTGCTAAATGACTAAAATGTAAATGTAATGTAAATGTGTTATGTAAGCCCACTAGAGTGTGACTTTCCCCCTGTCTCATCCTCAGGAAAAAGCCGCCAAGTGGAAGAACCCGGATGGTCACATGGACGGGCTAACAACCAATGGAGTGCTGGTGATGCACCCCAGGGGTGGGTTCACGGAGGAGTCCAAGCCCGGTGTATGGAGGGAGATCTCTGTGTGTGGGGACGTTTACACCTTGAGAGAGACCCGCTCTGCTCAGACCCGCGGCAAACTGGTCAGTAGCACTGATGATGCTCCACCATTACCCTCATCAAATCTGTTCTCAGTCATTAGGTCAAATAAAGAACCATTAAAAAACATCAGAGCATTCAACATTATACTGTTACATCTTTAAAATTCCATACCCAATTACACCAAAACCAAATTGATCCCTATACCACTCTACAAAGGAAGCAATGTTTTTTTCTTTTAAAAACATAGTTTCCATATACTTTGTGTTCTAACCCAGCTGTGTCAGTGTTAAGCCCAATGTAACCTAATGGAGCTGTGTGTGCTGCGTTGCCCCCTGCAGGTGGAGTGTGAGAGCAACGTGCTGCAGGACGGCTCCCTGGTAGACCTGTGTGGAGCCACCCTGCTGTGGCGCACAGCTGACGGCCTCTTCCACACGCCCACCCAGAAGCACCTGGAGGCCCTGCGGCAGGAGATTAACGCAGCGCGGCCCCAGTGCCCTGTGGGCCTCAACACCCTGGCTTTCCCCAGCATGCAGCGCAGCCGCGCCCTCTCCTCCCTGGAGGACAAGCAGCCCTGGGTCTACCTGGCCTGTGGCCACGTGCATGGCTACCACAACTGGGGTCACCGCTCTGAGCAGGAGCCCAACGCCCAGCGAGAGTGCCCCATGTGCCGGACCGTGGGACCCTACGTGCCGCTGTGGCTGGGCTGCGAGCCCGCCTTCTACGTGGACGTGGGCGCCCCCACACACGCCTTTGTGCCGTGCGGACACGTGTGCTCGGAGAAGTCGGCAAAGTACTGGGCGGAGATCCCTCTGCCCCATGGCACCCACGCCTTCCACGCTGCCTGCCCATTCTGTGCCACCCAGCTCAGCCTCACCCAGGGCTGTGCCAAGCTCATCTTCCAGGGCCCCATTGACTGAGCTGCGGGGCCTTGGGTTGGGTGAAAGAACGAAGCAGGAGGGCCAACATGCTGTGAAACTGTTCAGACTATTTAGTGCTTTGTTTTTTTATCACCGGACTGGAAATAGGAGGAACGCTTCACAAGGCTGATGGTGTACTACAACAGTGTGTTCCAAGTTTCCATGGAGATGGGCCTGAAGCCAGTGGTCCATTACAGTGTTTGGTTTGGGCTTCTGGTCCGCTGGATGGCCACTGTGGTGTACACACAGCGATGTGGAGCACAGTGGACCTAAGGAACAACCACAGAAGCCATCATACTCTTCAGCTGCCAGCCGTCAGCTTTCAACTCAACTGAGCTAACTCTCTGGACTGTGCAAGCTAAAATGGCTGCTCATTTCAAGTAGAAGGGCTACAAAACGGGTTTATCGATCATAGTTAGGGTCTGTGGGGGTTGGGTGGGGTGGGTTCATGGTGGGCCTGAGGTGCATGATTTTCACAGAGCCAGACAGCTGGTCTGTTGGCTGGGAGGAGGACCGAGCGAGCCAGCGAGGTTCATGGGTAACTAGTTAAGTGCTCCCCATTGGCTCCTCAACCCTTATCTGATTTGTAATGGCATCCAGAACATTTAGCCTTTCCAGAGGTGAGTTGAACTCTGTTCTGTTCAGGGAACAGATCCTTAAAAGAAAACAAGTGTTTTTCTCTCCTCTTGTACAGAGATGTATTCCAGTGCCTGGGGCTCCCAATAAAACCCTGGGTATTTTTTACTAAATGGAAAAAAGCTATTTTGTTGAGGGTTAAGGGAGGGGGAGAGTTTTACATACATAAAGTATAAAGACATGTAACCCACATGGATTATTTTCCATATTTCTATTATTTCTTAAGTATTTTACTACACTGAGGTGTACAGTAAAAAAAAAAATGAAAATGTTAATATATTTTTCTCTTGTGTAACTATTGTGTGCATGTGGGTTGGATCATATGGGTGTGCTTGAATGTGTCAACACCGGCTCATACGGAGACATTAGTCCCTTATGACGTAACAACCAAAAGGCAACAACAGGCCACTGGCATGAACCTTGTGGGTCATGACAATAAATGTATTAAAATACATACTCTCCTCACCATTGGCGCTTTAGCCTAAATTATGCAATTGCTTTACTGAAGGGCTAGGTCTGTTCCTTCTAAATATACTGTAAAACTCGGGTGTCTCATGATATCAGTAAGGCCGTCGTCATATCTAGTGAAATAGATGAGCTTTTGGAAGTGTAACTCACTCAGTCACACATCAACCCACACCTTACTGTCTTTGGTCTTGTCCCACACTCCCAGATACTGTGTTCAATGTGCACTGTTGAATTTGTAGCTTTATCTCATGCTGGGTTTTATCCAATGATTTGTACGCTCCCAAACCTGGGCACAGTCACTGCAGCATTGACGGATTATACCAAATATAAAATGAGTTCTCTCTGATGCAACAACTGCTTCCTGCAACCCAAAGTGTTACTGTTAGCGAATTAAAAATCTAACTGCTATTGTAGAATACAAAACAAATCTAGTTCTGGATGACAGTCAAAGCTATTTGGTTGTACTCATTCTCACAAGGATAATATCATGTGCAATGCCAACTTTATCAAATCCAATTGTGGAGATGGATCAAGTGGGCCAAATACGTATGAATGGATAAGAACTGACGTTGGAGTTGGTCTGTGAGATGGAAATAAGTTGAAACTGAAGAATTAGAAACAAATGTGTGTGCTCTTCTTCGATGCGGGCTAGTTTGACTGTGCCCATGTATGTAGAGTGTAGCTCAACATATACAAACCACCACTGTATTAATGGATAGGATAGTGAGCATCATGATACTGAGATGTTAAGTGTTCTTACTGTAGCTATGTACAAGTTGCACAATGAATGAACATGTTGGAAGAGAGCTATTCTTTTCAGCTACACTGAGAAGCCAAATAATATAGTGACATCACGTGTGTCTCTACAATGCACATGGGCTCAAATACAGTACTGACAAGTGGTGTGTCCTCTCCTTTTGTTGGTGGACTACAGAGGTTCCCCCTCCAGATGTGAGGTCTTGGTAGTATGAAGCTAACAGTAAGACTGATGTGGTGACATGACAGGTGATCATTCAATGGCTTTGATTGTAACTTCTATGTGATGAGTAGCAGGGTAAAAGAAGGGTATCTACATTAGCATTCCCCCCACTGTGCCCAGTCAGTGCTGACAGTACGCAGATAAAGACCATGCTCTGGAACAGCTGTAATGTAGCACAAACATTCCTCCTTGAATACTTGGGAGGCATAGCCGCGGGAAGTAAGTGTGCTGAGGGTGCTGTAACACCCCCTGAAAAATCAGAACACAAAAAAAAGAACAATGTCTCACAAAAGTAGTGCACTGGTTCTTTACTAGTCCTGTATTAGCGGACCGATGTAGCGCGTCTGAAAAAATCGCAGCACCCCCATCCCCAAACATCTTCCCTATGTTGGGAGGGGTCCTGTGGTTGGTTCACTCAAGGACCTGCTCAGTGCATTTTGTCTCCAAACTCTGTACACAGGTCATAGCTTGCACTGATGCTCCCAAAGCCTACTTGCAAAAATAAACCATTTGTTTAAAACAATGTTGCTCGTCTTTGTTTGGTTTCAGTTCTGTGTGGGATCTCACTACACGTTAGTATTTTCTCTCTCTTTTTTTCTCCAGGGGAGAGCTCAGACACAGTCTAGTCTGGCTGACCCCAAACTCCAAGTCTTCCCTTGCTGTGTACCACATGAGTTGCATTAGACAGGCTAGACGCAAGCAGTCCCCTATTACTACAAATGATGCAGTCACGATTCCCACATTTGGGAAATTCGCAGGGGTCAGCATTGCCGGAGTGCAATGGCCGAGCCTCACTGGGTGAACCTCGTGATCAAGGTGTCTCCCCTGCAAGGAAAGTATACGTTAGTATTTCTACAACAGTATGAGCCAACTGATAATCATGTGTAAAGGTTTTTAGATGCCTATTGCCTATATCTATGATCAAAATCACTTATATTGTAAAAGGTAAGGCTCACATTTAGGCTACTAAAACCTTTTTGAAAGATAATACTCAGGAACACATCTAAGTTAGGACAGGGTTTGCGAATGTAGGCAAATGTATTTTTGCAGAATGGTGACCATGTTAAAACACTGTGGGAAGAAGGTTCCAGTTCTGAGTGACAGCAGGCCAAGGTTAATTTTTGATGACTAGCCTGAAATGCCCTGGCTGTGATTCTCTGGCTCCCCCGCAGGATAACAGGCATTACTGCATCTCACGGAGGCTTTCATCATAGTTGCTGACATGTTGCATCATTCCCAATCTTCATTCAACCAGATGTTAATAAAGTTGGCTCTATCAAAGAGGTACAATTTTAGATAAGATGGAAAAAATATGATCGTAACTTTCTTTGTACATGTCATATCTCATCAGCGACAGCCTACTCTTTATTTTACCATACAGAACACATCAGCAACATTTCCTGATACTATCCTTGTTTCAAAATGGTCATAGCAAGTTAGTGTAGGCCTCATTTTTTACAGAAAAAAATGTATAATAGGAACATTTCCTGACCCTTTGATATTTGTTTCCTCTGTTTATGCAGGTCACCTTACAAACCACTAGAGGACACTATTACCTCAACTATGGACATAGCGCTACCCAATGTCCTGTAAGGAACGAATGATGTCCAAGTGAACTATTGGACCCACAACCCATGGCAGCAGTGGATGACACCGATAAAAGAGAAGGAATCCATTTACAACAAATTATGAATCATATTTATGACAGACGGCACATCAAGATCATATATTGATGTCATGCTTTTTCCTAATTTGCTGATATCAATATGTGAAAAGTACAGAGTCACATGGGCGTGTAGTGTCTGGAAGGGGGAAGTAATGTATAATTTCCTTGGCATTCCTCATGTTGCAATTTATAAAAGAAGCTAGCTATACCAGTGAAAATCATGGACCCAAGTCATGTCATTGAGTTTTCTTGACGTTGTAGAATAATTGTTCATGTTGAAACGTTGTACAATGACGGTGACATTTTCCCTCAAACACATTTTAACTTTCTCCCCTCTAAACTAAGGGTGCATGAAAGGATTTAAATACATAACATGTCATTTAGTCAGTTTGAGGAGGAGGATGGAGCAGTGGGATGCCATGCCTCCTAATTAACATTACTCCTGTGGATGTGAGGGGGTTCATGTGTCTGCACCCTAGCCTGTTTTTCTGAATGACAGAGGAGACACTGAAGGTGACAGAATGCTAATTTGGGAGATCACTGGTTGGCTTCCCTGCTTTAAGCGGGGCAGGGTTATGCAAATAAATGAGACTGAAACAGTGACAGTTTCTAAATGTGAATGAGCTGTTTTATAGAGACTTTATTATACATTTACTATTGGTAAAAGAGTGATATAAACAGTTTTCTTTTATCAGCCCTTGACTTAGGAAAGAAAATATGTTGAAAACAAGAGCAGTGAATTAAAACTGCCCTTAATTCATATATTCAATTTTAATGATAACTTCACAAATTCACGTGCATATTAACATCATAGATTTAAAGCAGCACATTGAAGGGATCAGGCATGACTAAAGCATGAAATTAACTTCCAGTTTCTTTGCCATTTGCCAAGGAAGTATTCCTTTTTTGTGTATGCTAAATGTCTCAATTTCTACCATTTATCCACCTAAACAGCATTGCTATGCTTGAGTCTTTAGCTAGTAATACAGCAGAAGTTTGGGTGGTAGTGATGATACAATGTTGAAGCATTAACCATCAAGATGGACATAACCAATTAGTAGACTGACAGCCGCTTTGGTCTCTGGAAGTGTGGAGCTTAGTGCCACTGTGCTGTGGAGGCTTCACAGTCTGTATGCTGTTGCTGAGCGGTACATCAAGAGTACACCACAAACCGAAAGGTAGACCGATACAATGTGTGTGATTTATTTCAGCCCACTGACAGACTCAGTCAGGATGCCTGTCTTCACCAGAGGCCCGTACCTGCAGGATCAAAGACAGACAGGCAGGATATGTCACATCCTATCAGCCAGAGATTCAGGCGCCCAAGGAAGCCGATTGAAACCAGAACAGAACAGACATCCAAGTCTGTGTCCTCTCCCTTCTGATAACCTTGACTACATCACTCCTCCCTTTCATGTTGTACTAAAGCATCTGTTGAAGTGATCAGGTGAACAGTGTTTGATGAGTAGGGATACATGTGTGTTTTAACAGGTGAGTAGATGGGAAGCTGGCAGTGAGTGAGGAGGGGAGGAGTTTTAAGAGGAGATCAGAAGACGTCAACCTCAGTGAATGGTGGGTAAATTCTTCTGGGAAGACAGCCTGGTCTCATAGACTAAACGTAACATTAGTACATGTAAATCTGAGACGCTCAAATGTGTATGATATGTTACGTTTGGTATGGTTACATATGACAGAAGGTTACTTAAGGCAAAAATGAAAGTAGGGTGGGTGTGTTTTGCAAATTCGTAACCTATTGTACAAATTACAATTCGTAACGTACTATTCAAATTGTAATTTGTAGCATATCATAAGAAATGGATGATGGACAACCACAAATTAATACATACCATATCAAACATACCATATCATACTAATTGGAGTGTCCTGGATTTACATTTACTATGTTACATCCACCCCTGAGTCCAGGTTGGGGAAGAGGGTGGGGGTATCATTAATTTAAATTTGCAGTCCATTACAAAACCATAAAAATTAAATCAATATCCATCTTATAGAAAGTGTGAGTCTAAACAAAATGTCAGTTGATGCCACATAGGCCTACATATTTAGATATAAGTAAAAAAATAAAATAAGGTGATAGTGGTGGATAATAATCAAATAGTAGGGGAGCGTGGGATAAATCCTAGGCCTTAGCCTACTTGAAAATGGTTTAGAACACAGGAGGCCGGTGGTACCTTAATTGGGGAGGACTGGCTCATAGTAATGGTTGGAAAGGAATAAATGGAATGGTATCACTCAATTCCAGCCGTTATTATGAGCCGTCCTCCCCTCAGCAGCCTCCTGTGGTTTAGAAGATGGCCATGGGGTATGTATGGTGAGCGGTAGAATATAATGCAATGTTGCCATGCAGCTATGTTGTCTTGTAAACCTTATTATCCTAGCTGGAGATGCCATCTCACTTGCGGTGTCTGAATGGTGTAACCACCCTCATGTCTCTTTGTGTCTCCTCTTCTATTTTCTGTCCAAGACCCGGTGAACTGGCATGCGCCATGCCACAGGTGGTTGGAGGCTGCACGCCAAGCTATCAATAGGACGGACACCTTAGCCGGCGAGTTGGATGCTATGATATTTACCTCTCCCAGCATGCGGCCGAGGCAAATGATATGCAGATCATCGTCTGTAAATAAGAGATAGGGTTCTCCCCCCTCGCTTTAAAAAAAATGAAGTAACAACACACGCACACCGAATCACGCACAAACACAACAAGAAGAACGTTTGTTTCCCCGCTTTTTAATGGAGTAAACTTGGCAGTCGTTTTAATCTCCTGGCAAATTGAACCGGTAGGGGATCGTGGCAAGCGTTGGATGAATGTTATTAATTCTTCGCTATATCCGTTTTGCGCAATTAGTCACTGTTTGCCACGGAAAACGTCTAATTAATTATCAACACCCGGTATTCAACCGAAGTTACATTTACCTCGAAATACGCACCAGTCAACAGCCAGCCCAGCAGCCGTCCACGCTTCCCGGGGCCCCATGGTTGAGCAGCTCTCTGCAAATAAGAGCCGGTTAGAGAGGGTATTTGAAAATATTTTTTTAAATTCCTGAACTCCCAACCTCTATTTTCCTTGATATATGTAACAGCAGGATCCCAGCGTCAAAAAAAAAAATTGGCATAGCCTACTCCAGGTCTAGTTTGAATATTAAATATTACATTATTGCTCTAGGATTCAATTCGTTTTTAATACACTATATATACAAAAGTAACTGGACACCCCTTCATATTAGTGGATTTGGCTATTTCAGCCACACGGTTGCTGACAGGTGTATAAAATCGAGCACATAGATAATCTCCATAGACACACATTGGCAGCAGAATGGCCTTACATTTACATTTACATCATTTAGCAGACGCTCTTATCCAGAGCGACTTACAAATTGGTGCATTCAACATATGATAGCCAGTGGGACAAGCACCTTTTTTTTTATGGGGGGGTGGGGGAAGAAGGATTACTTTTATACTATTCCAGGTATTCCTTAAATAGGTAGGGTTTCAAGTGTCTCCGGAAGGTGGTCAGTGACTCCGCTGTCATGGCGTCGTGGGGGAGCTTGTTCCACCATTGGGGTGCCAGAGCAGTGAATAGCTTTGACTGGGCTGAGCGGGAACTGTGCTTCTGTAGAGGTAGGGGAGCTAGCAGGCCAGAGGTGGATGAACGTAGTGCCGTCGTTTGGGTGTAGGGTCTGATCAGAGCCTGAAGGTAAGGAGGTGCCGTTCCTCTCACAGCTCCGTAGGCAAGCACCATGGTCTTGTAGTAGATGCGAGCCTCAACTGGAAGCCAGTGGAGTGTGCGGAGGAGCGGGGTGACGTGAGAGAACTTGGGAAGGTTGAACACCAGACGGGCTGCAGCGTTCTGGATAAGTTCTCAGTGACTTTCAACGTGGCACTGTCATAGGATGCCACCTTTCCAACAACTCCATTCGTTAAATGTCTGCCCTGCTAGAGCTGCCCTGTTCAACTGTAAGTGCTGTTATTGTGAAGTGGAAACGTCTAGGAGCAACAACAGCTCAGCCGCGAAGTGGTAGGCCACACAAGCTCACAGAACGGGACCGCCGAGTGCTGAAGCGTGTAGCATGTAAAAATCGTCTGTCCTCGGTTGCAACACATGGTCTGGGGCTGTTTTTCATGGTTCGGGCTAGGCCCCTTAGTTCCAGTGAAGGGAAATCTTAACACTATAGCATACAATTACATTCTAGATGATTCTGTGCTTCCAACTTTGTGGCAACAGTTTGGGGAAGGCCCTTTCCTGTTTCAGCATGACAATGCCCCCGTGCACAAAGCGAGGTCCATACAGAAATGGTTTGTCGAGATCGATGTGGAAGAACTAGACTGGCCTGCACAGAGCCCTGACCTCAACCCCATCGAAGACCTTTGGGATGAATTGGAACGCCGACTGCGAGCCAGGCCTAATCGCCCAACATCAGTGCCTGACCTCACTAATGCTCTTGTGGCTGAATGGAAGCAATTCCCAGAAGAGTGGAGGCTGTTAAAGCAGCAAAGGGGGGACCAACTCCATATTAATGCCCATGATTTTGGAATGAGATGTTCGATGAGCAGGTGTCCACATACTTTTGGTCATGTAGTGTATGTCACATTTGTCATTATAATTGCCCCACTCTCCCCTATTCAGCATATGCCTATTAGAACGCAAAACAGACCCAACCTCATTAAGAAGACCTTGACTTTGATTATGACCTTTGAGCTGTTATTGTGCACAGGCCTACTCTGAATGTGCATTTTTGTCATCAACTAAATTTGTTTGGCTGCAGATGGCCTTTTTTCTTCTGATTTTACCCCCACCCCCCTTCTTTCTCTTCTCTGTCTCTCCCACCTTCTCCAATGTCCTATTTTGTGGCAGCTGTGGTGGATAGTCTACTCATCCCAACAAGGGGACAAATTACTTTAATTACAGAGTAATTGCAGAGTCGTGTGTTAATTAAATCTTTATCAGTTTAAGTAAGTGGATTGCTCCCACATGGAAGCCATGCTGTGACGTTCCGTCTCTCTCTCCCTCCTGTTATTTCTAAATTCTCCACACCGCAGTCCTAGACCATCTTATTTCCTTTATTCTTATACTCTCACCCCTCTCTCCCTCTCCCTGTCTAACTGCATTGTGTAGTAGGATTAGTGCCATGTTGGAGGGGTAGTTTGGACCAACTGTCAGTAGCCAGCTGCTTTTCTGAAATGCCATAACAAACATGATAGAAACCAAAGTAAGGGAGTGGCCTTCACTGCAAACTGAGATACAAGATTTATCTTCAGGTTCCTGTTGTTTTGCAAAATTGAATCCTCTTATTTTAATTGGTCTCCATTAGGTGTATTGCTCTGGGCGATTGGAACAAGGGCTCACTTTGTTGTCCTCTGTTCTCCCAACCCCATTGTGTTCCATTGTGCAAAATGTTGATTATGATTTGTTTTATCCTTTCCATCTAGCTGTCTAGTTTAGAAACATTTTGTAAACCACATGGTGCAAAGGGAAAACAGCTAGCTTTAGTCTACAACATCCTTGTCATTCAGTTGATACACAAGTGGGTTGGGACCACCGTGTATTTGTGTCCCCTGTCAACAGACTTAGATTGAGAGTGGTACCTAATTTGCTTTTTGAATCACAACAGGATCTGTGAGAATCCTCAGTCTGAAATGGCTTTGCCACCTGCAGTGTTTAGACAACCTATCCGAACACACTAGGAAAGACTCAGTATAGGCCTAGGGCTAGTTATCACCTCTGGATGATAGAAGATGAGTTTCTCTGGTGTAGTGATACATCTCTGTGCAGTTTTTGTGTTGTTTAAATGATCACTATGCTCAGGGTGCTATATAAAAGCAGCTGCAGCAGAAAGGTATGAGGATCATATCAACAGCAAAGTATGAGGCCGACTTTCTGCTTGTTTGCATTTGATCTCTATGGATACACACAGTGTCTGAATCCTGGCAGTAGGCCTGTACTTGTAGACAGTATCATTTAGTCTGTGTGTGCAACTGTTTGGTGGGAGAATGAACAATTATATTAGGACTGTGAAGCATATTTCACAGGGGCTTTAGTGGATTACATAGGGTTTGCAGGATACTTAAGGTAAGATTACAACAGATATTTATTAAATCACAGTAAGAGGAGGGAAATCAGATCAAATAGATCTCTTTTGGTAGCCATTTGTCTGAGTGTGTAGTATATAAGCTGTGTATGTGCATTTGTCAATGTAAGACATATACACTGGATATTAATGATGGGCTGCACTCTGACAAGGGCAGGGAGAGCACCAGTGTCATCAGGTTGTCCTGAATACTTACCTTTGCATATAAAATATTCCTCCAGGAATTGGAAAAACAACATGACCAAGTCCTCATGTAATACTATCAAGAGTGCTCTTTCCATTTTCAACATATGGATCTTTGTCACATAGAGGCCATTGATTATTCCATCCTAGTGAGACTTTAGAGCAGCTTAGAATGTGCCCAATGAACATACTGTACAAGCGAATGGTGCTATAACAAGATAGACAAAACCCCACATAATTACAGTACAGATGTCCTACTTTATCTAGGTCCCGTAACCACCACTACCATTTAAGGTGGATGCCCTTTCCCTATCACTGCACTTTACAAATTCCCCTTGCTAACACATTAACTTTCTCTCTACACACACAGGCAAAGATAATTAATGTAATACCACAGCCATTACAGAGTAGCAATATTTGCTAATACGGAAGCAGGGCATCTTTGGACAAACTGTCAATAAAAAAGCATTGCATTTTCAGCAAGCATGGGGGTAGGCCAGGGATGCTGCATAATCCCTCAGGCTCTGGGATGAGTTCTCTGAGCCACTAATGTGGCCTGCCAGCCTACCACATACTGTACAGACATGCCTCTGTACTTTGTACATGCAGTTGAATTTGTAGCTACACTACCAGCCTAGCATGGTCTGTATACAAAGATCATAAATGCAACATGAGACTAATAGAGGTGAGTTGTTATGGTGTGTTGGGCCAATTTGGGTTTCCTGGTCAACAGAGACATTTCAAATAACTAATGTTTTAAGCTAAAGAAAATGGGAAAATACAGAGTAGCAGCAGTTCTGTATTGTCCAACGATCCCCTTGGAGAATTTCTCTGTTGACAACCCTGTTGTTTGGGGGAGTACTGGAATCTGTGTGTATGTTAAATACACCACAATTCATCTGTGCAACTATACGGTCTGCCGTAAATCCCCCTTTTCTATGTGCTGGGATTTGTGAGGGTAATGGAACAGGGAGTTTAGAAGGCATGCTTCCTGGTGTGCCTGAACGCAGCCCCTCCATCCCCCATCCTCCTCATATCCCTCTGCCAGCCCAGCGGATAACCAACCGTGGATTAAGAGTGACATCACAGTGAAGAGATAGCTGAGCTGAGAGTGAAGAAGGGTGTGTGTGTGTGTGTGTGTGTGTGTGTTTAAGACTGATTAGACAGAACCATCTCTGAGTTCTTTAGGTGCTGACACCACTCCACCTCGCCAAGTGCTCAATTTACTGAGGGATCAGACTTATTTATGATAGTACTGGGATTATTAGCAGTTCAATAGGGCAATTTCTTTATTAGGGTAACCCTTCAACTTGGGAACGTGGACACTTGTGAGACATTTAAGGATGCATGTACACCTCATTTCAGTATCATTGAAAGGTACAGTATATTACTATGGCTAGTTGCGCATTAGCCCACATTTAACCTATACAGAGATGTAGCTGGACTTACAGAACAAGGGATCTAGCTATGCAGCTATAAAACATAGAGAAAGTACAGTATATAATTTACTCCCTAGAATTATGTGGCTACACTTACATTTTTACATTTTAGTCATTTAGCAGACGCTCTTATCCAGAGCGACTTACAGTTAGTGAGTGCATACATTTTTTTTTCTTTCATACTGGCCCCCGTGGGAATCGAACCCACAACCCTGGCATTGCAAGCGCCATGCTCTACCAACTGAGCTACACTTCCCTCCCAACCATGATTTAATGCCTAAAGTGAACTAAACACTTGATTATTTTAGTACATTTTATGAACAGATTTGTAGAACTGTTAAAATGAATCTGCACCATCTACATTCTACAGCTGTGAAAATATTATTTGATCTGAGAAGATGCTGACTAATTATCGTCTGCTGTATGTTACACTGTCATTGTGCGTATATTAGTGGCAATGCTAATCTCTTCTCTCTCCATCATTTAACAAGAACTTAGAGCCTTTTTCAGCTTGACTGACTGTATCAACATACTCGTTAGGGAAACCATTCTTTAACACCTCACAAGGTTTAAAGGGGGCTTGGATGACCGTGACGTATAGCTTCTTTCAAAAGGCTCTAAATCCGATAAGGCGGCCGGCTATGTTTGACTTTAGGTTTACCTGGTTTGTCAACATTCTTAAGCTGGCCCGGTGTATGGGCTCCCTTGTAATGCATTGTGCTTCCTCCTCTGACTTGTACAGAGTAGTCCATCATTGAGCGTGTGATTACAAGCTCAAAATCAGGTTAAAAGGCAGGGAGTAATGGTCCCCTTTCTCAGCATATTGAGCAAGCTACAGGACAAGCTAGTCTTGTTCTATCCTTCCTTACTCAATTTCCCTAAACACCTCTGTTACAAACATCTGCAATCTTCAAATTTTATGGAGCCTTATGATTATCATAAGGGGAATTATTTAGACCACACAGAAAGAACATACCTAAATATAGGTTAAAATAACTTTTTACCTTCAGTCATACATGGCAACCAAAGTGGCTTTATCCAAATCTGATAGCCACTAATCACTCTGCAGGGACTGGTAAGGGATAAGGGAGGTGGTGGGTGATTGGTGTCTGTATTTTAGTAAAGAGTATCTACGCTATAAATGGATGTGGTTTGCTTCGTTTCACATAAAGACAATACATTTCTATACTTTTTTGCTCTAGGCAACTTTTGGTTTCCAATGATAAATAAAATGTTGATTCCACATAAGGCTTGCCTGGGCTCGATCATCAACAGGCGATAACAACCGACTGACTGACTGCAGGTGGTTGCCTTAATGGTGCCAAATTATGATCATCAACAGGTGAATGTGCGTAACGGCAGAGACAAAGACGCTATAGAAATCTGGTTCGGCGTTTGATGAAGCGCTAACAAACTGACATGCCTGTCTAATTAGCCAGTTTATTCTATAGACGCTTTTAATGGTTGGGCCTTTACACATGTAGATCATCAGCAATGGCAACAGCCAAAACAACTTCCTTGTACTCGAGGCTAATGGTCGGTCGATGACACTCCTCTTTTGCCAAAATAAATATCTAATTTGTTACCTCAGGTAAATGGGGCAATGGGCTCACATCTGTGTGACTCAGTTTGGTGATTCAACCAACTTGATCTCATTCTCTTGGAGATAGGCCACATTGGCGTATCAGGTAGGCCACAGTTGCTCGCAGATCTGCACACCCTCATCCATACCCACACATGCAGTTAGAGCCGGCCCTTGCCTTTTGGGGGCCCTAACTGACATTTTGTTTGGGGGGGGGGGGGGCTCTCCCACCTTGTGAGCAAAACATTTTAGCGGCCCCCCTCTTGACAGCGGAGATTTAAAAAATCATGTTTTAAAGTTAATTTCCTGGAATTCTACACATTTTGCCACGGGCGGAGAGAAGATTTTTCAATGTTATAACTAATTTCATGCAATTCTACTAATTTAGCCATAGTGTGGAGAGAAATGTTTGCAGTTTTGAATATGATATCTGAGTGAGAGTGACTAACGAAATCAATGGGGGGCCCCCGGCAGTGGTGTAAAGTACTTAAGTAGTACTTTAAAGTATTTTTACTCACGCTGCATTGGGAAAGTATTCAGACCCATTGACATTTTCCACATTTTGTTACAGCCTTATTCTAAAATTGATTAAATATTTTTTTTCTCCATCAATCTACACACTACCCCATATTCACAAAGCAAAAACAGGTTTTTAGAGATTTTAGCAAATGTCTAAAAAACAACAACTGAAATATAAGATTTACATAAGTATTCAGACCCTTTCCACAGTACTTTGTTGAAGCACCTTTGGCAGCAATTGCAGTCTCGAGTCTTCTTGGGTACTTTGCTCCATTCATCTTTCCCTCGATCCTGACTAGTTTCCCAGTCCCTGCCGCTGAAAAACATCACCACAGCATGATGCTGCCACCACCATGTTTCACCGTAGGCATGGTGCCAGGTTTCCTCCAGACGTAAACGCTTGGCATTCAGGCCAAAGAGTTCAATCTTGGTTTTCATCAGACCAGAGAGTCCTTTAGGTGCCTTTTGGCAAAATCCAAGCGTGCTGTCATGTGCCTTTTACTGAGGAGTGGCTTCCGTCTGGCCACTCTACCATAAAGGCCTGATTGGTGGAGTGCTGCAGAGATGGTTGTCCTTCTGGAAGGTACTCCCATCTCCACAGAGGAACTCTGGAGCTCTGTCAGAGTGGCCATTGGGTTCTTGGTCTTGCCCTGACCAAGTCCCTTCTCTCCTGATTGCTTAGTTTGGCCGGGCGGCCAGCACTAGGAAGAGTCTTGGTGGTTTGAAACTTCTTCCATTTAAGAATGATAGAGGCCACTGTGTTCTTGGGGACCTTCAATGCTGCAGAAATGTTTTGGTACCCTTCCCCAGATCTGTGCCTCGACACAATCCTGTCTCGGAGCTCTATGGACAATTCCTTCGACCTCATGGCTTGGTTTTTGCTCTGACATGCACTGTCAGCTGTGGGACCTTATATAGACATTTGCTGATAATAGCGCCAGAGGGGATGGCTGCCGTTTTATGGGCTCTTAACCAACCGTGCTATTTTGTTAGTTTTTTCGCATTGTTTGAAACTTATTTTGTACATAATGTTGCTGCTACCGTCTCTTATGACCGAAAAGAGCTTCTGGACATCAGAACAGCGATTACTCACCTTGAACTGGACGAATAATGTTTCTTTAATGAGTCAGATGAGAGGGATTTGCTCCGGACACCCGATAGGGCCCTCATCCCCGTCATTGGCAGGAGAAAGAGATGTAGATATAGCAGAAGGAGATCGGGGTGCCTGGGATGGAGCCGGCGACGAGTGGCTAATCTGCCTTTGCCATCGGGACTATTGGCCAACGTACAATCGCTGGATAATAAAGTGGACGAACTACAGGCACGTATATCCTACCAACGGGACATTAAAAACTGTAATATCTTATGTTTCACCGAGTCGTGGCTGAACAACGACATGAATAACATACAGCTGGCGGGTTATACACTGTATCGGCAGGATAGAACAGCAGCCTCTTGTAAGACAAAGGGTGGCGGTCTATGTATATTTGTAAACAACAGCTGGTGCATAAAATCTAATACTAACGAAGTCTCAAGGTTTTGCTTGCCTGAGGTAGAGTATCTCATGATAAGCTGTAGACCACACTATCTACCAAGAGAGTTTTCATCTATATTCTTAGTAGCTGTGTATTTACCACCACAAACCTATACTGGCACTAATACCGCACTCAATGAGCTGTATACGGCCATAAGCAAACAGGAAAACGCTCATCCAGAGGCGGCGCTCCTAGTTTCCGGGGACTTTAATGCAGGGAAACTTAAATCTGTTATACCTCATTTCTACCAGCATGTTAAATGTGCAACCAGAGGGGAAAAAACTCTAGACCACCTTTACTCCACATACAGAGAAGCGTACAAAGCTCTCCCTCGCCCTCCATTTGGCAAATCTGACCATAATTATATCCTCCTGATTCCTGCTTACAAGCAAAAACGAAAGCAGGAAGCACCAGTGACTCGGTCAATAAAAAAGTGGTCAGATGAAGCAGATGCTAAGCTACAGGACTGTTTTGCTAGCACAGACTGGAATATGTTCCGGGATTCTTTTGATGGCATTGAGGAGTACACCACATCAGTCACTGGCTTCATCAATAAGTGCATCGATGACGTCATCCCCACAGTGACCGTACGTACGTACATACCCCAACCAGAAGCCATGGATTACAGGCAACATCCGCACTGAGCTAAAGGGTAGAGCTGCCGCTTTCAAGGAGCGGGACTCTAACCCAGAAGCTTATGGGAAATCCTGCTATGCCCTCCGACGAACCATCAAACAGGCAAAGCGCCAATACAGGACTAAGATCTAATCGTACTACACCGGCTCCGATGCTCGTCGGATGTGGCAGGGCTTTCAAACTATTACAGACTACAAAGGGAAGCACAGCCGCGAGCTGCCCAGTGACACGAGCAGACCAGATGAGCTAAATTCCTTCTATGCTCGCTTCGAGGCAAGTAACACTGAAACATGCATTAGAGCATCAGCTGTTCCGGACGACTGTGTGATCACGCTCTCCGTAGCCGATGTGAGTAAGATCTTTAAACAGGTCAACATTCACAAGGCAGCAGGGACAGAAGGATTACCAGGACGTATACTCCAAGCATGCGCTGACCAACTGGCAAGTGTCTTCACTGACATTTTCAACCTCTCCCTGTCTGAGTCTGTAATACCAACATGTTTCAAGCAGACCACCATAGTCCCTGTGCCAAAGAACACTAAGTTAACCTGCCTAAATGACTACCGACCCGTAGCACTTACGTCTGTAGCCATGAAGTTCTTTGAAAGGCTGGTAATGGTCAACACCATTATCCCAGAAACCCTAGACCCACTCCAATTTGCATACCACCCCAACAGATCCACAGATGATGCAATCTCTATTGCACTCCACACTGCCCTTTCACACCTGGACAAAAGGAACACCTATGTGAGAATGCTATTGATTTACTACAGCTCAGCGTTCAGCACCATAGTGCCCTTAAAAGCTCATCACTAAGCTAAGGACCCTGGGACTAAACACCTCCCTCTGCAACTGGATCCTGGACTTCCTGACAGGCCGCCCTCAGGTGGTAAGGGTAGGTAACAACACATCCGCCACGCTGATCCTCAACATGGAGGCCCATCAGGGGTGCATGCTCAGTCCCCTCCTGTACTCCCTGTTCACTCATGACTGCATGGCCAGGCACGACTCCAACACCATCATTAAGTTTGCAGATGACACAACAGTGGTAGGCCTGATCACCGACAACGATGAGACAGCCTATAGGGAGGAGGTCAGAGACCTGGCCGTGTAGTGCCAGGTTAACAACCTCTCCCTCAACGTGATCAAGACAAAGGAGATGATTGTGGACTACAGGAAAAGGAGGACCGCGCACGCCCCCATTCTCATCGATGGGGCTGTAGTGGAGCAAGTTGAGAGCTTCAAGTTCCTTGGTGTCCACATAACCAACAAACTAACATGGTCCAAGCACACCAAGACAGTCATGAAGAGGGCACGACAAAACCTATTACCTCTCAGGAGACTGAAAATAATTAGCATGGGTCCTCAGATCCTCAAAAGGTTCTACAGCTGCACCATCGAGAGCATCCTGACTGGTTGCATCATTGCCTGGTATGGCAACTGCTTGGCCTCTGACCGCAAGGCACTACATAGGGTAGTGCATACGGCCCAGTACATCACTGGGGCCAAGCTTCCTGCCATCTAGGACCTCTATACCAGGCGGTGTCAGAGGAAGGCCCTAAAAATCATCAAAGACTCCAGCCACCTTAGTCTTAGACTGTTCTCTCTGCTACCGCACGGCAAGTGGTACCGGAGCGCCAAGTCTAGGTCCAAGAGGCTTCTAAATAGCTTCTACCAACAAGCCATAAGACTCCTGAACATCTAATCAAATGGCTACCCAGACTATTTGCTTGCCCCTGCTACTGCAATTTCCTCTGTTTGTCCCCGTCCCTTGGAGAATGCTGCTGATGGGGAAAACCATGAAATGAAATTAGCAGTGTGACTATTTGGAGGAATAACCTGTTGTGGACCATGCAATTACTTTTTGGAAGCAAGCTATTGATGTATTTTCTTACAGTAAGACATTTAATCAAAAATACTTAATAGGCACGAGCCTGTGTTGAGGAGCAATAGAATGCACGTGGGTCTGGGGTACAGATGTGTCAATGAATAGGCTACCTGGCTAGCAACCATAGTTGGCTAGGTTACGTTAGCTAGGCTGTGTTTTAAATATAAAAATAGCTACTTTGGCAAAACAATTGATATTTGTAAATAGAGGTCGGGGTGTTAGCGTTGAAACACAAAGCTAGCTAGCTAGCAAGCTACTCATTGTTTCAGTGATAGCCAGCTAGGTTAGCTTTCCGGTTAATTGTGCATGCTTGCCTACCTAGCTAGCTAGTTAACAATTCGTGTTTGTTTTCGCTATCTGACTAGCCATGGTGGTGGAGCAGAGAAGCTGAGTGCTGACTGGCGCCTGTGTCGCGGCTCGTTACCTGCCCTGCACGCAGTTTATCAGTGACTGGTGGTGACGTATCATCTACCCGTGATCTGACTAATTATACAGGTAGTACTGCCTTGGTTAAGGATAACAGTTATTCATGGTGTGTGAGCAAATAACCTTTGCATACACATTTTCAGTGTGCATGCAGAAGTACTGTAGCTAATGTGAGTTGAGTTCCCTACGTTTTGCATTCAAATGTTCTCCACTTATCTATATAGGCTACTCCGATACATCCAGAAAGTTTCCTATTATATTCATTGTACACCTTTCTGGTAGTGACATCCCAGAGCGTTGAATCTTCTCATTATATGAGCTGCCTGGGTGCAGCGCTGTTCAGTGGCGGTTGTGCTGAATTGGCGGTGAAGTCCGTTGATGCTGTACTGTCCATGGTGCTGAATGTTTTTCATACGTCCATGCAAACATACTGTACAAATCTATGCAGTTTTATAGGCCTACTTGATAAAATGTGCAAGTAAAATTATATGCAATTTACTACTTAACAAAATGTGCCAAATCTGCTATTTGTGGTCAGAACGTTGTTTTGTTTCTCTTGTGCTCCCTCTGTCTCTTTAGGTGCTTACTTTTAAAAACGTTACTATCCGAGGGGATTATTTTGGCATAACGTGAAGGTTGGCAGTGCATATTCATTTGGTGATAAAGTACATTTTTCATTCTAATTATGACAATGAAGCGACAAGGAGCTGCGTCTAAAGTTGTTCAGTTATGTATTCAGCAGGCAGAGGTGTCTCTCTGCTTGCCTGCTGACTGAGACGGGGAATTACTTCAGTGTCAGGATTACTGACGCGTAGATGATCATGGATGGGGCACTGTGACATCTATTATTCACGTCTGCCACAATATTTTTGTCATGCTTTAGTGTCAAAAGTCTCCTCTCTTCCACCATTTGCATTGTTATTAACATAGTGCAGGTATATTTATTTTGATAAACTGCATTTCCTTCAAAAAACTCTCAATAAGAACAAGATCCAAACATTTCTCTCTGTAAGAAAAACGGTTTTGTGTTGTCTATTACTTTACCAAGTTGAACATTTAACCTTGATGTACAGTAGCTACTAAAATGCGTCATTATATGCGTTGTTGTTGCAGAGAGTAATTAATGGTTGTTTAGTGTAGGTAGGCTGTAGTTTATATGTTGTTGCAGGGATAATTGCAGGTACTCTTGACGCATGGTAACAAATGTCAATACTAAATCCTATTTTTATTATGATTTCATGAAGTAATGCCCTGTGAAAGTAGGCTACAGACTGTGCTTAGAAAGATCATACTGGTAGGTTCAGAGACAGTGAAAGTGGACTTGGGGACATGAATGCTTTGCTCAGTAGGTTTGTGTAGTCCTGGCATACGTTCTGCAAAGGGGAAATACATTGAAACTGCATTTTGCAAGATGGAACCATTTGAAAAGCCTGGGCCAGATATGGGGGAGCAGGGGAGAGCGCAGGAGAGAAACCCTGAGTAGCCCTGCTGGTTGTGCTGCTGCAGAGCAGCCGGGGACTTTGAAAAAACGTCCAGCCCCTTCTCCACAGCATTTAGGGACGGTGCTGGATGCCCGCTCTGATAGTGCCAGCTGAACACCCTTCCCAATTCTCCAGGTCTCTGTGTCCTAATCTCTTTAGGTGTGATGCGCCCCAGAGAGGCTTGAGCGCAGCCCCGCAGGAACGCTGTTGTCTAGGAATGTGGAGTGTGGAAATGACGGGGATTATGGGAAGACTGGTGTGGGTGCCCATGCTCTGCTATCACAAAGACTCTTGGCACCCGTGCTGCTACCCCGTCAACTCATATATTTTCCCATTTTAGTAATGGGGCCGTAGCAGTGCATCTCTGTGCATCTGCCACTCTGATGTTCTGCCCTTATATTTGTTAGAATTTGATGTTGGTGTGTAAAAGTGTACAATATGGAATATGTCGTTTTGTGTGAAATTGATGGAGGATGAGAGAATGATGAAAAATTATGGAAGGAAGTTCTCATGCCAGGTGAAATGGACCAATGGAAGTATTTGAGCTGTGCAGTTGAAGAGGGTTGTGGTTTCATGGCCTATTAAACTGATAAGAATAAATCAAATCAAATCAAATCAAATTTTATTGGCCACATGTGCCGAATACAACAGGTGCAGACATTACAGTGAAATGCTTACTTACAGCCCTTAACCAACAGTGCATTTATTTTAAATAAAAAAAGTAGAATAAAACAAAAAAGTGTTGAGAAAAAAAGAGCAGAAGTAAAATAAAATAACAGTAGGGAGGCTATATATACAGGGGGGTACCGGTGCAGAGTCAATGTGCGGGGGCACCGGCTAGTTGAGGTAGTTGAAGTAATATGTACATGTGGGTAGAGTTAAAGTGACTATGCATAAATAATTAACAGAGTAGCAGCAGCGTAAAAAGATGGGGTGGGGGGCAGTGCAAATAGCCCGGGTAGCCATGATTAGCTGTTTAGGAGTCTTATGGCTTGGGGGTAGAAGCTGTTGAGAAGTCTTTTGGACCTAGACTTGGCACTCCGGTACCGCTTGCCGTGCGGTAGCAGAGAGAACAGTCTATGACTAGGGTGGCTGGAGTTTTTGACAATTTTGAGGGCCTTCCTCTGACACCGCCTGGTATAGAGGTCCTGGATGGCAGGAAGCTTGGCCCCAGTGATGTATTGGGCAGTACGCACTACCCTCTGTAGTGCCTTGCGGTCGGAGGCCAAGCAGTTGCCATACCAGGCAGTGATGCAACCAGTCAGGATGCTCTCGATGGTGCAGCTGTATAATTTTTTGAGGATCTGAGGACCCATGCCAAATCTTTTCAGTCTCCTGAGGGGGAATAGGCTTTGTTGTGCCCTCTTCACGACTGTCTTGGTGTGTTTGGACCATGATAGTTCGTTGGTGATGTGGACACCAAGGAACTTGAAGCTCTCAACCTGTTCCACTACAGCCCCGTCGATGAGAATGGGGGCGTGCTCAGTCTTTTTTTTTTTCCTGTAGTCCACAATCATCTCCTTTGTCTTGGTCATGTTGAGGGAGAGGTTGTTAACCTGGCACCACATGGCCAGGTCTCTGACCTCCTCCCTATAGGCTGTCTCATCGTTGTCGGTGATCAGGCCTACCACTGTTGTGTCATCGGCAAACTTAATGATGGTGTTGGAGTCGTGCCTGGCCATGCAGTCATGGGTGAACAGGGAGTACAGGAGGGGACTGAGCACGCACCCCTGAGGGGCCCCCGTGTTGAGGATCAGTGTGGCAGATGTGTTGTTACCTACCCTTACCACCTGGGGGCGGCCCGTCAGGAAGTCCAGGATCCAGTTGCAGAGGGAGGTGTTTAGTCCCAGGATCCTTAGCTTAGTGATGAGCTTTGAGGGCACTATGGTGTTGAATGCTGAGCTGTAGTCAATGAATAGCATTCTCACGTAGGTGTTCCTCTTGTCCAGGTGGGAAAGGGCAGTGTGGAGTGCAATAAACATTGCATTATCTGTGGATCTGTTGGGGCGGTATGCAAATTGGAGTGGGTCTAGAGTTTCTGGGATAATGGTGTTGATGTGAGCCATGACCAGCCTTTCAAAGCACTTCATGGCTACAGACGTCAGTGCTACGGGTCGGTAGTCATTTAGGCAGGTTATCTTAGAGTCCTTGGGCACGGGGACTATGGTGGTCTGTTTGCAACATGTTGGTATTACAGACTCAGTCAGGGACATGTTGAAAATGTCAGTGAAGACACTTGCCAGTTGGACAGCACATGCTCGGAGTACATGTCCTGGTAATCTGTCTGCGGCCTTGTGAATGTTGACCTGCTTAAAAGTCTTACTCACATCGGCTACGGAGAGCGTGATCACATAGTCATCAGGAACAGCTGGTGCTCTCATGCATGCTTCAGTGTTGCTTGCCTCGAAGCGAGCATAGAAGTGGTTTAGCTCGTCTGGAAGTCTTGTGTCAGGGTGCTTCATGCGCCAGAAACTCAAACGTGATGATGCACTGTGTCACAGAGGTTAAATGCAGAAAAATGAGGAAGGCGGCCAACTGTTTGAAATTATACTGCAATGTTCTGTAATTTTGGTATTGCATCAAAACACCAGTTCTTGCAATTCAATAATTTCTGGTAATTATAGCATAGACCTGGAATAACTAACTTTTTACAACTCTATAGCCTACTGCTTTTTATTGCAGATTGACCACATTCAATACCATCAATACAATTACATATAAACATTCTCTACAATATTTGGAAAGACTCTTATCCACAGTAATGCATTAGTCAAGTTATATTTCATGCAAAACCGTGATGCAAAATTACAATTCTCATTTTTAAATGTAGAAAAAATAATGTGACTGAACTTTTGCACCCCCCCCCCCCCCAAAAAAAAAATAATAATATATATAGATACAATGTATTCGGAAAGTATTCAGACCCCTTGACTTTTTCCACATTTTGTTACGTTACAACCTTATTCTAAAATTGATTAAATAGTTTTTTCCCCTCATCTATCTACACACAATACCCCATAATGACAAAGCAAAAACAGGTTTTTAGAATTTTTAGCAAATTTATGAAAAATAAAAAACAGCAATATCACATTTACATAAGTATTCAGACCCTTTACTCAGTACTTTGTTGAAGCACCTTTGGCAGCGATTACAGCCTCGAGTCTTCTTGGGTATGACGCTACAAGCTTGGCACACCTGTATTTGGGGAGATCGGGTTCAAGTCCAGGCTCTGGCTGGGCCACTCAAGGACATTCAGAGACTTGTCCCGAAGCCACTCCTGCATTGTCTTGGCTGTGGGCTTAGGGTCGTTGTCCTGTTGGAAGGTGAACCTTCGCCCCAGTCTGGAGCAGGTTTGTATCAAGGATCTCTCTGTACTTTGCTCTTTTCATCTTTCCCTTGGTCCTGACTAGTCTCCCAGTCCCTGCCGCTGAAAAACATCCCCACAGCATGATGCTTCCACCACCATGCGTCACCGTATGGATGGTGCCAGGTTTCCTCCAGACGTGACGCTTGGCATTCAGGCCAAAGAGTTCAATCTTGGTTTCATCAGAGCATCTTGTTTCTCATGGTCTGAGAGTCCTTTAGGTGCCTTTTTGGAAACTCCAAGTGGGCTGTCGTGCTTTTACTGAGGAGTGGCTTCCGTCTGGCCACTCTCCCATAAAGGCCTGATTGGTGGAGTGCTGCAGAGACGGTTGTCCTTCTGGAAGTTTCTCCCATCTCCACAGAGGAACTCTGGAGCTCTGTCAGTGACCTTCGGGTTCTTGGTCACCTCCCTGACCAAGGCCCTTCTCCCCCATTTGCTCAGTTTGGCCGGGCGGCCAGCTCTAGGAATAGTCTTGGTGGTTCCAAACTTCTTCGATTTAAGAATGATAGAGGCCACTGTGTTCTTGGGGACCTTCAATGCTGCAGACATTTTTGGTACCCTTCCCCAGACCTGTGCCTCGACACAATCCTGTCTCGGAGCTCTACGGACAATTCCTTCGACCTCATGGCTTGGTTTTTGCTCTGACATGCACTGTCAACTGTGGGACCTTATATAGACAGGTGTGTGCCTTTCCAAATAATGTCCAATCAATTGAATTTACCATAGGTGGACTCCAATCAAGTTGTATAAACATCTCAAGGATGATCAATGGAATCGATCATCCGAGTCTCATAGCAAAGGGTCTGAATACTGAATAAATAAGGTATTTCAGTTTTTTATTTTAAATACATTTGCAAACATTTCTAAAAACCTGTTTTTGCTTTGTCATTATGGGGTATTGTGTGTAGATTAGTGAGGGAAAAAAGAAATGTAATACATTTTAGAATAAGGCTGTAAAGTAACAAAATGTGGAAAAAGTGAAGGGGTCTGAATCCTTTCTGAATTCAGACCCATTGACTTTTATATTTGTGTGTGTATAGATATTGCACCAGCAGAGGGTGTTGTGTAGGACCCACGCATTTATCAATTTAATCTGAACAGAATTTCAATTTTCATGAGTGGGAGATGCAAACATTGGGTGAAAAATCAGTGTAGTTGGAAGCGCTTTGGGTGTATTCTGGCACAAATGGGTTTGTGTCCAAAATGATCTGAGGCGTCCTTAAATAGCATTTAGTGGGTTGCATGCAGTTTACGCTGCACCCCTCACAGAGGTAGAGACAGTCAGAAACCTTGCAACCAGCTCTTGTGGCCTTAAGCTTACCTCATCATGCTCTCATTGTCACCAATACTGCCCCTGTCTCTGTTTCTGTGTCCTCTCTGGACCAAAGGAGAGGCTGGGAGTGTGGGAACAGAGAGAAAGGAATAGAAAGAGAGGAAGAGAAGGGACCTGGTGCATTGGGAGGTTGGGACTGGGAGCAATACTCTCAGATCAGCCTACGTGTGTGCCTGTGTGGCAGAGCATTGGGGAGGGAGTGTTATGGTGTGTTTGTGTGTGTAAGTGTGTGTGGCGGAGATGGGAGTAGTGTTGCTGTGTATGTGTGTGTGTGAGAAAGGGAAGGGGGGGTCAGGGGAGAAGCGAGAGATGAAGAGAATGAGCGTGCTGCTTTAGGAAATGTCACACTGGGAAGATTTGCAGGATTTGATCCAAGCAAATTAATGCAAAACCCCAGTGCAAGTATTTGATTTGGGGAAAACTTTGGAGCAGACTTGTCTCTTAATAATAATGATTAGGTTTACATTCATTTCCTCCCCTATTCTCTTCCACAGGAGAGCTGATCACCGCTGCTTGTGAGCTGGGGGTAAGCATTAGCCGTATTGTTTAATCAATTCACTCATTAACTCTTATAAGCATTAAGGGAGTTTAATTAAGCATGGGCAGAAAGCAGATTAATTTACTTTCAGTCCACAGGTTTTTTCTGTTCTTTTCTATACACTTATTTTAGAAGTAGAGAATGCTATAATTTGCAACCCGTTTAAAAAATCCAATTAAAGTCAATGGTAAGGCGATGGCTTTTGTAGGCTTTGCCTTATGTAGGGTATAAGGCTTATTATATCCACCCCTCTTTTTGTGTGTGTGTGTGTGTAAGCCGCAAAGAATGAACTAAATCGGGTTAACAGTTATAATAAGTTGTATTATTTAATAAAGTTTATTACGCCGCTGTGATCCTTTTAGGGAGGCTGTGTCAGTGTCACTATGCCAGTAATCCTGCCGTTAGTGCCGCAGTCCGTGTGGCCTGCCTGTCTGCCTGTCAGGCCTCCCCAGGGTTTGGAGGGCCTCCCTGGGCCCGGGGCCGCCGGCCCTTCCCTCCGATCCCGAGAGCTCTGGAGCTCTCTCTGCCCACAGCTTCCAGTGGCCTTGGTACCCCTCTGCTGTTTAACTATGAGCCTGTCTGTCTAAATCTGCCCCCACATCCCCTCTTTCCTACCTCCACCTCATGTTCACCTGCCTGCCTTTCTGACTCAACCATCTGTTTACCAAAATGGGATTTTTGAATGTCTTCCCTTATATTCTCTCTCACTTTCTCTCACTCTCACTCTCACCCTGACTCTCACACGCTCTCTCTCTCTCTCTCTCTCTCTCTCTCTCTCTCTCTCTCTCTCTCACTTTCCTTCCTTCCTCTCTCTCGGGCTCCTCCTCTTTCACACTTCCTTTTTACCACGCACTCATCCTCTCCTTTGACCATTCCTTTTACCTCCCTAGCTTTAAAAGCTCCTCCAGTCTCTCCTCACTCTCCTCAGACCTGGCTGGTTGTTGTGGACATGGCCAGGGGTCATTGAGTCTCGGCAGTGTCCGTGATGATTGGTGGGGTAATCACCCTCTCACCTCTCAGTGGCGGCTCCATTTGAAGAGCTGCCCCTGCTCCCCGGCTGGCCCAGCCTTATCAGTGCCAGGCAATGAGTCTGTGTGTAATGACTGAGCCCTTATCGGCCTGGAGGAGACTTAACGGCTAATTGCAGTGATTTCTGTGATCCCCTGGGAGGGAGTGGTTGCGGCTCCGAGGTGGTTTGGGCCCAGGGCTGGCGGGCACCACGTGCTTCCGCACGGACCCCAAGAGAGGTGCCTTGTCCTTGGGAAGTGATGAGGGGAGGAAGAGGAGGAGGAAATGGGTTGTGTAGAGAGAGAAGAAAGAGGGTTGGGAGTCCGTCTCATTGCAGAGTCAGTCAGCGGTCAGGTCACATAGTAACACTATGGCTGTCTAGGCCAGGTCTGCCACTCCATCCATCCCTTCACCTCTACCACCGCTCCCCCTGGGTCACACACTCACTGCAGACAGAGGTGCAGCTCACGTACAGCACTGGTGGAAGTGGGGCTCATTAAAATGACAGGCTTTCATTACCCTTCTACCCTCTCTCCCTTTCATCCTGCCTCAGCCCCATGCCCCCTCTCCTTCCCTCTCTGTATTCTTCCACCACACTCATTTGATCATTTTGCACTCCTCAAACTCTTTAGCCTGATATCCAGGGCCAGGAGTATTTCCTGAACTGACCAGGAAAAACGTTGACCTATACCCCGATGTCCTCAGTCTGGGACTGATAGCTGGCTCTCTCCGGTCTCTCTCTTCATAATCCCTCCCCTGTTTACTGACGTGTCTTCTCTCTCTGTGTTGGTCGGGGCAGTAGTCCCAGTCTTCACCCTGCTGGCCCGCCTGGCTCTGGCCCTGCTGCCCTGCCTCTCCCTCTCCTTGTCTCCGGCCCACAGAGTCAACCTGCTGAGCAGCCTGCTGGGGGCCGGGGCTAGCGGGGATAGCGGGGCCCTCTGCTTCACTGTCTGCAGGTAGGACTACAACTCAACCCCAAGGTCAGGAATTCTCCTGGTCAGGGCACCTAGTCAGTGAAAACTCCTGGTCCTTCTCATCTACTCATTATAATCAACATGGTTAGTCTGCTGCATCCAACATTGCTGTAATTCTGGTATTCTGCAGTTACACGTTTGTTAATGTACCGGCGTGACAATAGTAGGCTTTGGTTGAAGCTCAATGTTAAATTAAATCTCCCTACCATCATATCTAAGCCAATATGACACCAATGTCGATGAAAATTCGCAAATCACCTTGATTGGAGGTTCACAATACACTCCCTGCCTCTCGTCATGAGCCGTCCGGCGGTTACCAAGAACCAGATACTGTAATTTTAACAGGGTCGTAAGCATTAGGAATAAGACAATTTCTTGCCCCGACCTAGCTCAATATCTAGGCGTTGGATAAGAACGAGACTACAGCATCCATAAAGTGACCATTAGACTTGCCACCTTTTGGACTGAATAAATTGATAATTTATCGCTCTCACCTGCCAATAGAAAACCAACGATGTGCTACCTTTTTGTAGCATTTCTGACAAAGCTCATATCTTTTTCAGGCAAAGCTCAGAGTTCTAACATAGCTTGCTAGTCTGTCTGACACATTTCAATGTCAGAAAGGACACAACTCAAACAGAGAATTGCTAGTTAACTTTACATGTAAACAGTGCCTTAGTTCTTGTCACGGTTCTCTAAGACCGAACCCAGAAGCAGACCAGGACAAGGTGAGTTGAACGAATGTGAGTGTTTATTTACAGATAAAAAGATGCAGAATAGTCCAGGAGACGGAGCGGGTGGCGGAGATGAGTAGGTGGTGGTGAAGTGGCAGATGAACTGATGGCACGGCAGGGGTTGGGTGAAGGTTCCGGGAGAATGACTGTAGACAGAAAAAACGGAGGTAAGTACAAGGCAGGTCAACAAGGTGCAAAAAACAACAAAACTAACGCTAGTACTCAGAGGCTGATACGCTGGCAAAACATACTGTTTATGGCTAACGATCCGGCAGGGAATGGATGTCAGGTCAGAGCTTATGAAGGGGTGATGATCAGGACCAGGTGTGCCGAAGCTGATGAGAAGCAGGTGTGGGTAATCGAGAGATCACCCGCCTAGCAACGTCGCCCGGCAACCGGACAGGGTGCGTTCAGTCACCTTCGGGAAACAGGAGATTCAGAGCAGAAAAACGGCAACACAGGCAGGAACAGACTCAGGACGCAGGGTTCATGACAGTACACCCCCTTCGACGAACGCCACCGGGCGGACTACCCGGAGCGCCAGGATGGAGGCGGTAGAAGTCACGAAGGAGGTCAGCATCAAGGATCTGACGCCGAGGAATCCAACTCCTCTCCTCAGGACCATACCCCTCCCAGTCCACGAGATACTGGAAACCCCGGCCCCGCCGTCTGGAATCCATGATGCGGCGCACCGTGTAGACAGGACCTCCTCCGATCATCCGAGGAGGAGGAGGAGGAGGTGGAGGGGGCAACAGAGGGCTGAGGAGAACAGGCTTGAGGCAGGAGACATGGAAGGTGGGATGGACTCTGAGCGTACTAGGCAACTTGAGTCGAACCACAACAGGATTAATCACTCTCTCCACCACAAACGGACCAATGAACCTCGGCGACAGTTTCTTAGACTCAGTCCGCAGAGGAAGGTCCCGTGTAGCCAACCAGACCCTATCTCCGATTGCATAAGCGGGGGCTGGAATACGGCGACGATTCGCCTGGAGCTGATACCGGTCAGAAACTCTAAGGAGGGCCTTTCTGGCCCGATGCCAGGTCCGGTGGCAACGACGAATGTGGGCCTGGACAGAGGGAACCGAGAGATCTTTCTCCTGAGAAGGAAACAAGGGGGGTTGGTAGCCGTATAGGCACTGGAAGGGAGACATCCCAGTGGCAGAAGTAGGGAGAGTATTGTGAGCATACTCAACCCAAGGCAACTGAGAGGCCCAAGAGGTGGGGTTGGAGGAAACAAGGCAGCGCAGCGTGGATTCCATCTTCTGGTTGGCTCTCTCCGCCTGTCCATTAGATTGGGGGTGAAATCCAGATGTGAGACTGACTGTAGCTCCAATGGCCAAACAGAAGGATTTCCAGACAGCAGAGGTGAACTGAGGGCCACGGTCGGAAACTATATCACTGGGCAATCCGTGGACCCTGAAAACCTCCCTAACCAGGATCTTGGATGTCTCAGAGGCAGAGGGAAGCTTGGAGATGGGCACAAAGTGGGCGAACTTGCTGAATCGGTCCACAATAGTCAGAATGACCGTGTTCCCTCAGAAGAGGGCAACCCAGTGACAAAGTCCAGGGCCAGATGCGACCATGGTCACCGGGGATCGGTAGGGGGTGAAGAAGTCCAGAGCTGGGCCGATTGGCACTCTTGTTCTGCGCACAAACTGGACAGGCAGCAACAAACCTCCGAGTATCTTCTCCCATGGCAGGCCACCAAAATCGTCTGCGTAGAAGCGCCATCGTCCGAGCCACGCCAGGGTGACAAGCCATCTTGCTGGCGTGGGACCATTGGAGGACAGCCGAACGAACCGACTCAGGCACAAACAACCGACCGGGTGGACCGTTACCGGGGCCGGGCTGCGTCCGAAGGGCCGCCATAACCTCCTCCTCAATCCTCCACATAACGGCTCCCACGACAAGGTTCCGGGGAAGAATCGTCTCAGTCTTGGCCCCACTCTCCTCCGTCTTGGAGAACATCCGAGACAAGGCGTCCACCTTGCCGTTCTTAGACCCCGGTCGGAACGTCAAGGAAAAATTAAAGCGTCCAAAAAACAGCGACCACCTGGCCTGACGGGAGTTGAGACGTTTAGCCGATTGCACGTAAGCAAGATTCTTGTGGTCAGTCCAGACAACAAACGGTTGCTCCGCCCCCTCCAACCAGTGGCGCCACTCCTCCAAGGCAAGTTTCACCGCAAGGAGCTCCCGGTTACCCACATCGTAGTTCCTCTCCGTAGACGAAAGACGACGAGAGTAGTAGGCGCAGGGATGGAGTTTACCATCAGTGGAGCATCGCTGGGACAGGATGGCGCCAACCCCCACATCAGACGCATCCACTTCAACGACAAACTGACGAGCAGTGTCAGGTTGAGAGAGAATCGGAGCGTTGGTGAATCACCTCTTCAAATCCAGAAATGCTCGGTCCGCCTCAGGATTCCAACTGAAGGTTCTGGTACTAGAAGTCAGGGCAGTTAAAGGAGCGGCCACACGGCTGTAATCACGGATAAATCTACGATAGAAATGTGCAAACCCCAGAAACCTCTGGAGCTGCAATCTCGTACCGGGCTGGGCCCAATCCAGAACTGCCCTAACCTTCTCTTGGTCCATCCTAATCCCTCCCCTGGAGATGATGTACCCGAGGAAGGATGTAGTGTGGGCGTGAAATTCACACTTCTCGGCCTTCACAAACAGGCGATTCTCCAACAATCGCTGCAGAACCTGCTTGACATGCTGGACGTGGCTGGAAAGCTCCTTAGAGAAGATTAGAATGTCATCCAGGTAAACGAACACAAAAAGACCGATCATATCTCTCAGGACGTCATTCACCATACTCTGGAACACTGCTGGGGCATTGGTCAGTCCAAACGGCATCACCTGATACTCGAAATGACCCATCGGTGTATTGAAACCAGTCAACCACTCGTCCCCCTCTCTGATCCGGACCAGATGATATGCATTGCGTAGGTCCAGCTTGGTGAACACAGTAGCACCCTGTAAGGAGTCGAAAGCAGAGCTCATCAAGGGTAGGGGATACTTGTTCTTGACCGTGATATCATTCAACCCCCGATAATCAATACAAGGTCGAAGAGAGCCATCCTTTTTACTCACAAAGAAGAATCCTGCCCCCAGGGGTGATGACGAGGGACGAATGAGACCAGCAGCTAGGGACTCCTTTATGTAGGTCTCCAAAGCCTCACGTTCAGGTCGGGAGATGCTGTATAACCGTCCCTTGGGATAGGCAGCTCCAGGGAACAGGTTTATGGCACAATCATACGGTCGGTGGGGAGGGAGTGACAGAGGCCTCTGCTTACTGAACACTTCCCCCAAATCGTGATATGTCTCGGGAACCAGGGACAAATCTGGGGGGTTAGCCTCAATAACCTGACTGGGAACAGAATGGGAACAGGCAGTCTTGAGGCAGTTAGCATGACAATCAATGCTCCAACTAGTTACCTTGCCAGTCACCCAATCGAACGTGGGATTGTGTTCTTTCAGCCAGGGGTATCCAAGGACCAGAGGAACATGGGAAGAAGGCAGAATGAAGAATGAGATAACCTCAGAATGATTCCCTGACAACAGCATCTTAACCGGTTCAGTCCTCATCGTGATACGTGCCAGACTACTGCCGTTCAGAGTGGTAGCTTCAATGGCTTCCGGTAATCGCTCCTTGGACAGCCCCAGCTGTTCCACCACGCCGGCATCAATAAAGCTTCCATCGGCACCTGAATCGACGAAAGCGTTAATCGCTAAACTCTGATTCCTGTTCATGAGGGTAGCCGGGAAACGGGGTCTGACAGGGGTATTGAGAGGTTGAAACTGGCTCGCTAAAAGTCCTCCCAACTTTAGCGAGCCGAGCAGTTTGACGGCCGCTGGGAACAAGTGGAGATGTAATGTCCCGAACTACCACAGTAGAGGCAGCGGTTGGTCTTACGTCTATGTTGGCGCTCCTCCTTGGTTAACCCGTGCCGCCCCACTTGCATGGGTTCAGAATCTGGAGGCAGGACCTCTCCACTAATCCCGTGTGGTGGACAATGATCGACGCATTCTGGTCCACCTCCTGACCCGACTGGAAACTGAGAAGCTGATTGATTGGACGGGCCCCATTGCTTCTCCCTCCTTCTCTCTCGAACTCTGTTATCCACCCGAATAGACAAAGCTACCAAACTGTCCAGGTCACTAGGCTCCGGATAGGAGATCAACTCATCCTTGAGTTGCTCCGACAGCCCCTGGTAAAAGGCTGCTTGCAGTGACTCCTCATTCTACCCACTCTCCACAGCCAATGTCCTGAATTCGATTACGAAGTCGGCAACGCTGCGAGTTCCTTGGCGAAGAGAAAACAGGCGCTTAGCTGCGTCCTTACTTCGGACTGGATGGTCAAACAGCTTCCTCATCTCTGCCGTGAACTGCTGGTATGACGCCATGCAGGTGTCCTGTTGTTCCCATACGGCTGAAGCCCACTCCAGGGCTCTACCACGCAGCAATTCAATAACAAAGGCTATCCTAGCCTTGTCTGTGGCGTAACAGTGGGGCTGTAGATCGAACACTAATCCACACTGCATAAGAAAGGAACGGCATCTTCCCAAATCCCCTTCATACTTCTCAGGCGTCGGAACCTTCGGCTCACGGAAGGGCACAGCTCCAGAAGCAGCAGGCGAGAGAGGCGAAACCGGCGGTGGATTCTCCACCGGAAAACTGAGCTGAGCCTGGATCTTCGTCAGACTGGTAGAAAAGTTCCGAACCGATAACGCTATCTCCTGTAGCGCCGTGCTGTGTTGTCCCAACATCATTTCCTGATGGGTAATGGCATGGCGAACAGAGTCCAGGTCCGCTGGGTTCATTTATGGCCGGATCGTTCTGTCACGGTTCTCTAAGACCGAACCCAGAAGCAGACCAGGACAAGGTGAGTTGAACGAATGTGAGTGTTTATTTACAGATAAAAAGATGCAGAATAGTCCAGGAGACGGAGCGGGTGGCGGAGATGAGTAGGTGGTGGTGAAGTGGCAGATGAACTGATGGCACGGCAGGGGTTGGGTGAAGGTTCCGGGAGAATGACTGTAGACAGAAAAAACGGAGGTAAGTACAAGGCAGGTCAACAAGGTGCAAAATACAACAAAACTAACGCTAGTACTCAGAGGCTGATACGCTGGCAAAACATACTGTTTATGGCTAACGATCCGGCAGGGAATGGATGTCAGGTCAGAGCTTATGAAGGGGTGATGATCAGGACCAGGTGTGCCGAAGCTGATGAGAAGCAGGTGTGGGTAATCGAGAGATCACCCGCCTAGCAACGTCGCCCGGCAACCGGACAGGGTGCGTTCAGGCACCTTCGGGAAACAGGAGATTCAGAGCAGAAAAACGGCAACACAGGCAGGAACAGACTCAGGACGCAGGGTTCATGACAGTTCTACACTGACTGCAGTGTGCAAATGCATGCTTTTTAGCATTAGAAAAACTCACCAGTTTCTAGAATCCATAATAAATTCCAGTACGCTCCTTCACCTGTCTTCTTGAAATTTTAATCAAAATGTGTGCTGATCAACAGAGCCAAACTAGCAACTCTGTCATGTGTTGGATATTTGTCAACAACTCTGACATGCACGGCCATTCCAGTGTCACGGCTCTAGGGGTGGGGGAGGGGGGAGGGGGAGGGGGCTAGGATTATATAATAATATAATAATAATAATATGCCATTTAGCAGACGCTTTTATCCAAAGCGACTTACAGTCATGCGTGCATACATTATATATATTTTTTGTGTATGGGTGGTCCCGGGGATCGAACCCACTACCTTAGCGTTACAAGCGCCGTGCTCTACCAGCTGAGCTACTGTATAGGATGCCGAACTCTGCAACACTTTAGGTTAGAAACAAGCTGTTAAAGGCACAAGAAAGACACACCTCTGGTGTAAATGGGGATATCTTTGTTTAGTCTCTATGGCTGAGTTATATGACCTTCAAAAGTAAATAACTTAAAACAGTTTTCTTTTTACTTTCAATGGGAATTTAGTCATATTTTACAATGTAAGACTGTCACAATCAATTGAGGGATCACCTTCTGAAAACTGCAGACAATTACTTTTGACTAACCATGGTAAATTCTACACATACTTTAATAGTTAGTTGAAAATGTATTTGAGCTATTAAAGTGCAACAGCCAGCAGACCAGGGTTTAAACCAGCAACCCTTGCAGTTATGCAAGCACACCACCTGTGCCATTAAGGTCCAGACCTTTTGTTAGATGCCGCATTACAGGTTACAATAGCACTGCCAATTACAGCCTTTTGGTTGCTCCAAGAAATCTGGCTTTGCATGTGGAAATGTTGTATAATGCTCCTTTAATAGAAAATCACCCTCCAGTGTAAAAACCATGGAAATAAAAAATAAACCTTCTTGTTTTTAATAGATAATGTATACTCAGGTTGGCCTAATTAACTAACCTGGACAATTACTAAATGTGCCAACAAATGGGTTTTTATCACAACATTTCAACCCCCAATTCTTCATAGCATAATTCTGTAATCCCTGAACATTTTCCAACTGACGTTTGCATCTTGCTGCTTGGAGAAAGGGTTGGTGATATTTGTGGGTAGTCTCTGACATCCAGGAGTGTTACTGATCCCCTGTTCTGTATTCAGAACCGAGTCCCACCACACTCCTCACCCACAAACACACCCAGCCTGTTTACCCATTGCCCACCCATTGTCACTGTGTGTGTGTGTGTTTGTGTGTCACACAGTCACGCCCCTTCAAGTGCCTGACCCCCCCTCCCATCGCCCTACATGCTCCCAATCCTGACATGGCACGATTTCTAATCTCTCCCCTTCTGCCCTCCTGGGTCTAAGACGGACAGGATCACCACTCCTCCCTCGCCCTCCCTCCCTCCCTCAATCATGAGCTCAGAATGTGTTATGTTACTGTGTCTCTGTACATTCCCATGCCACCCTGCCTGTGGCCCTCCTCCTGCAGCTCAGCCTACCTGCTGACCCCATCATGTAAGAAGTCTTTTCCACTCTCTCTCTTTGTGTGCGTTTATCTCACACTGTCGGCTGGCCTATCTTACATAACTGTTTTCTGATTGAGGTAGTTTCCTACGTGTATGCACTGTGCACCATTGGTGGCAGCTTACTGTGCTATTTTAAATATATACTGTACACTGTGTTTGATTTACCGTTCCATCAAATGAGTTGTGGCATATGTTAAAAACTGTTAGCACAGATTTAGCACAGATACAGAACCTATCAGCAAGCTGTTTTGGGCCAGAGAAAGCAGGTGATACAGGGCTGGAGCAGGGAGTGTCACTGCTCCCATGTGGGCTGGGTCCATTTCCTGTGTGCTTGGCCGGTGGTGGGCTAGGTGGCAGGTGTGCTGGAGGGGGACAGGGTACAGGGTACAGGGTTAGCCCTGCTGGAGGCTGGAGCAGGACAGGGGCTGGGGAGGAAGTGCTCTCCCCATGTGGACTGGCCCTCAGCCTGGACTGACTGCAGCCTCAGCCGCTGCCCTGTCTCTCCCCTCCTCTCCTCAGAGGTGACTAATTCCTTTCCACTCTTACTCACTGCTCTGGAGCTGTTCTGTTTGTGATTTGGGCTTTGTGGATCTCTTTCTCTGGGTCTCTGTGTCTCTGATATGGACTCAACTCCGTTTTGGAATTTGTTTAATAAACGATCAATAGCACCATTTCACTGAACTCTGGCTAGCCGCTTCCATTCTGGGATTTCTGGAGCCAGCAGCTATGCATGCTGTCTGAAGATATTTGGACCACAGCGCATGCAAAGTGCAGCCCTGTTTGTAATCTCTAAGGATTTAGATCCAATTTTGGATTATAGTTAGACTAAGTGAAAAGTCATTATGAAGACCCCCCCACTGGGCTGATGGGCACTGAGGACTTCAGCCAGAGCACCAACCCACACCCTGTAAGCTCTTAAGTATGTATAATCTACGCTTTTCAATTTGAAAAATAGGCATAAAAGGTTTAAGTCATTATCTGTCTGGGGCTTGGTTTGGGTTTAGCCCGTGGCTGGAGTTCAGCTGGCAGACTTGGTGTGGTACTGGTAGGTTTTGAGGGGGCAAGGGGGTAGATGGTTTCTGGAATGGTCGCTGGGGACCTTGGGTGCTTCGCCCGTGCCCGGTACGGTGGCAGAGATGGCATGCTACGCCCCTGTGGGGGTCCCTCCGGCCAGACCGTTCCTTCAGACTAAATGCCAAACCCGACCAGTCTAAACTTCCTACCTAGCCCTCTCAGGAACATTTTAGTTAAGCTCTGTAAGTTGAATTCTAGCAATACCTATAATATGGCTGTGATTGGCATTTCCCCTGGTTTGTATACAATTTGCATACGTTTTGTTTGTACCCCAGCAGCATTTTGAGAGTGGTTATGCAAGTCGTTGCACCAGAGGAATAGTCACAGTTTTAAATGCATAGGGACTTATTATCAATTGTCTGCAGACTTATTGCATTGAAGTTATTACATGTTATGCACTTTAATTTTTTTAGAGACTTGAAATGTTAGTTTCTCTCAAACAGTAAATTGCAAGACCTTGAAATTTGTCTGGAATATTCCCAACATAGCAAGCCTTTGATGTATCAATTTAAATTAGTTGGACAGATTGCCGTGTTTAATGTGGTGGAATGTAAGTTGATAGGCTTGGAATCCATTTCTCCCTAAACTGCAAGTTGCGTAAGTTAAACTGTAGCACTTAGCTTCCCTTTGATTTGCCAATTACAGCGCACTTGGCTTGATCACATGGTTTGATGGTCAAATTGCACGTCTCATTATGTTTTCCCACCAGGACTTGATAGGCCTTTGAGGATGGTGGCCATAATGATAATAATTAGTATCGATTGCACTTGAAACTTCATAGGAATAATATGTGGCCCTATCAGTCCTAGAGGATAATCCAGAGAGCTCAGTATTTGGTGCTCCCTCATTTCACAGTTTATCTGGTAAAGCTCCTCTGAATCTGTGCTACCTGAGAGGAATCTCTCTCACTTAATTCCCATGGTAATCCTGAGAGACCAGAGACAGACAGAGTACACTGACACAGCCAGAAGAGCACTAAAACAACAACAACATTGTCTGGGCGGCAGGTAGCTTAGTGGGTAAGAGCGTTGTGCCAGTAACCGAAAGGTCGCTGGTTCTAATCCCTGAGCCGACTAGGTGAAAAATCTGTCGATGTGCCCTTGAGCAAGGCACTTAACCCTAATTGCTCCTGTAAGTCGCTCTGGATAAGAGCGAAGCACGGGGGTGGCAGCATCATGCTGTGGGGGTGCTTTGCTGCAGGAGGGACTGGTGCACTTCACAAAATAGATGGCATCATGAGGAAGGAAATGTATGTGGATATATTGAAGCAACATCTCAAGACATCAGTCAGGAAGTTAAAGCTTGGTCGCAAATGGGTCTTCCAAATGGACAATGACCCCAAGCATACTTCCAAAGTTGTGGCAAAATGGCTTAAGGACAACAAAGTCAAGGTATTGGAGTGGCCATCACAAAGTCCTGACCTCAATCCTATAGAAAATGTGTGGGAAGAACTGAAAAAGCGTGTGCGAGCAAGGAGGCCTACAAACCTGACTCAGTTACACCAGCTCTGTCAGGAGGAATGTCCCAAAATTCACCCAACTTATTGTGGGAAGCTTGTGGAAGGCTACCCGAAACGTTTGACCCAAGTTAAACAATTTAAAGGCAATGTTACCAAATACTAATTGAGTGTATGTAAACTCCTGACCCACTGGGAATGTGATGAAATAAATAAAAGATGAAATAAATCATTCTCTCTACTATTATTCTGACATTTCACATTCTTAAAATAAAGTGGTGATCCTAACTGACCTAAGACAGGGAATTTTTACTAGGATTAAATGTCAGGAATTGTGAAAAACTGAGTTTAAATGTATTTGGCTAAGGTGTATGTAAACTTCCGACTTCAATGGTATGTTTGGACCTTTGCCCTGGCTGTATTATATCTTACTGTCTCCTAGGACATGAGGTCTCCCTGCTCCTCTCACCCCCATCCTCACCATGACCAATAGTTCCCCCCAGGAATCATTCTGTAATGCAGTTAAACAGATGTTTAATGAAGATGTTATTCCCTCATTACTGGCAGTGGGATGGGGATAGAGTAGAGGGGGGTAGAGTGGGGTAGATAGACAGCATAACAAAGTACCAGTTTTAATATTCCTCTCGCCCATGGGCCTGAGATTGTGTCGGCCTCGGACGTCAATATTACATCCCTCACCCACCACAGGCAGTCTTAATAAGGCACCAGGCTAGAAGATGGATCAGACTCGGCAATTACAATTCAGCCAGAATTAGTTAATGGAATCTATAGAGCAACATTTATATATCAGTGGTGGCTGCCTAATGACTTTGTTAAAATAGCAGCAGCGGTATAAAAATGGCTTTCTATGAATCGAATAAACATAGGATTTCTGTAATTAGTTTTTTTCTGTTTTGTGTAATTTTTGTGTGTTGGGCTGGAGATTAAGATGGCATTCTGGGAGAAATTGTCATGTCAGTGGCTGCATTGTTTGAGCAGGGTTATGGTGATTCATTTTGCACGCACTGTGTTCGGGCGGGCGCTCTCCTGGAGTAGGGGTGTCTGAGCCTCATTCTGCTCTCATCCTTTTTACCCCTTTCCTCATCTCTCTCTTCTCTCCTCTTCTCTCTCTTCTATCCTCTTCTCTCCCTTCTCTCTCTTCTCTCCTCTTCTCTCTTCTCTTCTCTCTCTTCTCTCTTCTCTCCTCTTCTCTCTCTTCTCTCCTCTTCTCTCTCTTCTCTCTCTTCTCTCCTCTTCTCTCTCTTCTCTCCTCTTCTCTCTCTTCTCTCTCCTCTTCTCTCCTCTTCTCTCTCTTCTCTCCTCTTCTCTCTCTTCTCTCCTCTCTCTTCTCTTCTCTCTCTTCTCTCTCTTCTCTCCTCTTCTCTCTTCTCTCTCTTCTCTCCTCTTCTCTCTCTCCTCTTCTCTCTCTTCTCTCCTCTTCTCTCCTCTTCTCTCTCTTCTCTCTTCTCTTCTCTCTCTTATCTCTTCTCTCCTCTTCTCTCTCTTCTCTTCTCTCCTCTTCTCTCCTCTTCTCTCTCTTCTCTCCTCTTCTCTCTCTTCTCTTCTCTCTCTTCTCTCTCTTCTCTCCTCTTCTCTATCTTCTCTCTCTTCTCTCCTATTCTCTCTCTTCTCTTCTCTCTCTTCTCTATCTTCTCTCCTCTTCCCTCTCTTCTCTCCTCTTCTCTCTCTTCTCTCCTCTTCTCTCTCTTCTCTCCTCTTCTCTCTCTTCTCTCCTCTTCTCTCTCTTCTCTCCTCTTCTCTCTCTTCTCTCTTCTCTTCTCTCCTCTTCTCTCTCTTCTCTCCTCTTCTCTCATCTTCTCTCTCTTATCTCCTCTTCCCTCTCTTCTCTCCTCTTCTCTTATCTCCTCTTCTCTCTCTTGTCTCCTCTTGTCTCCTCTTGTCTCCTCTCTTCTCTCCTCTTCTTTCTCTTCTCTCCTCTTGTCTCCTCTTGTCTCCTCTTCTCTTCTCTCCTCTTCTCTCCTCTTCTCTCCTCTCTGCTGATGTTGCTGCCTCTGCCTAATTGGAGAGTTTAAACAGAAATGTGTGCACATTGAGGAAGGTTAGTTTGCTAGCTGCTGGAAGGCACGTACTAGGTATTATGAATGCATTTATTACGTTTTAATATTTATATATGTAGCAGCCATACTGTCATGTTTATGATCTACTATACATGTGTAATGTATGCTTTATAGGAGATAGTTAAATTGTTACCCCTATTTTTCCTAGCTTGGCCCAAAAACAGGGTTGCATGCCTGTTTTCCAAATGTGATACAACAGAGCACTAAGCCACAAACACTGTCATATTATCTAAAGAACCTCAGTGTTCAGCCCACTGTCCTGTCCTGGCCACAGCTAAGCCCTGGGGTGTCAGTGTTACTGAGCCAAGGCCAGCTGGAACCCTCTGTCACACCAGACCAGACCATGCCGGGACACCACTTCATGGGCTTCATCCTAGCCTCTTCAGGAATGTGTGATTCTTTTCCAGCCATGTCTCTCTCAAAGCGCCACTCTCTGGGTGAGGGAACAGTGGAGGGCCGATCTGCGATGGCACAGCTGTGGCATTATGTGGTCCCTGGGGTGGTGTGTGACAGTCCATCCCCTGGCCTGGCCCTTTGTGTTGCCTCATTCACTACACATTCACTACAGACAGCTGCTGCTGCTGGTGTGGCACTTTGTGTGGTATTATTGTGGCCAGCCCAGGCAGGCAGGCGTTTGGTGCTGGGCTGCAGTGCAGGGCTGGCAAGCCTCTGGCCCATGTTTAGGATCTGAGGGGGTAAATGAGGGAGTTTCTGCTTTGACTCTTCAAAGTGACAGGGGCAAGCTATTAGTGTCCTACTGTCTGTCCTTGTGGAAGACACTGGGAACTACAGTGCATTCAGAAAGTATTCAAACCCCTTGACTTTTTCCACATTTTGTTACGTTACAGCCTTATTCTAAAATGGATTAAGTTATTATTTTTCCTCATCAATCTACACACAATACCCCATAATGACAAAGTGAAAACAGGTTTTTAGACATTTTAGCAAATGTATTAAACATAAAAAACATAAATACCTTATTTACATAAGTATTCAGACCCTTCCATTGATCATCCTTGAGATGTTTCTACAACTTGATTGGAGTCCACCTGTGGTAAATTCAATTGATTGGACATGATTTGGAATGGCACACACCTGTCTATATAAGGTCCCACAGTTGACAGTGCATGTCAGAGCAAAAGCCAAGCCATGAGGTTGAAGGAATTGTCCGTAGAGCTCCGAGACAGGATTGTGTCGAGGCACAGATCTGGGTAAGGTTACCAAAACATTTCTGCAGCATTGAAGGTTCCTAAGAAAACAGTGGCCTCCATCATTCTTAAATGGAAGAAGTTTGGAACCACCAAGACTCTTCCTATAGCTGGCCGCCCGGCCAAACTGAGCAATCGGGGGAGAAGGGCCTTGGTCAGGGAGGTGACTAAGAACCCGAAGGTCACTCTGACAGAGCTCCAGAGTTCCTCTGTGGAGATGGGAGAACCTTCCAGAAGGACAACCATCTCTGCAGCATTCCACCAATCAGGCCTTTATGGTAGAGTGGCCAGACGGTAGGCACTCCTCAGTATAAGGCACATGACAGCCCACTTGGAGTTTGCCAAAAGGCACCTAAAGGACTCTGACCTGTAGCTCAGCTGGTAGAGCACGGCGCTTGTAACGCCAAGGTAGTGGGTTCGATCCCTGCGCGACCACCCATACACAAAAAAAATGTTTGCACGCATGACTGTTAGTTGCTTTGGATAAAAGTGTCTGCTAAATGGCATATTATATTATTATTATAGAAACAAGATTCTCTGGTCTGATGAAACCAAGATTGAATTATTTGGCCTGAATGCCAAGCGTCATGTCTGGAGGAAACCTGGCACCATCTCTACGGTGAAGCATGGGGGTGGAAGCATCATGCTGTGGGGATGGTTTTCAGCGGCAGGGACTGGGAAACTAGTCAGGATCGAGGGAAAGATGAACAGAGCAAAGTACAGAGAGATCCTTGATGAAAACCTGCTCCAGAGCGCTCAGGACCTCATTCCCAATTCACAAAATACAATTTCTTTACAGAATTTCTGTTTAGAATTCCTTAGTCATCCAGTTAATTACCCCAGTGATGAGACTGAGACATTCTGGCAAGCTGGATCAGTTCAGGGTAAAATACCGTCACTGAGAACATGTTATTCTCCTGCCATGTCTCAACCAGACAGCTATTGTCACTGAGCCACAACATTACAGCACAGCAGCACCCTGCACCACATTGAGCTTTGATAACAGGAAACATGGCCACAATGGTGTCATATCCCCTCCCTCTTCATCTCCTTACCATCGGAGCAGCCAGCCCCATCCCCAGCCAGCCCCATCCCCAGCCAGTCCCATCCCCAGCCCAGAGAATGAGCCACGGAGAGGCTGACTGGGACCCAGGTGGCCCTCTGCAGACAGACAGGTCATTTAAACCTGAGTGTACACACATCACTGGGTTCTAACACACTGACAGGCCCTGAGAGAGAGATGTGTCAGCCTCTCAGAAGGAATAAAGGGCCGGGGGACAGGAGAGTGTGTGTGTTCTAGACAGGCATGTCTTTAGAAGCCATAGCGAGCCTGGTGTAATATCCCCATTACTTCCAAGGACCCCCACTACCTCTCAGCACCCTGCTCTACCCTAAAACTAGCACCCCTGCTAAGCGTGTGGGCTGGGGGTTAATTGCCGCGTAGGGGGGTAGAATTGAGGGTGAGGGGCGTCCCTGGACCTCAAGAAAAGTCCCCATCTGCCCCCCACCCCCTTCTCCTACCATTCAAGTTACAGCTAATTCCTGGAGTGGTGCAGTGAGAAAGACGCTGCTATCTCTTACTAAGACTGAACCCCCCCCACCCCATCAACACCCCCCCCCACAATCCTGCATCACATAGAACACAGAGCAAAAAGACTGGCGGAAAGGAGAGGGAAAAAATGAAGGAAAAAAGTAGTCGGCAAGCAATACTTTTTTTTACTCTCCTCCCTCTCCTTTTTTTTCTGATTTACCGCTTTCCTCAGAAAGCTCCATTGTTCCTCTAGCCTAAGTCTCATCAGGCCTTTTGTGGCTGACTATCACAGCGGCAGGCAGAGAGCTGGAAATGTATAAATGGTATCATGCCTTGTGATTAATGGCGGTGCTTATGAGTCAGGTCTGATATCGGGCCTGCTCTCTACTCAATTTCAGATACCGTTAATGGAATCTGTCTTCTGCGATTGTAATGTGGGAGCGCCTAATTTGCTATGGAGCTTGAAGCTGTCACCGGCAAGGGATTGTGGGGTCATAAGGGACCTGGCAGCCGTTTGGCCTGCAGCTTGTATCTGCCGTGCTGAATAGAGCAGCTCTCTGCCTGTCAGTTAGCTGATAGGCTGATGAGGACTCTAAGCCACTCTACACAATGGCGGAAAGGGCCATACTGCCTGACTTCCCTAATTGTCGAGCCCGCTCATATTTCAGAGCCAGCATGCCGTGGACTGGGCTGCTTTTTTCTTCCTATTTTTTCCTCTCTCTCCTCCTCAACTTTTTTTCTCTGTTTTCTTCATTTCATCCTCACATACTCTCACCCCCAACTCTCACACATCTCTGTACTATTTTAGTTCTCTTCCCCTTCTTCTTCTCCTCCTCATTTGTCGTCCCTCTCCCTCTGTGTCTCTTTTTAGTAAGTGGTGGGTCTCGCATATGACAGATTATCCCAAGTTTGCTTCAATTACCACTAAAGAGATGGAGGCAGGAGAGGAAGAAAGGGGGGAAACGTTTGTGCACACATTATTGAGGTAAAGGAGTATACAGTGCCTTGCAAAAGTCTTCACCCCCCTTGGCGTTTTTTATATTTTGTTGCATTACAACCTGTAATTTAAATGGATTTTTATTTGGATTTCATGTAATGGACATACACAAAATATTCCAAATTGATGAAGTGAAATGAAAAAAATACTTGTTAAAAAAAATTCTAAAAAATACATTACGGAATAGTGGTGCGTGCATATGTATTCACCCCCTTTGCTATGTGCAATCTAAGTGTCACATGATCTGTCACATGATCTCAGTATATATATATACACCTGTTCTGAAAGGCCCCAGAGTCTGCAACACCACCAAGCGAGGGGCACCACCAAGCAAGCGGCACCATGAAGACCAAGGACCTCTCCAAACAGGTCAGGGACAAAGTTGTAGAGAAGTACAGATCAGGGTTGGGTTATAAAAAAATATCAGAAACTTTGAACATCCCACGGAGCACCATTAAATCCATTATAAAAAAAATTGAAAGAATATGGCACCACAACAAACCTGCCAAGAGAGGGCCGCCCACCAAAACTCACGGACAAGGCAAGGAGGGCATTAATCAGAGAGGCAACAAGGAGACCAAAGATAACCCTGAAGGAGCTGCAAAGCTCCACAACGGAGATTGGAGTATCTGTCCATAGGACCACATTAAGCCGTACACTCCACAGAGCTGGGCTTTACGGAAGAGTGGCCAGAAAAAATACATTGCTTAAAGAAAAAAATAAGCAAACACGTTTGGTGTTCGCCAAAAGGCATGTGGGAGACTCCCCAAACATATGGAAGAAGGTACTCTGGTCAGATGAGACTAAAATTGAGCTTTTTAACCATCAAGGAAAACGCTATGTCTGGCGCAAACCCAAAACCTCTCATCACCCTGAGAACACCATCGGCAGGGACTGGGAAACTGGTCAGAATTGAAGGAATGATGGATGGCGCCAAATACAGGGAAATTCTTGAGGGAAACCTGTTTCAGTCATCCAGAGATTTGAGACTGGGGCGGAGGTTCACCTTCCAGCAGGACAATGACCCTAAGCATACTGCTAAAGCAACACTCAAGTGGTTTAAGGGGAAACATTTAAATGTCTTGGAATGGCCTAGTCAAAGCCCAGACCTCAATCCAATTGAGAATCTGTGGTATGACTTAAAGATTGCTGTACACCAGCGGAACCTATCCAACTTGAAGAAGCTGGAGCAGTTTTGCCTTGAAAAATGGGCAACAATCCCAGTGGCTAGATGTGCCAAGCTTATAGAGACATACCCCAAGAGACTTGCAGCTGTAATTGCTGCAAAAAGTGGCTCTACAAAGTATTGACTTTGGGGGAATAGCTATGCACACTCAAGTTTTCAGTTTTTTTGTCTTATTTCTTGTTTGTTTCACAATAACAAATATTTTGCATCTTCAAAGTGGTAGGCATGTTGTGTAAATCAAATGATACAAACCCCCAGAAAATCCATTTTAATTCCAGGTTGTAAGGCAACAAAATAGAAAAAATGCCAAGGGGGGTGAATACTTCCGCAAGCCACTGTATATTACAGTATCTTGGAGCTTTACCACAAACTCCAATGTGGGAGGGATGGTAGTGATTGTTGATGTGTTTCTTTCTTTAATAATTGACCCTAGGCCAAGACAGAGGGTACTGTGAACCTCACCATGATTCTACAGTGAGTATTATTAGTCATTGCTATAGCATTAATTTATGTTTTAGATTTTTGGTTGGCACAATTCACACATTTTAATTGAACACTTTGTTTTACACATTGTTTCCATTTATTTGAGCTTTTAGGGTATTTTATTTCAAATAGTTTTTCTGGTATATTACATTAAATGTTGAATATTTAAGGTTATTTGTTGGATAATGTGATCTGTAGAAGTGAAAGAGTGGTTTTCTAATGCTTTTGGCTCTAGACATCACACAAAAACCCATCAGTTCTGTTCTGAAGGAGGGAATCCATCCATCGCCAGGACTGGAGCCTGTCTCTCCCTCTCTTTCTCCTCTCTCCCCGGCGTTTGTTCTTCCCGCTCCCCTCTCTCCCATCAAAGCAGAACTGAACCTGCTTAGAGGGCCAAATCTCTGTGTTCTGTTTCTCCAGCAGTTTGAAATGATCACTCAGCTCTGGTGTTTAAGCATGACAAGCTGTGATGACAGACACTGCAATATAGCTAGAGAGATTGTGTTTTCCTCCAACAACCCCCTCTATCGCTCCCCACCGTCATCCAGCTTTTGGTATTTTTCTACGGCTGACTACGGGCGGGGAGTGTGCGCTTCTTAAGACCCCCCACCACCAGCCCCCCTCAGCCCGGCCCCCACCCACTTCCATCACCCCCGCTGGTTGATGGACAAGCACACCTTCAAGACGAGGGAGAGAGGCGAACATGACAAGCATGTCACATTGGGGACGTAAACCTCTCTAGAGAAGCTGACACAGTCTTACACACATAACACACACACACACATCGGCCTACACTCCCCGATATAGAGACTCAATACGCTGTCAAAAAGAGATGGGTATTAAAGAAGAGGCAGGGAACTATCTCTCTGCTCTGGGGAACTGTCTCTGTGACTGACAGGCTCTCTGACAGGGGTTGGGTGGAGGACACATTCATTGGTGTCTGTCAATCGGATGGAAGGGTGCATACAGTCAACAGAGTTAGTCTGTTTGAATGGGGAGAGGGCAGTTATTTGTGTCTTCCAGTCGCAAGAAAAGGAAGTGGGAGGGTATTCAGTAATTGGTGTCCTTCAGTTTGATGGAGGTTTGAGGGATGCGGTCATAGAGACATTGGTGTCTGCTAATCAGAGGTTTTTGGTGTGTGTGTGGCAGGGCTCAGCTGGACCACTGTATGGCTGACCTGTCCCTCCCTGTGCTGATCCTGGCTGGACTGGGCCTGTCCTCTCCTCCTGGGATAGGTAAGGAAACACACCAGACAGACAGACAGACAGACAGACAGACAGACAGACAGACAGACAGACAGACAGACAGACAGACAGACAGACAGACAGACAGACAGACAGACAGACAGACATTCATTCTCTCAGACAGGCACAATCCAAGTCCATATACACTCTATCTTCATTCCTTCTAGAGAAATAAAACCATTGCCAAGTGCTTTTAACATGAAAATAAACTATTCTAGCTGTCGTGCTGTCAAGGCACTGTACAATTAAAAGAAGAAAGGGAGATTTTGATGTATGTGTGTGTTTGTCTACTAGGTGTAATGATGTGTATGTGAATGCATGTATCTGTATGTAGCAGTGCTCTCTGATGCAGTAATTCATTACAGTAGTGCCTATGCTGGGGTCGGTTGGGTGCCACTGATAAGGCAGAGCAGAGCCAGGAAACCCATGAGCAGGGCTGTCCCCAGGGCACTGCCCACCCCCTGCCTCCCCCTGCCTCCCCTGACTCCCCCTGCCTTCCCTGGGGGGCACCCAGACACACTTGGCTTCACACACACATGGAAACACAAGCATGTATGTGCGCGCACACACATGTGCGCAAACACATGCGCAACATACGTGGGTCATTCCATTGAAATTCCATGAAAATGTCAGCAAAGTTTTCTGAAATACAGCACAAATAAAGATGTAATTTTTTTCCACTTTTCGTTTTCATTCACATATGTGTTTTGATTACCACTAGGGGATAGTGTTTTCTCATTATTTGATAAAACCATTTACAACCATCCTCTGTGCTGTCATGGTGATGTGAGGCAGAGTGGTAGGCCCCGTCACACAGTGACTCACACTCTGTCATCCAGACCCAACATTAGGAAAGTAATCATGCTGTGGGCTACAGAACATGTTAGCTGTGATAGTGTGTCTGTCTACAGGCGGAGTGATGTTATCTCTCTTGTACCTCGATACATTTGGGAGGGAATTGCACTGCATGTACTGTATTTTCATGTACCTATTGGGAGGTTGAAAATAAATGTGATTTGTTAAATGAACAGATACCCTGCACATACAGTACCAGTCAAAAGTTTGGACACACCTACTCATTCAAGAGTTTTTCTTTATTTTTACTATTTTCTACATTGTAGAATAATAGTGAAGACATCAAAACTATGAAATAACACATATGGAATCATATAGTAACAAAAACGTGTTAAACAAATCAAAATATATTTTATATTTGAGATTCTTCAAATAGCCACCCTTTGCCTTGATGACAGCTTTGCACAATCTTGGCATTCTCTCAACCAGCTTCGCCTGGAATGCTTTTCCAACAGTCTTGAAGGAGTTCCCACATGTGCTGAGCACTTGTTGGCTGCTTTTCCTTCACTCTGCGGTCCGACTCATCCCAAACCATCTCAATTTGGTTGAGGTCGGGGGATTGTGGAGGCCAGGTCATCTGATGCAGCATTCCATCACTCTCCTTCTTGTTAAAATAGCCCTTACCCAGACTGGAGGTGTGGTGGGTCATTGTTCTGTTGAAAAACAAATGATAGTCCCACTAAGCCCAAACCAGATGGAATGGCGTATCGCTCTAGAATGCTGTGGTAGCCATGCTGGTTAAGTGTGCCTTGAATTCTACATAAATCACAGACAGTGTCACCAGCAAAGCACCCCCACACCATAACTCCTCCTCCTCCATGCTTTACGGTGGGAAATACACATGCGGAGATCATCCGTTCACCCACTGCGCGTCTCACAAAGACACGGTGGTTGGAACCCAAAATCTCAAATTTGGACTCCAGACCAAAGGACACATATCTACCGGTCTAATGTCCATTGCTCGTGTTTCTTGGCCCAAGCAGGTCTCTTCTTATTATTGGTGTCCTTTAGTAGTGGTTTCTTTGCAGCAATTCGACCATGAAGGCCTGATTCACACAGTCCCCTCTGAACAGTTGATGTCTGTTACTTGAACTCTGTGAAGCATTTATTTGGGCTGCAATTTCTGAGGCTGGTAACTCTAATGAACTTATCCTCTGCAGCAGTTAACTCTGGGTCTTCCATTCCTGTCACGGTCCTCATGAGAGCCAGTTTCATCATAGCGCTTGATGGTTTTTGCGACTGCACTTGAAGAAACTTTCAAAGTTCTTGAAATGTTCCGTATTGACTGACCTTCATGTCTTAAAGTAATGATGGCTGTCGTTTCTCTTTGCTTATTTGAGCTGTTCTTGCCATAATATGGACTTGGTCTTTTACCAAATAGGGCTATCTTCTGTATACCCCTCCTACCTTGTCACAACACAACTGATTGGCTCAAACGCATTAAGAAGGAAAGAAATTTCAGAAATTAACTTTTAAGAAGGCACACCTGTTAATTGAAATGCATTCCAGGTGACTACCTCATGAAGCTGCTTGAGAGAATGCCAAGCGTGTGCAAAGCTGTCATCAAGGCAAAGGTTGGCTATTTGAAGAATCTCAAATATAATTTTTGTTGTTGATTTTTTAACACTTTTGTGGTTACTACATGATTCCATATGTGTTATTTCATAGTTTTGATGTCTTCACTATTATTCTACAATGTAGAAAATAGTAAAAAATAAAGAAAAACCTTGGAATGAGTAGGTGTGTTCAAACTTTTGACTGGTACTGTATGTGAATTTGTCCCAACACTTTTGGTCCCCTAAAATGAGGGGACTATGTACAAAAAGTGCTGTGTTTTCTAAACGGTTCACCCGATAAGGATTAAAAATGTAAGCTGACAGTCTGCACTTTAACCTCATAGTCATTGTATAATTTCAAATCAAAAGTGATGGAGTACAGAGCTAAAACAAAACAAAAATGTGTAGCTGTCCCAATAATTACGCAAGGCACTGTATATGGTATTTCTATATACAGTAACTATTGTAAATCCAGTGGTCTTATGGTGATAAATGCCTGTCTTTCCCCTTCAGGAGGCGCCGTGTTGTTCCCTGGCTGCTGATGGCCATGCTGCTACTCTACTCCCTGTTCTTCGCCTGGAGAGCCAACCTGGACACCAGCAGACCCCTACTGCTGGGAGTGGTGAGTGTTGAGCCATGGGGCTTAGTTAGGGCAGGGAGGTGACTGGATGGGCCTGAGTTGGGCTGCCACAATCTCCTCTGGCCGTGTTGTGTGTTTGGTCTCTCTGCAGGTGGAGTGGCTCTGGCTCCAGAGCGATGCTGTGGTGTGTGTGCTGGCTGGGCTGGGCCTGAATTGGACACACACAGGCCTGGAGAGGAGGCTAGGACATGGGAGTCTGTGGAGGGCCAGATGCCGGATCTTCACTGTAGGTCTCCTGGCACACATGGCGCAATCAACCATCGGTAAGCATCATATCTAGTAAAATGAACATCAACTGACTTTGGCTTGATGGCACCATCCTGTGTGTGGTGTTACAACACTGTAGTATTTTTACTGGCACCAACTGATTTCAGGATGACAGACAAACTAGAAAATAAATGTTGACTTGTAGCTAGAGCACGTGTCAAACTCAATAATATTTATTTTGCGGGAAATAACGATCTCAGTCGACATTGAAATGACTTAAACTAAATCCAAACTGTGTAGAAATGATAATGACCTGCATTTATGGTCTCCTCACTCTGTCCAGCTTACTAACAGTCATCAAATGAAAGCTTGACAGTCAGGGAGCATCGAAAATGTTAAAAGCGATGGATAGAGGACTCGTTTTTGCAGATTTAGACGGCAAGAAAATATAATCCATTTTAAGTGCGCTCCTCCGGACCTCGATGGAGACAGAATGCGGCCCGAGGGGAAAATGAGTTTGACACCCCTGAGCTAGAGGGTCACACACAAAACATCTTGAGAATTTTACTGACAAAAATCTCTCTGCACTTGTTTCACCTGAGCTATCCCAATCATTGTCTCTGTACTTCAAACTGGGGCCCTGCACTCCACATGCCAGGTATTTCATTCTCCCGTCTCTCCTCACCCCATGGTAGGGGCTAAAAAGAGGCACGGTTAGCACATAGATTCCACTGTGAATGCTGAGTGTGAGATGTTAGCCATGAGAGGCAGCAGATTACACCAGTGTGGTGCTGCGCTCTGCCAGGCAGACTGAGGGAGCCATCACACAGCTGCTTTGATCAGGGGGAGAGCCTGTCCTACGCTGTCAGACCCATCGCACCTGTCTACCCACGATTAAATAGACAGAGCTGGGGTGGGGGGAATGACAACTTACCACAGAGGCACTTGAAAGCATGCATACAGTACAAAGACACACACACACACAGAGACCATCCTCAGTAGTGGAGATGTACAAACAGAACTTCACTAAAAGGAAATGTACACAGACACACAGTTGTAAGAGAAGATATGTTAACTCCTGTTGACTTGTAAAGGTTTGTGTTGCATCCCTCCCAGGGGGTGTGATCAGAGCAGTAACAGTGTGGTGGAGCGGTTTGGGCGGGAGCTTCTGGTCCCTCCAGACTCTATCATCCTGACCCGGGGAGACCTCCCAGGGAACTCCCTGCGCTACCTCTACTACTGCCAGGGGGTCCGGCCTGATGTATGCCTCGTTGACCAGGAGGTCGATACTTTGCCACTTAGGGTAACTTGCATTGGTTTTAAGTCCAGGTCAGGAATTCCATTTATTCAGCTTTATGATAATAGCTTTGTAAATAGAGGTCATACATGATAGACAATAGATGATCCTAGTAAGGCTCCTGTTTGTTGACCTCTCTCTCTGCTCCTCCAGATGATGACGTAGAGCTGGTACGTGGCCAAGCTGGGCCAGCATCACCCTTTGGTTCACTTCCAAGGGCGCTGGTGGGACCCGGTCTACACTGAGGAGAAAGACACCTTCAGTCTGGAGCAGTTCCTCTCTCACAACACATAGTGAGTCACTGGGAGAGAAGGGAGGGAGAGGGAGAGAATACCATAGAGATACATACGGTGTCTTTCTTTATGGAGAATGCATGGATTGACTGAATGGATGAAAGGACGAGTGAAAAATGAGAGTGAATGAAGAGGACAACAATGGAATGAGTAGAAAGTGTGAGGAATGGTGAGATTGAAGGAGAGCACTGAGTGGTTGATACAATGAGGAGTGCATGGAGGAGATAAGAACTACAGTATTAAGGACTATAACACCAGGCTACTGCCCCATGAGGAGTCATAATACTTCGTCCATGTCTGTGAAAGACTGTGGAGAAAGACTGAAAATAAACATATACAGTGCATTCTGAAAGTATTCAGACCCCTTGACTTTTTCCACATTTTGTTACGTTACAGCCTTATTCTAAAATTGATTTAATTGTTTTTTTCCCCTCATCATTCTACACACAATACCTCATAATGGCAAAAAACTGAAATATCACATTTACATAAGTATTCAGACCCTTTACTCAGTACTTTATCGAAGCACTTTTGGCAGCGATTACAGCCTCAAATCTTCTTGGGTATGATGTTACAAGCTTGGCACACCTGTATTTGGGGAGTTTCTCCCATTCTTCTCTGCAGATCCTCTCAAGCTCTGTTAGGTTGGATGGGGAGCGTCGCTGCACAGCTATTTCCAGGTCTCTCCAGAGATGTTTGATCAGGTTCAAATCTGGGCTCTGGCTGGGCCACTCAAGGACATTCAGAGACTTGTCCTGAAGCCACTCCTGTATTGTCTTGGCAGTGTGCTTAGGGTTGTTATTCTGTTGGAAGGTGAACCTTCGCCCCAGTCTGAGGTCCTGAGCGCTCTGGAGCAGGTTTTCATCAAGGATCTCTCTGTACTTTGCTCTGTTCATCATTCCCTCAATCCTGACTAGTCTCTCAGTCCCTGCCGCTCAAACACATCGCCACAGCATGCTGCTGCCACCACCATGCTTCACCGTAGAGATGGTACCAGGTTTCCTCCAGACTTGACGCTTGGCATTCAGGTCCAAGAGTTCAATCTTAGTTTTATCAGACCAGAGAATCTTGTTTCTCATGGTCTGAGAGTCCTTTAGGTGCCTTTTGGCAAACTCCAAGTGGCCTGTCATGTGCCTTTTACTGAGGAGTGGCTTCCGTCTGGCCACTCTACCATAAAGGCCTGATTGGTGGAGTGCTGCAGAGATGGTTGTCCTTCTGGAAGGTTCTCCCATCTCCACAGAGGAACTCTGGAGCTCTGTCAGAGTGACTATCAGGTTCTTGGTCACCTCCCTGACCAAGGCCCTTCTCCCCCGATTGCTCAGTTCTGCCGGGCGGCCAGCTCTAAGAAGAGTCTTGGTGGTTCCAAACTTCTTCCATTTAAGAATGATGGAGGCTACTGTGTTCTTGAGGACCTTCAATGCTGTAGACATTTTTTGGTACCCTTCCCCAGATCTGTGCCTCGACACAATCCTGTCTCGGAACTCTACGGACAATTCCTTTGACCTCATGGCTTGGTTTTTGCTCTGATATGCACTGTCAACTGTGGGACCTTATATAGACAGGTGTGTGCCTTTCCAAATCATGTCCAATCAATTGAATTTACCACAGGTGGACTCCAATCAAGTTGTAGAAACATCTCAAGGATGATCAATGGAAACAGGATTAACCTGAGCTCAATTTCGAGTCTCATAGCAAAGGGTCAGAATACTTATGTAAATAAGGTATTTCTGTTTTTTATTTTTAATACATTTGCTAACATTTCTAAAAACCTGTTTTCGCTTTGTCATTATGGGGTATTGTGTGTAGATTGCTGAGAATGTTTATTTATTTAATCCATTTTAGAATAAGGCTGTAACGTAACAAAATGTGGAAAAAGTGAAGGGGTCTGAATACTTTACGAATGTACTGTATACAGTATATTTATGTTTTATCCATCTGACTATATTACTTGAGGGATACAGAGAACAAATGGGTTGGACAGGACTCCTGTAAATGCCAAGCCCACCAGGGGGCAGTGTTTGCTTGGCCAACAGGGGGGCAACACTGACCAGTGGGATCAACCCTCAGGGCACAGCATAGGAGAGTGGAGCAGTAGGAATGGGAGAGAGTTGAAAGGTGTGCGTGTGTGCACATGCTTGTGTTTGTTGGGTATGAGGTGGAGGCACATATGCTTCCCATGTATGCTTATTCAATTCTATCAGAAGTCACCTGGGGTGAGAGTGAGTATTGTTTGAGGGGAGATAGATAGCTGAGGGTAGTTCCCTTTAGGGCCTCCGGCACTGTGGTTCAGCTCTGTCCACCTCAGCAGCATGGTCACAGTGCCTGCCTGGTCTGCAGGGGGGCTGTGCTGGCCTACATCAGGCTGCCTGACGGGGACCCCAGCTGGGAGAGGAGCTTCTCTCGCTGGCCCCTGGGCGTGTGTGACCACTTGGTGCCTGTCCAGGAGCCCTTCCACCCGGAGGAGTGGGCCCGCCGCACCCACTACATCTACATCTGGACCGAGCCACACAACAGATACACAGTACACTACACCTACAGCCCAGAGGGCCCTCTGGAGGGGTGGGGGCCCCGCTCAGCAGGAGAAGCTTACAGTTCATGGGGAGTCTGTGGTGTTCTGCTAGCTGCCATGGAAATGGTCATATTGTATGCCATAGCATGACGAACATGCTAGGCAAGTTAGTTAGGAATCCAGTGATCATACACTTCTATAGCACAATAGGAATCTTCTGTTCAGTGATACTCTTTGGTGTTGACTTCTCTATGTGGTCTTTCACAATACTGGCAGAGACTTAACGGACGTTCCTACAGCAAGGTTTCCTCTGTTCTCCGTGCTCTGATCCAGCAGCTCTTTCTGCGTTATACCAAAGCAAGACATTAGGCCTTCAGCCATTTGAAATGAGACTGAAGATGAAACATAATGAGTTTCTTATTGCGTTTTGTCAATAAGTGTGTCAAAAGTGGAATTAGTCAAAGCTCCGTATTCTGTTGCCGTTGCCAGCAGTCCCTCATTCACTGCGATAATCATGGCTGAATACTGTGACATTATTTCCTTTGCCCTCACTACAAGCGTGTCCGTCGATGCCCGCAAGCCAAATATTAGCTCGGAACCCTGCTAAAATATTATTTTGAAGAAGAGGTCGTGTTTATACGCAACAACATGAAACAGGATATATGGTTCCTTCCATGTCTAATGTGTTGGTATTATTGTTGCTCAACAGTACTGTACTGTATATTCACATTGGGTTTGTGAAAACCTAAACCTGCACACTTTGAACAATGTATATTAACATCCATAATGATACAGAATTAATATGATTGTGTGGAAGGAATGATGCGTAAGAAAAGCCCTAGGGGTGTTGAGATAAAGAGCTGTTTTTGTGTCTGGTTCCAGTTTCCACCCAGGGTCCTGGGAGAGGGTGGCTAACGAGGAGATGTGGCAGGCCAGGTACAGTAAAGAGTTAACATTGAAAACACTGACTCCCTTTTCTCTCTTACGGTCACTGTATATATGTATAGTTTACAGATAGAGCCTCTATGACAGATCACCCTAATCTGCTAGCTAAAACATCTACATAACCCACTCTGGTGTGGTAGAGCACCAGCTATTCTACATGAAATGCTGTTGTGTAGCTAGCATCTACATAAATCACTCTTTTCTGCTAGTGCATCTCTGTGGATAAATCTCCACGGTTCATCCATCCATCCAGCACTTAGCCCTGAGCCTGTGATATGTTCTGTTTGTTTCAGGATGAAGACTGCTTTCTTTCTGTTTGACCTAGCTGAGAGGATCCAGGGAGAGGGGAAAGCTCGCCTGTTTGAGCTCTCCTACACTGTGAGGCAGTCCTCCCATAGCAAATAAATAGGAGGATGAGCATGAACCATAATCGCATAGCTTAGAAGTACCATATACGGTCAATAATTGTATATTGGTGCTTGTTATGGTCATTGTATACAAGTTGTGTTCTTTGTGATTGACAGCTGTATAAGGAGATCGTGGAGAGGCACACAGACTACCCTCCCAACTGGGATAGGAACCTGGCCCTGGCCAGCGAGAGGCTCCTGCGCTCGGGGAAACAGGGCCACAGCCCTGACAGCCTGCTGACCTGCAGCATCCAGCACTTCAGCATGTACCTGGACAAGGAGCCCACGGACTCCCAGGCCCCCGCCATCCGCACCGCCGTCTCCCACCTGCTGCAGGAGAGGACCAGGGTCCGGCAGAGACGCACCCCCTGAGGGAGGGGAGGGTTAGATGGAGCAGGCACACAGGGAGTGGGCTTCTACTGTTACTACAGGACACTATTGACATGGAGACTCTTAGGAGAAGAGGTCCTCACAACTCATTGTTGAAAGGAGGTTCCAGTGTTGCAGCCAGGGTACTTTGACTGGTGCTCTAGCCTCTTGTGGTTGGGCTAAAGGGTTTTCTCAAGGGTTGAACAGACTGGGCTCTCTGGAGGTGTTTGGATACAGGTTTACCTGCACTCATAGATCATGTAACAATGTATGTATGACGACCTGCACCATTCTTCCATGAAGTAGGTCATGAAAAACGTCCCTTGTCAAAGACTTGGCTAGAAAATGGTACATAATATGGAGGTGGTGTTGTTGGAGGTAGTGCTGGCGATGAGGCTCTCTGTGATGGGGTGGGGTTGTCCAGACAAACAGGACCCTGGCTGCACCTCACACTGCGGGAATGTTTTCCACTGGGGACGTTACATGACTTTTGCAGCCTGGACTGAACCCAATCAAGTTGTTCATGTCTCCCACACACACACACTCTTTTATTGACTATTTCCCTGCCTCTCTCTGCATCTCTTCCTCTGCCTCTCTCACGGCTTTTAACGTTGTGATTATGTGGCCTCCTGCTGATTTAGTTCTCTTTTTCTCCCATTAGGAGGGTCAGGCTGAGATTGAGGGAAACCCAATTTGTGCGCAGAAATGGGGGATTAGAGCAGGCTCTTAATCTGGGACAGACTTGTGCAGTGCCACGCTGTCCTCTGGGATCTTAGCACGACCCCGGCTCCCAATCGCCACCACTGCCCACCAACTATCCATCCATCTGAGATGGTCCTTTAAAAAACAAATGGATTCAAGGAGCTTTTTTTCTCCTTTTGACGGCAGAGCTATAATCCCTCACAAATTTTAATGAAATATTAAATGTTACACTGCCAGGGACCCTTTTAGAGGTGTGTGTGTGCTCCTCCTGTGAAACACAGACATGCAGAGAGAAACACACACACACACTGAATATTGGAGCGCTTTCATCTCCAGAGAGACATTCCGTTGCGCAGACATTGAGAGTCATAACTACAGTCACACAGACACTCAGAGACGTTGCGGACAGACACTCAGAGACGTTGCAGACAGACATGCAAAGGTCCTCAGCAGCACGACCCAGTCTCCTAGAGAGATGGACCCAGTCACTTGAGGCTGGTCTGAGAGACATGATGGCATGCAGAGCCAGTGGACAGAGTACACTTGATAACATCTTTAACTATCTCACCTTTCATTGATACCTTTCCCTTTCATTCCCTCTTCCCTCTGTTCTTGCATAGACCTTCTACCTCGCTTACCTTTCACAGTCTCAGTCAATGAACACGCTATTTTTTCTGCTGTCCACAGATTAAAATACTCTAATAAAGATTCACTTTTCCACTTAAAATGTTCTCAGAGCTTTTTTCTACTGTGTTTATTTTTCCTATGAGACATTTTATTTCTGGTGTATGTATTTACTGATGTATCAAATATGACAAATTAGTATTAAAAGGAGATGCAAAAAAAATCGATGTGAATCTATAGTAGAATGTACAGCTGTTTGATATATATGTTGTGTTTTTCGCTCACTTTCTCACCTTACATTATAATTTGCCTTTTCTCGTGTCCTCTCTTCTACTTGAATCTCCCTCTCTGTCCTCTCCCTCTTCTTTCTCCCTCCCTCGCTCTCTCTCATCCCTCTCTTACATCCCTCTCTCTCCCTGTCTCTCCCCCCCCCCCCCTGTCTCTGAGAGTCAGTTGCCCACCCCAAATCAGCAAGCTGCCGAAGGATTGTAGGAACCCATGGAATCGCCGTGACCACAGATGCAGGCAGGGAGCCACAGCAACGCTGGAATGTGGGGCGTCTGAGGAGATAAGAGCTGTGAGCCCAGCCAGGGAGAGAGGGAGAGGGAAGGGATGGAGGGAGAGGGGGAAAGAGACAGAGAGAGGGTGAGAGAGAGGCAAGCCTGTGAATGGGAGACAGAGAGACAACACTATAAACAGCCGGAAAAAGAGAATAGCGACAGAGCAGAAAAGAGAGGGGGGGTACATGGGGGGCACACACTGGAGATGGGAAGCCAGCCTTATTCGTCTTTGCATTTCATTTACATCCCTGGCCGTATCGACCAATCGGATTGGGAGCAAAGCCCAGGGCTTAGGAGGGGAATAAAAAGACAAAATGCCTTTGCTGCTCTCATCCCTCCCTGATAATACCCCTTCTGTTTTTCTTTTCTCTTTTTCTCCCGTCTATAAGTAGATACTGTCCGAAATGCCAGCGGAAAAGCGACACCTCCGCTTGCTGTGCATCTCAGATAGACCGAAAGGGAGCAGGGGCTGAAAAGACAGCTTTAGCGTCTGGGCCTATCTCCTCTGCTCTCTGGCTGGATGGAGAATGTTGGGGTAGAGGGGGTGGTGTTTGGGAACAGAATGGTGGGTGGAATAGGCATAATGTACTGAGCTGGCCACAGATTTTGCATCATCTTACACTCTGAAAAACTTCCCTGCAGATCAGTTTCCTAAGCAGGTAAACCTGTTTCAAGGGTGTTTACTCTCATTTCTGTGATCCTGGCCAATGACCGCGACTGAACTTGACATATTTTTAGCACAGGATTGTTCTTGTTATTCATCCATACTTGTAGGTTTGTGTAATGCAGTGGCTGTTGATGGTTGGTTTTGCACTGTAGGTCTTATAGATGACAGTGTGGAGTGGAGTGTCCCCATAGTAGTGCTGGGGCTCCAAGGTGCCTTAGCACCAGCAGACAAGCTGGAATATCCAAGGTGTTTCCAATTTTTATCATTGGTTGTTTTTCTAGTGTAGGCCCAACAAGCCAAAAGTCTAATAGAACATGCATGGGACCAAAGCACGTTCCTTTGTGTTATATGGTTATTTTACTCTTGGAGAATGACTATGTTGACCTGTTGTAATGCGTGAGTTGCCATGCTTGCAGGTTGAGTTTGCCATTGCCTTGACGAGTGTGTGTCTCAGTGTGTGACAGCCATTGTTTGAGACCCTGCAGGTACAGTGTGTTTGTGGGTTTACGGAGAGTCTGTTTGTACAGGTGCTAGCAGCTCTCTCCATTGTCTTTACTGTATATTTCTTTGTGTTGGTTTGTTTGTCTCCTGTTGTGCGGAAAGTCTAAATGTGTATTCTCCGCCTGTGTTTTTAAAGGGACAAAGTCATTGTGTTGATGAGAACTTTGTCCCTGTCTTGGTGTAGGAATACAAGGTCTATTGTGTTGTCACATGACCTTGTGTTGTTGCTGCTGCTGATATAGAGCTTATTGAAAGGACTTGTTGTTGAACAGATGAGTATCCTTCACAACAGGGACCTACAGCAAAGCATGTAGACACAGGGAGGGAGGCCCTGTTACCTGCCTCCACCAGACGCCTGGGGAAGATGGTCACCTCAGGACCCCCTACTATACCTCCACAGCATCCTCCTCCTCGTCTCTTTTAATAAAGCCCTCAACAATAGGGACAGATATGGGAGGGATTAGGGGTCAGGGGGTTGGGGGATTTGGCCATCTACGTTTTCAGGATCAATCTTGAACCCTTGCTAATCTCTGGCCCCAGCCCCTACATACCTCCAATGGGCTGCCTGGCCCTAGCCTGGGTGAGGCCTGGCCCTGCCTGGCTGTGCTGCTCCTTTAGCAGGACATGAGAGGTGGGTGGTGTCTGGCTGATAGGAAAGGAGCCATGTTCCTCTGTCCAGGTTGGGGAGGTGGTTGAGGGATAAGGACTTTACCCAGGCAGCCAGGGGCATGGAGGACCACAGGGGATGTATGGACTAAGGGTTTTTACCCTGTCTCCATAGTACACCTCCGCCCTAAATCTCGACTGACAGGTTTGTGCGTTTTTTCAATATGTATTACAGTATAGTAAATGTGAAAACCTCTTGGAGTTATACTTGGCTAAGTTAATTTTATCCTAAATTCCCGTTGTTATCTTGTGTACACACATTTGTTTATTTGATACAGCCCCTCTGCACCACTGCACTTTCTTATATCAAAGACAGCAGTGCAGAGCATAATTCAAAATGGCTACTGTGGAGAAAGGTCTCGCTCCGCATTACTATGGAAAGGCAGAAAAAGCCCCTTTCTCCGCTCCCTTAGATCTATTTAAATAATTGAGGAGTAAACTGACAAATTAGGCACCTTTATGGACGCCCCTGGACCCTCTCAGGGGTCTCTCTGTTTCCCCTATACAACAGAGCGCCACTGGGCATGTGATAATATCTCTGTTGGTTTTGAGAGGGGGTGAGGGAGTGGGCCAGAAGGGGTTTCACCAATCAAGCAGGCCACACTTCCTCCCTCAGGTTCTAATTTTGTGCGACATTAAAGAGCTCGGCCTCCATTTAGGACACAGAGAGGCATTTTCATAATTTGCCGCGTCTCTCAGCTCGCTTGGGGGGCCTCTTTTTCTATCTCTCTCTCTCTCTTCTGTCTCACTCCGTGTCTGAATGAGAGGCCTGGGGAAGAAGAGAGATTCATACCCTTGGTTTCTGTTGGCTGACTGTGTTTCTGCATAAATAAACTGGTAGTAGGTGAGGATACAGTAATAGTATAAAACAATCTCTGTTTAGACCTGAATCATGTCAGGTGTACATCACTACAGGTGTGTATCATTTACAACTCAGAGTAATTAAATATGCAAATAGTAAAACAACATGACCCTATTAGAAATCAGCTCACATTGTTCCTAAACACATGTATTTTGATTGTTTTCCTTTTGCTCGACACCACCACTCACAGCACAAGCATGAGTAAGCATTGATTCACATGTGATTGGTCACATCATTCACTGTCTCATGGGAGCATTTCACAGCTGACATACAGACAAGCTAATCTAAAATCCCCCAATTTACAAATGGAAATCCCACCATTCAATTGAGCTAATAGAGGGACTTGAATGGGGTAATGAGATGTGGTGTAATACTGTGTAAAAAGGCTGTAATGTTGTGTTGGTGTATGAGACTGTGTGACTGGGTGTTTGACTGTGTACAGTGATTAACGGGGCCTGCGGGGCTGACGGCGGCTCCGTGGCTGGGAAAGGGTGCTCCTCTCTGGGCAAGCAGATATGCCTGTCTACCGCTGGAGGTGGAGCCCTCTGTACCAGGACCAGAGGTGCAGGAGTGAAAGTACTCCCTGTGCTCTCAGTTCTTCCTCTCTCTCGCAACGCTGCTGCAGTGCTTGCAGATGTGCACAAACAAGGGAGGATTAAAGCAAAACGAATCTAAACAGACAAATGGAATTAGAGTGATGGGTGTCGGTGGGCTGGTTTCGGAGTGATAAACATAATGATGCTGTGTGCGTGTGTTCCAGTGTCTAGGGGATTATCTGTGGTTAGGTGTGTATGGCTGGGTGACTGCTTCTGGGTGTCTTTCTGTGTTTGCCTATCCGTCTGTTTTTGTAATTATGTGTGTATATATTTACTCAGTCTTTACTTGTATATGTGACAAATGTGTTACTGCAACTTGCCTCACAAACATCAGTCTGTGCCCTCTGCTTGTGACGATGTGTATGTCTCTCCTCTTCCTGTCGGCATTTGTTGGAATCATATTTTATTTTTGTTTATCACAGTACGTCTGTGTACAGCTGTTAATCCCAGACAGACAGGACTGCTTTTGTCTACTGGATATACACTGAGTGCACAAAACATTAAGATCACCTGCTCTTTCCATGACATAGACCAGCGGTACTCAACTCTTACCCTACGAGGTCCGGAGCCTGCTGGTTTTCTGTTCTACCTGATAATTAATTGCACACACCTGGTGTCCCTGTCAACGATGTAGTGATGGTGTGGTGGGGAATCAGGCGCAGAAGCAGAGGTACAGTCCAACAAGACTTTACTAAGCAAAATAATCCACAAGCGGCAGGAGGCCAAACAGACGCGCACAGGCGTCAACACACGATCGCACGAAAACACAGTGCGCAAAACTCTCCTAAACAGAGGAGGACACTACGAATACTGGCGTACTGGAAAAATAACACAGCTACGCAACCATCTGACAAGCGACAATTACACACAACACTATACACACAAACAGGGAACTAAATAGGGTGCATAATGAGACCTAACACAAAACAGGTGTGGCTAACAGACAAAACTAATCAAACAGGAAACACAGAACATAGAACGGTGGCAGCTAGAATTCCGGAGACGACGAACGCCGAAGCCTGCCCGAACAAGGGAGAGAGGCAGCCTCGGCCGAAACCGTGACAGTACCCCCCCTTGACGCGCGGCTCCAGACGCGCGCCGACTCCGGCCTTGGGGACGACCCGGAGGCCGCGGCGCAGGGCGCGTCGGATACCCCCGATGGAATTCCGTCAGGAGCGACGGGTCCAAAATGTCTCTCCTCGGCACCCAGCACCGCTCCTCCGGACCGTACCCCTCCCACTCCACTAGATACTGAAGACCCCCCCTCCGACGTCTAGAATCCAAGATGGATCTCACGGTGTACGCCGGTGCCCCCTCGATGTCCAACGGGGCGGAGGGGTCTCCAAGATCTCATGTTCTTGGAGTGGGCCCGCTACCACCCGGCCTGAGAAGGGACACATGGAACGAGGGGTTAATACACTTATACTCCACTGGTAACTGTAATCTATAACATACCTCGTTCAACCTTCTCAGGACTTTAAATGGCCCTACAAACCGCCGACCCAGTTTCCGACAGGGCAGGCGGAGGGGCAGGTTTCTGGTAGAGAGCCAGACTCGATCTCCAGGTGCGTACACAGGCCCCTCACTGCGGTGTAGGTCGGCGCTCGTCTTCTGTCGACGTATGGCACGCTGCAGATGGACGTGTGCAGCGTTCCACGTCTCCTCCGAGCGCCGCACCCACTCATCCACAGCGGGGGCCTCGATCTGGCTCTCATGCCATGGTGCCAGAACCGGCTGGTACCCTAAAACACACTGGAAAGGGGTTAGTTGGGTGGAGGAGTGGCGGAGAGAGTTCTGTGCCATCTCGGCCCAGGGCACATATCTCGCCCACTCCTCCGGCCGGTCCCGGCAGTATGTTCTGAGAAACCTGCCCACATCCTGGTTTACGCGTTCCACCTGCCCATTACTCTCCGGGTGGTAACCCGAGGTGAGGCTCACCGAGACCCCCAACCGCTCCATAAAAGCTCTCCAGACTCTGGAGGTGAATTGGGGACCCCGGTCAGCCACAATGTCCTCGGGCACCCCGTAGTGCCGGAACACATGAGTGAATAGTGCTTCGGCGGTCTGTAGGGCAGTAGGAAGACCCGGCATGGGGAGCAAACGACAGGCCTTAGAGAACCGGTCCACAACGACCAGGAGTGTAGTATTCCCTTGAGAGAGGGGAAGGTCAGTTATAAAATCCACCGAGAGGTGGGACCATGGTCGTTGTGGAACGGGCAGGGGCAGTAACTTACCCCTAGGCAGATGTCTAGGCGCCTTACACTGGGCGCACACCGAGCAGGAGGAAACATAAACCCTCACGTCCCTGGCCAACGTGGGCCACCAATATTTGGCACTAAGACAGTGCACTGTCCGGCCGATACCCGGATGTCCAGAGGAGGGTGACGTGTGAGCCCAATAGATCAATCGATCCCGACACTCGAGCGGAACATACTTCCGACCCTCCGGGCATTGTGGTGGACTAGGGTCGGTGCGTAATGCCCGCTCGAGCTCAGAATCGAGCTCCCACACCACCGGTGCCACTAGACACGACTCCGGCAGTATGGGAGTGGGCTCCACGGACCTCTCCTCCCCGTCATACCGCCGAGACAGCGCATCTGCCTTACCGTTTTGTGACCCAGGGATGTAGGTGATCTTAAAAGAGAAACGGGTCAAAAACATACTCCATCTAGCCTGTCGAGGGTTCAGCCTCCTCGCTGCCCGGATGTACTCCAGGTTACGGTGGTCCGTCAAAATGAGGAAAGGGTGTTGAGCCCCCTCAAGCCAGTGCCTCCACACCTTAAGGGCCTGTACCACAGAGTTTAGGTGGCGCGCCTGACCGTTGTGAAAGCACGGCGCCAATACCGGCCTCAGACGCGTCCACCTCTACCTGAAATGGTAAAGAGGGATCCGGATGCGCCAGCACCGGAGCCGAGGTGAACAGGTCCTTCAGCTTCTCAAACGCCCTGTCCGCCTCGACTGACCACTGCAGACGCACCGGGCCCCCCTTTAAGAGAGACGTGATGGGAGCTGCCACTTGCCCAAAACCCCGGATAAACCTCCGGTAGTAATTCGCAAACCCCAAAAACTGCTGCACCTCTTTCACAGTAGTTGGTGTTTGCCAATTACGCACGGCTGACACTCGGTCTACCTCCATCTTCACCCCTGACGCAGACAACTGATACCCCAAAAAGGAAATCGACTCCTGGAAAAACAGACACTTCTCTGCCTTCACATACAGGTCGTGCTCCACCAGCCTCCGCAACACCCTGCGCACCAGGGCCACATGCTCGACACGGGTAGGTGAGTACACGAGAATGTCATCTATGTACACCACGACTCCCTGTCCCTGCATGTCCCTGAAGATCTCATCCACGAATGATTGGAAAACTGACGGAGCATTCATCAACCCGTATGGCATGACTAGATACTCGTAATGGCCCGAGGTGGTACTAAAGGCTGTTTTCCATTCATCATCCTTCCTGATGCGCACCAAGTTGTACGCGCTCCTGAGATCTAATTTCGTGAAGAAACGCGCCCCATGCAACGACTCAGTCATGGTCGCAATCAGCGGGAGTGGATAACTATACTTCACCGTAATCTGATTGAGACCACGGTAATCGATGCACGGACGCAAACCACCATCCTTCTTCTTCACGAAAAGAAACTCGAGGACGCGGGGAAGTGGACGGCCGTATGTATCCTTGTCTCAGTGATTCGTCTATGTAAACCTCCATAGCTTTCTTCTCCTCCTGAGACAGAGGATACACATGACTCCGTGGGAGCGCAGCTCCTGCCTGAAGGTCTATCGCACAATCCCCCTGCCTATGGGGGTGGCAACCGCGTCGCCCTCGCCTTACTAAACGCAATAGCCAAATCCCCATACTCAGGTGGAATGTGCAATGCGGGCACCTGGTTTGGACTCTCCACCGAGGTAGCCCCTATGGAAACGCCCAAACATCTACCCACACACTGAGCAGACCACTCCATCAGAGCCCTCTCCTGCCACGAAATAACGGGGTTATGGGTACTTAACCAGGGCATGCCCAGCACCACCGGATACGCAGGAGAGTCAATCAGAAACAGTTGAATTATCTCCTGATGACTCCCCTGCGCACACATCCTAAGTGGCGCCGTGACCTCCCTGATTAAGCCCGTACCCAACGGACGACTATCTAGGGCGTGAACGGGAAAAGGAACATCAACAGGGAGAAGGGGAAACCCTAACTCTAAACAAAACTTCTTATCAATAAAATTCCCAGCCGCGCCTGAATCTACCAGCGCCTTATACTGGGAATGAGGTGCCACCTGCGGAAAACGCACAGGCATACAAAAATGGGCAACAGTGAGCTCTGGGTGAGTGGGGGCGCCTACTCACCTGGAGGGAATCCCCAGTGCGGGACCTGTCGTCATCTCCCCGAGGAGGCCATCCCCAGCACCTAGCCGCGGTGTGTCCTCCCCGACCACAGTTGGTGCAGTGGATGGACCCCTCACCTGCCGACTCCTCCTATCTCTAGCGCCAGCGCCCCCGAGCTCCATAGGACACGGCTCGGATGCGCTGGAGGGTGAAATGGACGGACCCCCCTCAGGACGTCCGCGGGAGGCCAATAGGTTATCTAACCTGATTGACATGTCGACCAGCTGGTCGAAAGAGAGACTGGTGTCCCTACAGGCCAGCTCCCTACGGACGTCCTCTCTTAGGCTACATCGATATATATCTACGAGGGCCCGCTCATTCCACCCTGCATCAGCCGCTAGAGTACGGAATTCCAGCGCGAATTCCTGAGCACTCCTCCTCCCCTGCCGGAGGAAGACCAGACGCTCCCCGCCGCTTTCCCCTCCGGGAGATGGTCGAACACCGCCCTAAAGCGGCGGGAGAACTTCGTCGTAGGTGATACTCGCGGCGTCGATCTTCCTCCACTCCGCGTTGGCCCACTCCAACGCCTTCCCGGACAGGCAGGATATCAGGGCAGACACGCTCTCATGCCCCGAGGGTGCCGGGTGTACGGTGGCCAGGTACAACTCCACCTGGAGGAGGAATCCCTGACACCCAGCCGCGGTTCCGTCGTAGGCCCTCGGGAGAGCGAGTCGGATCCCTCGGTGTTCTGGCGCTGGAATGGGCAGGCTGGCCGATGGTGCTGGCTGGGCTGGCGGTGAGGAAGGTGTTGGAGGTGCGCCCCAGCCTCGGAGCGTGGTGATTACCTCCTGCAGGGCGGTTCCCATCTGGAGGATCTGTTCCTGTTGCTCCCGAACCTGGACCTCCAGTCTCGTCGGCGCTGCTTCGGCTCCCGCTGATTCCATGTTTAAGGTGTGTAATTCTGTCAACGATGTAGTGATGGTGTGGTGGGGAATCAGGCGCAGAAGCAGAGGTACAGTCCAACAAGACTTTACTAAGCAAAATAATCCACAAGCGGCAGGAGGCCAAACAGACGCGCACAGGCGTCAACACACGATCGCACGAAAACACAGTGCGCAAAACTCTCCTAAACAGAGGAGGACACTACGAATACTGGCGTACTGGAAAAATAACACAGCTACGCAACCATCTGACAAGCGACAATTACACACAACACTATACACACAAACAGGGAACTAAATAGGGTGCATAATGAGACCTAACACAAAACAGGTGTGGCTAACAGACAAAACTAATCAAACAGGAAACACAGAACATAGAACGGTGGCAGCTAGAATTCCGGAGACGACGAACGCCGAAGCCTGCCCGAACAAGGGAGAGAGGCAGCCTCGGCCGAAACCGTGACAGTCCCAGGTCTAAATTAGTACCTGATTAGAGGGGAGCAATGAAAAAATGCAGTGGAACTGGCTTCCAGGTCCAAAGTTTGAAGGACATAGACTGACCAGGTGAATCCAGGTGAAAGCTATGATCCCTTATTGATGTAACTTGTTAAATCCACTTCAATCAGTGTAGATGAAGGGGAGGAGACAGGTTAAAGAAGGATTTTTAAGCCTTGAGCCAATTGAGACATGGATTGTGTATGTATGCCATTTTGACGGTGAATGGGCAAAACAAAAGATTGAAGTGCCTTTGAACGTTGTATGGTAGTAGGTGCCAGGCGCACCGGTTTGAGTGTGTCAAGAACTGCAACGCTGCTAGGGTTTTTACGCTCAACAGTTTCCCGTGTGTATCAAGAATGGTCCACCACCCAAAGGACATCCAGCCAACTTGGCATAACTGTGGGGGAAGCATTGACGTCAACAGGGGCCAGCATCCCTGTGGAACGCTTTCTACACCTTGCAGAGTCCACGCCCTGACGAATTGAGGCTGTTCTGAGGGCAAAAGGGGGTGCAACTCAATATTAGGAAGGTGTTCCTAATGCTTTGTACACTCAGTGTATGATGTGTGTTAATGTGTAGGCCATCTTCAGTGTCTATGTGCACTGATCATATAAACACATAACATGAAGTTTCCTGTGTCAATGAAAATATGAACGTTTCCGAAAGTGTACAATATAAATTGTAATGTCTCTGATGTGTTCTTGTCAATGTCCAGCAGTTGAAGACTTGTTGTTTTCCTCTGGTTTCTACAACAGGCTATGTGTGTGCTGGGGAGTAGAAGAGGAACGAAGAGGGACCAATGGGGGGTTCTGATCAGCAGCCTGGGGCTCCCCTGCTGAGGGGCTCTGGGATTAGGGCTAAACCCTGCCCTGCCAGATGGGCACCAGCACCACATCAATCCCACCACCACCGACCTTAGACCTCAGGGCCAGGCGGAGCCCTGCTCCCTGGCCTGCACTTGGCCCTGTGGACTGGACACTAGGGAGATGGAACCCCTGGGGTAGCTCGGAGTAAATGGTTCTCCTCAACACAGGGAGGTAATGCTGATAATACATTATTAAACTTCAACTACCTCAACTAGCCGGTGCCCCCGCACATTGACTCTGCACCGGTACCCCCCTGTATATATAGCCTCCCTACTGTTATTTTATTTTACTTCTGCTCTTTTTTTCTCAACACTTTTTTGTTGTTGTTTTATTTTACTTTTTTATTAAAAATAAATGCACTGTTGGTTAAGGGCTGTAAGTTAGCATTTCACTGTAATGTCTGCACCTGTTGTATTCGGCGCATGTGGCCAATACAATTTGATTTGATTTGATTTGATTATGTTGATTGTAATTACATTTTTTTTTAAATATGTATTTTACCCCAATAGCTGTGGCCTTAAGCCCTGGAACTGTCCTACACTGCTAGCCTACAGGACTCCTACTGTACATGCAAATAACACTGGAGGGAAATCTGTTATGTTGTAAGTTTGTTTGTGTGTGTGTTGTTCGAACATTTTGGCTCAGGTGTGTATGTCGAGTGCCCTCTGCACCTGCTTGGAAGTAGCAAAAAAAAGAACGTACCCCTTTTCCATGTGTTAGTCTGGGTTTCTACTTTATTACTTTAACCAAAGAGTCAAATAATAAATTATTCAACTGGTGTTAAATCAGACTAATTGGAGTAATTGGAAGTATTATTAAGGGACAATAGGAAATATTAAGACTTCAAAGTCATTCCTGGCAAGCACACAGCTCTAAAATATCTACATTGTAGTATTTCCCCACCTGGATCAGTTATCCACAGCCTCTCCAGCAGCGTTACTTACAAAATATTCTCTGAATTACTAGAAAGAAAATTACATGAAAGAAGTGTACAAACAAATAAAAGATTACAGGCTGTGAACATGTTCAGTCTAATGCCCTTTCAACAAGCAGTGCTCCACACAATGCCTTTCTCTCCCCAAGCTAAATGTGGATTTCTCCCTAAATACTAGCCCCTGCTGGCCAGCCATGTGCTCCTCCAGGAGCTGTGAGCAGTGAATCTGCAGCACCTCTGTAATGACAGTGTTCCATGCCACTGCCCTGTCTCCTTAACTGGTATTAGTTAGGCTTTGGAGTTCAAGTGGCTACAAGGTTTAGACGCAGATTTTCAAAAAGGGAAGAAAGAGAGTCTGGCTGTTGTTCTTGAAAAGCTGTGTTTATCCAGGATTAGAGACACCAACATGTTAATAATTGTTTCTCACAGAACTGCAGAGAAGTACTTTCCTGTAATCCCCTAATCAGGCATTACACCTCTGAGCGAAGCCACAACGCAGGCGCATGCTGGCTGTGACACAGCACACCCACACTGTATAAAACACCACATTTTCTCTAACTTATCACATCCACTTTACAGACACCCACCACCACACTTCTTGCCTCATGTCTTAAACAGTACAACGTGAATTTCATATTAAGTACAATATACTGAGAATATGATTTTGTGCATCTTGATGGATGTGGTAAAGGTGATAGACTTACTGAGTACTCATTCCATCACCCTGCTGCCACGCTATTGGTCACAGGGGTCAGACATGAGTGTTAGACAAGCGTTATTGCCTCATAGTACAGGACGTCCCAGAGACATGCTGACATGAAGAGGCCAGAGCGGGGTGGTCCGTCTGTAGACTGGCTGTTCTGACAGCCCAGCTCCTGGTCCTCAGAGGGTGGTCTACAGTAAGTAACCACAGAGGTCAGAGGTAAGGCCCTCTTTTATTTTTATTTTATTTAACCTTTATTTAACCAGGTAAGTGTCAGTAGGTGCTGTAGGTGGGTGTGGTGTGGAATCAGGCGCAGGACGCAGAAGTTAAGTCCAACAAATACTTTTAGTAGAGCACACAAAAATACAATCCAAACAGCCCAGAGGCGAGAAAATGCGCACACAGGCGTAAACAAACGGGCGCACTAAACATGTGCGAAAATCCTCTCCTAAAATACAAAGGAGGCAAGCTACAAATAGCGCACCGGAAAGGGTAGCGCACCAACACGACAATGGAAACAATCACTCACAACACCTGACAAACACAACGAGAACTTATAGGACACTAATGACACTAAACGACAACAGGTGTACAATTCCAGACAAGACCAAACGAACATAGAAACATACAACGGTGGCAGCTAGTATTCCGGAGACGACGAACGCCGAAGCCTGCCCGAGCAAGGAAGAGAGGCAGCCTCGGCCGAAACCGTGACAGTACCCCCCCCTTGACGCGCGGCTCCAGACGTGCGCCGACTCCGGCCTCGGGGACGACCAGGAGGACGTGGAGCAGGGCGCGTCGGGTGACTACGATGGAATTCCGTCAGGAGAGACGGGTCCAAAATGTCTCCCCTCGGCACCCAGCACCGTTCCTCCGGGCCGTACCCCTCCCACTCCACCAGATATTGGAGACCCCCCATCCGACGTCTCGAATCCAAGATGGACCGCACTGAGTACGCCGGTGCCCCCTCGATGTCCAATGGGGGCGGAGGAGTCTCCCTGATCTCATTTTCTTGGAGTGGGCCAGCTACCACCGGCCTGAGAAGAGACACATGGAACGAGGGGTTAATACTTTTATACTCAACAGGTAGTTGTAATCTGTAACACACCTCGTTCAATCTTCTCAGGACTTTAAATGGCCCCACAAACCACCGACCCAGTTTCCGACAGGGAAGGCGGAGGGGCAGGTTTCTGGTAGAGAGCCAGACTCGATCACCAGGTGCGTACACCGGTCCCTCACTGCGGTGGAGATCGGCGCTCGCCTTTTGACGACGGAGGGCCCGCTGCAGGTGGACGTGTGCAGCGTTCCACGTCTCCTCCGAGCGCCGCACCCACTCATCCACCGCAGGAGCCTCGATCTGGCTCTGCTGCCAAGGTGCCAGGACCGGCTGGTAACCTAACACACATTGGAAAGGGGTTAGGTTAGTGGAGGAATGGCGTAGGGAATTCTGGGCCATTTCTGCCCAGGGAACGTACCGTGCCCACTCCTCCGGCCGGTCCTGGCAGTAAGATCTAAGAAACCTACCCACATCCTGGTTCACACGTTCCACCTGCCCATTACTCTCCGGATGGTAACCCGAGGTGAGGCTCACCGAGACCCCCAACCGCTCCATAAAGGCTCTCCAGACTCTGGAGGTAAATTGGGGACCTCGATCAGACACAATATCCTCGGGTACCCCGTAGTGCCGGAAAACATGGGTGAATAGCGCTTCGGCGGTCTGTAGGGCCGTAGGAAGGCCCGGCATAGGGAGCAAACGACAGGCCTTAGAGAACCGGTCCACAACGACCAGTATAGTAGTATTCCCCTGTGAGGGAGGAAGGTCAGTGATGAAATCCACCGAGAGGTGAGACCATGGTCGTTGTGGAACGGGCAGGGGTAGTAACTTACCCCTAGGCAGATGTCTAGGCGCCTTACACTGGGCGCACACCGAGCAGGAGGAGACATAAACCCTCACATCCCTCGCCAACGTGGGCCACCAGTACTTAGCACTAAGGCAGTGCACTGTCCGGCCGATACCAGGATGTCCAGAGGAGGGTGACGTGTGAGCCCAATAGATCAATTGATCCCGAACCTCGAGCGGAACGTACTTCCGACCCTCCGGGCATTGAGGTGGACTAGGGTCGGTGCGCAGCGCCCGCTCGAGTTCAGCATCGACCTCCCACACTACCGGTGCCACCAGACAAGACTCCGGCAGTATGGGAGTGGGCTCCACGGACCTCTCCTCCGTGTCATACCGCCGAGACAGCGCGTCTGCCTTACCGTTCTGTGACCCAGGGATGTACAGTGGGGAGAACAAGTATTTGATACACTGCTGATTTTGCAGGTTTTCCTACTTACAAAGCATGTAGATGTCTGTAATTTGGACATCAGGGATAAAATTGTAGACCTGCACAAGGCTGGGATGGGCTACAGGACAATAGGCAAGCAGCTTGGTGAGAAGGCAACAACTGTTGGCACAGCGCACGCAAGGTCCCCCTGCTCAAGCCAGCGCATGTCCAGGCCCGTCTGAAGTTTGCCAATTTACATTTTACATTTTACATTTTAGTCATTTAGCAGACGCTCTTATCCAGAGCGACTTACAGTTAGTGAGTGCATACATTTTCATACTGGCCCCCCGTGGGAAACGAACCAACAACCCTGGCGTTGCAAGCGCCATGCTCTACCAACTGAGTTTGTATTTATCCATACAAGATGTGGTCTGAAAATAATAAGCATCAATACTAAGATAAGACACATTCATTTAGCAATAACAAACAAGATATACAGCTCTCATCTGTTATAATAATCCAATGACTGAAACGAAAATACAAGTAGCTAGCAACATCAGACTAACCAGCTAACAATGACAGGCGAAAATGTAGCTAACAATGTTAGATAGCTAGCATAAAAACGAGATACATAATGCTGTAATAATGACGAAAATATTCTTAAACTATTGACAACCAATGACCATCTGGATGATCCAGAGGAGGAATGGGAGAAGGTCATGTGGTCTGATGAGACAAAAATAGAGCTTTTTGGTCTAAACTCCACTCGCCGTGTTTGGAGGAAGAAGAAGGATGAGTACAACCCCAAGAACACCATCCCAACCGTGAAGCATGGAGGTGGAAACATCATTCTTTGGGGATACTTTTCTGCAAAGGGGACAGGACGACTGCACCGTATTGAGGGGAGGATGGATGGGGCCATGTATCGCGAGATCTTTGCCAACAACCTCCTTCCCTCAGTAAGAGCATTGAAGATGGGTCGTGGCTGGGTCTTCCAGCATGACAACGACCCGAAACACACAGCCAGGGCAACTAAGGAGTGGCTCCGTAAGAAGCATCTCAAGGTCCTGGAGTGGCCTAGCCAGTCTCCAGACCTGAACCCAATAGAAAATCTTTGGAGGGGAGCTGAAAGTCCGTATTGCCCAGCGACAGCCCCCGAAACCTGAAGGATCTGGAGAAGGTCTGTATGGTGGAGTGGGCCAAAATCCCTGCTGCAGTGTGTGCAAACCTGGTCAAGACCTACAGGAAACGTATGATCTCTGTAATTGCAAACAAAGGTTTCTGTACCAAATATTAAGTTCTGCTTTTCTGATGTATCAAATACTTATGTCATGCAATAAAATGCAAATTAATTACTTAAAAATCATACAATGTGATTTTCTGGATTTTTGTTTTAGATTCCATCTCTCACAGTTGAAGTGTACCTATGATAAAAATGACAGACCTCTACATGCTTTGTCAGTAGGAAAATCTGCAAAATTGGCAGTGTATCAAATACTTGTTCTCCCCACTGTATGTGATCTTAAATATGAACCGGGTCAAAAACATATTCCACCGCGCCTGGTGAGGGTTTAGTCTCCTAGCTGCCCGGATGTACTCCAGGTTACGGTGGTCCGTCAAAATGAGGAAAGGGTGTTGAGCCCCCTCAAGCCAGTGCCTCCACACCTTTAGGGCCTGTACCACGGCTAACAGCTCCCTGTCCCCTACGTCATAATTTCGCTCCGCCTGGACTGAGCTTCTTGGAATAAAAAGCACAGGGGCGGAGTTTAGGTGGCGTGCCGGACCGTTGCAAAGCACGGCTCCTATACCCGGCCTCTGACGCGTCCACCTCTACCTGAAATGGTAAAGAGGGATCCGGATGCGCCAGCACCGGAGCCGAGGTAAACAGGTCCTTCAGCCTCCCAAACGCCCTGTCCGCCTCGGCTGACCACTGCAGACGCACCGGACCCCCCTTCAAAAGAGACGTTATGGGAGCTGCCACCTGTCCAAAACCCCCGGATAAACCTCCGGTAGTAATTCGCAAACCCCAAAAACTGCTGCACCTCCTTCACAGTGGTTGGCGTTTGCCAATTACGCACGGCTGACACCCGGTCTACCTCCATCTTCACCCCTGACGCAGACAACTGATAACCCAAAAAGGAGACCGACTCCTGGAAAAACAGACACTTCTCTGCCTTGACATACAGGTCGTGCTCCAACAGCCTCCGCAACACTCGGCGCACCAGTGCCACATGCTCGACTTCGGGTAGACGAGTACACGAGAATGTCATCTATGTACACGACCACCCCCTGCCCCTGCATGTCCCTGAAGATCTCATCTACGAATGATTGGAAAACTGAAGGAGCGTTCATCAACCCGTATGGCATGACAAGATACTCGTAATGGCCCGAGGTGGTACTAAAGGCTGTCTTCCATTCATCGCCCCCTAATGCGCACCAAGTTGTACGCGCTCCTGAGATCTAATTTAGTGAAGAAACGCGCCCCGTGCAATGACTCCGTCATGGTCGCAATCAGCGGGAGTGGATAACTGTACTTCACCGTGATCTGATTGAGACCACGGTAATCAATGCACGGGCGTAACCCACCATCCTTTTTCTTCACAAAAAAGAAACTCGAGGACGCAGGGGAAGTGGAGGGCCGTATGTATCCTTGTCTCAGAGATTCGTCTATGTAAGTCTCCATAGCTCTCTTCTCCTCCTGAGACAGAGGATACACATGGCTCCGTGGGAGCGCAGCTCCTGCCTGGAGGTCTATCGCACAATCTCCCTGCCTATGGGGAGGCAACTGCGTCGCCCTCCCTCGACTTACTGAACACAATAGCCAAATCCCCATACTCAGGGGGAACGTGCAATGCGGGCACCTGGTTTGGACTCTCCACCGAGGTAGCCCCTACGGAAACGCCTAAACATCGACCCACACACTGGGCAGACCACTCCATCAGAGCCCTCTCCTGCCACGAAATGAACGGGTTATGGGTACTCAACCAGGGCATGCCCAGCACCACCGGATATGCAGGCGAGTCGATCAGAAATAGCTGGATCATCTCCTGATGACCCCCCTGCGCATACATCCTAAGTGGCGCCGTGACCTCCCTGATCAAGCCCGATCCCAACGGACGGCTATCTAGGGCATGAACGGGGAAGGGGGCGTCAACAGGGAGAAGGGGAATCCCTAAGGCTAAACAAAATTTCTTATCAACAAAATTCCCAGCCGCGCCTGAATCTACCAGCGCCTTATGCTGGGAATGAGGTGCTACCTGTGGAAAATGCACAGGTATACAGAAGTGCGCAACAGAGAGCTCTGGGTGAGTGGGGCGCCTACTCACCTGGAAGGACTCCCCAGTGCGGGGCCTGTCGTCTTCTCCCCTAGGAGGCCATCCCCAGCACCTAGCCGCGGTGTGTCCTCCCTGACCACAGTTGGTGCAGGAGATGGACCCCCTCGTACTCCGACCCCTCCTCTCTCTAGCGCCAGCGCCCCCGAGCTCCATGGGGCTCGGCTCGGAGACGCTGGAGGATGAAATGGACGGACCTCCCCCGGGACGTCCGCGGTTAGCCAGCAGGGTGTCCAGCCTGATGGACATGTCGACTAACTGGTCGAAAGAGAGGCTGGTGTCCCGACAGGCCAGCTCCCGACGGACGTCCTCACGTAGACTACAGCGGTAGTGATCGATGAGGGCCCGCTCATTCCACCCTGCATCCGCCGCTAGAGTACGGAATTCCAACGCGAACTCCTGGGCACTCCTCTTCCCCTGCCGGAGGCAGAACAGACGCTCCCCCGCCGCTTTCCCCTCTGGTGGATGGTCAAACACCGCCCTGAAGCGGTGGGGGAACTCAGCGTAAGTGATGGTGGTCGCGTCTATCCTCCTCCACTCGGCGTTGGCCCATTCTAACGCCTTGCCGGAAAGGCAGGAGATAAGGGCGGACACGCTCTCGTGTCCCGAGGGCGCCGGGTGCACGGTGGCCAGGTAAAGCTCCACCTGGAGAAGGAAGCCCTGACACCCGGCAGCGGTCCCATCGTAGGCCCTCGGGAGCGAGAGTCGAACTCCTCTGGGTTCCGGAGCGGGAATGGGCTGATTTGCTGATGGTGATGGTAGGGACGGTGGCGTTGGGGGTGTTCCTCGGGTCTCCCAGCGTTGGAGCGTGTTGATCACATCCTGCAGGGCGGTCCCGATCCGCAGGATCTGGTCGTTCTGCTCCCGAACCCGATCCTCCAACGTCTCCTGTGCTGCTGCGGCTCCTGCTGATTCCATTCAGAGGGTGAGTGATTCTGTCAGTAGGTGCTGTAGGTGGGTGTGGTGTGGAATCAGGCGCAGGACGCAGAAGTTAAGTCCAACAAAGACTTTTAGTAGAGCACACAAAAATACAATCCAAACAGCCCGGAGGCGAGAAAATGCGCACACAGGCGTAAACAAACGGGCGCACTAAACATGTGCGAAAATCCTCTCCTAAAATACAAAGGAGGCAAGCTACAAATAGCGCACCGGAAAGGGTAGCGCACCAACACGACAATGGAAACAATCACTCACAACACCTGACAAACACAACGAGAACTTATAGGACACTAATGACACTAAACGACAACAGGTGTACAATTCCAGACAAGACCAAACGAACATAGAAACATACAACGGTGGCAGCTAGTATTCCGGAGACGACGAACGCCGAAGCCTGCCCGAGCAAGGAAGAGAGGCAGCCTCGGCCGAAACCGTGACAGTAAGCCAGTTGAGAACAAGTTCTCATTTACAACTGCGACCTGGCCAAGATAAAGCAAAGCAGTGCGATAAAAACAACAACACAAAGTTACATATGGGGTAAAACAAAAGGGGTAAAACAAAACATAAAGTCAAAAATACAACAGAAAATATATATACAGTGTGTGCAAATGTGGCAAGTTATGGAGGTAAGGCAATAAATAGGCTATAGTGCAAAATAATTACAATTAGTATTAACACTGGAATGATAGATGTGCAAGAGATGATGTGCAAATAGAGATACTGGGGTGCAAATGAGCAAAATAAATAACAATATGGGGATGAGGTAGTTGGGTGGGCTAATTTCAGATGGGCTGTGTACAGGTGCAGTGATCGCTAAGGTGCTCTGACAACTGATGCTTAAAGTTAGTGAGGGATATAAGAGTCTCCAGCTTCAGAGATTTTTGCAATTCGTTCCAGTCATTGGCAGCAGAGAACTGGAAGGAATGGCAGCCAAAGGAGGTGTTGGCTTTGGGGATGACCAGTGAGATATACCTGCTGGAGCGCAGACTACGGGTAGGTGTTGCTATGGTGACCAATGAGCTAAGATAAGGCAGGGATTTGCCTAGCAGTGATTTATAGATGGCCTGGAGACAGTGGGTTTGGCGACGAATATGTAGTGAGGACCAGCCAACAAGAGCGTACAGGTCACAGTGGTGGGTACTATATGGGGCTTTGGTGACAAAACGGATGGCACTGTGATAGACTACATCCAATTTGCTGAGTAGAGTGTTGGAGGCTATTTTGTAAATGACATCGCCGAAGTCAAGGATCGGTAGGATAGTCAGTTTAACGAGGGCATGTTTGGCAGCATGAGTGAAGGAGGCTTTGTTGCGAAATAGGAAGCTGATTCTAGATTTAACTTTGGATTGGAGATTCTTAATGTGAGTCTGGAAGGAGAGTTTACAGTCTAACCAGACACCTAGGTATTTGTAGTTGTCCACATACTCTAGGTCAGACCCGTCGAGAGTAGTGATTCTAGTCTGGTGGGCGGGTGCCAGCAGCGTTCGATTGAAGAGCATGCATTTAGTTTGACTAGTGTTTAAGAGCAGTTGGAGGCTACTGAAGGAGTGTTGTATGGCATTGAAGCTCGTTTGGAGGTTTGTTAACACAGTGTCCAATGAAGGGCCAGATGTATACAAAATGGTGTCGTCTGCATAGAGGTGGATCTGAGAGTCACCAGCAGCAAGAGCGACATCATTGATATACACGGAGAAAAGAGTCGGCCCAAGAATTGAACCCTGTGGCACCTCCATAGAGACTGCCATAGGTCCAGACAACAGGCCCTCCGATTTGACACATTGAACTCTATCTGAGAAGTAGCTGGTGAACCAGGCGAGGCAGTCATTTGAGAAACGAAGACTATTTAGTCTGCCAATAAGAATGCGGTAGTTAACAGAGTCGAAAGCCTTGGCCAGGTCGATGAAGACGGCTCCACAGTACTGTCTATTATCGATCGCGGTTATAATATTGTTTAGGACCTTGAGCATGGCTGAGGTGCACCCATGACCAGCTCGGAAACCGGATTGCATAGCGGAGAAGGTACGGTGGGATTCGAAATGGTAGGTGATCTGTTTGTTAACTTGGCTTTCAAAAACTTTCGAAAGGCAGGGCAGGATGGATACAGGTCTGTAACAGTTTGGATCTAGAGTGTCACCCCCTTTGAAAAGGGGGATGACCGCGGCAGCTTTCCAATCTCTGGGGATCACAGATGTTACGAAAGAGAGGTTGAACAGGCTAGTAATAGGGGTTGCGACAATTTCGGTGGCTAGTTTTAGAAAGAAAGGGTCCAGATTGTCTAGCGCAGATGATTTGCAGGGGTCCAGATTTTGCAGCTCTTTCAGAACATCATCTGTCTGAATCTGTGTGAAGGAGAAGCGGGGGGGGCATGGGCAAGTTGCAGCGGTGGGTGCAGAGCTGGTGTCCGGGGTAGTGGTATCCAGGTGATCCAGGTGGAAACCATGGCCAGCCGTAGCAAAATGCTTGTTGAAATTCTCAATTTTTTTAGATTTATCGGTGGTGATAGCGTTTCCTAGCCTCAGTGCAGTGGGCAGCTGGGAGGAGGTGCTCTTATTCTCCATGGACTTTACAGTGTCCCAAAGCTTTTTGGAGTTAGTGCTATAGGATGCAAATTTCTGTTTGAAAAAGTTAGCCTTTGCTTTCCTAACTGCTTGTGTATATTGGTTCCTGACTTCCCTGAAAAGTTGCATATCGCGGGGGCTATTTCATGCTAATGCAGTACGCCACAGGATGTTTTTGTGCTGGTCAAGGGCAGTCAAGTCTGAGGAGAACCAGGGGCTATATCTGTTCTTAGTTCTGTATTTTTTGAATGGGGCATGTTTATTTAAGATTGAGAGGAAATTACTTTTAAAGAACAACCAGGCATCCTCTACTGACGGAATGAGATCTATATCCATCCAGGATACCTGGGCCAGGTCAATTAGGAAGGCCTGCTCGCTAAAGTGTTTTAGGGAGCGTTTGACAGTGATGAGGGGTGGTCGTTTGACCGCGGACCCGTTACGGACGCAGGCAATAAGGCAGTGATCGCTGAGATCCTGGTTGAAGACAGCGGAGGTGTATTTAGAGGGTAAGTTAGTCAGGATGATATCTATGAGGGTACCCATGTTTACGGATTTAGGGTTGTACCTGGTAGGTTCGTTGATCATTTGTGTGAGATTGAGGAAATCTAGTTTGGATTGTAGGATGGCCAGGGTGTTAAGCATATCCCAATTTAGGTCACCAAGCAGTACGAACTCTGAGGATAAATGGGGGGCAATCAATTCACATATGGTATCCAGGGCACAGCTGGGGGCTGAGGGGGGTCTGTAGCAAGCGGCAACAGTGAGAGACATTTCTGGAAAGGTGGATTTTTAGAAGTAGAAGCTCAAACTGTTTGGGCACAGACCTGGATAGTATGATAGAGCTCTGCAGGCTATCTCTACAGTAGATTGCAACTCCACCCCCTTTGGCAGTTCTATCTAGACAGAAAATGTTGTAGTTGGGGATGGACATGTCAAAATTTTTGGTGGCCTTCCTAAGCCAGGATTCAGACACTGCTAGACCATCAGGGTTGGCGGAGTGTGCTAACGCAGTGAATAACTCAAACTTAGGAAGTAGACTTCTGATGTTAACGTGCAGAAAACCAAGGCTTTTACGGTTACAGAAATCAACAAATGATAGCTCCTGGGGAGTAGGACTGATACTGGGGGCTGCAGGGCCTGGGTTAGCCTCTACATCACCAGAGGAACAGAGGAGGACTAGAATAAGGATATGGCTAAAGGCTTTAAGAACTGGTCTTCTAGTGCGTTGGGTACAGAGAATAAAGGGGGCAGATTTCCGGGGGTTGTAGAAAAGATTCAGGGCATTATGTACAGACAAGGAAATGGAAGGATATGAGTACAGTGGAGGTAAACCTAAGCGTTGGGTAACAATGAAAGAGATAGCATCACTGGAGGCACCGATTGAGCCGGTCTCGGCGTGTATGGGGGGTGGAACAAAGAAACCATTTGAGGCAGTTTGATAGGGACTTGGGGTTCTACAGTAAAAATGGTATAATAAGAACTAACTGGAACAGCAATAGGCAAGGCATATTGACATGGGAGAGAGGCATAAAGCAATCACAGGTGTTATTAGAGAGAGATAAGACAACAACTGGCAATGGCGACGAATGTTTGGGCTGAGGCTAAACAGAATAAACAGGACAGGGTACCGTGTAAAGGAACAGTCCAGCAGGCATCAGCTGTGTAGCTGAGTGATCATAAGGTCCAGTGAACAGCAATATGTGAGTCCGAGAGCAGTTCAAATTGGTGCTTCAGCACAGTGAGCAGGAAGCACGGTTGTAGTTTGTGTGTGCTAGCGGGCCGGGGCTAGCAGATGGATCTTCGTGGTCGTCGCAACGGGAAGCCTGTTGAAACCACAGACGATTACGTCGGCAGACCAGTCGTGATGGATCGGCAGGGCTCCGTGTCGGCTATAGGAGGTCCCGTCCGGTTGACAGAGAGGTAGATAGCCGGGAGATGTGCTTGACTCAAGGCTAGCTCAAGGCTGATTAGCCAACAACAACGTTCATATGGTTGCAGCTAGCTAGTTGCGATTATCCAGTGCTAAAAATCCAGTGATTCAGTGATTCCGGCAGAAAATCTGATAGGTTCTGGGTCGATAACTCGCTGTGCAGACAGTGCAGACTGGCCGATAATAGTCCAGACTAGAGCTGGCTGGTAGGCAGTGCAGGCCACGGACAATGGAGAAAAAGCCGCTAACGGTGGCTAATAGCAAGTAGCTAGTTAGCTGGTTAGCTGGCTACTCCCGTCCGGTAGACAGAAAGGTAGATAGCCGGGGCTAGCTCAAGGCTCAAGGCTAACTGGTGCTACGGGGGCAGTGGTGATTAGCCTACAGCGACATCCATTCGGTTGTGGCTAGCTAGATCCGGTGTTAAGGTCCAGTTATTCAGTTATTCCGGCAGAAAATCAGATGTTCTGGGTGAAAACTGCTGACGGCGGCTAATAGCAAGTAGCTAGTTAGCTGGCTGGCTAGTTTCAACTGGAGATTTTAGATAAAGGTGAGTAAATAATAGAATCCGTTCCACATTGAGTGAGGCGGGTTGCAGGAAAGTATATTTAGTAGAAGGATGAAAAGTGTGATAGGGAAATGTATACCTGAAATACAAAAAAAATACAAAAAACAGGCTATTTACATGGACACACGACCGCACTGCTACGCTATCTTCTCTGGGACTGGAGGTTATTGCTTTGATTGACTGACACTTGATAGTTTGGTTCCTAATATGCCCTCAGACTCTGGTTAATAAAACACAATTGTGTCCTTTGTTGATCTTATATGATAGCCACCAAATTCAGTATTGGGGGAAGAGATGACACCATCAAGCCCTAATGCAACCCCCCCACCTTAGAGGCTGCTGCAATATGTACAGTGCATTCGGAAAGTATTCAGATCCCTTGACTTTTTCCACATTTTGTTATGTTACAGCCTTATTCTAAAATTGATTAAATTGTTTTTTCCCCCCTCATCAATCTACACACAATACCCCATAATGACAAAGCAAAAACAGGTTTTTAGAAATGTTAGAAATGTTTTTTTTTCTTTTTACGGAAATATTACATTTACATAAGTATTTAGACCCTTTACTCAGGACTTTGTTGAAGCACCTTTGGCAGCGATTACAGCCTCGAGTCTTCTTGGGTATGATGCTACAAGCGTGGCACAACTGTATTTGGGGAGTTTCTCCCATTCTTCTCTGCAGATCCTCTCAAACTCTGTCAGGTTGGATGGGGAGCGTCGCTGCACAGCTATTTTCAGGTCGCTCCAGAGATTTTAGATCGGGTTCAAGTCCTGGCTCTGGCTGGGCCACTCAAGGACATTCAGAGACTTGTCCCGAAGCCACTATTGCGTTGTCTTGGCTGTGTGCTTAGGGTTGTTGTCCTGTTGGAAGGTGAACCTTCGCCCCAGTCTGAGGTCCTGAGCGCTCTGGAGCAGGTTTTCATCAAGGATCTTTCTGTACTTTGCTCCGTTCATCATTCCCTCGATCCTGACTAGTCTTCCAGTCCCTGCCACTGAAAAACATCTCCACAGCATGATGCTGCCACCAACAAGCTTCACCGTAGGGATGGTGCCAGGTTTCCTCCAGAGAATCTTGTTTCTCATGGTCTGAGAGTCCTTTAGGTGCCTTTTGGCAAACTCCAAGTGGGCTGTCATGTGCCTTTTCCTGAGGAGTGGCTTCCATTTGGCCACTCTACCATGAAGGTCTGATTGGTGGAGTGCTGCAGAGATGGTTGTCCTTCTGGAAGGTTCTCCCATCTCCACAGAGGAACTCTGGAACTGTCAGAGTGACCATCGGATTCTTGGTCACCTCCCTGACCAAGGCCCTTCTCCCTCGATTGCTCAGTTTGGCTGGGCGGCCAGCTCTAGGAAGAGTCAAGGTGGTTCCAAACTTCTTCCATTTAAGAATGATGGATGCCACTGTGTTCCTGGGGACCTTCAATGCTGTAGAAATGTTTTGGTACCCTTCTCCAGATCTGTGCCTCGACACAATCCTGTCTCGGAGCTCTACGGACAATTCCTCGACCTCATGGCTTGGTTTTTGCTCTGTCAACTGTGGGACCTTTTATAGACAGGTGTGTGCCTTTCCAAATCATGTCCAATCAATTTAATTTACCACAGGTGGCCTCCAATGAAGTTGTAGAAACCTCTCAAGGATGATCATTGGAAACAGGATGCACCTGAGTTCAATTTCGAGTCTCATAGCAAAGGGTCGGAATCCTTATGTAAATAAGGTTTTTCTGTTTTTAAATTTTTCATAAATTTGCAAAACATCTAAAAACCTGTTTTTGCTTTGTCATTATGGGGTATTGTGTGTAGCTCAGTTGGTAGAGCATGTCGCTTGCAACGCCAGGGTTGTGGGTTCGATTCCCACGGGGGGCCAGTATGAGAAATAAAAAAAATTATGCACTCACTCTGGATAAGAGCATCTGCTAAATGACTAAAAATGTAAAAAATGTAGATTGATGAGGGCACATTTTTATTTAATCCATTTTAGAATAAGGCTGTAATGTAACAAAATGTGGAAAAAGTCAAGGGGTCTGAATACTTTCCGAATGGACTGTACATAGACATGGAACACTGGTCACTTTAATAATGGAACACTGGTCACTTTAATCATGTTTACGTACTGTTTTACCCATATCATATGTATATACTTTATTCTAGTCAAGGCCATCCTATTCAACTATTGATGTACATATACAGTGGCTTGCGAAAGTATTCACCCCCTTTGGCATTTTTCCTATTTTGTTGCCTCATAGCCTGGAATTAAAATGCATTTTGGGGGGGTTTGTATCATTTCATATACACAACATGCCTGTACACAGCGTTGTACGAGATCTTCAGTTTCTTGACAATTTCTCGCATGGAATAGCCTTCATTTCTCAGAACAATAATAGACTGACGAGTTTCAGAAGAAAGTTATTTGTTTCTGGCCATTTTGAGCCTGTAATCGAACCCACAATTGCTGATGCTCCAGATACTCAACTAGTCTCAAGAAGGCCAGTTGTATTGCTTCTTTAATCAGCACAACAGTTTTTAGCTGTGCTAACATAATTGCAAAATGGTTTTCTAATGATCAATTAGCCTTTTAAAATGATAAACTTAGATTAGCAAACACAACGTGCCATTGGAACACAGGACTGATGGTTGCTGATAATGGGCCTCTGTACACCTATGTAGATATTCCATAAAAAATCTGCCGTTTCCAGCTACAATAGCCATTTACAACATTTACAATGTCTACACTTCTATTTTAATGGACAAAAAAATTGAAAAGTCAAAAAGTGACCCCAAACCTTTGAACGGTAGTGTGTGTGTGTATGTATGAATGTATGTATATATACACTGCTCAAAACACTAAAATAACACATCCTAGATCTGAATGAATGAAATAATCTTATTAAACACTTTTTTCTTTACATAGTTGAATGTGCTGACAACAAAATCATACAAAAAGTATCAATGGAAATCAAATTTATCAACCCATGGAGGTCTGGATTTGGAGTCACCCTCAAAATTAAAGTGGAAAACCACACTACAGGCTGATCCAACTTTGATGTAATGTCCTTAAAACAAGTCAAAATGAGGCTCAGTAGTGTGTGTGGCCTCCACGTGCCTGTATGACCTCCCTAAAATGCCTGGGCATGCTCCTGATGAGGTGGCGGATGGTCTCCTGAGAGATCTCCTCCCAGACCTGGACTAAAGCATCCGCCAACTCCTGGACAGTCTGTGGTGCAACGTGGCGTTGGTGGATGGAGCGAGACATGATGTCCCAGATGTGCTCAATTGGATTCAGGTCTGGGGAACGGGCGGGCCAGTCCATAGCATCAATGCCTTCCTCTTGCAGGAACTGCTGACACACTCCAGCCACATGAGGTCTAGCATTGTCTTGCATTGGGAGGAACCCAGGGCCAACCGCACCAGCATATGGTCTCACAAGGGGTCTGAGGATCTCATCTCGGTACCTAATGGCAGTCAGGCTACCTCTGGCGAGCACATGGAGGGCTGTGCGGCCCCCCAAAGAAATGCCACCCCACACCATGACTGACCCACCGCCAAATCGGTCATGCTGGAGGATGTTGCAGGCAGCAGAACGTTCTCCACAGCGTCTCCAGACTCTGTCACGTCTGTCACATGTGTTCAGTGTGAACCTGCTTTCATCTGCGAAGAGCACAGGGCGCCAGTGGCAAATTTGCCAATCTTGGTGTTCTCTGGAAAATGCCAAACGTCCTGCACGGTGTTGGGCTGTAAGCACAACCCCCACCTGTGGACGTCGGGCCCTCATACCACCCTCATGGAGTCTGTTTCTGACCGTTTGAGCAGACACATGCACATTTGTGGCCTGCTGGAGGTCATTTTGCAGGGCTCTTGCAGTGCTCCTCCTGCTCCTCCTTGCACAAAGGCGGAAGTAGCAGTCCTGCTGCTGGGTTGTTGGCCTCCTACAGCCTCCTCCACATCTCCTGATGTACTGGCCTGTCTCCTGGTAGCGCCTCCATGCTCTGGACACTACGCTGACAGACACAGCAAACCTTCTTGCCACAGCTCGATTTGATGTGCCATCCTGGATGAGCTGCACTACCTGAGCCACTTGTGTGGGTTGTAGACTCCGTCTCATGCTACCACTAGAGTGAAAGCACCGCCAGCATTCAAAAGTGACCAAAACATCAGCCAGGAAGCATAGGAACTGAGAAGTGGTCTGTGGTCACCACCTGCAAAACCAGTCCTTTATTGGGGGTGTCTTGCTAATTGCCTATAATTTCCACCTGTTGTCTATTCCATTTGCACAACAGCATGTGAAATGTATTGTCAATCAGTGTTGCTTCCTAAGTGGACAGTTTAATTTCACAGAAGTGTGATTGACTTGGAGTTACATTGTGTTGTTTAAGTGTTCCTTTTATTTTTTTGAGCAGTGTATATACAGCTGTGGAAAAAATTAAGAGACCACTGCAAATGTTTCTTAAATCATCATCTCTACATGTATGACAGCCATTCCATTCCAGTGTCTGTCTGTTGAATTCCAACACAGGCACACCTCATTCTACTGAATTAGGTACTGATTAGGTGATCACATTAACCAAATCTTATTTAACGAGGAAAAGTATAAAACCCACTGCTGTGGTCATCACTATCCTCTTGCAATAGGACCAGCTGGATGGCAAAAACAGTGCTAATAGTACCTCAAAAGTAATATTACTCAAAAAAGAACTATTGACCATGCCAAAAGAGATGAAAAGGAAAGTTTTGAGTGAGGAAAAGAAGGGTTCAATTCTGGCTTTACTGGCAAAGGGATACAGTGAGCGTCAGGTTGCTTCCATCCTTACAATTTCAAAGACAGCGGTTCATAAGAACAAGGTCAAGCAGCAGACATTGGGGACAACAAAGCTACAGACCGGCAGAGGGTGAAACCGACTCTCTACTGACCGGGATGACCGCAAACTCATTTGAATGTCACTCAACAACCATTGGATGACATCAAGTGACCTACAAAAAGAATGGCAAACGGCAGCTGGGGTGAAGTGCACGGCGAGGACGGTTCGAAACAGGCTCCTAGGGGCAGGGCTGAAGTCGTGCAAAGCTAGAAAAAAGCCCTTCATCAATGAGAAGCAAAGAAGAGCCAGGCTGAGGTTTGCTAAAGACCATAAGGATTGGACTGTAGAGGACTGGAGTAAGGTCATCTTCTCTGATGAGTCCAATTTTCAGCTTTGCCCAACACCTGGTCGTCTAATGGTTAGACGGAGACCTAGAGAGGCCTACAAGCCACAGTGTCTCGCACCCACTGTGAAATTTGGTGGAGGATCGGTGATGATCTGGGGGTGCTTCAGCAAGGCTGGAATCGGGCAGATTTGTCTTTGTGAAGGACGCATGAATCAAGCCACCTACAAGGTTGTCCTGGAAGAAAACTTGCTTCCTTTTGCTCTGACATTGTTCCCCAACTCTGAGGATTGGTTTTTCCAGCAGGACAATGCGCCATGCCACACAGCCAGGTCAATCAAGGTGTGGATGGAGGACCACCAGATCAATCTCCAGACCTGAACCCCATTGAAAACTTCTGGAATGTGATCAAGAGGAAGATGCATGGTCACAAGCCATCAAACAAAGCCGAGCTGCTTGAATTCTTGCGCCAGGAGTGGCATAAAGTCACCCAACATCAACGTGGTGGAGCGCATGCCAAGACGCATGAAAGCTGTGATTGAAAATCAGGGTTATTCCACCAAATATTGATTTCTGAACTCTTCCTAAGTTAAAACATTACTATTGTGTTGTTTAAAAATGAACATTAACTTATTTTCTTTGCATTATTTGAGGTCTGACAACACTGCATATTTTTTGTTATTTTGACCAGTTGTCATTTTCTGCAAATAAATGCTCTAAATGACAATATTTTTTTGGGGAATTTGGGAGAAATGATGTCAGTAGTTTAAAAAATGTTATTTTTACCCAAACACATACTTGTAAATAGTAACACCAGAGAAACTGATAATTTTGCAGTGGTCTCTCAATTTTTTTCAGCAGCTGTATATATATACAGTGGGGAGAACAAGTATTTGATACACTGCTGATTTTGCAGGTTTTCCTACTTACAAAGCATGTAGAGGTCTGTAATTTTTATCATAGGTACACTTCAACTGTGAGAGACGGAATCTAAAACAAAAATCCAGAAAATCACATTGTCTGATTTTTAAGTAATTCATTTGCATTTTATTGCATGACATAAGTATTTGATCACCTACCAACCAGTAATAATTCCGGCTCTCACAGACCTGTTAGTTTTTCTTTAAGAAGTGCTCCTGTTCTCCACTCATTACCTGTATTAACTGCACCTGTTTGAACTCGTTACCTGTATAAAAGACACCTGTCCACACACTCAATCAAACAGACTCCAACCTCTTCACAATGGCCAAGACCAGAGAGCTGTGTAAGGACATCAGGGATAAAATTGTAGACCTGCACAAGGCTGGGATGGGCTACAGGACAATAGATTTGTAAGTAATTAATTTGCATTTTATTGCATGACATAAGTATTTGATACATCAGAAAAGCAGAACTTAATATTTGGTACAGAAACCTTTGTTTGCAATTACAGAGATCATACGTTTCCTGTAGGTCTTGACCAGGTTTGCACACACTGCAGCAGGGATTTTGGCCCACTCCTCCATACAGACCTTCTCCAGATCCTTCAGGTTTCGGGGCTGTCGCTGGGCAATACGGACTTTCAGCTCCCTCCAAAGATTTTCTATTGGGTTCAGGTCTGGAGACTGGCTAGGCCACTCCAGGACCTTGAGATGCTTCTTACGGAGCCACTCCTTAGTTGCCCTGGCTGTGTGTTTCGGGTCATTGTCATGCTGGAAGACCCAGCCACGACCCATCTTCAATGCTCTTACTGAGGGAAGGAGGTTGTTGGCCAAGATCTCACGATACTTGGCCCCATACATCCTCCCCTCAGTACGGTGCAGTCGTCCTGTCCCCTTTGCAGAAAAGCATCCCCAAAGAATGATGTTTCCACCTCCATGCTTCACGGTTGGGATGATGTTCTTGGGGTTGTACTCATCCTTCTTCTTCCTCCAAACACGGCGAGTGGAGTTTAGACCAAAAAGCTCTATTTTTGTCTCATCAGACCACATGACCTTCTCCCATTCCTCCTCTGGATCATCCAGATGGTCATTGGCAAACTTCAGACGGGCCTGGACATGCGCCTCTCCTCTCCCCTACCTGTGCTTGGACCAGGGACCCTCTACACACATCGACAACAGTCACCCTCAAAGCACCGTTACCCGTCGCTCCACAAAAGCCGCGGCCCTTGCAGAGCAAGGGAAACAACTACTTCAAGGTCTCAGAGCGAGTGACGTCACCGATTGAAATGCTACTAGTGCGCACCGCTAACTAGCTAGCCATTTCACACCAGTTATACTTTGCTACAGGAGGGACTGGTGCACTTCACAAAATAGATGGCATCATGAGGAAGGAAAATGATGTGGATATATTGAAGCAACATCTCAAGACATCAGTCAGGAAGTAAAAGCTTGGTCGCAAATGGGTCTTCTAAATGGACAATGACCCCAAACATTCTTCCAAAGGTGTGGCAAAATGGCTTAAGGACAACAAAGTGAAGGTATTGGAGTGGCCATCACAAAACCCTGACCTCAATCCTATAGAACATTTGAACTGAAAAAGTGTTTGCGAGAAAGGAGGCCTACAAACCTGACTCAATTACACCAGCTCTGTCAGGAGGAATGGGCCAAAATTCACACAACTTATTGTGGGAAGCTTGTGGAAGGTTACCCAAAATGTTTGACCCAAGTTAAACAATTTAAAGGCAATGCTACCAAATACTAATTGAGTGTATGTAAACTTCTGACCCACTGGGAATGTGATTAAATAATTATCTCTACTAATATTCTGACAGTTCACATTCTTAAAATGAAGTGGTGATCCTAACTGACAAAAGACAGGGAATTATTACTAGGATTCAATGTCAGGAATTGTGAAAAACTGAGTTTAAATGTATTTGGCTAAGGTGTATGTAAACTTTCGACTTCAACTGTGTTTATATTTATGTACACTACCAGTCAAAAGTTTGGACACAGCTACTCATTCAAGGGTTTTTCTTTATTTTTACTATCTTCTACATTGTAGAATAATAGTGAAGACATCAAAACTATAAAATAACACATATGGAATCAAGTAGTAAACAAAAAAGTGTTAAGCAAATCAAAATATATTTGAGATTCTTCAAATATTCACCCTTTGCCTTGATGATAGCTTTGCACACTCTTGGCATTTTCTCAACCAGCTTCACCTGGAATGCTTTTCCAACAGTCTTGAAGGAGTTCCCACATATGCTGAGCACTTGTTGGCTGCTTTTCCTTCACTCTGCAGTCCGACCCATCCCAAACCATCTAAATTGGGTTGAGGTCAGTGGATTGTTGAGGCCAGTTCATCTGATGCAGCACTCCGTCACTCTCCTTCTTGGTAAAATAGCCCTTACACAGACTGGAGGTGTGGTGGGTCATTGTTCTGTTGAAAAACAAATGATAGTCCCACTAAGCCCAAACCAGATGGGATGGCGTATCGCTGCAGAATGCTGTGGTAGCCATGCTGGTTAAGTATGCCTTTAATTCTAAATAAATCACAGACAGTGTCACCAGCAAAGCACCCCCCACACCATAACACCTCCTCCTCCATGCTTTACGGTGGGAACTACACATGCGGAGATCATCCATTCACCCACACCTGTATCTCACAAAGACAGGCAGTTGGACCCAAAAATCTCCAAAGACCAAAGGACACATTTCCACTGGCCTAATGTCCATTGCTTGTGTTTCTTGGCCCAAGCAGGTCTCTTCTTATTATTGGTGTCCTTTAGTAGTAGTTTCTTTGCAGCAATTCGACCATGAAGGCCTGATTCACACAGTCCCCTCTGAACAGTTGATGTTGAGATGTGTCTGTTACTTGAACTCTGTGAAGCATTTATTTGGGCTGCAATTTCTGAGGCTGGTAACTCTAATGAACTTATCCTCTACAGCAGAGGTAACTCTGGGTCTTCCATTCCTGTGGCGGTCCTCATGAGAGCCAATTTCATCATAGCGCTTGATAGTTTTTGCGACTGCACTTGAAGAAACTTTCAAAGTTCTTGAAATGTTCCGTATTGACTGACCTTCATGTCTTAAAGTAATGATGGACTGTCATTTCTCTTTGCTTATTTTAGCTGTTCTTGCCATAATATGGACTTGTTCTTTTACAAATACGGCTATCTTCTGTATACCCCCCCTACCTTGTCACAACACAACTGATTGGCTCAAACGCATTAAGAAGGAAAGAAAATCCAGAAATTAACTTTTAAGAAGGCACACCTGTTAATTGAAATGCATTCCTCATGAAGCTGGTTGAGAGAATGCCAAGAGTGTGCAAAGCTGTCATCAAGGCAAAGGGTGGCTATTTGAAAAATCTCAAATATAAAATATATTTTGATTTGTTCAACACTTTTGTGGTTACTACATGATTCCATATGTGTTATTTCATAGTTTTGATGTCTTCACTACTATTCTACAATGTAGAAAATAGTAAAAATAAAGAAAAACCCTTGAATGTGTAGGTGTGTCCAAACTTTTGACTGGTACTGTATATATAGTAAAATAATGCTTGTCCTAATATTTCAATATTATTATTTTTATTTGTTATTTTAAAAAAGGACTCCCCTTTTTCTCCCCAATTTTGATCTTGTCTCATCGCTGCAACTCCCCAACGGGCTCGAGAGGCGAAGGTCGAGTCATGCATCCTCCGAACCGCGATTCTTAACACCCGCCCGCTTAAGCCGGAAGCCAGCCACACCAATGTGTCGGAGTAAACACCGTTCATCTGACGACCGAGGTCAGCCTGCAGGCGCCCGGCCCACCACAAGGAGTCTCTAGAGAGCGATGAGCCAAGTTAAACTCCCCCGGCCAACCCCTCCCCTAACCCGGACGACGCTGGGCCAATTGTGCGCCGCCCTATGGGACTCCCGATCACGGCCGGTTGTGATACAGCCCGGGATCGAAACCGGGTCTGTAGTGACTTAGACCGCTGCACCACTCGGGAGGCCTATTTCAATATATTTCTTAATTCCATTATTTTACTTTTAGATGCACTGTTGGAGCTAGGAACACAAGCATTTCGCTACACACACAATTACATCTGCTAAATATGTGTATGCGACCAATACATTTGTATTTGATTTATTTGATCGTATTTGAGACAAAGACGCTCATTTTACGCCTCTTACAATAGGTGACGGGGTTACCAAAAACACCCTTCCTCAGTATGTCTATACCCCCTGTGTTGGGAGGCATAAGGTCAGACATAGAGCCACTTATGAGCAATGAATGCTGGGAGAATGATGGGGCCAAGGCCCATCTCAGTGGGCGAGGTGCAGGACCTCACACCCCTGGCTGGGACCAGGTCAGAGGGCAGATACACATGGCAGGTTAGGAATAACAATGCACTCATTAATAGAATAGTTATTCCACATAGCTATAATATACAGTAAAATGTGTTGGACGAAAGGCAGTGGTTGGTAAAATTTATGATTTACTTAGCTGAAAGAGTATCTTGTTTGGGATGTATAAAGGACATCCTTTGGGTTCTGTCTGTATTGCATGTATTGCTCTGTGTATTTCAGTACATAGGAAGCAATGAGGGGTGATGGCTATTGTTCAGGACGTTTTAGCATGCACATGTTAACAGTTTGGTTGTATTAACATATCTGTCAAAAGTGGCAGATGTTTCTGTGTTCTATTTTACGTGTTTTGTTTAAGTGCTTGTTTATAAAAAGGCTTTCATTAAACATGCGTGCAATACAATAGGCCTGCGCTGTTCCAATTGATCCATCCACACTCATCCTCCCATCTATTGTTTCATTATTTCACTCTGCTTTTTCCCCTCCTTTTGGTTTTCATTTTGTTTGTTGTTCTCCTGGCCTCGCTCCCTCCCTCTCTCCTTGCAGGGACTGGCTGGAGAGTGTGATGAGGGGATTGGCAGGGATTAACCTGGGAAATGTAATTAGTGGAGCTGTCGTCCCTGCCCTTAACATTTCAATCTCCCTTTCTCTCTCCCTGCCTGCCTGGCTGGCTGGGGCTTGGCCTATGGCGGCCAGGTGCCGTTGGATGGGGGTGGAGGGGCAGGCGGGCAGAGGCAGGACACGTTTCACAAACAGATTAGTCCCCCAGCACTGAGTGGCTCTGATGGAGGAATGTGATGGAGAAGGAGGGAAGGGAGGGATGGAGTGATGATGGAAAGATACAAATGGTGTTTTTCCTGTTCTAGAGGATGGGTGGTTGACTGACTGCGTGCCTGGACTCTCTGTGACCAGTGGCCTGGCCACACCCATCCCCAGGGAGGTGGGGTGTTGTTGAACTTGGAGAGGAGAGGAGGAGGGGGGTGTAGACAGTGTGAGCTTGGGGTATTCACCACTCAATCCGAAGCCGGCACTGTTGCATTGTACTCCTGATGCTAAACTCCCCATTAACCCATCTGGGACCCCCATCTCATCCCAGCCCCACCACCCAACCCCACACCCCTTACAACACAACACACACTCGCCAGGGCTGTGGTGGTTGCGTGCTAGAAGTGTGCCTGGCTGTCCCCAGAGCACCTGTTGGGGAGCATCTCTAGCCAGATCACATTAAAGACTTGCTGGAGGAATGTCACCAACTCCCCCAGCACCTCAGGAAACACCTTCCCACCCCACCCGTCTACCAGCCCTGCCATGCCCCCTGACCCACTGGTCACTGGTGATCCTCTGTTAATATTCCACACACGTCTGACTCTGGGGACCGGTCCCTCTGCCCCCCTATGGGACCGCTGATAATTCAAGTCAAACATGATGCCTCTGCTTGTTTAAGTGTTCCAAAGTGTTTCATTCAGTCAGGGTGGGCAGAGGCAATGTTCTAACCTTGACACGATATCAATGTCACACTATGTTTATAGGATAATCAATTTAGTTTGAAAGAGTTCCCCCTGCTATTTTACAAATATTCAACAGAGATGAAAAAAAAAGGAATGAATTTAGATAAATGTCACGGTGTATCTAAGTAAGTGTGATGGACTCCTATTTGGTTGAGTTTTGGGGGTATACTAGATAGATTTGATGGAGTGTTAGGGTATAAACGAGGTAATGGAACAGAAGGATTCTTGTTTACTTCCTCTGCCTTTTCTTCTTCTCCCTTCTCTCCAGTGTGCCCCCCTCACTGGCCTGCGCTGTGTCAGTGTGCCACTAATTAAGGACTCTATGGCCTGCACTCATTAGTAAACTGTAGCATCCTTACTGTCCTGGGAGGGAAGGGGGAGAGGGAGGGGCGAGAGGGAGCTTAACATCTGATTCAGTTTGAGGACCTGCTGTCTCCTGTGGCAAACACTTCTGTTGGTGTCCATAAGGTCATGAAGAACAACTATTGGGTTAAATATACAGTATATATATTTTTTTCATTCCGTTTTTCACTCTATTATTGTTATGGTCTTCTTCCATCCATATTAGTAGCATGTATTATCATTGATGTTTCTGATATGAACTGTTCCCTTGAAAGGAAATACTGGACCAATACTGGAGCATTTTGTTGAGCTCTTGTTTGTTTTATTTCATTGTCCTGTTATCTTTTGTTCAGTATTCACTGCCTATTAGTATGTTTTACAATTGACTAAGTCAGCGTTAATCAGAGTTGCATTTTGTTGTTGTTTGATTCATGTGTGTACTGTTTGTCCGCTCTTTTAGGTGTGGCCATTGTTGTCGCTTTTGTTTTTGTTTAAACTCAATCACAACTTCCCCATCCCTCCCAACGCTTCAGCTGCCCCACCACTTCTTTCTTCCTTTTCATGGAAATGAAAAACAAAACAAATGGGTGTGTTGTTGTTTATGAAAGTAGGCCAAACAACTGCTGACAAACAAGAGGGGTAGTTGTAGGTCAGGACGGCACAAGCCATGCGTTACTGTGTCAGAGAGGACAGGCTGTCGTCGGTCGGCCACAATGGACACAATAACATGAGAACAACATACATGCACCCCCTCTGAGATGATGTAGCACAGTCTAGACTGGGTGCCACATCATCACACGCACAAGTCATCAACATAATTATCACAAAGTCAAAACAAAACTCAGAATACGAGGGATTGCAACCACTCAGAATCAACAAATATACCTATAAAAAAACACCCATACTGACTATTTTAGATTATATTATGGCAGATTGAATGGAACAATTGAAATTAGAAACACAAATGTTAAGCTCACAGGTATACTAACGGCTTCTACTCAACCAAGTTACAATGCATTTTTAAAGGTCTTGTTGATAATTGGCAGGTTCCATGGCTCAGTATCCGACATGTTGTCTATTTAATTATTTTTTTTTCACTTGACCTGAAGGTTAGGATCCTCATCATCACAACCAAGAGGGACTTGACCTCAGTGACCCCTAGATGCTTCTGACACGACCCCAATAACCTGTCGAAGCTAGTTTGCTCCACTCACCAAGCAGTTATTAAATCAAAGACCAACACAGCCTCTGGTGAATCTGCCCAATCTGAAGTGAGTAGCTAATCAATTTACCATTTCAATTAATCTGTTTTATTCTTCTGTGAAACAACAAGCGTTTCCTATGAGTGATTAAAGCATTATCCCTACTGCCCTGCAGCAGCAGCCAATGGCTGAAGTACACAGAGACTCCATTGTTTGGTGAAAACCTCTGGGGGATCAGCCATCAGTAGGCTATAGAGGCCCAGTTCAGACAGACCTTGAATGAGGGGCTGAATACCCCAGGCAACTGACTGAGGGGATCAGACTGTAAACAGGTTCAACTAGGGGGTGCTGGAGGACTGTGTGAGGGATCCCAAATGTATATAATGCCTATTTATTTAACTTCATTGATTGGTTCTCTTTCAGCATAGATGGCACCTCATACTGATGCTGTATCAGTAAATGGATTACCATAGTTGCCTACTACTCTATACTTTAATGGATAGCAATCAGTAAAGAAAATACAAGGAAAACAATACCTTGTAACTGCACTATTAAACAGCAGTAATTGACAGCAGTGTGTATGTCAACAGCAGTGGAGACTGACCAGTTATATGAGTGGGCAACGCTAGAGCCCACAATGCATTTCTGTGTAGACCTCATTTAATCATAATGAATACAATTGTTTCAACAAAATAACAACAACAACAAAAAAATCCCTTTCCTCTGTGCCCCCCTCCTCCTTGGCATAATACCTCGGGTGACACACACATAACAGATGCCCCCTGATGCTCACACACATAAGCGGGCACGTGATTCAGGAGCCTGCGGCCACAGGCCTGTCAGCCTCATGGCATTGTGTTCCCCCTGGGCATGCAGGCTGCCCCCGGCCACCCTAAATACCCCTTTGTCTGGGGTTGGATAATAACCGGTGGCCAAGCCGCTGATATGGCACGCGTGCGGCCGCTCAGCCCTCGTCTGTGGCCCAAACAGGTGGGTAGGAGAGGGGGAAGGGGGAGAGAGGGTAGATAATGAGAGGGGAGGGCTGCATCTGTCCCTATACCCAACGACTCCCTTGCGTTGTCCAGACCAGACCCAGACCAGCCCCAGCTACCACCCCATATGGTCTCAGGAGAGAGGGAGGAAAACCAGGGACAAACAGGTAGAGGGGGGTAGGGGGATTAGAAGAGGTAGACATCAGAGGGATAGAAGACATTGGAACATTTTCAAATTAGCCTTATACAGTGGGGGGAAAAAGTATTTAGTCAAATCAAATCAAATCAAATTTTATTGGTCACATGCGCCGAATACAACAGGTGCAGACATTACAGTGAAATGCTGTCAGCCACCAATTGTGCAAGTTCTCCCACTTAAAAAGATGAGAGGCCTGTAATTTTCTTCATAGGTACACGTCAACTATGACAGACAAAATGAGAAAATAAATCCAGAAAATCACATTGTAGGATTTTTAATGAATTTATTTGCAAATTATGGTGGAAAATAAGTATTTGGTCACCTACAAACAAGCAAGATTTCTGGCTCTCACAGACCTGTAACTTCTTCTTTAAGAGGCTCTCTGTCCTCCACTCGTTACCTGTATTAATGGAACCTGTTTGAACTTGTTGTCAGTATAAAAGACACCTGTCCACAACCTCAAACAGTCACACTCCAAACTCCACTATGGCCAAGACCAAAGAGCTGTCAATGGACACCAGAAACAAAATTGTAGACCTGCACCAGGCTGGGAAGACTGAATCTGCAATAGGTAAGCAGCTTGGTTTGAAGAAATCAACTGTGGGAGCAATTATTAGGAAATGGAAGACATACAAGACCTCTGATAATCTCCCTCGATCTGGGGCTCCACGCAAGATCTCACCCCGTGGGGTCAAAATGATCACAAGAACGGTGAGCAAAAATCCCAGAACCACACGTGGGGACCTAGTGAATGACCTGCAGAGAGCTGGGACCAAAGTAACAAAGCCTACCATCAGTAACACACTACGCCGCCAGGGACTCAAATCCTGCAGTGCAAGACGTGTCCCCCTGCTTAAGCCAGTACATGTCCAGGCCTGTCTGAAGTTTGCTAGAGTGCATTTGGATGATCCAGAAGAGGATTGGGAGAATGTCATATGATCAGATGAAACCAAAATATAACTTTTTGGTAAAAACTCAACTCGTCGTGTTTGGAGGACAAAGAATGCTGAGTTGCATCCAAAGAACACCATACCTACTGTGAAGCATGGGGGTGGAAACATCATGCTTTGGGGCTGTTTTTCTGCAAAGGGACCAGGACGACTGATCCGTGTAAAGGAAATAATGAATGGGGCCATGTATCGTGAGATTTTGAGTGAAAACCTCCTTCCATCAGCAAGGGCATTGAAGATGAAACGTGGCTGGGTCTTTCAGCATGACAATGATCCCAAACACACCGCCCGGGCAACGAAGGAGTGACTTCGTAAGAAGCATTTCAAGGTCCTGGAGTGGCCTAGCCAGTCTCCAGATCTCAACCCCATAGAAAATCTTTGGAGGGAGTTGAAAGTCCGTGTTGCCCAGCGACAGCCCCAAAACATCACTGCTCTAGAGGAGATCTGCATGGAGGAATGGGCCAAAATATCAGCAACAGTGTGTGAAAACCTTGTGAAGACTTACAGAAAACGTTTGACCTGTGTCATTGCCAACAAAGGGTATATAACAAAGTATTGAGAAACTTTTGTTATTGACCAAATACTTATTTTCCACCATAATTTGCAAATAAATTAATTAAAAATCCTACAATGTGATTTTCAGGAGAAAAAAAAATCTCATTTTGTCTGTCATAGTTGACGTGTACCTATGATGAAAATTACAGGCCTCTCTCATCTTTTTAAGTGGGAGAACTTGCACAATTGGTGGCTGACTAAATACTTTTTTCCCCCACTGTATGTAAGATTTCACTTGGATCAGACCCCTACCCCTAAGACATATTAAATGCTTGGCCTTCAGTAAGAGATGCCCTGTTGTCTTGTCTGGGCTCAGTGGCCTACCATACTGGCTAGACCCAGAGAACATCACCCCTCCAACATGAGACAGATACTATGCATGACATGTCAATGTGTTTGTTGGCTCCACTTCCAAGCCAAAACACTGGCATATTTATGTAGTGGGAATAGGGTCAGCTGGAATGGAGAACTAATTGAGAAAACAAAAGCCAAATTAGGCAGGAGTTTGATGAGCTGATGAGGAACAGATGTAATTTATTAAGTGATGTAAAGTGGAATGGGACTCAGCTTTTTGGAGGATTATTACATGTATATTTGACCAATTACATATTGATTGTGTTCTTTCTGTGTAATAAAATACATATAGTAATATTTTTGTATATGCCTTCATCAACAATATGTCCATCAGTTAGTTATATGAATATCTATGCCTGGTTTAGCCTACCATAACTAGGTGTCAGGTTCGATGTGTATGCGGCGAGTGAAGTCAAGCGCAGGACACAGAGATACTAGCAGACTTACTTTACTAATAGTAAAGAACAAAACAAAACCTCCGAACCAGGAGGGAAAAACATCAAACACGTAATATGAAATACAGCAATGCTGATACCGCCTAGACACAACAATAACACACAAATACCAAACGTGAGACAAGGGTAATTATAGGATATACAATCAAACATAATATACAACAGGTGTAACTACTCAAGACAAAACAAGACAAACACCGAAAAATCGATCGGCAGTAGCTAGTACTCCGGGGACGACGAACGCCGAAGCCTGCCCGAGCAAGGAGGTGGAGCAGCCTCGGCAGAATCCGTGACAGTACCCCCCCTTGACGCGCGGCTCCAGCCGTGCGCCGACCCCGGCCTCGGGGACGGCCAGGAGGACGCGGAGCAGGGCGAGTCGGATGACTCTGGTGGAACTCCGTCAAGAGGGAGGGATCTAGGACGTCCCTCCTAGGGACCCAGCACCGTTCCTCCGGACCGTACCCCTCCCACTCCACGAGATACTGCAGACCCCCCATCCGACGTCTCGAATCCACGATGGAACAGACTGAGTACGCCGGAGCCCCCTCGATGTCCAGTGGGGGCGGAGGAGCCTCTCGTATCTCATTCTCCTGGAGTGGACCAGCTACCACCGGCCTGAGGAGAGACACATGGAACGAGGGGTTAATGCAGTAATTTATGTGCAGTTGTAACCTATAACATACCTCGTTCAATCTCCTCAGGACTTTAAATGGCCCCACAAACCGCCGACCCAGCTTCCGGCAGGGCAGGCGAAGGGGCAGGTTTCGAGTCGAGAGCCAGACTCGATCTCCAGGTGCATAAACTGGACCCTCACTGCGGTGGCGATCGGCGCTCGCCTTATGCCTACTGATAGCCTGTTGCAGATGGACATGCGCAGCGTTCCATGTCTCCTCCGAGCGCCGAAACCACTCATCCACCGCAGGAGCCTCGATCTGGCTCTGATGCCAGGGTGCCAGGACCGGCTGATACCCCAACACACACTGAAAAGGAGTAAGATTAGTGGAGGAGTGGCGAAGTGAGTTTTGGGCTATCTCTGCCTAGGGGATATACCCCGACCACTCCTCCTGCCGGTCCTGGCAATAGGACCTCAGAAACCTACCCACATCCTGGTTTACTCTCTCCACCTGCCCATTACTCTCAGGGTGAAAACCTGAGGTAAGGCTAATCGAGACCCCCAAACGTTCCATAAACGCCCTCCAGACTCTAGAGGTGAACTGGGGACCCCGATCAGACACTATGTCCTCAGGCACCCCGTAGTGCCGGAAGACGTGTGTAAACAGGGCCTCAGCAGTTTGTAGGGCAGTAGGGAGACCTGGCATTGGAATGAGACGGCAGGCCTTAGAAAACCGATCCACAACGACCAAAATCGTGGTATTCCCCTGGGAGGGGGGAAGGTCTGTGACAAAGTCCACCGATAGGTGAGACCACGGCCGTTGTGGAACGGGTAGAGGTTGTAACTTCCCCCTGGGCAGGTGTCTAGGCGCCTTACACTGAGCGCACACCGAACAGGAAGAAACGTAAACCCTCACGTCCTTTGCCAAGGTGGGCCACCAGTACTTCCCGCTAAGGCAGTGCACCGTTCGACCTATACCCGGATGACCAGAGGAGGGTGACGTGTGAGCCCAATATATCAGTCGATCATGGATCTCGAGCGGCACGTACTTCTGCCCCTCTGGACACTCAGGAGGAGTAGGGTCTGTACGTAACGCCCGCTCGATCTCCGCATCGACCTCCCACACCACCGGTGCCACCAGACAAGACACCGGAAGTATGGGAGTGGGCTCAATGGACCTCTCCTCTGTGTCATATCGCCGGGACAGGGCGTCTGCCTTCACGTTCTGTGACCCTGGTATATATGTGAGCTTAAATACAAACCGGGCAAGAAACATGGCCCACCTAGCCTGACGAGGGTTCAGTCTCCTCGCTGCCCGGATGTACTCCAGGTTACGATGGTCAGTCAGAATGAGGAAAGGGTGTTTAGCCCCCTCAAGCCAATGCCTCCACACCTTTAGGGCTTGAACCACCGCTAGCAGCTCCCTGTCCCCCACGTCATAATTTAGTTCAGCCGGACTGAGCTTCTTAGAATAAAAGGCACAGGGACGGAGTTTAGGAGGCGTGCCCGAGCGTTGAGACAGTACAGCACCAATCCCCGCCTAGGACGCATCCACCTCCACTTGGAACGCCAAAGAGGGGACCTGATGTGCCAGCACCGGAACCGAGGTGAACAGGTCCTTCAGATGTCTAAACGTCCTGTCCGCCTCAGCCGACCACTGCAAACACACCGGGCCCCCCTTTAGCAGGGAGGTGATGGGAGCTGCTACCTGTCCAAAACCCCGGATAAACCTCCGGTAGTAATTGGCAAAACCCCAGAACCGCTGCACCTCCTTAACCGTGGTGGGAGTCTGCCAATTACGCACGGCTGAAACGCGGTCAATCTCCATCTCCACCCCTGACGCGGACAACCGATGTCCCAGGAAGGAGATGGACTCCTGGAAAAACAGGCATTTCTCCGCCTTCACATACAAGTCATGCTCCAACAGCCTACCCAACACCCGACGCACCAGGGACACATGCTCGGCTCGTGTAGCGGAGTATATTAGAATGTCATCAATATACACCACTACACCCTGTCCATGCAAATCCCGGAAAATCTCGTCCACAAATGATTGGAAAACTGAAGGAGCATTCATTAACCCGGAGGGCATGACGAGATACTCATAGTGACCCGAGGTGGTACTAAATGCTGTTTTCCATTCATCTCCCTCCCTAATGCGCACCAGGTTGTAAGCGCTCCTGAGATCCAATTTTGTGAAGAATCGCGCCCCGTGTAATGACTCCGTCATACTCGCAATCAGAGGGAGAGGATAACTGTATTTAATGGTAATCTGATTGAGACCACGGTAATCAATACACGGGCGCAAACCCCCATCCTTCTTCTTCACAAAAAAGAAACTCGAGGACGCAGGAGAAGTGGATGGCCGTATGTATCCCTGTCCCAGAGATTCTGTGACGTATGTCTCCATAGCCGCCGTCTCCTCTTGAGACAGAGGATACACATGACTACGCGGAAGTGCAGCGCCTGCCTGGAGGTCTATCGCACAATCCCCCTGTCTATGAGGTGGTAATTGAGTCGCCCTCTTCTTACTGAAGACGAGTGCCAAATCTGTATACTCAGGAGGAATGTGCAGTGCAGGCATTTGGTTCGGACTTTCCACCGTTGTTGCCCCTACGGAAACACCTATACACCGCCCGACACACTGATCAGACCATTCCCTGAGAGCCCTCTGTTGCCATGAAATGTTGGGGTCATGAGATATTAACCAGGGAAGCCCCAACACCACGGGAAACGCAGGAGAGTCAATCAAATACAACTGTATAATCTCCTCATGACCCCCCTGCGTCTTCATCTTAAGTGGCGCTGTGACCTCCCTAATCAATCCCGACCCCAAAGGGCGGCTGTCTAGGTCATGGATAGGGAAGGGCACATCAACTGGTATGAGGGGAATCCCTAACTTATAACAGAAACTGCGATCAATAAAATTCCCAGCTGCACCTGAATTGACTAGCGCCTTATGCTGGGAGTGAGAAGAAACCTCGGGAAACACAACTTGGATACACATGTGGACAACAGAGAGCTCTGGGTGAGTTGGGTGCTTACTCACCTGGAATGACTCATCAGTGCGTGGCCTGCTGCCTCGATTCCTAGGAGACCCTCCCCAGCACCGAACCGCAGTGTGTCCTCTGCGGCCACAGTTGGTGCAGGGGACGGCCTCTCTCCTGGTCTCTCTCCTCCTCTCTCTAGCACCAGCACCCCCGAGCTCCATAGGGCTCGGCTCGGAGGTGCTGGGGGATGGAATGGACGGCCCCAGCTCCGGACGTCCGCGGGTAGCCAACAGGGTATCCAGACGAATCGACATGTCCACCAGCTGATCGAAACTTAGGTTGGTGTCCCTGCAGGCCAACTCTCGGCGAACGTCCTCCCGTAGGCTGCACCTATAGTGGTCGATGAGGGCCCTCTCATTCCATCCCGCATTGGCCGCCAGAGTCCGGAAATTCAGTGTGAATTCCTGCGCGCTCCTCTTCCCCTGTCTGAGGTGGAACAGACGCTCCCCCGCCGCTTTCCCCTCTGGGGGATGATCGAAAACCGCCCTGAAGCGGCGGGAGAACTCCGCATAACTGACTGTAGCGGCGTCTATTCCCCTCCACTCGGCGTTGGCCCACTCCAGTGCCTTGCCGGACAGACAGGAGATGAGGGCGGAAACGCTCTCGTATCCCGAGGGCGCCGGGTGAATGGTTGCCAGGTAGAGTTCTACTTGGAGCAGGAAACCCTGACACCCGGCCGCGGTGCCATCATAAGCCCTCAGGAGCGAGAGCCGAATCCCACTGGACTCCGGAGATGGAACGATGGGTATGGCTGAGGGTGATGGTATTGTTGGAGGAGGTGTGGGCAAACCTCCTCTCTCCCATCGGCTGAGGGTGTTCATAACATCTTGCATGGCGGTGCCCAGTTTCTGGATCATGGCGTCTTGGTTGCTTACGCGCTCCTCCAATGATCCCGTTGGCACCGCTGATCCTGCTGACTCCATGGTGTGGTGTGTTATTCTGTCAGGTTCGATGTGTATGCGGCGAGTGAAGTCAAGCGCAGGACACAGAGATACTAGCAGACTTACTTTACTAATAGTAAAGAACAAAACAAAACCTCCGAACCAGGAGGGAAAAACATCAAACACGTAATATGAAATACAGCAATGTCGATACCGCCTAGACACAAAACAATAACACACAAATACCAAACGTGAGACAAGGGTAATTATAGGATATACAATCAAACATAATAGACAACAGGTGTAACTACTCAAGACAAAACAAGACAAACACCGAAACATCGATCGGCAGTAGCTAGTACTCCGGGGACGACGAACGCCGAAGCCTGCCCGAGCAAGGAGGAGGAGCAGCCTCGGCAGAATCCGTGACACTAGGACTGGTTTAGCCAATCATAACTAGGCCTGGTTTAGCCTACCATAAGTAGGGGTGGTTTAGCCTGCCATAACTAGGCCTGGTTTAGCCTACCATAACTAGGCCTGGCTGAGCCTCTGCGAGCGTAATGCCGGTGGCTGGTTATGGTCTGCTGTGGTGTGGGCAGTGCAGTAGGCAGGCTCAGCAGGAGATGGGGTCTGGTTCCAGTAGTAGTGTTGGATGGGCCGAGTAAGATGATTGGGAGCAGAGCAGAGTGGAGAAGGGCATGTCCTTCTCCATGTCCATCTCCTCATTCTGTCTAATCCTGTTTTAGCTCAGCAACACGGTGGGACTGGGCCTGCCTGGGTGACAGCTGACAGTATTACGACAGCTGGAGCATCTTCTCCTGACCCTGCACAGTAAAATAATAATACAAAAATTAAATGAAATTAGTCAAGGTCCCTCGGAGGTGGGGACAGGGTCTGAAGGGAGGGATATGAGGGACAAACTTGATGGAGATGGTCTCTCTGTGTTTCCTCCATTCTCCTTCATCCCACTGCTCTTATACTTCTACATGTGACTAATATTCTTTACATAGCCTTATTGACATGAAGCACTATGTACATTTCATATCTTTTTGAATTCCAAAAATGGGTTTTGCGCAGCAGTGTCCCCCTTTTATCCCACAGGGACATGAAACTTTAGGGGAAGTGTGTGAGACATGAAGGTCAAATGTCAGATTACCCCAGACACTGTGGTAGAGGGGGATCAAGGCACTGGTTCCAAAAACGCACTGTTCTAGATTCAGCCTCCTTAATCCGAACATATTCTCAACAATTGAGAAGTCAACAGTGAAACTGGCCTTGGAACAGTGCTTCGGGTAACTTACCCCCTACACCGCGAAGAACACAATGCAACCTTGAATGAGGGATTAGATATCTCCTGCCTTTTATCAATATAATGAGGTGGTCCTGTGAAGGCTCAGTCACCTTTTCTCCTAACAATTAGATGCCGTCTGAGCCTTTTGAGGAGGTATTATCGCTCAGACGCGGGCAACATAGGAGTATCATGGCAAAAACTGTAAAACTGGCCAATAGCAAACATTTACCCTGCCCCCACCCCCCAATGGACATATATCATTGCTACAGTTGTAAATGTGTATATATTATTATTATTATTATTTTATTTTATTTTATTTTATTATAGTCTCATTCACTTCTCTTTTACCTGCACTGTTGGAGCTCAGAGCATAAGCATTTCACTGCATGTCTAATCTAATCTAATCTATGAAGTACAAAACTAGAGAGAGTTGAATAAAAGAGAGAGGGACTTGGAGGACAGCAATTCCTTTCCTTTCCCTTATCATGTGCCCACATTGATAACATAACTTCTCGGGAGTCTTTCAGATGTTCATCTTGAGGCAAAGAATATGTGAAAAAGCTTTGGTTTGAGTGGAAAAGTATTGAGGACCAGAAATGCACTGTCTCTAAAACTTGAAGTGGTTCTAGAACTTCAGTGAAAAAAGTTATTATTTTGCTTCCGATGACAGATATTCAAAGCATGTTGGGTGTAGTAGGCCTATACATGAGCGCCATTACTTCGATTCTGTCTGGATGACAACCCGGAACAGTTCATTGATGTATATAACACTTAATGAACAAATGAAATAAGAAGGAACTATAGTTCTGTGTGTCGGGGTGTGCTTTACATGAACCCCTCCCCTCCAGGCCCGGCAGCAGGATTAACTCGGCAAGGAGGCATCAGAAATGACTAAGGGGGCACAACTATTTTCGCTAGCTAATAACACAGGATGGATAATAATCGATAGTACAATTACACTGTATTTGCAGCCACGCACGGCTGTCTTGCCTCAAGAATACAGGCTACTGCACCGCTTTACAAACATGGACAATTCATAACCGGCTCGAGAAATTGCATGTTATGACAACACTACACAGCCACATGCACAATACCCATCAATGCAATGCCAAACAGTTGCTAATTACCGTAATAACACTTCCCCATACCAATACAATGCATTTCCAATCACGGAAAGCAAACAATAATGTACAATGCACTACCACGATTTATCAGTACAATGCAGCTTGGACACAGCTACCAAGCTGTCTTCCCACAAGAGTGCCGTACTACGCTGCGTATGATAACAGAGAAATTAGTATTCCATAGCAACAAGTTGTTTATGGCAACACTATAACTACATTGTTACTCAACCATTGGTCAAGGTCTGCCCACCCTCATCAATGTAATGCAAAGCACCTCTTCTACCATATAAAACAACATTAAAAACAATCCGATTGTATTATAAACCAAACATTTCCAATCCAATCACATCATAGAAATCAAGTAGTAGACTTGGCAACAACGCCAATAAAGAAAATCATGTCCATGCCTATTTCTAACATTTGCCACGCATTTCCAAAATTTTGCAAATAACAAAATAATACAAGCACAGCCAGGCTGCCTGTTCTTACCCAGATTCAAAAGAGTTGCAGCCTCCTTGATGCTGTGTTGAACTTCCTCAGCAGTCTCTCATTCCCACGGAATTTGCTTGTAAGATCCCTCTGAAATGCCAGTTGAATCAGCTGCACTTTCCTCCTGTGCAACATGCTCCGACTGTGCTCACTGAATACATTTTTCAATGTTGAAAAAGAGTTCTCGCAAGTTGCCGTGGATGCTCAAAATTTTAATCCCAGCTTCAATGCCATCATCACAGTAGGCATTGCGTAGGCCATTTTTCTTCTCCAGATCAGGCGATTTCAGTTTGTAGAAACTGGCGTGCGACAGTAAACTCAGCTTCCACAAAGTCTCCTGAGATTAAGTCCAGCAGTGGTTTCACCTTTTCCGCATCCATAAAGGTTTCATTCTCTGGGTGCAAGGCACACAGGGCCTCAACAAGTTGGCTGTTTCGTTCGTTAAATCTTGCTGACATTTCTCCCAGTACAGCATCCAGAGTGCTGAAAAACAGTATTTTGCACTCCCTCTCATTATCCTATTCAGTGTTGTTTCCACCACATGTTCTTTCAGATTACTACTCACTACTCTTTGCTGTTTGCTTGGAGCGGGGGTGTCCGTGTGCTTGTATTTCTCCCATAACTCATCAAACTCACTGTCACGTCGCAGTTTTTCCACGCAATTGTGGGCACTGCGGACGACACGGATGCCAGTGTACAGAACAGTTGCTTCAGCCTGAAGTAACTTGTTAGGAGGGTCGAGCAGGCTGAGGTCTTTGTGGACCATGAAGGCAATGAAACTGAAGCTCGGCTCGGAAACAGCTTTCAATAGGCCCACAGCCTCAAGTCGCACCTCTGTACCGTAGGTGTGGGTACTCTTGATTTCTCTGAGCAGGTGGATGATGCTGTCCAGAGATTCTATTTTATAATCACTGTGGCCAGATGACCAGTCCATCGCTGCTCAAGCAGCCGTTTCAGTTTCTCTCCCGTATATTGCACAGCCACAGTTGGTTTCCTGAGAAACTTGTAAAGGGAATTACACACATTAAAAAAGTCATCCAATGCACCCTCAGAGGACATAGCATGCACTATGACTAAATGCAGCTGGTGGTTAAAGCAATGCACATATGGCACTTCCCGATTCAGCTTGTCCTGCACTACCTTTTGCATGCCCCCATGTTTACCAGACATCACACTGGCCCCATCATAACATTGACTAAGAATCTTCTCGGTGCTAAGGCCAACATTTGTTAGCTCTGACAGGACCAAGTTATTCAGCGATAAAGCATCACATTCTTTACTCGTTGACATTGACAGTAGCCGCTTACACGGTTGTTTTCGTCCACGTAACAGAGTACAATCGCACCCGGTTGGGTCTTTAGTCCCATCCACTTTAAGTGTGTACCATGAATCAACTACTTCCTTCACAATTTCCTCTATGACTACCTCACTCATGAGCCCAATTATTTCGTTCTGGATGTCATGAGATTTGTATGTGGCATTGCGGGGAATTGTGCTTAAGGCACTAGCAAGTTCCTTGTCTTTCCTGAGCATATAATCGAACATCGCTAGGAATAGTCCACCGCCCCCCTCCCCTCTTGCATCCATCGCATCCAAAGTTCCCCTGAGAGGAAGCTCGTTGACAGCAAGAAATTCCACAATGTCCACAATCGATGACAAATACATACGATTTCTTGCTAGCTGTGCAAAATTCACAAGTGTTGAAATCTCCGCTCCCTGTGCATTCCTTGCTTTTCTTTCTGTCCAAAGTACCATGCATTTAAAATGTTATTTGCTTGATGTGTACCCCCAGTCACTTGTTGCTATCAATGGAATGTCGGCAGTTATTATATCCAGTTTGGGTGAATTCCTTATCGGCGTTAGCGTTGGAGCCGATGTTACATTTTCGACAAGGATAGAAAAAAGCTGCATCTGCTTTGCAGGAATATTCCAGCCACTCTCTGCCTTTGAACCACACACTACAAAATGCCAATTTTCTCCCACAGTACAGGCAGGTTGGGTATTTCCACAGACAAACCTGCGCAGGCTCCTCATCACCGAGGTCGTCCGGCACTAACGGAGGCATCGGTGCTTGTAATATCCTGGCGGTGCTGCTGCTAGGTTCGGTCTTGGCGGCTGCAGGCCCCTCCTCGGGTTGGTTACCTCCTATGTCACCAGGCTGCAAGACGGTTGCGCAGGTGTCTTTGCTGCTGGACTCGGCGGCCTTGGCCTCGGTGATTAGCGTCGGCTCAGCGGCCTTGGCCTCTGTGGCAGGCTTCTCCCCCTCCCCGCTGCTTTGATCCGATGCTGCCATTGTGCCCTGGCGAAGCCACTTTCTAATATCCATCATGCTATCAGCTACAGTGCCTTGCAAAAGTTTTCATCCCCCTTGACATTTTTCCTATTTTGTTGCATTACAACCTGTAATTTAAACTGATTTTTATTTGGATTTCATGTAATGGACATACACAAAATAGTCCAAATTGGTGAAGTGAAATGAAAAAAATTACTTGTTTCAAAAATTCTAAAAAATAAATAACGGAAAAGTGGTGCGTGCATATGTATTCATCCCTTTGCTATGAAGCCCCTAAATAAGATCTGGTGCAACCAATTACCTTCAGAAGTCACATAAATAGTTAAATAAAGTCCACCTGTGTGCATTCTAAGTGTCACTTGGTCTCAGTATATATACATATGTTTTGAAAGGCCCCAGAGTCTGCAACACCACAAAGCAAGGGGCACCACCAAGCAAGCGGCAGCATGAAGACCAAGGACCTCTCCAAACAGGTCAGGGACAAAGTTGTGGAGAAGTACAGATCAGGGTTGGGTTATAAAAAAATATCTGAAACTTTGAACATCCCACGGAGCACCATTAAATCCATTATTAAAAAATGGAAAGAATATGGCACCACAACAAACCTGCCAAGAGAGAGCCGCCCACCAAAGCTCATGGACCAGGCAAGGAGGGCATTAATCAGAGAGGCAACAAGGAGACCAAAGATAACCCTGAAGGAGCTGCAAAGTTCCACAGCGGAGATTGGAGTATCTGTCCATAGGACCACTTTAAGCCGTACACGCCACAGAGCTGGGCTTTACGGAAGAGTGGCCAGAAAAATGCCATTGCTTAAAGAAAAAAAATAAGCAAACACGTTTGGTGTTCACCAAAAGGCATATGGAAGAAGGTACTCTGGTCAGATGAGACTAAAATTAAGCTTTTTGGCCATCAAGGAAAATGCTATGTCTGGCGCAAACCCAACACCTCTCATCACCCCGAGAACACCATCCCCACAGTGAAGCATGGTGGTGGCAGCATCATGCTGTGGGGATGTTTTTCATCGGCAGGGACTGGGAAACTGGTCAGAATTGAAGGAATGATAGATGGCGCTAAATACAGGGAAATTCTTGAGGGAAACCTGTTTCAGTCTTCCAGAGATTTGAGACTGGGATGGAGGTTCACCTTCCAGCAGGACAATGACCCTAAGCATACTGCTAAAGCAACACTCGAGCGGTTTAAAGGGAAACATTTAAATGTCTTGGAATGGCCTAGTCAAAGCCCAGACCTCAATCCAATTGAGAATCTGTGGTATGACTTAAAGATTGCTGTACACCAGCGGAACCCATCCAACTTGAAGGAGCTGGAGCAGTTTTCCCTTGAAGAATGGGCAAAAATCCCAGTGGCTAGATGTGCCAAGCTTATAGAGACATACCCCAAGAGACTTGCAGCTGTAATTGCTGCAAAAGGTGACTCAAGCATTGACTTGGGGGGTTGGTTGGGGGAATTGTTATGCACGCTCAGCTTTTCTGTTTCTTTGTCTTATTTCTTGTTTGTTTTACAAGAAAAAATATTTTGCATTTTCAAAGTGGTAGGCATGTTGATACAAACCCCCCAAAAATCATTTTTAATTCCAGGTTGTAAGGCAACAAAATAGGAAAAATGCCAAGGGGGTGAATGCTTTCGCAAGCCACTGTACCTACCTAACTGTTAACATTAGCTAAATTCCATCCAGCTGCGCCGTGAAACTTTTTTTTCCCTTGTTACTTGACTTTGAAAGTAAACCTACAGTGGGGAAAAAAAGTATTTAGTCAGCCACCAATTGTGCAAGTTCTCCCACTTAAAAAGATGAGAGAGGCCTGTAATGTTCATCATAGGTACACGTCAACTATGACAGACAAAATGAGGGAAAAAATTCCAGAAAATCACATTGTAGGATTTTTTATGAATTTATTTGCAAATTATGGTGGAAAATAAGTATTTGGTCAATAACAAAAGTTTCTCAATACTTTGTTATATACCCTTTGTTGGCAATGACACAGGTCAAACGTTTTCTGTAAGTCTTCACAAGGTTTTCACACACTGTTGCTGGTATTTTGGCCCATTCCTCCATGTTTTGGGGCTGTCGCTGGGCAACACGGACTTTCAACTCCCTCCAAAGATTTTATATGGGGTTGAGATCTGGAGACTGGCTAGGCCACTCCAGGACGTTGAAATGCTTCTTACGAAGCCACTCCTTCGTTGCCCGGGCGGTGTGTTTGGGATCATTGTCACGCTGAAAGACCCAGCCACGTTTCATCTTCAATACCCTTGCTGATGGAAGGAGGTTTTCACTCAAAATCTCACGATACATGGCCCCATTCATTCTTTCCTTTACACGGATCAGTCGTCCTGGTCCCTTTGCAGAAAAACAGCCCCAAAGCATGATGTTTCCACCCCCATGCTTCACAGTAGGTATGGTGTTCTTTGGATGTAACTCAGCATTCTTTGTCCTCCAAACACGACGAGTTGAGTTTTTACCAAAAAGTTCTATTTTGGTTTCATCTGACCATATGACATTCTCCCATTCCTCTTCTGGATCATCCAAATGCACTCTAGCAAACTTCAGACGGGCCTGGACATGTACTGGCTTAAGCAGGGGGACACGTCTTGCACTGCAGGATTTGAGTCCCTGGCGGTGTAGTGTGTTACTGATGGTAGGCTATGTTACTTTGGTCCCAGCTCTCTGCAGGTCATTCACTAGGTCCCCCCGTGTGGTTCTGGGATTTTTGCTCACCGTTCTTGTGATCATTTTGACCCCACGGGGTGAGATCTTGCGTGGAGCCCCAGATCGAGGGAGATTATCAGTGGTCTTGTATGTCTTCCATTTCCTAATAATTGCTCCCACAGTTGATTTCTTCAAACCAAGCTGCTTACCTATTGCAGATTCAGTCTTCCCAGCCTGGTGCAGGTCTACAATTTTGTTTCTGGTGTCCTTTGACAGCTCTTTGGTCTTGGCCATAGTGGAGTTTGGAGTGTGACTGTTTGAGGTTGTGGACAGGTGTCTTTTATACTGATAACAAGTTCAAACAGGTGCCATTAATACAGGTAACGAGTGGAGGACAGAGGAGCCTCTTAAAGAAGAAGTTACAGGTATGTGAGAGCCAGAAATCTTGCTTGTTTGTAGGTGACCAAATACTTATTTTCCACCATAATTTGCAAATAAATTCATTAAAAATCCTACAATGTGATTTTCTGGATTTTTTTCCCTCTATTTGTCTGTCATAGTTGACGTGTACCTATGATGAAAATTACAGGCCTCTCTCATCTTTTTCAGTGGGAGAACTTGCACAATTGGTGGCTGACTAAATACTTTTTTTCCCCACTGTAAATGGTCAAATTGACCCTGCCCTTCTACTGTGAATGCCAATCAAATAAATAATAATTCAACTGGTTAAATGTGTATGACATACATATGATGCATGCAAGGGAGTTGCATGAATGAAGCATACACAACAAATCGGTTGGGCATTACGGAGGGGGCAGATTGTGGGACAGAATAGGGATACAAAAGTGAGGGGGCACAATATTCCAACTAAGGGGGCATTGCCCCCTTTTGCCTCCTAGTGGCGCTGGGGCTGCTCCCCTCCCAACCTGTAGTAGCTGTCCATCTAGGGGAGTCTCTAAACTGTAATATGTTGGTTTAAGCTAATTAATTTCTGTTTCCTAGTACACTTTCACACAAAAGTATCTTGTTCGTGGGAGATTAAGAGCTGGCGAGAGTTCTTTCAAAAGTTGTAAATTATCAGAGGCCTCATCGCGTGCACCTGCCTAATTGCCATAATGAGGTGTCTCAGTGGGCTTGTGTGGAAGAGAGAAGTGGCTATAGCTCACTGGAATGTGCTTTGGGTGAGAGTATTTTGGTGAGTTATCCAGTATCGAATCATCAATGTAGTTATTTGTGTTTACCTCGCCTTCATACGTTGGTGATGGTTATAGTCTGCCTCACCTTTCCCCCCTCAAGTTTCCCAGTCGAGTGCTTTCCCAGTGGATAATGCTTATAGGCCTACGCTATAACACACTTTTATGTAGGCCTAAGTGATGTTTCATTGAAAATGTTTAGAAATGTGACTATAGATTTTTAGTTTTAGAGACTAGAGCGTTTGTCAAGAATAATATGAATTTCGCATGACCTTTCGAAACTCAGCTGCTGTCTGCAGCCACACTTTGTGTTCTATCAAATTCTATGGCTTGTGGCCACGCCAACGACCATTAGGGTTGTCAGTTCTGGGAATATTTGTTCATCAAGCGATCATCATTTCGCATTCCACTCATTTGGAAGCACTTTAGTCCCCATCAAGCCCCTGCGTGTAGGACATCACCATTAGAGACACCCAATCCACCATAAATGTATTTCAATTAGTCTCTTAAGGAGATGTTTTATTAATGGTTTGTGAGTCAAAGGGGGAGTTGATAGATGCTTCCTATCGTGGAATACTCTGTTAATCCAAGAGTTGTTAAATCCCTCGGGCCTAAATGGACTCCATGTTTAGTGCTAACTAAGCAGGCATTAACTCACTAGGTATGAACTTGACAATAACGTGGTTTTATTATAACATATGCTGAGATCCTGTAATCAGCTTATGGCTTTGAGTTTTCCACCCCTCTGAATAACAAAATATGATTCTGCCTAATGGATCACCCTACCCCCTTTCAAACCCCCCTTCAACCCCCCACTCCTACAGTAAGTAGGCCATGGCTACATCATGCTCTGATTAGCAACACCGCCGAAGTTTTCAATTGGCCTTCAATTGGCCTAATCAACTTCCATATTCATCTTCTGTGAGGGGACACAAGACAAGCATGGGAAGGATCTTACTGGCCCCTGACATCAATAGGCTGTAGAGATATTATCTGTTTTTAAGGACTCCACAAACCATGTGGCTAGTAGCCTATTTTGTTAAAGAGTGCTGCAAACCAGCACCTGTTCAGATGAATACAAAATATTTTACTGCTTAGTAGATAGCAATTATTATTAGCTACAGTTAGCGATGATTATTTTTCACTTTTGGACCTCAATCAAATAGGCTATGAGTTAGTTAGTTAGTTAGTTAGTTAGTTAATTAGTTAGTAGGCTTATGCACTTTCATCTCTGAAACTATTTTGATAATTCAAAGAATATCAGATTGTTGATGCAGGTTACAAGTTGGGATAGTCAAGCAAATAAGCAAGTCAAAAACCTTTGTTTGCTTAGTCAAAAATCTTGATTGTAGCTTTTGACCTATCGTGAGCAATATGCTACAGTATGTGGAAAGAGTGTGTGGTCTTCTAGTTTATCAGACCTCCAACTAGTCACTGTTGGTACTGTTATTAGTTTCAGATCTCTGTAAATCCAAGGATTTGTGTGAGTATTCAGAATAAATTAAAATCACATGCTTTTTAGTGGCTTACTCCAAACCCTTTACACTTCATTTTTAAAACATATACATCTGTTATTAAGGGTACAAAACCTTTTTCATTTCATCTTTGACAAGATTATCATATTAAATGATGATGTCACAAACTTAAGTAAGTAATGCAGCAAATATAGGCCTCTGTGTGCTAAGCCTGAATAAGCAGAAGCAAAAGGATAGTGCTGGATTAATGTTTGATATAATTATTATTATTATAATTGTTATTTATTATTATTAATATTATTATTTACTATTGTACTGTAGTAGTAGTAGTAGTAGTAGTAGTATTATAGCCTAATGTTATTAATTGTGCATACGCAAATCAGTCGGTCATAACTACATTATGTGAAGAAAAAAACTGTAACAGTACTTTTTTTCCCGTTCATTTTGGGTCATTAAACATTTGCCAAAAGGTAGATGTCTAAATGATGGTTCAAGTCGAAATCTGCACAAATCTTTTTTAAATCAGTCATTTGAGAGAGCAGCATGTGTAGCCTACGGATAGTTTGCCCGTTTTTCATTGTTGAAAATCAACAATGGGTTTGTTTTGTTCAGATGTAGGCTACAGTATTTCACAACAATATATTTTCAGAGCCATAGAGGATTTGTATCGTCACCCGAGACTGCAGGAAAGGACAAAGGAAAATGGGTAACAAATTGAAGCTTTTGGGACTGATAACGACAGAGTCTTTTGCATACTATTTTTGCAGGATGGTTTTAAGCTGGTGGTTGCCAACCTTTGGAATTAGGGACAGGGTATGTGTTCTCATGATGCACACATTAGCCTATACTCCCACTTTCCAGACCATAGGCCTATTCTTGTCTAAATCAATGAAATAAAATGTCCTTCCTAAACAGTATAACGTTTGATATATGAATAAAATGTACCTGAAGAATATAAGAATAGGATTATCAGTCATTATCAGCAAAATAGAGGACGTGCACGGTTGTCGTAGGCCTGCAAGTAATTTAATTCCTAAATCGTTATCAATTGATAACAGTTGACTCAGTTCACAATGCCTCTTTTAATCGTCTACACCTGACTAGAAATGTGGGCACAATCAGGATATGGACAGGATAAGGACAAATGACGCATGCTAGAACCAGGTATAAACGGGCTGGAGATAAGAACATTTCAGACGGATTTTGTTTGAATGGGCACTAATATGATCGTTCATCCTGTCTAGTAAGAGGTGCGCATCACCTGTTTCTCTGTTGAAGCGTCTGTCGACGATGGCCTCGTAGACCTATGTAGCCTATAATCACAGATCATGATCACTTACTCTGGGGTATTAATCTGGGCATGCGTTATAGGGCTACTAAACATTTCCCAACATCACGCAGCCATTCGCGCGTCTTTGGTAGCAGGTTGCATCTGGGCGTCTCCAGTGAGGGCTTGGAGTGGACCGTGGTGGTGCGGTGCGGTGCATAGCTGGGCAGGACAAGGAGTGCTGTAAGTGCAGCCTATTGTTGTAACACTGACAAAAGCTAGGAGGGATCAATGCAGCGTCTGTCGGTCCCACATGCTCTTCAGCGACGGTTGCTCTTGATTAAAACACAGAGTCTGACTGCAGGAATGGGGTCTTCAAGACGGGAATGCGCGCCTGGCGTCTAAACTCACGGTGACTTGTGCACTCTTAAAACAACATCACATTCAAAAGTTATAACCTTCAGAGTGAGCCTATTGTGTCCCTCAGAATATCACTGCACTTATCAATCAGGCCTGATTATTAGTGCATTGTTTAGTCCGGCTCGAGGAGGCTGCAAAAGAGATCATGACATGGTGAATGATTTCTCCTGCGTCTTCGTTTGATCTCGATGATTGAACACATCAGAAAGGCAAATAAGTAACATCCTTCATATGGAGGAACGCATATGAATAGCTAGTTACCAATGTATTTTAATTATACAAACGCAATGGGTGTTTTGCACAATCGTGACATAGCAAGATTTTATCCTTCATTTTAAGCCTTATCCAGAAATGAGAATTACCCCAAAAATGAAAGCAAATTGTCTAAGGATGATGCTGGACCATCTGACATAAAACGAAAAGGGGCCAGTTTGAAAAAAAGCTTTAAATAAAGGTTAAAATACAGGCATGTTACATGATTGCGCTAAACACAGGGCCCTTATAGGCGACAGTTTGGTGTTGGTTGTGATTATGATGACTCAACTTCTTGGTATTATTATTGTTCATATTTGTAGCATTACTATTATTATTCTTGTTAGGTCTATTGTTGTTATTGTTATCATTAGTGGTTGCCATTTTGTGCATGTGTGCAAGTTGTAGGCCTACGTAAAGTTGCCCGCGTAGAGTTGCTCCTCAGATAAATGTGTCAACCCCACTGTACTACACTTTCTGACAGTTATTTAACAGGCTATTCGACTTATAAAATATTGTTTGTTGAATATGAGCATTGATAGTAGATATTTACCTTATTTATGTTAACCCTCTCATCATTATCAGTTTGGCCTAATTGCAAAGGGATTTTATTGCATTGTATGAGTTAGTTAATAAATAAAAAATATTACCATTAGAATCTCTCATGAATATGTGGTGTGAATGGCTCTGTGCGCTAGGGTCCAATCAGAATCCTTAATTCCCGCGAGTAAATCGAATTTATGAGCAAATCTCTTAATGGCATACTTTATGCTCAAATCCAAATTACGCGCGCTAATCGTTAGGATTCCCCATTAAGAACACTGATAATGTATGGTCAAACGCTCAAATCAAATACTTATAGCCTACCAAAAGTTGTCCGTTGATATCTACATTTGTTCTTCCTGCAAGTGACCTTCAAATCCAAATACTATGGAAACACATTGTACAGTCTGCAGGGCAGAGGCCAGTTGTTGTTGACACAGCACGAGGAGACGCCAACTCATGAATATGCATGCGACAGATAATTGCAGCTATTCTTTAAATGTTAATTATTATTGTTTCATTGTTTATTGGTACATACAGTATATACGTATATATATTTATTTTTTTACAGTTAGTACTTGCACTCGATTAGGCCTTTAGTATGTTGATACAACTGAACTTTCACTTACATCTAAACTAACCATCTATTTTAGCTGATCATTATTATCATTCATATCACACACACACACACAATGTTCATTCACCTACCCTTTTTCTGCAATGGAATCAAATCTAAATCTTTATCCCTCTTTTTAATGGTTCGATTATTTCAAGCCCGGGTTTTAATTAGCGTGTGAGGACTCGAATGAAATAAAGATTATTTTCAATGTCAAGGATGCTAATTGAATGTTCGACTTCTAACAATTACCGCAGAGGCATGTCGAGTCATTAAAGATTCGATTGCTTTTCTGACTTTGCCTTAGTCAACTCACAATAACGTTGCATGCCTAGAGTCAGGCTTTCTGAAATAACCCAGAGCCGACTGTAAAACCCTTTCCCCTCCTCCTTTCTTTGCCTTCTCCAGATTTAGCTTTGTAGAAGTTCTCCATTGAGCTCCAGAGGACTCCGGGGTGCCAATTGTTCGCATAAACATTGCACCCCCTAACAAAATCGGATTTGGTCCAAAAACAACTATGTATGCAAGCTTGAAACTTTGTGCAATTACACGTCATAGTGGAACTTTGCAGAGAGCTGTGCTTTAATATATTTGATTAACTTAACTAATTAGACATATTTTGTTCCCTTTTAATTGATTTTAACAATTCCAGTTTGCAGAATATGGGCAGCTTCAGTTTAGCAATCTGCAACTAGAGTTTCTCAAAAATATGTCCATAGTATTACCAAGTGGCATGAATTTAAATAGCTATAACCTCTTTTTATTTTTGGAGATCGAGTCAATCCATGTGTTGAACAAAAAACTAAATCAAAGTTTGTTTGTAGAGAGGCTGCTTAAAACGAACTGGTGCAGTAGGCCAGCCTATAGAATGCAGAGTTGGGTAGAAGCATGCAGTGGTGTTTGAATTAAACCGCGGCTGGCCTGTGCCTTAAAGAATCCCGCTAGTAAAATATTGGGATTAGCTTCTCTTTGAGGCCAGGATTAACACCATTTTCTCAAGAAGCACATTCCTGTCGCTGAGACTATCTAAAACTAGGGACCGGAAACGAACAAAGAAACATAGGCTAATTAAAATGCGCTATAGCCTACCCTGGCTGTTGCTGAAATTATAAGCTCTTATTTTGTAATAGCGCAATTACACGACGCAGAGCTGTTCACTGTCATCATATCCTATTTATTTTGGATTTCACGTGAGTAAATCAAATCCATGTTTTGTATCACTGGGCTTGACAAAGAAAAAAGCAATAGCCATTTTATGGCTTGAAATAGGCCAACTCTGGTATTATTTAGCCATTATTTATTATGATTGAAACACAGCTAGGCTACACAGTATGTTTTCTTTATTATAGCAATGGTCATTGTAGACAGCAGGCTGCCTGTTTACCGTTTGTGGCGGATTGGAGGATATTGAACGGCCAAGTGTGGCTAATGACTGCTTACTAAGATGGTAATTAGAGACCTAATTAACACACCTCTTAAAACCTGACGTGGGGGCAAAATCTCTCTGGGAATGACAAGACAGCCCGCCCTCTTGCTCTCTCCCTCTCAAAAGTTAATCACAACTAGCCAACAGGGTTTTCTATGTCATTTGAATATTAATATGATCAAGGTTGTTATTGCTGTTCTTAAGTGGGGCTTTTATATGACTGACATTCGTTCATTCATTTATTTTGAAAATATCGTATTCTGAGGAAATAACATTGCATAGGCTTCTGCAATTTATCTTGCCTACCAAGATTTTGTTTGACTTTTTGCTTGAATGGCTGAAGTCCTGTTAGTTTTGCAATAAACATATCCTTAAAACACACGAGACAGGTGTTCTCTCTCAATTATTCCAACAAATAGGATTATGACTCCACCTATGAATATACATTTTTTTCGATTTGGTCCAATTTGAGCCTAGTGGGCATGTCTAGGTTGTTTTCTTTTTATGTGTAAAATGATCATTTTCTGGCTAATAATGGGGGCAAAAAAATGGGCTTTGTGGAGTCCTCCTGTTAGAAATGCCAGGGCTGATTTTTGGTCCCAGTCCGCCCCTGATTCAAGGTGAGGGGACATACAAATACATATATAACCTACATCCACAACGTTTAATCCATATCGGTCCAAGGATGACCTTGTAAAATACATAAATATGATCATCAACACACACACACACACACACACACACTCACACACAGTCAATAGTGAATCCATATTAAGTTAATTGATAAATGAGGGGGTCAGATCACAGGACCTTTATTCATGTCTGTTCAGCGGTGGGGTCACACAATCTTTGGAGCCATGTTAGGGATCCACAGTCAGCGTGTGTGATCAATGGAGAGGGACACGGCAAGTCTAGAGAGCTCTCAGCAATCGATTTTCTTTTCCAGTATCACCTCAGATGTTCTACCATGGGTTTGGACAGTCAGGTTGTCTCTTGCAATAAGAATTATTTTATCATTATCCATAATTTTTTTTTTGTTCAAAAAGTTAAAAATCTATTAAAATCACTGCAGAGAGTCATCGCTGATGCGAGGGAGCTCACAAATTGCATACAATACAACAGATCACAGTTTCGAAGGCTAGCACAGATTTTAAAAAAACACATATGTACCATTTATATAAGACACACACTGATTGTCTCTTAGAAACTACATATTGATTCCTTATAAACACTTTTTTCTTAAATAAAGTAGTGCATCCATGTCGCCTCGGGAGCGCGCAGTCCACACATCATCCTGATCAGTCCCTCTGCCAATAGGTCGGCAAGTTGTAAGGCTTAAACGAAGCCTGTCCATCCCAAGCTCTTAACCAAAAGATCGGCTCCTCTGTTCTTGGATAAGGATTTGTTCCGTGGCTGTGATGTACCATAAATTACTAAGAGTCCACTCCGAGTTTTCCTTAAATTAACCAACAGGTGCTGTAAGCATAGAGGCACACACTGACAGACATACAGATGAGAGGGCTACAACCTGTGAGGTTAATGAAAATAAAGTCTCTTAGCCAACGCTAAAATAAAGAATAACTTCTCCTCTATGGGCTGGGGCCAAACATCATGCCAACAACACGAGGCACCGATAGCCCCCTCTCTCTCGCAGTTCCTTACCGACGACACGAATATTCAGTCTTTTAAGCATATATCTTATTGAAGGATGGCAGAGCTATATGTTTGATTTATCATCATTGTCTTTGTTTGAATAGTTTACATATTGTTTTTTTTCACAGGACTTGGAATTTCCACGATGAAGTCTGATCTTTATAATCCAAGCAATCTGCATTGAAGTTCAGTTTCCAGGATGCCGCTTGGTCCTTATAATCCAAGCAGTCTGCAGTGGAGTTGAAGCCTAGCCCCGAGGCTCCGTAGCCCTGAGCGGAGAGGGACGCAGGGGACTGGTTCAGATGGCTTGTGACGGCGTTGGTGCTCATAGGACTGAGTGTCGTCCCGGGGCCAGACAACTGGTGATGCATGGGAGTAAGGTAAGAACCACAGTCCATTCCGCCGAAGTATGACGTTGATCCGGCATAGCCTTGGCTGTATCCCGAGGCCTGTGTGTAGGTCATTGGGTATGATCTTTGCATGCAGGAAGAGGAGGTAGAGAGAGGGTCAGCCAGCGGAGAGATAGAGGCTGGACTCCAGATAGATACTGGCGCGGTGCTGGTTGAGATGGTCGGGACTGAAGTACTTGAGGGCGGTGTGAACTGGCCACTCGCCCCGCTCTCAGAACTCGCTTCCCTGGCTGGAGAACTCTTCTTTTTGGCTGGTCGTACCTTGTTCTGGCCCCCGTTCTGCTGCTGCTGTTGCTGCTGGCGGCACTTTGCCCTTCGGTTCTTAAACCAAACCTAAAACAAACACAAAATAGCAAACACAATTAATCACCCAAACAGTTTAAACAAGCCATCTATTATATATAGAGTTTCCAAAATGTGACGAAAATAGGCATTTGACGCATGAACCAAACAGTCCTTTATGTGTGTTGTGTTGATCATAGACTTTGGAGATGTATTATTATACTGATGTTGAAAAGCACTGGTTGACACTTAAAATTAAAATTAAAGTATACTGATTAATCCATTTACGTTTTTCAAAGGGTCTCTTTATGAATGCTATGCCAATTATTGTTATGGCCATATGTCTCCTCTCCTCGTTTGAGTTGCCACAAGCAGAGGATATTTATTATTCACAGGGATAGGTAGATATATTCTGTTTTGTCTTGGTCAACACTCACCTGTACACGAGACTCCGGTAGGTTGATTTTTAGTGCTACTTCCTCGCGCATGAATATATCAGGGTAGCGAGTTTTGCCGAACAGTGCCTCCAAAATGTCAAGTTGGGCGCGTGTGAAAGTCGTCCTTTCTCGTCTCTGCTTGCGGGGTGTAGCTGTTGAAAATAAACAGATGCATAATTTAAAATGTTAATTCTACCCACATGAGATTATCAGAATATAAAGTAGAGATATTGAGACACAACTGTGAATGAATTGTATTCGATTTTAAGTGTAACTTATAACAACTTTGTTTCACATGTATTTGCTATTCAGCGCTAAGACAAATTCAGGACCAATGAAACGTTACAAACATTTAATGAAATAATAATTTTAAAGTCAGTACTACAGAATGCAACAGTTAGTTGACGTCTTCCCTCATTGCAGCAATATGATTACGCATTAGTAGCAAGAATCCCTTGGCATGTTTTTGTAATCAGACTCATTAAAGCTTTAGTAGGCTATAGGCCTACCTGATTTGATCCTAATTGGACAATTTAATCAAATGAAGAGTTGACATAAATTATTAAAGCATCCATGCGCACGCCTAAAAAGTGCTGAAACTCACCTGGATAGCCTACGGATGGATGCAGAAGGTCCATTCCTGAGGTCGTTAAGCTCAGTCCATTGACTGTGTAAGGTGGTTGCTTGAGATACGACATCATGCTAATGTTGGACTGGGGGGTAAAGTTGGAGAAAATTTTGAAAATTGGGTAAGGCTCCTAGATGTTCTTGGTTGTTTATCTGATCTTTTTCTCGCTGTCTCGATTTTGCCGCTGGATGCCTGTTTCAGAAATCACAATAAGATAAGAAATTTAGCAAAGCAAGTTGCATCCAGTTTAAATAGCATTTGATGGACTCAGCCCTGTGATTACTTGGGAAACAATCCTATCCAGCCGCAGCATGTTCTTAAAACAGTCCCAGACCCCCAGCTGTCCTCTTGAGCTTGGCTCATCTTGACAAACGTTCCTCCCTCAACCCCCCTCCTCCCCCCGGCCAAAAAAAGCAACATCCTATAATTGCAACAAGTCCTCTAAAAGAACAAAACACAGTCGCTCAAATGCACACACACACATTGGGACTCAGCTAGGACCACAATTTACATAGAACCCAGCTAATTGTCTCAAATATAAGGGAATTGATGGGGGCCATTTGCCGAGACAAAGACACTGTAGACCCGACAGATAACAAAACCCCCGTTGGCGAAAAGTAGCTAACAATGCAGTCAACTTATCGGGCCCATTTTGTACATTAGGTATTTCACTAACCCAAGCTTTTCACTCTGCCTCTTGGTTTTGTCCGCACCAGTAATCGCTATAAATGTGAATAGGGTGTCATTAAAATGTGAAAACAGAGGTCTACTTCAGCTAACAACTTAAAACTTGAAGGGAACTCGACTGTGCCCAATAGGTTCTTCACTATTTCCATCCTAATTAATTGCTCTCTGTAATTAGATTTCCAAGGTTGAAGAACGTTCAGAAGGCAATCGAAATGTTTTGATAACGAGGCCATATGCTTAGGGAGACTTGAGTTAACCAAACAGGCAACCGCATTCTAAGTTATGGGCTAACTCCCCCTATCTCCCACTGTCAAAACGCCTCTTGACTCATTTAAAGGTGTTAAAACCCATTTTAAAAAAAAACGTAGTATTGGGCTGGAGGGCACATCAGCCTTGCCATTCAAACGGTTATAAAGTAAACTATTTAGACAAAGATGTATTGGTAAATGCATGCTTTATTAATGCTTTGACATTGGTGATGAATCAATCAAATTTTAAAATAATATTGCACAGGAAAATATTCAGTTTTTGAATTTACAAATGAGAGCATAATAGGACTAACTTTAATATATTCGATAGTATGCCACTTTACACGTCAATGGCTTTACATACATATTTCTGATTAAAAATTAGGTTAACATATTTCCGGGAGTATCTTCATAAAGATTGAACAATTCGATGATATTGGAATATTCCTACCTGGAAAACGGGTTTAAATTCAACTTGTGGTGACCCACACCCTTACCAATAAACCAATACATCTTTGTCTAAATAGTTTACTTTATAACCGTCTCTTGCATTTTTTAATATCCATCCAACGGTTTTTTCCCTCCACTCAATCTGTCACACTTAAAACAGACCTCGTATAGCAGTTGCACACCCGCTCTATAATAATGACCCAGTCCAATAATTAATTATGATAAATGTGTTTGTTGATTAATTAATGAGATAATCCGGGTGGCACGCGCACCCTAATTACAGGACGCTATCCTCAACTCTGCACAGCATTCGGCCATAATAACTCTGCAAACTGACGAAAATAAGTGTTAACAAAAATACACAGGTTCCTCTATTTTATTTCATATCCATATGGCATGCAGAATCATGATACAACAATTCATTACATTTACATAAGTGTTTCATTGTAGTTAGACATTTGGATAATGGAAACAAATCAATTTACAGGCGTATATATGCTAAATAATAGCCTCTAGGCAAAACATTTTAAGAATAACTTGATTTTAGGCTACTCAATTGATATTAACGTGTTAGAAAAATATTCACTTTTAGAATGGGAATTGGACTATTTGATTTCTATGACTTTTTTTACGGATAAACACACCCCTTCCTGCAACAGCTCTGTACACTAATAAAAACGTGCACAATTTCTGCGATGCAGGCTATATTTGAGAGAATTGCCATGACCCTCCCGCATGCCCTGTCCCGCCTGGCTGTTCCATGGAGGACTGAGCGGGGAGGGAGGTGTTGTACAGGCAGAGAGGGGCTTCACTACACGCCTCCTCAATTATCGCCCTTTGTCTGCATGCATTTTCACACAAACTGAGAACATTCACTGGGATGCAGATTGAAGAAAGTCATCGTGACAAACATTAGTTATTCAATTTGTAAAATATAATATTCATGTTGAAGAACATTACGGCTCGAATTATTGGCCTAACTTGGGTTTAAATGTAGCTACAAACTAGCACTGAGTTTAAAAACTACAAAATTCATTGTCACATGTAGAACAGAAACTGTGTAGTAAAACTGTTTTCCAGTGTTCTACAGTAGGATTTACATTGAAGACCCATACACAATACACACCGGAGTGTTCAGTGGTCTAATGAGTTTTATCAGTCGATTAATATGTGTCAGGACGTTTCGCTCTTTCTCCTGGATAAGCAAGGTGTTAATTGACCGTAAATTTGCTGTACAAACACAGTAACCTAATACGGCCTAATACACAATTGTATTTATTTTATTGTTATAGGCTATTATTTTTGCTGTTGGATGTTGCCTGTGGGACGATGCCTGTATAGCATATAGGCTAATAGGTAGCCTATTCATCCTTTTGTTGTACAATTACGACTCTATACCTATAATAATGATAGCCTATACAACTACTACTACTACTAATAATAATAATAATAATAATAATAATAACAATAATAATATTAATAATACATAGCAACTTACTCTCGATTGTGGCCGGAGAAGATAGTTCTTTGTCCAATCGTTTCCTTGAATAAAATACCTCTCTCTATAATTGCGAAATCCTATAAGGTAACCAATCAAAAGTAACTGTCGCTTTGGATATATTAGAATAAAAAGACCGACAAAACTTTAATCTTCAACACTTGCACCAATGTATGGTAGAGTGCAAACCCGTTTATGATGGTAAAATACATACGGTTATGATTTGTTAGTCTGTTCTGAGTGAAGTTGCTGAGTTGGATTTGTAGAGAGGGCTGGCCAATGAGAACGTCTGGAGCACTCGGAGATGGGGGTCTGTCTCTCTCCCGGGGAAATTTGCTGAGAAGCAAATGTCGCTAGCTACTTTTTGACGCAAACTCTTCAGCCAATGGCAGCGAGGGGGCGACTGACAACATTCTCATCCCGGAGCTGACAGTAAATTAGTAATAAAACCTCAAACTCACAGGGCTGGAAATCTTAGCAAAGGAATAGGAACAGTTGTTTCCCTGCATCACGACTCATTTGAGTGGTTAGTGGACAGAGCACATTTAACCATCACTTGATTATACATTATTTACGTCTGTTTAGCACATATAACAATTTTGATATAAAATGTTCCCAATTATGGTAAAAAGGAAACTACCCCCACGATTCATAAATGGTTCCAGATCAGTGGGCAAAATCCACAGCCTGTTAATCTCCCGAATAATGACTAATAACAAGAGCTAATAACAACATGGAGCACTCCCCACGAATCCATGACAATTCTGGGGCCATGACAAAAACCGTCCGGGCGAAAAGCAAGCGCTCCAAGTGGAGGCTGAAACACGGTCCTCTTACATTCCATTGCGTAGCAAGGGGGGATTTAGGGAGATTTATTTCCTTAAAACTGTGCTCCCATCCACAGAGCGCCCGCTTCGATCAAGTTGAGATACCAAAATTCAGTCAGGATAGGGAATATACGAGGCAGACTAACCAAAGATTTGGGCCTCATATATTATTGACAGATGTAATAATAATTCCCGGTGGCTTATTTTTTAAATAAGCTAATAGCTTTAAATATCCAGCCATGTTAACACATGATGTCGTGGTTGGAACAAATCAACAGAGAGAAGACCATCCCTGCAGGAGTTGGGTGACATCCTACTTTAAATTAGTGGATACATCTTTACTGCAACCTTGAATTGACTGGAGAACTCAGTGGACCTCATGCACTTCAGGAGAAAATCAACGCAGACTGTTTTTCTCTCTAAAAGGTATAGTTCTTTTAAATTAATGTGAATAATGAAAACGTCATTTTTCGTCCAACGTTATTTCCTATGGCCTACATTTTGAATGATCGTTTCACAACAATTTGTGATATGTGTAAATAATAATAGGTTGCGTAGCGTTATGGCATCCCTCTACAAAAAACAAATGTATTTTATCCATAGCTCAATAAATTATTATCTTCCTGAATATTATTATTATTATTATTATTATTATTATTATTATTATTATTATTATTATTATTATTATTATTATTATAGTTGAATAGGTGCTATAGTTGAATAGTTAATAGAACAGAAATTCTAACTGATTTCCGCAATTGATATTGACTCAAGCCACAACTAATAGCCTACGTCACTTGAATGTTAAACCTGTATGCACACCAAAACAATATGCCGAGGGTTTTGTCACGGCTTGGTAAATGTATCATCTTAAGAAGCTTTGAGGAACACCTACACACGCACAGACAAACACACACACACACACACACACACACACACACACACACACACACACCTGGCATACCCGCTCACTTCAAACAGATTTGAATATTGATTTAGATTTATAAAACAGAGACAGACCCGTGAGTTTTATGAATCGTCAGTTGCCTCTCTGGCAGTCGTTTTAGATAGCCTAGCGTATGTCAAAAGTGCAGTATTTAATCGTTAGACCTGTGTTTCTACGCTTTGATAATCAAAAACATATTGACTAATGCAAAAATCAATGTAATTTATTTTGACAGACTTTGATGAACGGAAATCGTAGTGGATCACGCCCGCTAGATTTGTTTTCTACCAAACTTCAGTTCCGTACTCATCATATCTGCAGCTCGACTGGAGCAAAGTTTTCAACATGTGATCTAATTTATGACCGGGATTTCTTCAGTCTACAGCCACTCTCTGTCGATGACGGATGGGGGCATGGCAAGGTGTCAGGTATCTATCTACTGTTTATAGGCGTACTGTATCTATATTTTCTCTTCATTTCTTTCCCACCATGTTTTTGAAGCCAATTAGACAATTTAATGTGTTAACATTACTGATTTGTAACTGTCCCGGTGTGATTTTGGGTATGGTAATTAAAAATATATATATATGCTATTTGTTTATCCGTCTAACCATTATGAAAGTATGCTTTCAAAGTGGTCCGTCCCTCTTTTGTACCTGCCTCTCCTTAAATTCAAAGGCTCTATCCGAAGCAAGTTGATTATGCCATATCACACAGTGGTCTGACAAAATGTATTGCTAAAACAAACTACATTTACCAACATGTTTTTTTATTATAGGCTAAATTGAAATCTATACAGATTTTGAGGCCTAATTTACTGTATGCCATTTCGTTTTTTAGGCTACCTATAGAATTATTAGCTCACATATACTAAAATAATAGCCTGATCATATTGGTGGCAGGAGCAGCCAGAGCTATCAAATAACGCACAGAGATTGTTTACCTGCGTGTGTTTAATAGCCTAATACATTACAGTGCTGTGTGGGAAATCATTGTGCGTAATATCGTTATCTGTTGGATCTCGCTTGCTCCTCGCCGTTTAAATTGCTAAATTATTTATAAAATTCTAAACACCCGCTCCTCGGGGAATTTCTATCTTAAAAGGAGGACGAAGTTAAAGCGAAAACGAGTTAACGCCTCTGGCAATCAGCGCTCCCACTGACTCACGGCTAATTGATGACGTTTTTTATCTGTGCCTCTGGTAAGTGAACCCGGGGGTTAAGAGTTGCGGGATTCAAATCCCACATTTAACACACATTGGATGTATGAATCAAACTCTACCTATACCAATTCTTCTTCCTCTTTTCATCTATTCGCACTATGACTTAGGCCTACCACTTAACATTGTAACCTCAATCTTGTTTAACCAATTATTGAAACCCAGGTGCCTTCTCACATTCATGTGCGTCTATGCCAATTATCACCATCATGATGCAACTTTAAAATATACACATTTACACCGTTTTAAATTAACACAAATGTAACTTCATTTTCATGAAAAACTATTATACATTTTCAGATGTGCATGCACTCTCTCGCTCCATCTCTCCCTCTCTCTCTCTCCCACTCTCTCTTTCTCCCTCTCTGAGGCACACTCCTACACACGTCTCTTTTTTAGACAAGAATAGAACAAACAGACAAACAAATACATACATAGGCTACACACACAACTAGACTACATAAAGCTAGCTTCTCTTCATTGTTTTGTCCTGTCTAAGCATCACTTTCATCCTCGTTTGAAAATCCCGCATGACTGTTTCAGTGGAATGTACTGGGAATTTATTCTGCGCCAAAACAATAAAAGCTGGGTCACCTATAAAAGGACAATCTCAGGATCAAGAGAAGACATCGATAGCATACTATATTGTAGGATTTATATCTGTGAATTAACTGCATAAAATACCTTTTATATATAAAAAATGAAATAGCATAATATAAGCAACCTACTTCTAAGAAATACATTTAATAAACATAAGAAATATATAATGAAACAGAACAAATAAAATAACTATTCTTCAGCAATCTCCTTCATTCAACCAAGCATGCTTCATTTAGGAGAACTTACTAAACCCTTTAGTTAGTTTTATATGTTCAATAAGTTGTGTATTCAAGAGATAGTTCTTATAGCATCTTAAATATGTTATGCTGGGCATAATAAAAATACAATAACACATGTATAGTATAAGACTAACAACAAAATGGAAATGTACTTGTAAATGTAAATATCATTAATTCAGAATGTTAGTAGGCCCAGAAACATGTCACTGTACTTGGAACAACTTTTTCTGGTAGTTTATGCAGTGCACTTTATATAAATATGAATCTGAGATTCAGAGTTTTTCAAGCAATAATCATTTGTTTGAATTATGGTTATGTTATTGATCAGTAGTTGGTGTAAAAATGCCAGATGATTGATATTGGTAGGCCTATAATAATTTATGTTGAGTAAAAGTAAAACAAAACAAATCTAGGACACAAAGTTAAAGGAAATGTGGAGAGCACATTTAATGTAGCTGTAGATGGAGCTAGCCCTCCCTCTGTGACTTTGTGAGGAGAGCGAGGGAGAGAGCGAGAGAGCGAGAGAGAGAGAGAGAGAGAGAGAGAGAGAGAGAGAGAGAGAGAGAGAGAGAGAGAGAGAGAGAGAGAGAGAGAGAGAGAGAGAGAGAGAGAGAGAGAGAGAGAGAGAGAGAGAGAGAGAGAGAGAGAGAGAGAGAGAGAGAGAGAGAGAGAGAGAGAGAGAGAGAGAGAGAGAGAGAGAGAGAGAGAGAGAGAGAGAGAGAGAGAGAGAGAGAGAGAGAGAGAGAGAGAGAGAGAGAGAGAGAGAGAGAGAGAGAGAGAGGGGGAGAGAGAGAGATGAGCGGAAGAACAGGGATAATCACAAGCTGTATTGTAGTTAGCTCAGCAGGTTTGATGGATATACAGATGTAGGATCTTAATTTGATCACCCTGTTGCAAGATAACTTTCGTGCAATGCAGGAAATGTAAAACTTGTAGTGTATTTGACATTTAAAAAGGCTTCTAAAGTTTGAAATTTATACTTTGAAATTTCAGACTTGATTTTCCCTACGAAAAATGTGTCAACCCCTACAAAAATGTCCATTAATTATAATCCACATAATAATTCACATTTCCTGTTGCTGCAGGATTATTTTCCTGCTGTAGCAAACTGGCTCAAATTAAGATCCTACATCTGTACTAGTGTCCTGGTCAAGGTGTGTTACACAGGGCTTCAATGGAAACCTTGTTTTATCTGCTATTCCCCTACGCCAAAGGGGCTAACCCTTTGTGTAATGTAACATGTAACACTGACCTTTGAGGTCATCAGAACACATTCAAAGTGCTCCCCTGGGATTAGGGCAGGCAGGCCTTTTCACTGTCATTTTCTCAGTCTAATGGGATAAATGCTGAGATATACACTCTCCTTCCTGCGTGATATAGTGTGCTTGTTTTTATTTGATTCATATTGTAAATTAAATCCATGGGTCTGTTTATCATTGGTAAAATAATCATACTGTATACTAAACATGTAGAATAACACACTGTGTTGTTGAAGCTAACTGTTACCTACCACATTTAGTCAGGATCTGCTGTGTGCGCTTTAGATTTCTTTGCTACAGAGAGATTGTCTTGCCTCTTGAATGAGTGTGAACAGATGGGTAGTGATATGGTGAAAACATGGCTAAAATGTTAGAGATAGGATAATCTAGTCAAACTCACTTTGCAGAAAACCAGAAGGGATGCTCTTGAAAAGTATATCTGTTGTTTGTAGATCTTACTTCTCAGCTCAGTGTTAACTACACCTATTTTATTTATAGGGCTGAATATGAAATTGAAAACATCAAGTGTATCAGCATTGGTGTTCTCAGTCAGTCGCTGTATTTACTTGTATTGGCAATCTGTTATCTTGTGATAATATTCTCATAAAATGGTAGCACTGTAATAGTCATGACCGTATGGGTATTAGTCCTTCAGAATAGTTTTTTCCTCCATAAAACTGGACTGTGAGGGATGGAAGTGTGTGTCGGCTCAGTGTGTGCCGAGTTTGCTCCTGCCGTTAATATGGCATGCCTATTAATCAGTGCTGTAATTGTTTGTCTTGTGTTTGCACAGGGCCTCTGCAACAAACACATGGATTCAATTTACTACACTCCCCTCCAGCATCAATATGACGGAGCAAAGTCAAGACCCACGGAATTCCAACAAGGACAAATAATACAAGGAGAAAAATACCTCTCTACCACCTCAAGATGAAGCCAGACTGATACTGTGCATATGTTCATTAGCTCACTGTAAAATAAGCTGTGGCTTGCCACAGGCGAGTGTGCTAGGGCTTCTGTTATTCCTGCTGTACATTCATGATATGAAGGATGCCTGCTCAATGTCACCTGTTTCTTTATGCAGATGACTCTGCACGCCTGGTGTCTCCCAAAAACCAAACCACTCTGGAGAGTATACTGAGTGTAGAGCTCACAGACATCAACAAGCTATCTCTGCACATCTCTGTTCGGGTCCAAAATGAAACTAAGCGAGTCCTCAGACATCAGGGTACAGCTAGCAGGACAGGTACTCAGCCAGAACAGCAGTTAATTATTTAGGATGTACACTAGATGGCAACCTGGCAGGGGGAGTATGGCCACTAAGTCAGGTCACTGCTAGTGTAAAGGACATCACGCTGCTTGCTTAGCGTCGCGAGTATCACTTCCTCCTGATTTGTCTCACACCAAGGCTTGAAACCAGGACCTCTGCCTTGCTAGCACATGTGACCGTCCTCCTGGAGCGTCTTACCAGCCGGCGCCACGGAAAAGCTAGCTATTCGCTGGCGCAAGTGGGGAAACTTCAGGCTGAGGAATACGTTTCACACATCCCCATGTGCTAACCAGGACCAAGTTCTTGGTTAGGTAGTCTAAGCTGTTGGACAAAGATTCAAAGAAAGTGCTAGCTAATGTCATCCAATGTCATTTTGATGCTAGCACCTCCTGGTTCGAAGGCTTAACTAATCTACTAAAAAGCAAGCTCAGGATAGCCCAGAACAAGTTGAATAGGGTGGTGTTGAATCTGAGCCCACCTACAGTACTCATATTGGTAGGAGCCAGTTTCAGGAGCTCAACTTGCTTCCCGTTGAGTCAAGGGTCACACAGACCAGGCTTAGTCTGGTTCATAGGATCATCCATGGAGCAGCTCCTAGGCATTTGTCTCACTACTTTCTCCATTTTAGAGACTCATACAAACACAACACTAGAGCTAGCTAACATGTTGTGTGTAGAAGCCTGACAGGGAAAGGTATTTTTTTATATTTAGGAGCCTCTGAGTGGAATAGTCTGCCTCTATCTGTTAAAACTATTCCCACTCTGAGTAGCTTTAAAAGGACGGTGAAATCCTGGTTAATGGATAGTGTGCCTCTGTGAGCAATCCCTCCTTGTCTAATGATGATGACCAAATAGTGTTCCTTTGTGTATAGTGTGTATATGTTGTTGTGATCTTATATGACTAAGTAACCACATTGACCTTCCAATTTAGCTTCTGTTTTTTATTTAGCCACATATGCCATATTTGACAAATGCTATCATGGAAGAGGACCACAATTGAAATAGGTTGTAGACTTTTTAGTGTTTATCCTCAATGATTCTTAATCAAGTGTATCATTTTGTACGTGTACCTTGTTTTTAAATGATCAAATAAAAAAAAACAATTAAAAAAACATCAATGCCTCAAAATTACTATTGAATGTAACTTATGATTGTTATGATTTTTTGTAATATCATGATGTATTGTTGATATTCAATATATTTGATTTAAATCATGTCCCTTGCATTCAAACTCAGTGTTTGTGTTTTTCACCAAGCTGGGAGACTGTATTATTATGGCCGACTTATCCTCCAGCCCCAGCAGTGTGGAAATAAAGATATCTATGTTGATGTAACTGTCAAGCAGCCTCTTCCTCTGCTCTCAGACATCCTGTGGACCTGGGAATACATACATTCTCTCTCACTCTCTCTCTCTCTTTCTCTTTCTCTTTCTCTTTCTCTTTCTCTTTCTCGCTCGCCCAGTGCTAGGCTAGCCCATTCTCTCTGCTGAGGTGTCTCTGTCTGTGCCTGAAGTGGTAAAACCTGCCCTGCAGACCGGACCTCTCTCCGTTACAGAGTTCAAAGGAGTAAGAACTCAATGTGAAGGATTTGTTCAGGCTTATTTGGTAACCCAGGATTTGAATTGGATTCTGGGAACCATTCATAACACATTTGAAAATGTTACATTGTGTGATTTTGTGTGTAATCCCCATAATACATTTTAGAAATGGGCCCAGCGCACTCACACAACTGTGACTATTTATGATTCCTATCAAATGGTTTCTTGTCTTGCCTCTCGGGGGCTAGGTAAGTGTTGGAGGGATTGGTGAGATATCAGGCGTTGGGAGGGAGAGCCAGTTAAGTAGTGATTCTTCCATGTTAACTCTCTCAGCGCTGTTTTGTTTCTCTGACCTGAATATGAAATGGGGGTCAGCCACCATGCTCCCTGAGGTATTCGCTTAGGCCTCCCAACAGCAGTGGAGCATTTAAACCCCAAGTGAATTATACTTCCCTGGGAGGAACGTGAGATACACAAACACAAACACAAACACTTTGTACTTGGTGTCCCAAATATAATAATTGTTTTAAGACAGTTAAATATTTTATGTCATGGTCTCTACCCTGTTTGAATACATTGTATGGTACTACCGTTAGAGGAGAATGAGAGAGAGAAGTGCTCTTACGTGAGTCAGTCAGTCAGTGTTTGTGCCTTGTCCAAACCCCACTTTGCTTTGACTGACACTTTGGCAATGCCCCCAGCTCCCTGCTTCGACTTCTCAAGCGTACCCCCTGTTAGCCCTGACGCTGCCAATTCCTCTCATGTCTTTAATATCTCTCTTTCTGCCCTCAGGTTTTGCCAGTCAAGGCTCCCCCATGATAGTTGGATGTTGTTGCCGGCACATTTTTGAGACAGTGCTGGTTGGGTGTTTGTGGTGTTCCGAACCCCTGGCCTGGAGGGGATCTGAGATGGGATGGCTGGCCCGTCAGTCAGCCCCTCCCCTGTAATTAGGAGAGTAAACACAGAAGCGGCCCTGCCTGGGAGGGAGGGGAGGGGCCAGGGGGGGACAACCGTCTCCTGTCCTGATGCTACTTGAGCTGTCCAGGCCAGGGACAGACACTGCGAACAGAGAGATTCTCTTGTGCTAATCTCCCTCTCTCAACTTACCATGTCCCAATAAAGTTGTACTGTGGCTCACATTTTGTAAGATCTAGAAGATACAACAACTGAACTGATAGCAGTATCAGTTCAGTTGTTGTATCATCTTTATAGTCAATAAACAGTTGACAACTGATGCCATATATCTTGCTCTTTCGAAATGTTGCTGAAATGAAATATATAGGCCATGAAGGTGCTTTTTGTTTTATCTAGGATGTTACAGATAATTTTATACAGACTGCTGGAGAGGACCACATGTTTTCTGGACAGTGCTATCTCTGAAGGCTATGCCGGGACACACCTGTGAGTAGTTTGTATAGTATAATACTCTTCTTCCATTTGAATTTGCTCTGGAACACAACAGTTAAGGATATGTACAGTACATATTTATGTATGTCCGTGAGTGTTAATAAAGTGTTAATAAACAGTTGTCCTGTCCTATATGCCTGCATTCCTAGACAGGACCTCTTCTATGCCTGACCGAAATCAATGAAACTATTCCACTGTTATGGATCTTGCTCTCCTTCCCTCCCTGCTCTCCTCTCCTCACCTCTCCCTCTCCTGGTTGCTGAGGGGACTGGATAGCGGCTAGTGGAATGCAGTGTGGGCTGGAGCTGCAGACTGGGACAGGCCCGGGGGGAACGGAACGCCATAGCAGCCACCGCCACTGCTCTGGTCAGGCAGGGAGGCTGGCTGTGGGAATGCCGAGAAAAGGAGAGAAGGAATTTCACAGGAGAGACTGCCAGAGAAATGCCATCCGGGTAGTGATGAAGAGAGAAACCGAGAGAGCGAGGGAAAGAGGAGAGGGAGAGAGGAGCAGGGCCAATTGAAATGCACTTGGGTTCTGCAGTTCTAAGATACCTAATGATGGGCCAGTAGCTTGATGAGCTGGTCCATTCCCCCAAATGGAGAACAGAAGATTAGTCTTTATTCATCTCAGGTCTGGAATCATAATTAAATATGGGCTGTTTTAAACAAACACAGCAAAGGCCTGGGGATTTGAGACTAACCTGCTCTTTCACATTTGACTCCATTATAAACAATATATGCCATTTAGCAGACACTTTTTTCCAAAGCAACTTACAGTCATGCGTGCATACATTTTACATATGGGTGGCCCCGGGAATCGTGCGAGAAGGCCCAGTGTAGCCTAGCTAGCCTACTGGCCAAAGCCATGGAGGTGCCCAGAGAGACATGCTGCAGCATCATGGTCCACAGCATGGTAAGACATGGGGCAGATGGGTTCAGTGTAGCAGCACAACCTCCCCCTTCTCCTCCCAAATGTGAGGCAGCAGTGATGGGAAAGGCACAGTGTGAAAGGGAGCCTGGGCTCAGGAAAGCAGTTGGAGGGGGGTATGGGGGGCATAGGTTTTTGGGTGGAGAGGGAAAGCCAGTCTCCCCTGTCACATCTCTTTGAAATCCCAGTGCAGGGGCACGAGCCCAGGGAGGAGTGGCTGTGTGGCCCAGTGCTGGGCAGACAGGCAGTCACTGCTCTGGGCCGTGGTCCAGCACGCCTTGCCTCTACCCACCCCACCCACCCTATCCCAGCCCACCCTGTCTGGCCCAGGCCTAAGGCAGTCAGGCAGCCGGCCCCCAGTGGACAGGCTGGAGCCCTGCACGGTGGAGTCCCAGACCAATGCCTCAGCTAGAACAGAGAAGGTTTCCACCCAGCTCAGTGAGGCTCTCAGAGCCCTTCCAGAGATGGAGATGCCGCAGAAGACATTAATCCAGTTTTCCTTTCTCTCTCTCCTGTTCCTCCTGTAGTCCTGTTGTCCTCCTGGGCCCAGGCCCTTGGATGGGGCCCAGTAGAGTCTGCTGGTGATGATAACCCCCACCTCTCCACCAGGCCACTCTGCCTCCAGGGCCTGCCCAGCGCAGGACCACATATCCCCATGGCAACAGTGGCAGGCCCTTGTGAGTCCACACAATGTGAGTGGGCATGGCGCCAAGGGCTGCCAAATTGGGATGAAGGAGAGTTTTTTGGGAAAACAACTCCCAGGAATACTGAATGTTTTTTATTCCTTCACTATGTCCCAAGATTATTTTCCCAGAAGTATTTTTTTGGCCCTCTTGACAGAATGTCACAGACTCTACTATAAGTGTCCAGTTGTTCAAAGTCTGTGTGTGAAATCCTTGTGGTCTTTGTTTGAAATGCTAAATGGCATATTATTATTATTATTATTAAATGGGCTTTGACCATGAGACCTATGCAATGTCTTTGTGAGGTGCTCTCTATCTGTTCCATGCTGCTCACTCTCCATCATCTGTCTTGAGGCTGGGATATTTGATTTGCTTTAGGTTACTGTCGATTTCATAACTGTTGTGTGGAGAGGAGCATTTCTAAAAGCAGCCCTTGGGTAGAGTTGACCTGATGCATTCCAGAGCATTCACTGTATATTTAAAGAGGCCTTGTCATAGCAATACTAAGCCTGTGCAAACACAAGTAGTTCAATGACATTCACAGCTACCACCTAAAGTTGATTCCCGCCCCCTCTAATCCATTGGGAAGACAGAAGTGTTTGGCTGGTGTTTACTGAAAGTGGATCTCTGCTGTTTGTTTTGTTGTTCTCTCCTCCCGACCGTCAACACTGCCTAGCTTTCCTTGACTAGTGTTAGGAGCGGGTGAATGTGTGTGCCATGTGGTATATTTGCTGATAACAGGATTTACTCAAATTGCGAAACTCCAATTGAGAGAGGTTAATTGTGAGTGCAGCTGGTAGAATGGCTACATGCAATAATTATAAGTGTAAGTTGCTTTATTATTTAGTCGTGCTAATTAGGCATTAACTGTGTCTGTTGCCTTTGGATCACCACTTCAATCGCATGTCAAATTGCATGAAGTTCTCTTTAACATCCATTTATCACTATAGTAAAGTAATGCTGTTTTGTAGATGTCCTTAGCCTGTTTATTATTAGGAAATGTATATTTTTTGAAATATTGATACAGAAAATTAGAAAGGAAGATTTGGGCTTAGAAAGTATTCAATGGAATGTCTTCACATTTCAGATTTTAGTATTCAGGTGCTTTATGTGAAAATATAAAATGATTAGCAGCATTACCTAATATTTCTCACAGCAGATATTGTTTCAATGTATTTTGTTCTATAAAGACTGTATGCCTCTCTCACACAGTTTCCCACTCTCAGTCACACCAATTAATCCACGGCTACCTAGTCAGACAAGTGTAGTGGTTGGTTTTTGTCCTGAGTGTCTCAATGTGCCCACCCATGAACATGAGGCTGGCATGGGCCTGGCATATACTATAGGTGAGACAGAGAGAACGCAAGAGATCAAGACATGACTGCCAATGCATGTCATTGACCTACACTCTCATCAAATAGCCCTGTGCTGCTTATCTAGCTGCCCTAGCCTGTGCCGAATCCCCAACAACCGAATGTTCCTGTTTTCAGAGGAAATGGAAAGAGAGCCTGTGATGCAACTTCCGCTTTTGGACGTTAACAAGGCGACACTCCATCTTAACTCCTCCTCCACATTTACTGGATTGGTTGAACAGTGCCGAAGAGAACCTCCCCTGACAGGTTTTTCTTCTTCTCGTCAAGACCAGTATGTAGGGGATCTAGTTTCAGACCAGTATGTAGGGGATCTAGTTTCAGACCAGTGTGTAGGGGATCTAGTTTCAGACCAGTATGTAGGGGATCTAGTTTCAGACCAGTATGTAGGGGTTCTAGTTTCAGACCAGTATGTAGGGGATCTAGTTTCAGACCAGTATGTAGGGGATCTAGTTTCAGGCCTTTCTTTTTATTTTTATTTTATGCTACGTTAGGTTAAGCTGCCCAGACTCAAATTAATTTGGATGCCTGGAAAGGCTGTGATGCCCTGGACCCATCCCTGCTCCTTAGAGAAGAAAAGACACCAGCGGAGAGCGCTCTTCCAGGGAAGGGGGCTGGGGGCGAGAGAGGCCTTTGATGGGTTTCAGTGGAGGGCAATAGAGGAGTCTGGAATAAGATGGGAGGGTGGAAAGGACACGGTTGAATGTGCTTGTCCTGCTATGATGACAAGATGGCTCAGCCACCACTGTGCCACTGGCCTCCCCTTCCCCTATACTCCCCCTCAGGACACCAGTGGAGAGGGGGTGAGGGGGGAGTTTGGCTGGCGTTTTATCTTCTCCCTGGCTCACCACAGATTCTTTCACTACATGCCCCCTCCCCAAATCTGTACCTGTTCATCCCTGGGCCTGGGCCTGCTTTACCGGGGGGCTCTTGATCAGTGAGCTGATGGAGAATGGAGCTCGTCACACACTCCAAATGGGATGGGATTGGCCAGGAGTTAAAAGGTGAGTAGGGATGGGGGTTAGCTACCAAACACCACCTCCATGTGAGATCCAGTAGCACTGTTTGGGATGGAGTTTACAGGGTGGAGGAATAGGGGTTTAGGGGGTTGTAGTGGCTAAGACTACACCGCTATAGTGGGTTTTCAATAAGGTGATAGGCAGGAGGAGGCATGGAGAGGGAGGGAGGTGGTCTTGTTGTTGGCTGGCACGTCGTTAGCCTCCCAGGGCACTGAGGAAAATAGTCAGGCCGCTGTGCATGCTTAAACCTCAGTCCTCGTTTGTGGGGTTCCAGGGGAGTGCTGGACCCCTGCAGGAGGACAGGGTAACAAAACAGCAGCCTGCTGACAGGAGGGGTGGAGAGAGGGGGACTAGACACTGTTGAGGGGTTAAATAAAAACACATGCTGGGTCCCCCCACGACATGCAGAGTCCCCCATCACCCCCCAGGCCTAACCCCAAGGAGCTGTTACCGCAGCTTTTAGATGGTAGGCCTACCATTCATGTATAGAGCGCTTAATGTCGTCAAGATGCTTCTCCTGTCCTCTTCACCAGAGACAATTGTATCTATTCTGAACCAGGTTGAACAGCAACCTAGACCCTCAAACTCTTTCAGATACCTGCAACACACACTGAAATGTTTTTGTCTGCATCTAAAGGTCTATATATATATATATATATATATATAGAGAGAGAGAGAGAGAGAGAGAGAGAGAGAGAGAGAGAGAGAGAGAGAGAGAGAGAGAGAGAGAGAGAGAGAGAGAGAGAGAGAGAGAGAGAGAGAGAGAGAGAGAGAGAGAGAGAGAGAGAGAGAGAGAGAGAGAGAGAGAGAGAGAGAGAGAGAGAGAGAGAGAGAGAGAGAGAGAGAGAGAGAGAGAGAGAGAGAGAGAGAGAGAGAGAGAGAGAGAGAGAGGCAGATACTCGAAACAAAAAGTTGGTAAGTCTTGGTTGGTCTTGTGAGCAAGCATCAGTGGTGACAATACAAACTTCTATCCCTCTGTTCACCATTTCTCCTCTCCTCCCCCCACTCTCTCTCTACAGTAGAGCCCCTTGCTATTTTTCTACTTCTTTATCCCTTTTAATTAGAAGGCAAATTCTGCAGCCTGGAGAGACCTAATCCCCTACTGCCCAACAATGCACAGAGTGGCTTTGAACAGCCGACCTGCAACCCTCATCCCCGCGAAAATCACCACTACCCCCTGGACCTGCTGGGGGGGAAGGGTCCCACTCCTGGTAAGCAAGAACACATTGTAACAACACATTGCGCCTCAAATACACACACACAGAGGAAACTACTGAAATCCATGTCTGTTTTGGTTCCTTTAGATCATTATAGGAACAAGGTTACATAGGTGACACAAATGACTCAAACTGAAGAGGCATTGGGTCAGTCTACCCCTGTAGAGAGAGAATGAAATAGACACAGAGAGAGAGAGAGTCTACCAGTCTGTTTCCTCTATTGATTTACATATATATTAATGTCTCTCATTGTATACAATGGATCCCATTGTGGTGATTCTTGTATAAGGAGCAGTCAGTGGGTTTTTAAAATACAAATAATGGCCTGCCTTTTGGGAAATTAACAAGAAATAAACAATTTCCAAACATTAATTTAATGCTAAGTCCTCTTACATAGGCAACATTACATCTTGATTTTCAGTGTGTTCCTCTATTTCCATTCCATTAAATACATTGCCCCACCCTTGCTACTCCACACCCACTCTGACAATTAACGTTGTACTAAGTGATCATTAACTGAGCAGAAAGTGTAATGAGAATGATAAAGCTGTCAGCGCCTGTATCGCTTTACCCCTCCTGTGTCATCCGGGGGAGAGAGGTCATCAGATAACCACAGAGCGAGAGCGAGAGAGAGTGCGAAAGAAAGAAAGAGAGAGAGCGCAAAAGAAAGAAAGCGAGAGGGAGGGAGAGAGAGTGAGGCACAGAGACATGGAGGATGAAACCGTTTAATGGACTGATTGGCTCTTGATTTATAGAGACCTAAAACACTGTTATATTTAGTGGGCTATTATCTGGACCAGGCATGGCAGCAAACTATACTGGGAGTGTCTGTGTCTCTGTGTGTGTACTACAATGCCTCCAGTGGCCATAACACAGGAGAGTCAGTTCCTAAACCTGACAAGAATCAATACTATCCCTGCTACGGTGACAGTTGTTTATGTGCAACTGCCTGTCTGCCCTATATTTCCAGTCAAGAAGGTATGTGTATTTGAGAAGCAGAGGCCAGACAGTAAGGGTCTGTCAGCGGGAGATAGGTCATTGTTGCATGTGTGCTGCTGCTGCTGTGGATGAAATGAATTGCCATACTCATCTTTTGTTAGCGTGAGATCAAACCATGAAGGAGAGAGAGGCATTGTGGGAGGAAAACAAAGCTGGCCAAAGAGAGACTGGGCTGAATAGATTGATATGCACAGTGTACTGTAGGCCAATGAATGAAGACTGAAGTGGGTTTTAGTGGTGTTTTTCTAGTTAACCCTTGCCGTAAGCTGGGGTCAACGTGCTGTTTAACCTCCAATTCCTATTATAGTGGTAGCAGCCTTATAGGAGAGCAGATCACACTGTCTGGAATAGTCAACTGGAGACATTCCACCTTTGTCCACCTGTCATGTTTAATTATTTAGTGTCCATGATGTAGTGGTGATGATATTGTCCAGCCTGGTCTAATAGACTAGATGCAACCTAATAAACGTAAATCAGGGACACTTGTGTTATGTTATGTTATGTTTGGTATGGTTACATAAGACAGAAGTTTACTTAAGGCAAAAAAATGACAGTAGGGTGGTTGGTTGGGGTGGATGGGTAGGTGTATAACGTGAACATTTAGCAACCCTAAGGTTGCGTGTTCAAATCTCATCACAGACTATTTTAGCTAATTAGCAACTTTGCTAACTTTTTTTAGTTACTTTGCAACTAGTTAGCATGTTAGCTAACCTTTCCCTAACCCTAACCTTAACCCTTTCCCATAACTTCTAACCCTAACCTTAACCCTAACCATAACCCCTAGCCTAGCTAATGTTAGCCTCCTAGCTAACATTAGCATTAGCCACCTAGCTAACGTTAGCCACAACAAATTGGAATTCATAACATATCATACGTTTTGCAAATTCGTAACATATTGTACAAATTGCAATTCGTTACATATCATACGAATGATAAATCGTAACATATCAAACAAAACAAAATGGATATCCACAAATTAATACATAACATTCTAAACGTAACATATCATACTAATTGTCCCGGATTTACATTTACCGTGTTACGCCTACCCCTGAGTCCAGGTTGTATTGTCATATCCCTAGTGGAACACTGACATCATTACCCTGTCAATGGTACCATTGCATGTGTACCTTGTGTTAGTTTAAAAAATGGATTGGTTAGAGAATAACCTGCCACAGCCATAGATAGGCAACAGTCATTATGTGTTCTCTCTCTCTCTCTCTCTCTCTCTCTCTCTCTCTCTCTCTCTCTCTCTCTCTCTCTCTCTCTCTCTCTCTCTCTCTCTCTCTCTCTCTCTCTCTCTCTCTCTCTCTCTCCCCCCTCTCTCTTTCTTCCATCATCTCCTTCCTCTCTCTGGGAGACAATGTTGTCCTACAGGAATTCAAACAGAGTGGTATTGACATAATGAAAGATCTTTCAAAGGAAACAGATTACATGAAATAACTTTGTTTAACTCTCAAAATAATAATTGCCTAGCTAATTAACATTGATAGAGATGCCCTGAGCAGGGATAGGGGTGCGTGGGGGGGATTGGTGATTGGATATGGGGTGGGGGCATCCATTTCCCTTCTAATTTACCCAGAGAGCTGAGCGGATCTTTTCTCGCCTTCTGTCTCAATTAGTTACTCACGCTGTCAGTCTGTCTGTCACTTCCTGGTGCGTCTCAACATGGAGTGGGCTGTCTGGATGAACATTCAACATCTCAGAGCGTTGTGTTTCAGGGCGATAGCATGGGTCACACTCTTGCTGAGGGCCACCATATTCTCTTCCTACCCAAGGGCAACATTTTCAGAAAGCTACTTACGTATTATTCTAATCCCTACCCTGCTTTTTTCCCAAGCCAAAATATCTCGTTACTATTTGGACAAGCCTGATAGAGCAACTTGATCAGGCATGAGTGTAAAAGAGTTTGAAGTAGGTTTCATGGTTCAGTGTAACTCCGTGTGTGGCATATGATGACAACAATGGCAGAGTTGTGGTGTGCTTGTCATAGATGCAGTAAAGAGATCAATGGAATTTGACCAATGCAATGGAAACGCCACACATGCATCCCCCTGTGGGGGAAAGATCCAGAATCTCCTCATTGCCGCCCATCAAAATTAGCCTCTATTTAGGCTATTGCTTATATGTGTATTTCACACAATGGGGGTAAAAATAGGAGGATAATGCTTGTTTGGATGTCAACCCCATTACACGTTCATGTCATCACCGCAAATCAACTGCATTACATTTAAAAACGTCTTCAACTACCACCAACAATTTCTATATGGCTAGCTATGCTACCAGCTTATAAAAATGGGAGTTAGCATTTAGCAGATATTTTATCTAAACCCAATAAGGGATGGACTGAAATTGACAGAATTGGTACCTAGAGGAAAATGGGGGAGGGTCGTGCTTTTTCAATTTCAGTCAAGGAGAGGGTTTAGTATTTTTTTAATCTAGTCCAGGGGAGGGTCATGTAATTTGTAATTTATGAAATTTCAATATTTCTCAGTGTTTTAGAATTAGTTGCTTATTAGGCTATATATCGATGTGTGCCGCCCCTCATCTGTGATTCTCCGCTGGGTGCGCAATATCAAGTGCGCCTATAGGCTATTTAGTGTGGTCTTAATCAAATGATCCATAGCCTATAGGCTATAGGCTACGAAGTGCATATTTGGTGGAAGCACATAGAAAAGTTATATTTCTAAGATAGCTGCTGGGATGATGATAAAACTAGTCTGCAATGGATATTCCAACCCTGAGCACTGGCCTGCTCTGATCTTGCTGATCAAAAAAATGTTGTGTGCTGCCTAACCAATGCTGTGCTATGTAGGCCTACAGTGGCAGTTCAGGAGGAGAGTCAAAGGCTTCTTCCGAAAATATTTTTTAATTAGGCCTAGTCCCCAAGAAAATCTATATCTTGCGGGCGGACTAGCCTATAGCCTATGTTCTTTTCAGTTTGAGAAGGAGAGCGTGAAGAGGATGAGGAGGATCAGAGGTCAACTTTGATAGCTTGCTAGGACTATAATTGATTTGAATATAAACAATATGCTTCTTGCCCATGATGTACACTATATATACAAGAGTATATACACTTCAAATGAGTGGATTCGGCTATTTCAGCCACACCCGTTGCTGACAGGTGTATAAAATAAAGTACACAGCCATGCAATCTCCATAGACAAACATTGGCACCGTCATAGGATGCCACCTTTCCAACAAGTCAGTTCGTAAAATGTCTGCCCTGCTAGAGCTGCCCTGGTCAACTGTAAGTGCTGTTATTGTGTATTGGAAACGTCTAGGAGCAATAACGGCTCAGCCATGAAGTGGTAGGCCACACAAGCTCACAGAACGGGACCGCCGAGTGCTGAAGCACGTAGCGCATAAAAATGGTTTGTCCTCGGTTGTAACACTCACTACCGAGTTCCAAACTGCCTCTGGAAGCAACGTCAGCACAATAACTGTTCGTCAGGAGCTTCATGAAATGGGTTTCCATGAGCGAACAGCCACGCACAAGCCTAAGATCACCATGCGCAATGACAAGCGTCGGCTGGAGTGTTGTAAAGCTTGCTGCCATGGACTCTGGAGCAGTGGAAACATGTTCTCTGGAGTGATGAATTGCGTTTCACCATCTGGCAGTCCGACAGACAAATCTGGGTTTGGCAGATGCCAGGAGAATGCTACCTGCCCCAATGCATAGTGCCAACTGTAAAGTTTGGTGGAGGAGGAATGATGGTCTGGGGCTGTTTTTCATGGTTTAGGCTCCTTAGTTTCAGTGAAGGGAAATCTTAACGATACAGCATACAATGATATTCTAGACAATTCTGTGCTTCCAACTTTGTGGCAACAGTTTGGGGAAGGCCCTTTCCTGTTTCAGCATGACAATGCCCCTGTGCACAAAGCGAGGTCCATACAGAAATGGTTTGTCGAGATCGGTGTGGAAGAACTTGACTGGCCTGCACAGAGCCCTGACCTCAACCCCATCGAACACCTTTGGGATGAATTGCAACGCTGACTGCGAACCAGGCCTAATTGCCCAACATCAGTGCCCGATCTCACTAATGCCTTTGTGGCTGAATGGAAGCAATTCCCCGCAGCAATGTTCCAACATCTACTGGAAATCCTTCCCAGAAGAGTGGAGGCTGTTATAGCAGCAAAGGGGGGACCAAATCCATATTAATGCCCATGATTTTGGAATGAGATGTTCCACAAGTAGGTTTCCACATACTTTTGGTCATGTCATGTATTTATCCGAGTTATTGACCTCACAATAAGCCAGATTCGAGTAACTTGTATTGTGGCGCTGAAATTTGAAACACAGCTGTGGCACAATTAATCAGAAATTGATTGCTCATGGTTCTGAAAGTAGGCCATATATATGCCATAGGCCTACCTTTTCTATTGAAGAAAATGTAAAAATGCACAGGCCTACTCCTTGTTAGCTTGAAAGTCGCTGCATGGTCAATCTGACGTCTGCATTGGCCGTGCAGAATTTAGGCTGATATGGCCTCTACAGAAGTCATGGCATTCATACTTGCGCTTCAAGGAGCGAGTTTGTGTTTATACAGGACCTCCCGCCCTCACCTACCGTCAACCAATCATGTCAATGCGGAGCTATACGGAGCCCTCTGCATTGTAACAAGATTTGAGAGGCGCACAACAATGCAGTACTGAGCTCAATTTGGCCTCTGCGAGCCGCGGAGGCTCCTCGATTGCGTCACACCATCCATACCGCGCCTCCGACCACATTTTCGGATCAAGCATAAGTTGTCTCAAAGACTTTGAAGAAAATAAAACAGATCTGATTTATATAAAGTGATCTATAACAGCGCTTTGGTCTGCGATGCTTCATGCTACAAACAATTTGTAAAATACCAAGGGAAAGACGTGACTCTGATGCATATGGATAAATAATTGTTTCGTTTCTTTGACTTTCAGAGGCTGCGCTACAACCTTCTATAGCAGAGACAAAACATTGACTTTGCTTGGGAGTAATCTAATTCTGTCACTATTAATTGATTAAGCTATTGACTTTATGTACAATAGAAGATGTTTAAACTCAGACAGCTTTTAGGGAAACACTTGTGACCTTCTCTCGTTGGGTTAAGCCACAGAAGAAGAGCCGCCAGCAGATAAAGCTTACATTTTTCTGCATCGGTAGGCCTACTCTCTCTGGGGTGGAAAGGTAGGCCTAACTTTTTTAACTACCATGCTCAGATTCCTAATGACTTCTCAGATTTCATTATTTGCAAACAGGGACAGTTTCGTTGCAAACAAGACACACTGATTTGGCATTGAAGAAATATGATAAGATGGACACATAGGCATATCTCTCTGTCCATTCTTAGCCTGTAATTTCAGTAATGTGTGTGGTATTCAAACATATTCTGCTAATATGTAAAATGACGTAGAATTGCATGAAATGTTTATAAAACGCTATTTTCTTCGGACCTGCAAATACGATGATAGATTCATGCAATGCTTTTACTACAAAGGAGATCTTTCCACCCTTACTCTTGTCCACGGTGGTCTGTGAACCCACAACCTTCTGGCCCACAATCCTCTGCACTATAAAAATTCCTGCGTTGCCATGTAGCGCTTATGGGAAGGAGAACAGTTTCTAAAATGACATATCTAAGGCTGTCTGTCCAAGAAGTGAAGGTAAACAGTAGGCATGTTCTCTGCTATCCACTTTATGTTTTAATTATTATTTTGTGTATAAGGGAGGGTCACTTGTCTTTTTTTCAAGCGTTCATGGAGGGTTTAGGTCAAATATATTTAGCTGAAGGGAGGGCCATCCATTTTCATTTCGGAGGTTTGATTTTCTCCATGTAAAGTTAACCCTTGTTATAAATAACATTCACACCCTTCAGACAACTTCTAAATATTATGCAGCGAAAACAGCCAAATATATCCAAATCGTATTTTAGTGGGCCAGTTAGAATTAATTAATCATAAATCATGACGGAATTGATGAATATCCACTTTGTTTGATCAGCTTTTTTGAATAGTCACCAATGACCATGTCCTTACGCTTTTCTCTGCTTTCCATTAAGGCACTTGGACATGGGTCATGTGCAGTGGCGATCCGTCATTCAGGGCCCCACCTGTTCAGGGCCTCCTGAGTGGTGCAGCGTTCTGGGCTCCCTGCCTGTGCCATTAAACCCCTACAACTCATCCAGAATGCCGCAGCCCGTCTGGTGTTCAACCTTCCCAAGTTCTCTCACGTCACCCCGCTCCTCCGCACACTCCACTGGCTTCCAATTGAAGCTCGCATCTGCTACAAGACCATGGTGCTTGCCTACGGAGCTGTGAGGGGAACGGCACCTCCGTACCTTCAGGCTCTGATCAGTCCCTACACCCAAACGAGGGCATTGCGTTCATCCACCTCTGGCCTGCTGGCCCCCCCTACCTCTGCGGAAGCACAGTTCCCGCTCAGCCCAGTCAAAACTGTTCGCTGCTCTGGCACCCCAATGGTGGAACAAGCTCCCTCACGACGCCAGGACAGCGGAGTCACTCACCACCTTCCGGAGACACTTGAAACCCCACCTCTTTAAGGAATACCTGGGATAGGATAAAGTAATCCTTCTACCCCACCTTACCCCACCCCAAAGAAAGAAAGAAAAAAACAAAAAACATATTGTAAAGTGGTTATCCCACTGGCTATAAGGTGAATGCACCAAATTGTAAGTCGCTCTGGATAAGAGCGTCTGCTAAATGACGTAAATGTAAAATGTAAATGTATCACAACCAGCCGTGATCGGGAGTCCCATAGGGCGGCACACAATTCGCCCAGCGTCTTCCGGGTTAGGGGAGGGTTTGGCCGGGGGGGGGGCTTTACTTGGCTCATCGCGCTCTAGTGACTCCTTGTGGCGGCCAGGGTGCCTGCAGGCTGACCTCGGTTGTCAGGTGAACAGTCTTTCTTCTGACACATTGGTGCGGCTGGCTTCTGGGTTAAGCGGGCGGGTGTTAAGAAGCGTGGTTAGGTGGGTCATGTTTTGGAGGACGCATGATTCAACCTTCGCCTCCCGAGCACGTTGCAGTGATGAGACAAGATCGAAAAAGGGGGTAAAATAAAATAAAAATAAAATGTAACGTTATATCTACTGTAGCTTTGATTGGACTGATCATGTCAACATCATACCTTCAAAATCTTAGCTAGCAAGCTAAACAAGCAGTCATCATCATGAATCAAGTCAACAACCTACTGGCAAATCCTTTTCAATCCTTGTCATATGAAGATAAATTATAGATAAAAGGTATCGGTGCTCATCGGCCATTGGACATAAACATTACACAACAAGTTGGAAATCGCAAATTCAACAATGAGTGGTTTGGAAGGAATCAGTGGCTAACTGCAAGCCTCGCAAAGCAATCACTAGCCTGCTATTCAGTGGAGTGGGTGTGTGGTCCAAGTCTGGGTTTAAGGGTCTCTTTTCCCAGCTTAAAAGGATAAACATTCACATGCAACACAATGGGTCAGAAAAGGTTGAATACAGCACGAGTGAATGAGTTGTTTACATCTTTGCTAATTTACCGTAAAACCATTTTTATTCAGTGTGGACGGGCTCCCTGTTTGAAAGGGGGAACTCTTTTGACGCACCACTGGTGAGCACTGCAGTTATTACATCAGCTCGAGGACAGGGAATAAGACAGCTGGCCGTTTCAACACTGGGCAAAACACAGGACAGAAGAGGTCAGCACTGTGGCAGGGGATTGATTTGAATCAAATTAGTTGGGTAAAAGAGGTGAGTTTGGGTTTTGCATTGTATTGAGTTTTCTATAGTGTCAAATGCTCAACAATATAGGCTAAGATAATGTTGGTGCAAGCATGTAAAGACAACAACGGAGCTATAGCGGTTTGTTTAGGCTATTATTAGCCTAAAAGGTAGAATACATTGGCCATGCGGTCAATCCAGCATGACTTCTGCCGCATTCAAAACAACTGGAAACTCGGAACTGGGAAATCTCAGACTTCAGTGTGTTCAAGACAACTGAGACCTCTGAAAAAAACGAGCTCCGACTGGGAAAATACGTTTTGAACGGTCATCCAACTCGGAATTCCAAGTCAGGAACTCAGGCCTCTTTCTAGAGCTCCGACCTGAAGATCAAGGTCATGATTCAACCTTGTTTTTTTCAGAGTTCCCAGTTGTCTTGAAAGCACCATAAATCCAGAGAATGCCAGACTTTGATGACAAAGTTTGATGACAAAATTTGCCCACAAGAAGGACAGCCCCGCCACCTTCCTGTTCAAGTGAGAATAGCACAACAAGGTAAGTTCAAAAATGTCTTGTATGCTGCTGCATAAATTATGTAATATGCCAGGGAGATATGTATACTGTAGCTAAGAAAGTAATACTAAGTGTATGTTGTGTAGTAAGCTGTTAGTAGCCCATGTGCCTCATCCTAATAATTTGGTCCCTTTCCCCCTCATAACTTAGTCTACTGTTCTGACTTGGTGGTGCACATGTAGCCTATAGCCTGTTTTAGAGAAATGTAATCATTGAATATTGTAAGAGCTTTCATTGTCTGCTTATATGTCCCCTTTATTTATCCTACGGTTCTGACTTGGTGTACAGCAGGGGGAATACTGTAAGAACAGCCCATGTTCTGAATTCTGTCACTGTACATTTCAAAAGTGCTGAACAAAATGTTATATTGACTACGTCCGTCCTAGCTCACTCATTAATGTCTTAATCAAAATTACGGATTGCCTCTTATCCGCTCGTCGTCCCCTTATGCCATAGTTTATACATCTCAATTGTCAGTAGAAACCACATTTGTTTAAGCAAGTCAGCCATATCAGCTATGTTTTTTTTAAAGGCAGTAAATGATGCTGAATGAACTGTTTCGCTGCCAGACAAGGCTCCGCTGATAGCCAGGTGTAGCAGTGGTAAGGATTCACTCCATGGTGCTGAAAAGAAAGCTCTGCTGTTGGGACAGCTTTATGTAGGCCCTAACAGTTTGTGGGCACCGTTTGTCACCTTTACAGTGCAATTAATGTATTGTTTAGTGTTGTGTTGTGTAGTGTAGTGGCTTTGCTGGCATGCATCAATTTTTTTGCCCCACCAAGATTTACATGCTAAAATTGCCACTGGTCATGTGTAACATGCTATACGATAAAGGTTATATGTGAATAGTTGTCTTTAACCTAAATCATGTTAAGATTCATTACTTGACAGGCATAAGATTATTGCCATTTTCAGAAATGGTTTACAATTAAACCGGACATTTTTTAAATTATTTATCACAACTTATAAATAAAACATACACACTTAATTCACTATTACAACACATCACAATGACGAAATCAATGTGTTTGATTTAATATTCATGCATTTATGTGAGCATATTCCCTGCTCTCTGGGATATGTGTATGTGTGTTTAGGTGGTATTTCCTGTTGGCTGCTGCAGATGGGGGGGCCTGTGGGGGTCATGGTGAGTACTGTGGGGAGTTGTGGGGACGATTGCCTCGGTGTGATGCTTTCTCTTGTACAGTTTTGTTGTCTAAATGTTTTACAAACTTAATTGGCATTCCCGTGGGAAGGCCGCCAGCTGTCTGCCTGATGGCAGGGGTTTTAATTGCTGCGTGGCGAAGGCGAGCTGCTGGAGAAGACTAGTGGAGCGGAGCAGGGCTGGGGCTCACATGGCCTGATCAACCCCCAGGTTTATTTGTTTTTTCCCTGTTTGTTCACGAGGAGACATTTCTTGTTCTGTACAGAGCGGAGCAGCTGCTATCTAAATACCATGAGGGCAGAGAGCGTGAGGCTGTGACGTGGTGTGATGTGTTGAGCAGTGGTGAGTGACCACTCCCGGATCCTACACAGATGGTCTGGGCCTGGGTTGGCACAGGTAAGACTGGGGATTGAGACAGGTGGAGGGGCCACTGGCAGGTAACAGTGGTATGGTCAACCATAGTAAGATGTGCACCATTGGAGGCTCCTCAGAGGAGGAAGGGGAGGACCATCCTCCTGAGTGAATTTCATAAAAATAAAAATAGTGAAACATAAAAAAAGTTATCCTTTTTAGATAAAACTATACAAAATATATTCACATCACCAAATAATTGATTAAAACACTGTTCTTCCATGAATGTCTACAGTAGCCTCAGCAGCACTCTGTAGGGTAGCACGATGGTGTAGCCGGAGGACAGCTAGCTTCTGTCCTCCTCTGGGTACATTGACTTCAATGTGGTGAGTAGTTGACTCAAAGAGAGAGAAAGACAATAGAACAGTTTTGAGCAAATTAATTTCTTCCAAAATTAAGGAGAAGCAAGAGAAAGAGAGAGAGCTAGCCATATTTTGTAGTATATATATATTTTTTTACTTTCACTTTCACTTACTTAGCTAGCGAATGCAGCTAGCTAGTTTAGCCTACTCAAACACCCGGTTCAAACAGAGAGGGATGCTATGTTAGCTAGCTGGCTGGCTATCCAACACTGGAACTCTTCCAAGTCAAGGTAAGCTTTTGGTTTAATTAATTTATTGCCACCGGGGTCCACCAGTGTAAATGCTAAACTGCTTGCTGTACACTGTACTGCATGAGTGCAGCGGGTTTACAACCTCGTTAGTTCTAGTAGCTATGTTGACTATGACGTTAATATGGTGAAAACGATGTAGGCTGTGTGTAACGGTTAGCGGTTAGCGTTTAAGGTATGACAATTTGGCTTGGAACGTTTTTTTTCGCTTGGTCACAGACAGCTGTTGTATTGTGCACTGAAGTCCACAAGCGAAGGGTAAAGGTGAGAGGAGGAGAGAGCATAGATGCGAGAAGGAATTATATATACAACAAGCAAAGTGATCATGCTGTTTACATGTGGCTGCTAGTTCTGTGTTTGCGTGTGATCAGGGGTGTATTCATTCTGCTGATTCTGTTGAAAAACATTTCTTAAACGGAAGAAAACTGAAGAAAACGGGGATAAACATACCTGAATTTGTCCAATAGAAACTCTTGTTTGCAACTGTTGGACTAATGATTACAACCTAGATCAGCTAGATGCAGGCAAAAGTGTGCAAGGTGGTACTGAATGTGTCACTGTCTGTCACCTTGATTACTGTAATTTCTCTTGACCTGTGCACCTACGTTGTAAACTTTAATTCGTAGGCTAGGTTGTAGCAACCTCATGATGGGTATAGGGAAAATTCGAGTATCATATAGTAGCCTAAACCTATCAATGTTACATTGAGCTGGGTGAGTGGAATATGAATGTCAGTCAACCAATATGCTGTAATAGAAATAAGGCCATGCTCATAAAAAAAAAAGAATTGTCCTCCCTCATCCTAAACGACACCAACCGCCACTGATATGCACACATAGGAAGAGGCTGACATGAAGACACTGGTTTAGCTGTCTTGGTATCTTCTCTCTCTGGTCAGAATGTCATCTTGTGCCAATGTGAAGGTTTTAGAATCACTCCTTTCCTTTCCTAGGATAATGTTAAACATGACCAACTGACAGTTTGCACTCAAGCCTCAACTCCCCATTCTCACCTACTCATCACCCCAGGAAATTGTTGTCCTCCCTGGGTAAGTACCAAGTACCTTACCTTTTCACACTTACATCCACCCCTTTAAATCTCCCTATCTGATGCTATACATGGCATTTTAAGATACAACTTTGCAAAGCCCCTTTAAGCTTTATTTCTACTCAAAGGACTATATTTGAACTAACTAACTAACTAAATAGTAGAATAAAGAGCTTGGGGTGTATTATAGAGGTTTAGCATGGGAGTTTAGTGGATCAGAAACAGATGGATGTGGCTATTTGGACTGATAACTGACTGCTGACAGTTCATATACCCAATATGGTATTAGAACTGAACATAGCTTCTTACTTTCTCGTGTTCTTCTTATTTTTTATTTCTCGTGTGTTTTGGTTCTAGCATATGTTATTTTTAGTGCTTCATTGATATTGATTACTGCATTGTTGGGTTTGGAGCTTGCGAGAAAGGCATTTCACTGTACTTGTGCACATGACACAAAAACTTGGAAACTTATACCCTTCTACTAAAAATGTGCTGATGCTTAGTGACAGTGTTTATGGTATCACTTGTTTCAACCTTGTTGAATAACTATTACACACCTGATTTTTTGTTTTACATGTGCGTAGGGAGGCTATGCTCTCTGTCTAGAAAATATAATCTCTTATGATTCAATTGTATTTTTCATTAGGTTGACTATTTTCTCTGTTTCCTGAAACAGGAGACAGGGCTATACAGCAGGTATGTAGTTAAGGTCCCTGAGATGAAAGGGATAGAGAGGGTCAGAGTGAGTGTGCGGTGCTTCCACCCAGTGTGTGTGAGCAGAGAGTGAAGTAGCTTACGCAGAGTGTGTCAGTCACAAAGGACTGTGTGAGTGTGTGTAAGTATCAGATCTCCACACACACACACACACACACACACACACACACACACACACACACACACACACACACACACACACACACACACACACACACACACACACACACACACACACACACACACACACACACACACACAGAGAGAGAGACCCATGCCTCGTACTCAGTGTAGACCCCCCAGCTTCTGTAGACCTCCCCAGCACCACCAGTTGTGGGGAGGTGTGTCATTGACCTGAGTGGATGGGGGTCAGGGGGAGGGGGTGGGGGCCTGCACCAGCCAGCGGGCTCAGTCTGTGGGACATGTTGACTCTGCGCATATTATCACCAATGCATGGAGCTGCATAGTCACACAGGATAATCGGTCCACGGTGGAGGCACAGCAGCAGGAAATGTAAAAGTTACCGGCTTTCAAGGGTAAACAGGGCTCGTCTTTCTGGCAAGGTGGCGACAGCTGAGCAATTTATAAACATTAGCTGGTGAACAAGGGGTACATATAAATGACTGGATCTCTAGATCTCATTTTCAGACTGGGACCAGGACACAGGCTGAAACCCACCAGGTTTCATACAAATATGTGACTGCAAGATGATTGACTAGTTATGTCTGTAGTAAAACAGACGTAGGCTCAGAATTGCATGGATACCTGAATGCTGTCCATGAACACCATAGAATTCAGTGATCATGAGAGGTGTGCTTGTTTGGCCAACCCAAGAGGTATCCCTGAAGAATACTTTACCAGGATATGGTGTAATGTATGTCACCCTCCTACTGTAAATGGCCTACTCTGTACATTTATTGGCTTAAGGCCAGTTGTGTTTTTCTTTCTTCCAGAGGCCAGATGTACAGAATGTAGAAGATCAACGGATTTAAAACGTAGTGAGGAGAGGACAGCTGCATTCATGACTCATGTGGCAGGGACTGTGGTGAACATATGCTGGGGTCTTTATTGGCATTCTGGAGGAGACAATCAATTAGCCATGAAGCTGTGTGTCCCCAGGGCCCCTGGTTAACCAGCCTATTTAGTGGCCACACACTCACCAACACAGTGATTGACTCCTTAGTCAACTGTCACTGGGGGTGTACACTCATTTGTTAATAGTTGTTAACGAAATTGGTTGATTAGAGACTGTTAGTAACTCATTATTATTCATTCATTATGCATTTGTCATTACTCAAAGTGACAAGGTTTTAGAATGGGAGGGGGAGAGGGATACATGGAGCAGGGAACAAGAAGCTGTGTGGAGAAAGTGAACGCCCAGAAGGTGTACAGTGTGTTGAACCCTGTGGCACAGGGAAATACATGGCAACACAGGGAATTTTTATTTTACCAGGTAAGTTGATTGAGAACAGGGGAGAGGATGGGGGATGAATGAGCCAATTGGAAGCTGGGGATGATTAGGTGGCAAGGGTGGCAGGTAGCTTAGTGGGTAAGAGCGTTGTGCCAGTAACCGAAAGGTCGCTGGTTCTAATCCCCGGGCCGACTAGGTGAAAAATCTGTCGATGTGCCCTTAAGCAAGGCACTTAACCCTAAATGCTCCTGTAAGTCGCTCTGGATAAGAGCGTCTGCTAAATGACTAAAATGTAAATGTAAAAAATGTGGCATGAGGGCCAGATTGGGAATTTAGCCAGGACACCAGGGTTAACACCCCTACTCTTACGATAAGTGCCATTTGATCTTTAGTGACCACAGAGAGTCAGGACACCCATTTAACATCCCATCCAAAAGACGACACCCTACACAGGGCAATGTCCTCAAACACAGCCCTGGGCTATTTTCTTTTTGACCAGAGGAAACAGTGCCTTCTACTGGCCCTCCAACACCACTTCCAGCAGCATCTGGTCTCCCATCCAGGGACCAACCAGGACCAACCCTGCTTAGCTTCAGAGGCAAGTCAGCAGTGGGATGCATGATGGTATGCTGCTGGCTAAAGGGAAAAACAGGGAAACACAGGGAAACAGGGAAAAACAGGGCAACACAGGGAAACAGGAAAACACAGGGCAACACAGGGTAACACAGGGATACACAGGGGAAAACAGGGAAAAACAGGGAAACACAGGGCAACAAAGCATCGATGGGCAGCCTCTCCTCACTTTAATTGGCCTTACAATTACCTAATTGAGGGCTGGGAGGGGGCAAAGGGTGACGCTTCCCACGACCAGTGCAGAGTTGAGAGGAGCATGCAGGGCCACTGCTGATTATTCAACATGTTTCTCTAATCCCGGGGCCTTTGGGTAGGAACCTGTTAAAGAGCCTGGTCTTTGTGCCGGGGGGGCTAATCGTGTTTTGGAAACGCCGATCAGGGCTAATCTTCTGGCCTGCCTCTAATGTGGAGCCACTGATATCCTTTGCTGCAATAAATTAAGCTACTTATTAATCTAATTACAGTACATTCATCCTCACAAACTTTCATGTGACTTGGAAAGCTCCTTTCACCACTGTCCCCCCCCCCGCTCTCTCGCAGTTGACTCCCCTCTACTCTCTCTCCAGACCAGACCAGACCACATGGCCCCAGTCGTCCCAATTAGGAGCCCTGTGGATACTGCCTCTAACAAGCCTCTAGGCTCCAGCTAGACTTTCCAACCAGACAAGGGTCAGCACAGACTCCCTCAACTCAGACTCCACCTCTTCTATTCTCTGTGTATTCCTTTCATCATGAAGGTTTCCTTAACTATGTGGAGTATGACTGTCTCATGCCTCTCCACAGTTTTTCTTTAATATTTATTTTTTCTACTCAGTGTCAACTTTCAGCAGGGATTCTCTTATTTCTACTCAATTACTTCCTTTATTGTTCCTCCTCTGATCCATCTTCTGTTTCCTCTCTTACTTTCTCTCACTGACTCTCCATCCCCCTGTTCCACCTTTTTCTACGCTCAGCCATTTTTTTGGCCTTTCCCTTCAAACCATGTTGAAGAGTGTAACTTTTCCCAAAGTGCCTCTCTCCATGGTTCCCCTAATCTCAGTCAGGGTGAATGGGGCCTCTGCCTCTATGTGGCCTCCCAGGGTCTGTGTGATGCCTTCACACTCTGCTGCCCATAGCATAGCTCTGCTCTCTCCCAGCCCTGGGCAGAGGTCGACTGGGTTGCTGGGGAGCGGGGGGCAAATGTGGGAAGGTTGGGGAGGGGGATAGGTTGGTGTGGCAAAGTGAGAGTGAGATGACAGGTTCATTCCCTCCATGGACAGTGACCCTGAAGGGAGATGAAAGATGTTCACGTCTGCACTTTAGCAGCTCAAACTGGGCTGCAATCATTCGTGAAGGGTCCCTTCTCCAGCCTCCCACCACCCCTCCCCTCTCTCCCCCTCTCCCTGTGTTTCTCTCTCTCTTTGATTTTAAGTGAGGTGGATGGAGTAGTGTGGCAGCCTCCTCTGGCCTTTTAGAACACTCCTTTCTCAAGCTCCTCCTACTTCTTATTTTCCTTGATGCAATCTCTGTAAAGGACAATGCCAGTGGGTGATGGCAAAACAATATTTTTAAGGGCTCGATTCAATCCGTATCGCTGTTCAGTGCTAGTTCAGTGCTATAGCGCGATTGAAATTTAACTGTAATTTCTTATTGAGCCGACATATGCAGCGTTTACCGTGAATGCAGTCTCTGCCCATTGGGCACAGATGTCAATTCAACATCTATTCCACATTGGTTCAATGTAATTTTCTTGAAATGACATGGAAGCAACGTTGATTTAACCAATGTGTGCCCATTGGGAGCAAACGTGGGAACATTGCCTTTAAAATTCAAGTCAAAAGTTGAGTTGTTCAAGTATTTACTTAATCTTCGTTGGGAGTTAATGTAGAGCAATAGCCTATTTGGAAAGGCAGCCACGGTGACATAGCCTCAGGCTCAGCAGTTTGATATACTGTCATGCTCACCATCTCATCAGAGACAGAGTAGATCATTGAGACAACCTTTAACACTCCATGCTCAACGCACCTCAGCCTCCTCCAGAGGTATCATCTGTGCCGCATTAACCCTGTGTTCTCCCTCTCTCAAGTGCAGAGCGGATGTGCTCGTTGCTCAAAGCTAACCGGAAGAGCTAAACGAAAGCAAAGGGGTCTGTGCTGCTATCAAACTCCCATTAGATACAGAGAATTGAGTGCACACTCTGCACCACGCTCCAAACGGCGAGGTGATAACGCTGCGCAAAGGCAGGACAGGATGCTAATTGCATGCTGAATATTTATAGACCAGACAATTAGCTGTTGCCTTTTATATGCAAAATGACAACAGCAGCAGCGGCAAAAGAGAGAGGGAGGAAGTAATTAAGATGCTCAGAACAGGACAGGGACATGCTGTCTGTTGTACTGTGATTTTGTTGCTAACAAACACATTAATTAGCCTGTTATTGTGGGATAATGAAGTTGGCTGTGTCCTTTTTTGTCTGCCAAGTGGCATCCAAGGCAAGGACGTCCTCCCACCACCGCTGCTGCTGACATGGCTGTGAGGACATGTGGGTGTTCAGGGGGGTCAAAGGCCACAATGTGTGGTGGCGTGGCTCCTGAGATAGGTGACCTATCTGGCCAACACCACAACACATGATAGTGGACGCATAAAGCACAACACACACTGAATAACATCTATATAACCATATAACCAGAAAATGACCATCACCTACAGAAGATAAACAGCTCCCATCTATTTGTATATACAGTGCATTCGGAAAGTATTCAGACCCCTTTACTTTTTCCACATTTTGTTACGTTACAGCCTTATTCTAAAATGGATTACATTGGTTTTTCCCCTCATCAATCTACACACAATACCCCATAATGACAAAGCAAAAACTGTTTTTTGTAAAAAGAATTAGCAAATCTATAATTAATAAAAATTAAATATCACATTTGCATAAGTATTCAGACCCTTTACTCAGTACTTTGTTGAAGCACCTTTGGCAGCGATTACAGCCTTGAGTCTTCTAGGGTATGACGCTACAAGCTTGGCACAACTGTATTTGGGGAGTTTCTACCATTCTTCTCTGCAAATCCTCTCAAGCTCTGTCAGGTTGGATGGGGAGCGTTGCTGCACAGCTATTTTCAGGTCTCTCCAGAGATGTTCGATCGGGTTCAAGTCCGGGCTCTGGCTGGACCACTCAAGGACATTCAGAGACTTGTCCCGAAGCCACTCCTGCATTGTCTTGTCTGTGTGCTTAGGGTCGTTGTCCTGTTGGAAGGTGAACCTTCGCCCCAGTCTGAGGTCCTGAGCGCTCTGGAGCAGGTTTTCATCAAGGATCTCTCTGTACTTTGCTCCGTTCATCTTTCCCTCGATCCTGACTAGTCTACCAGTCCCTGCTGCTGAAAAACATCCCCACAGCATGATGCTGCCACCACCATGCTTCCCCTTAGGGATGGTGCCAGGTTTCCTCCAGATGTGACGCTTGGCCTTCAGGCCAAAGAGTTCAATCTTGGTTTCATCAGACCAGAGAATCTTGTTTCTCATGGTCTGACAGTCTTTAAGTGCCTTTTAAGTGGGCTGTCATGTGCCTTTTACTGAGGAGTGGCTTCCTTCTGGCCACTCTACCATAAAGGCCTGATTGGTGGAGTGCTGCAGAGATGGTTGTCCTTCTGGAAGGTTCTCCCAACTCCACAGAGGAACTCTGGACATCTGTCAGAGTGACTATCGGGTTCTTGATCACCTCCCTGAACAAGGCCCTTCTCCCCCGATTGCTCAGTTTGGCCAGGCGGCCAGCTCTAGGAAGAGTCTTGGTGGTTCCAAACTTCTTCCATTTAAAAATGATTGAGGCCACTGTGTTCTTGGGGACCGTCAATGCTGCAGACATTTTTTAGTACCCTTTCCCAGATCTGTGCCTCGACACAATCCTGTCTCGGAGCTCTACGGACAATTCCTTCGACCTCATGGCTTGGTTTTTGCTCTGACATGCACTGTCAACTGTGGGACCTTATATAGACAGGTGTGTGCCTTTCCAAATCATGTCCAATCAATTGAATTTTCCACAGGTGGACTCCAATCAAGTTGTAAAAACATCTCAAAGATGATCAATGGAAACAGGATGCACCTGAGCTCAATTTCGAGTCTCATAGCAAAGGATCTGAATCCTTATGTAAGGATTTTATTTAATCCATTTAATCCATTTTAGGATAAGGCTGTAATGTAACAAAATGTGGAAAAAGTCAAGGGGTCTGAATACTTTCTGAATGAACTGTAGGTAGGCGTGTGTCTGTGTCTGTGTCTGTGTCTGTGTCTGTGTGTCTGTGTCTGTGTGTCTGTGTCTGTGTGCATTCAAACACGTGACTGTGTGTGTGTGCCTGACCACAGGTTGACTGAATCAACAGTGTTGTCTGTCTTTCTGTCTAGCAGGATTAGGTGCAGTGAGAGCTGATTTGATATTTGTGGCTGATAGTGCATGTAAGTATGCTTTTGTTCCCCTCCATTGTAGCTGAGATTAAGGCAAACCCCTCTTCATCTTCCTGCCTCAGTGTAGTAATAAGACCGATAAAGCAACACTTTGATAGAATCATCTCTGGCCCGCTCTCCTCTCCTCTCTCTCTCTCCTCCCAGCCTTGTCAGCTGTCATCGCTGTATCAGCTGACTCTATTCTCTCCATCTCCTCTCCTCTGTCTCTCTCTCTCTAGCTCATTATGTCTTTCTCTTTCTGTTCTTTACTTCCCTCGATTTCTCAGTAATACCTGCCAATCAGGAGAATCTAGACTAATGAGGCTGTTTATGGTTACTGTGTGAAGTGTTTGTCGCTAATGAAGGAATATTTAGTTGTGTAAATGAGATGGTATTATTATTTGTTTGTTTGCAGATGCCTGTTATGTTGCACTGGACTGATAACTTTCACTATTGGCTCCTGTGAGGATTTAGATGTGGTTAATCTGGGTGGGTTTTAGGAGGTTGTAACAGTCACTTGAAGTTTGTCTTAGCAATGTAAAAGGTGTGCATGTGTAAAGGAGTCACTCCTAAAGCAATCAAACCCATCGCTCCACTGAAAAAGGCCTTCAATGGCACAAGGGATGGCACTTCAGGCTGAGGAGTGAGTTTTACAGATCCCCCATATGCTACACATGCCCAGTTTGACCATGTCAACACTCTGTCAAACAGGTGAAAGCCACATGTACGGCTGAAGAGAATTTGTATTGGATGAGTGGCAGTCACTTAACATTCTGTCATGAAGAGTAACATGAGTCATGAGGGCAGAGCGGGGATAGAGAGGAGGAGAAGGGCACATGGAGGGACACCTCCCCTCCAATCTCAGACAGAGAAGCCTCCACGTGGGCTGGCTGTGGGCTGGGGGTCAAAGGTCATAGCTGTACCTACTTATTATTATCGCAACATTGAGATATAAACAGGTTCTTACAGTCAGTTACAACACAATTAAAGAGTTAATGTGTGCCAATGTTTATTGTAACTGTTTGACAGCCAGAAACACACACATACCTTGTTGCTCCCTGCTATGGGTTGTCACATGACATCAGACACCCAAAGTCATTTATTTTATTGTGTATTTCCCCTGTCCCTCTCCCTTCCTCTCCCTTCCTCTCCATCTCTCTCTCTTTCTCTCTCTCTCTCTCTCTCTCTCTCGCTCTACCTCTCTCTCTCTTGTTCTCTCTCTCTCTCACCCACTAATCTCTGCAGGTATTTCTCCTCGGCTGCTGTTATTAGAATGCAGTGAATGCTCTCTATTGATGCATGTCAGAGCCTCATTCTTTCATCTCCAACATTTAATTTACCATCCTGTTGTGCCACTAATCCCATGTCGTGCCATTTCCTCTGCTCCTCAGATTGCTCTCTCGAAGCCCCCTCTCCGCCAGATAAAGAGGAAGGTAATCGCCATTGTCTGCTACAGATACACCAGAGCCGCCCCCCTCCCCTCGGCCAAAATAAAAGGGCTGTCCTGCCCTCGCGCCCCCTTAATCACTGGCCTCGCCTCTCTGTGCGAGTGGACTCCAGGGCTGCTGCACTTTCATCCACAAATAGGCTTTCACCGAGAACCACCCATGGCTGGCCTCCGATGAGGAGATCCCCATACACTCCTCTGCTCTGCTCTGTCTTTCTCTGTCATCCTCACTTTCTTCAGAGAGTCCCCCCTGTGAGCAAGCATGAAGAGTGCACTACGTTCACTTCTAACACGGGGCCCGATATTGAAACTCCCCCAGCCTTGGAGGTCTATTGTACAGAGCCTATTGAGATACTTGCATGTGCAGTAGCATTTGTTTGTTTGTTTATTTGGATCCCCATTAGCTTTTGCAGAAGCAGCAGCTATTCTTCCTGGTGTCCACAAAAAACACAAAACATGACAAGTAACAGAACACTGGTACATTGATAGACAAGGACAGTCACACAAATGTAAAATACAACAATATACAACCAATACAATTTTTTATATATTTTTTATAATACAAACAATACAACAACAATTATGTGTGTGTTAGAGTGTGTCTGTGTGTGCGTGTATTTGTGTGTGTGTGTCCTCACAGTCCCTGCCAAATCTGATCGGGACGTCTTATTTCGGTTTATATCGTTTTTTTGGTTGAAATCTGATTGAACTACTGACCAGTTATCTAAATGCTACTCAATTAATAGAAACCAATCTATATAAACATGTCCATAGGGTTTGTGGGGCATCCACCCATTGCATATAAGACACTAGAACCTTTACAATTATAAACATTTGAGTAATGTTATTTTTCAGCAGGGTTTGCATAATTCAGTTTAGCATACTTGGCAAACAACTGCTGGCAGAGCGCACCAAAGCGGGTTAGGGTCTTGTGGCAAACTGTACCCAGTCAACACGGGGGGCTTCATGAGGGCCAAGCTTTTCCCGAGTACGGCCCGATTAACTTTTTCAGGAGTAGGGCCATTTTAGGTTTTTATTCAGCAGGTGATGAAATACCAATTTACAGTATGTGGACACGCCTTCAAATTAGTGGATTCTGCAATTTCTTTTTAAATGTATTTATTTATTACTTTTGACCCCTTTTCCTCACCAATTGGTAGTTACAGTCTCGCTGCAGTTACCCATCGCTGCAACTCCCGTAGGGACTCGGGAGATGCGAAGGTCGAGAGCCATGCGTCCTCCGAAACATGACCCTGCCAAGCAGCACTGCTTCTTGACACACTGCTCGCTTAACCTGGAAGCCAGCCGCACCAATGTGTCGGAGGAAACACAGTACAACTGGCGACCGAAGTCAGCATGCATGCGCCCCGCCACAAGGAGTCGCTAGAGCGCGATGGGACAAGGACATCCCGGCCGGCCAAACCATCCCTTAACCCGGACGACGCTGGGCCAATTGTGCGCCGCCTCATGGGTATCACGGTCACGGCCGGCTGTGACACAGCCCGGGATCGAACCCGGGTCTGTAGTGACGCCTCAAGCACAATGCAGTGCCTTAGACCGCTGCGCCTACTCGGGAGGCCAACTCCATATTAATACCCATGATTTTGGAAAGAGATGTTCAACGAGCAGGTGTCCACATACTTTTGGTCATGTAATGTATTTCACCTCCAAGTCATTGAATTTTCTAGGTCATTAAAAGCTACAATTTGTGACAGTCTCTGCGGTCCTATAGCTATCAGAGATGGTCCCCAATTTAGAGAATCTCTGATGCTATAAATGCTTTTGCTTTTACTACAGGCTATGGCAGTGTTTTTCGTAGAAAAGTGCACATTCATTTCCAGAGCATTTGTTCTAGGCTACCAGCATGTAAGATAAACAGGATACCCTTACAAAAAGTCACTGTTGTTAAAATGCAGTAAAATTGCAGTACAATGAAATAATTGTTTTTTTATTAATGATATCTGGTAGCTTGCTGTGTGTGTTGACTTCTAATGATAATATGTTGTCTGTGTTTATTGTGCTGCACATTTTCTTCTGCTCCACTGAATGCTGTTTTGATGTTCTATTATGACTAACTACATTTGTTTTCAGAATTTAACAAATAATACGTAGGCCTATGTCTTTTATTTCAGTATCCTACTACAATCCACCAAGATTGAGAAAACCCTATTTTTATCGCATTTCTTATTTCCATCAGTAATTAGTAAAAAATTATTGCACCTGAATTTGACCCTGAAAATATAACTATTATATTTTCCATTAAAACTTTTAAGCAGGGCCTCCCGAGTGACACAGCGGTCTAAGGCACTTCATCGCAGTGCTAGAGACGTCGCTACAGACCCGGGTTCGATCGCAGGCTATGTCACAACCGGCTGTGATAAGGAGTCCCATAGGGAGGCGCACAATTGGCCCAGCGTCGTCCGGGTTAGGGGAGGGTTTAGCTGGCTAATCCTCCATGGACATGGTAGGTTTTTATTTTTACCTGTTTTAGCCATTGGTTGTAGCTAGATAGCTAATGTTTTAACATTTTGATATCTGTTTAGTTAATGACAGTAAATGTGTGTGTGTGTGAGTGTGAGTGAGTGAGAGAGAGGGAGACTTTAACTTTAGAAAACGTCATGTCAACGTTGTCATACTAGCTGTGTGTATGGGTATATGTGTATGTTCTGTGAGAGAGAGAGAGGGAGAAATTATGATAATCAGAATAACTTATAGAAAAGATTGTCATCGTCTCAACATTGTGTCATGCTAGATGTGTGTGTGTGTGTGTGTGTGTGTGTTTGTGTGTGAGAGAGAGAGATGGAAACATACATAAAGGAAACATTGATTGTGTGTGAGACATTGTAAGCTAGCCTACTCCTTGAATCGTGTACCCTTTTTGGTTCCATGTAGAACCCTTTTGGTTCCAGGTAGAACTATTTTGGGTTCCATGTAGAACCCTTTCCACAGAGGATTCTACCTGGAACCCAAAAGGGTTCTCCTATGGGGACAGCCGAAGAACCGTTTTGGAATAGCACCGCTTCTAATAATATAAGTTTGTAAAGCAAATAAAATCCTGTTTTAACTCGCCTTTTTATTCAGGTGCAAAACCCTTGTGTCCTGATTCAACAGAAACCTCCCTTGGTGAGTCATGTAAAGTTTCTCCCATTTCTGTCTTGCTCATTCTCCCTGTCGCTCACTCAGTTGCAGAGAAGAGGAAGAGATTTGCAAATTACACTCATTTCTACCAATGTTTGTTGCAGGAATGATATGACAGATCTTTTATTGTCTCTTTATTGCTTCTTTACACATACTTACATTTTCGCATTTCCCTTTCTTTTTTTAAGACTGCCAAGCTGTCCTCAATTGGGGGAACCTCTGTCTGGGACAATGTCTTCAGGATTATGGACCGGTGTGTTTATAAAAAGTTGTTTGAATATTTCAACATGTATCAAGATAAAGCAAAATATCACCATTTAGAGATGAGTAAAAAATGGTCATTATCCAACCACTGTCTAATTTTGATATCCTCTTTCTTAAAATCTTTCAGATTGATGACCAATTAATTAATGTCCCACTTCAATATGAAGGGACAGAGGAGCAAACATACCTTTGCTACCACTCATGTGTGCTCCATTGTAGTTGGTAAGTAAATGTGAGCAATTGAGACATTTGGCATAGACGTTGAGACATTTTTAGTAGATTCTCACTGTTAAATATATTTTCCTGTGCTTTACTGTTCTGTCGTGTCATGCATGCCTACATTATGCCAATTATTTTATTTTTACGCTTATAGTAAATGTCATGAAAAGCCTGACAACTCAGAATGTTGATGTGATGCGGGCCCTCTGGAAAGTCCTAAAATATGCCTCTGACCGCCGTGGTGGAGGAGGACGCAAAGTATGTACAGTGCATTCGGAAAGTATTCAGACCCCTTGACTTTTTCCACATTTTGTTACGTTACAGCCTTATTCTAAAATTGATTTAATAGATTTTTCCAAAGCAAAAACTGGTTAAAAAAAAATTAAATACAGAAATATCACATTTACATAAGTATTCAGACCCTTTACTCAGTACTTTGTTGAAGGACCTTTGTCAGCAATTACAGCCTTGAGTCTTCTAGGGTATGACGCTACAAGCTTGGCACACCTGTATTTGGGGAGTTTCTCCCATTCTTCTCTGCCGATCCTCTCAAGCTCTGTCAGGTTGGATGGGGAGCGTCGTTGCACAGCTATTTTCAGGTCTCTCCAGAGATGTTAGATCGGGTTCAAGTCCGGGCTCTGGCTGGGCCACTCAAGGACATTCAGAGACTTTTCCCGAATCCACTCCTGCATTGTCTTGGCTGTGTGCTTAGGGTCGTTGTCCTGTTGGAAGGTGAACCTTCACCCCAGTCTGAGGTCCTGAGCGCTTTGGAGCAGATTTTCATCAAGGATCTCTCTGTTCATCTTTCCCTCGATCCTGACTAGTCTACCAGTCCCTGCCGCTGAAAAGTCCTTTAGGTGCCTTTTGGCAAACTCCAAGCAGGCTGTCATGTGCCTTATACTGAGGAGTGGCTTCCGTCTGATTGGTGGTGCTGCAGAGATGGATGTCCTTCTGGAAGGTTCTCCCATCTCAACAGAGGAACTCAGGAGCTCTGTCAGAGTGACCATCGGGTTCTTGGTCACCTCCCTGACCAAGGCCCTTCTCCCCCAATTGCTCAATTTGGCCGGGCGGCCAGCCAGCTCTAGGAAGAGTCTTGGTGGTTACAAACTTCTTCCATTTAAGAATGATGGGGCCTCCCGAGTGGCGCAGCGGTCTAATCCTGCATTGCAGTGCTAGAGACCTGGGTTCGATCCCAGGCTGTGTCGCAGCTGGCCGTGACCGGGAGACCCATGAGGCGGTGTAGAATTGGCCCGGCGTCGTCCGGGTTAGGGGAGGGTTTGGCCGGGATGTCCTTGTCCCATCGCGCTCTAGCGACTCCTTGTGGCGGCCGGGTGCATGCACGCTGACTTTGGTCGCCAGCTGTACGGTCTTTCCTCTGACACATAGGTGCAGCTGGCTTCCGGGTTAAGCGAGCAGTATGTCAAGAAGCAGTGCGGCTTGGCGGGGTCGTGTTTCGGAGGACGCATGGCTCTCGACCTTCACCTCTCCCGAGTCTGTACTGGAGTTACAGCAATGGGACAAGACTGTAACTACCAATTGGATATCACGAAATTGGGGAGAAAAAGGTGTGTATAGACATCATATTCTGACCAGTTTGCGACCAGAATAAGACATAATTAAAAACATAATACTGATGTCTTTTCAACCAGGTTTTGCCCACTGGGGTGGCTCTGTATAATACTGTGCTTTGCCGTAAATTCATTTTGGACTTGGAGACTGTGAAGAGAGCTCTGGTGGCATGTCTTGTAGGGTATGTATGGGTGTCTGAGCTGAATGTTATTTGATTATGCAGACAATCTGGAATTTTCATTACAGTAATACTTTTTATAAAAAATAGAAGAGAAGCAGTTAATCTCTCATCAATCCTCAACCAGGAAAGACTGGCATGCATGTTGTTGACATTAATAACAATAAAGCTCCAACTATCATCTTATTATCCATCTATTTTAACCAATCATCTGTCATCTGAGTCAGTGCAGTATAAATTGAGTGCCCTTCTCTATATGCATGCTGAAAGTCAGTAGTTAACTTAGAAAAATAGCATTGTATTTGGTCAAACACAATTCTCTCCATCAGTTTACTAAGAGCAGGCAGCAAACTGATTCGGCAGCTGTTACAGCCAGCAAAGGGTGCTTTACTATTTTTAGGCAGTGGAATTACTTTAGCTTCCTTCCATGCCTGTGGACACTCCTTTAGGCTTTGGTTAAAGATATAGCAAGTAGGGGTGGAAATACAGTCTGCTACCATTCTCAATAGTTTCCCATCAAGGTTGTCTATACCTGGTGCCTTATCATCATTTATGGATAACAATAGTTTTTCCACCTCTACCACACTAACTTGACCAAATTCAAAACAGCAATCCTTATCTTTCATTATTAGATATTTTATAAAAAAAATATTATGGTTCACTGTTCAATGTTGTCATTTCACTTCTGAGTTTTTCCACATTACTAGTGAAATAGTCATTGAAATGATTGGCAATATCAAAAGGTTTTGTTATAAATTACCGATCAATTTCAATAAACGATAGAGATTAATTGGGTTTTCTGCCCATGATACATGTATCATATAAGTTACTCCAAAGTATTTTCCCATTGTGTTTTATGTCATATATCTTGGTTTGGTAATATAGTTTCTTCTTCTTTTTGTTAAGTTTAGTCACAAAATGTCTACATTTACAGTATGTCAACCAATCAGCTGAGCAGCCTGTCTTGTTTGCCACCTCATTTGCATAATTTATTTGGTCCATACAATCTTTCAATTCATCATCAATCCAGAGATCACCCAGAAAATAGACCTCTCTGTTAACATCACACACACTATCAAGCATTGCACACATATTATCCAAATACTGACTGCTAGCACTTGGTGGCAATAGGAGTCAGGTCCCCCAAAATAAGAGGCTTTAGATGAGGTATGTGAACTTGCAACCACAACACTTCAACAACATTTGACATGAGATCCTCTCTAAGCTTTACATGAATATCTCCCGAGTGGCGCAGTGGTCTAGCTAGCTGTGCCACTAGAGATCCTGGTTCGAATCCAGGCTCTGTCGTAGCTGGCCGCGACCGGGAGACCCATGGGGCGGCGCACAAGTGGTCCAGGGTAGGGGAGGGAATGGCCGGCAGGGATGTAGCTCAGTTGGTAGAGCATGGCGTTGCAACGCCAGGGTTGTGGGTTCGATTCCCACGGGGGGCCAGTATGATTTAAAAAAATAATAATAATAATGTATGCACTCACTAACTGTAAGTCGCTCTGGATAAGAGCGTCTGCTAAATGACTAAAATGTAATATGGTTCTGAACATACACTACAACACCTCCCCATAGGCATTCCTGTCTTTTCTGTAGATGTCATATCCTTGTATTGCTACTGCTGTATCATCAAAGGAATTATCTGTGAGTTTCAGAGATGGCCAGTATATAAATGTTATCTGATGTTAGCAAGATTGATTTCATTAACCTTATTTCTAAGGCTACATATATTAATACGGGCTATTCTTAGCCCTGTCCTGGGTAGCTTATCGGAGATAGACATAATATAGAGAAAAAAATAATAAATAAAATAAAAACATTGTTTAGCTTGGTGTGATAAGGGGGTGTGAGGGTCGTTCGCATCCTTAACACAGGGAGTCGTTCTTCATCCACTGTTGCAATTTCTATTGCTGGTAAAATCCATATTAGACATTATACTCCAATCATGTAATGTTATGAGGAGGCATTCATCTTTCATTTTACATTATTGCCACATATTAACATAAGTTTAAAGTGATTTTATTGTGTGTATAAGTTATTTGTTAACCTATCATTCCTATTCGGAGCCGTGAGGCCTGGCCGTGAGCTTCAGTGTGTTATTATTCTTTCAGGGTTTATTTACCAGGCACAGGTCTGCAACCTGAGGGGAGATTATTACTACAGCCCTCTCATTGGATATTGACTAGCTAGCTACTTGATTGTGCTGCCTGCATCCTCAGTGTGCCAGCATTGTGGCATGCATGAATAGCTGATGAGTCTAGCTTGCGGTATCAGAAATATTATTGAAAGGCCATATCGATAAGGGTGTGTGAGGGTCGTTCATTCCTCTCATACACCCACAGTTGCTCAATCATATTAAGCTAATTTCTGTTAATTGTGGCAGTTAATTTCCCCCTGATGAATTGACATAACCCAGGAGGGCTCAGAAGAATCACGATGGCCATTATGACATTAACCAGGGCTTATCCTAGCTAAGTGGCTGAGCCAGCCCACACTAACACTAAGGAGTTTAGGATGCTGACATGACGACACAGAGCAATATCTAGGAATGGCGGCTATCAGAGTGGTGATGGACAGACAGGGCTATCAGTGGTGATGGTCTACAATATAAGTTCAATGTTCTTAAAAGGGTTAAAGGGAACTATGCAATTAAAAGGATGTCTCTTTGAAAACATACACAAAAAGTTGGATCCCCAAGTGAGGCGAGTGACACTGTGTGAACAAATGCAGGAGAACTACACCCCCCCCATTCACTAATAAGCAGGCGTTTAGCTTGAGCGACCACCACGATGTACAGAGGAACGACTGCTCTTTGCTACGCATTCAGTCAGTTAGCCCCTCTCTCTGCCACTGACTTATTAAGGGTCCTGTGAGGAGGAGGATTCTCTTTGACTGCGGTGAAGAGGCTGTTTAAAATACAAAGCAAATTAGTAGGGAAAAATGCATTTGTGCTGGGCTAGGGATTGACAGAGGGGGGTGCTGACTGGGCCGATAAGGGGGGTATGTGGTGGAGGGGTGGTGGTAGTGGGGGAGATGATTACTTGTGATGTATCCCAGGTTGTAATCCCTGGACAAGGGATTGTGAGTTCATTTCTAGCCAGCAGAGGGGCCATGGCCAGGGAAGGTGCTGAGCTTAATTAGACTTGTCTGGGGAGAGACAGGCTTTAGGTGTAGCTAATTAAGATCATAGCTCTGGCTGAAATGGCTTAAACTGCACAGCAATAAGAGTCAGGTCCCAGGAGAGGCAGCATAATGCCAGTTAGACATGATCTTTCCCCAGCCCTTAAATTCACACATTAGGAGATAAGAGCAGTGGCAGGCATAAGGGGAGGGTTAAGGGTGCAGGGCGTATGATTGCATGTTACTTTTCTTTTAGTTAATGGAGGGGGGTTTTCATGCATTAGGAATATGTATGCATATTATGTTATTTTGATTACATTTTGCCCACATGGTGGCACACAATTGTTATCACTTTAAACATTTGGATTTATTTAAGGTGAGGGCATCAGTAAGAAAAATATTATGTAATAATCAATGTAATTATATAATAACAGAAAGATTATGTTTCTTTGATTTTTCCCCCTCAATATTTAATATTTAAAACATGCAGTTACATATTTTGAAAAGCCACAGTAGGTAAATGTGAATATCAACATGGTGTGGGGGGGGGCAAACAGACATTATCCTCAGCATCAACAGCCACTATTATGTTCTGTTTGGTTCTCTCTGTGATCTGCCTGCTCTGTGAAGGTTGTGGAGCCCCGTTGGTGCACAGACGTACAACATCTAAAAACAGAGCCATTACAGATCTGGGTCAGATCTGAGTATTGTCCTCGGGCATTGATGATCCATGCTCTTATAATGAATTCATTAGTGAATTGGCCCCCACTACAAGACGTGTGCAGTTTGGATTTAGTCCCCACGGCCCTCACACCAGAAATAACATGTTTTCAACAGTCCTCAGGTTTTGGTATTGCTATTTTAGCCAGTTTTAGCCTTTGAAATGATAGAAATTGCATGTTTGAACAATATTTTTTCATGCTGTATCATAGAAATATGATAAAGATAGAGATCAGAATAAAATATAATAATATTTATATATTTATTTTCAGTTTTTCATTATTTTATCACCCTTCCCATGGGACTAGACCTTTTTAAGCTGGGTCTTTGTTAAATTCGCGATCTCCTCCCTAGTTCCTTTAACCAGAGGGTGTTTTTTTTTTCTAAATGTAGCCACATAGCTCTGATAACAAGGGCCCCTCTCTCCCTCCCCTCTGACCACCCGTCACCTTTAAATCTGCCTTTTCATATTCCTCTCAAAGCTCCTTTTCCATGGAACAGGCCACTCCACAGAACTGGATCTCTGGACAAACAAGAGCCGAGTGAGAGAGAGAAAGAGATGCAGACACAACTATTGGACACAAATTATTTAGCTATTCTTAAGGGAGAAACTTGCTATTTTTCCCCCATCTCTCTTTCCCTCTCTCGCCTTATCCATAGGTAATTTGATCTAGTCAGTCTTTGCAATTTAGGAAAAAGAGCCAATGGGCAGGTAGGTCTGCACTGTTTTTCTGCCGTTAGGCTCTTTAGTATTTATGCCCTGACCTTACTCACAGTTAGGTCTTTTGAATTACAGTCTCAGTAAGATAGAAATCTAATTCTTAGGTTAATAAGGTTTTGTATTTCCATTACACACCTCAAACTTCTCTCAATAGTAGACTACCCATCAATAATGTGTTGGAAGGCTATAGCTACTTACACTGTAACAGCACTGAAAAGACCTGGCATTCGCTGCAACCTGGACTCAGGGATTGACGTAACATAGTAATGTAAATGTGTCTCCCTCCATTTAGTATGATATGTTATGTTTCGTATGGTATGTATTAATTAAAAAAGTATGATATGTTACGAATGACAATTCGTATGATATGTTATGAATTGCAATTCGTACAATATGTTATGAATTTGCAATACGTATGATATGTTACAAATTCCACTTTATTGTGGCTAACGTTAACTAGGTATCTAGGTGGCTAACATTAGCTAGGCTAGGGATTGGGGTTAGGGTTAAGGGTTAGGGGTTAGGAGTTAGGGTTAGGGGTTGGAACCAGTTCAGGGAACAGAACCTAAAACCAGAAAATAAAGTTTTTTTTAGATGAACAGAATCAGAACCGCAAACGAAAGTGATCTATACTGTTCCGGAACAAAACCGTTATTTGTAAAGCATGGGAACCAGTTAATAACTTTATTTTACGTTCCGGGCATAAATAAAATAAACAATTAAAAAAAACACAACAAAGCCCTCATTCGGTCACTCAGAAACGTATTCCAGTGTCTGCCTGCCAGCTGAACATCTTTGCCAGTGTGTGTGAGTGTGTAGGCCCCTCCTCTCCGAAGCATAGTCTAGTAGCCTACTGACGCTATTTGAGAAGAATGGATTAACCATTTCAATGCTCGTTAAGGATACTACATTGGATGTATTAACTACAAAAAAAAAAGTTTTTAATTCTGGTGCTGCTCTGCAAACACAAGCTTGTTAGCTAGCTAGCTAGCTGGGGTAACTTTCTGAAGTTCAAAGACCTCAAAGTTTAAAGTTCCTTCATAGAAGCTGCTCCTCCGTAGGTATAATTCTGTGGGCCTAATTCAGATAATGCATATCATAACAACAAGATGCCCAGCACTTCAAGCCAAGCCTCCACCTCCACCCTCTCTCGCTCTCTCCCCACACACAAAATTTGAGTCGCATCTCACGCACTTACACTTGTCTGTCCAATAGCTTGCCCGCTCCATAGCAAGCTGCTCTATCCGCACAGATTGGTAAACTAATTTAATGTCGAGCTAAATGTAAAAAAAAATCGATTTCAGAAGGGAACAGAAAGGAATGGTATAAACCATAACTTTTGTTTTGTTCGAACCGGTTCAGAACTTTATTTTGCTGGTCGGAACAATGGAACGGAACAAAAAATATAATGGTTCCGTTCAGAATGAAACGATTAGAAAATAATTTTGGTTAGGGTTAGCTAACATGCAAAATAGCTAAAAAGTAGTAAGTCGTTGCAAAGTTGCTAATTAGATACAATTCTAAAGTTGTCTGTGATGTGTTAATCGAACACGCAACCTTTGGGTTGCTAGACCTTCGCGTTATACGCCTACCCTTACTCCCCGACCAACCTCCCTCCTTTCGTTTTTGGCTTAAAGTAACCTTCTGTCTTATGTGGTGCCAGGACAACAGCCTCTCCCGCAACGTTAGCAAGACAAAGGAGCTGATCGTGGACTACAAGAAACAGAGGGGTGAGCAGGCCCCCATCCACATCGATGGGGCTGTAGTGGAGCTGGTCGAGAGCTTCAAGTTCCTCAGTGTCCACATCACTAAGGAATTAACATGGTTCACACACACCCACACAGTTGTGAAGAGGGTACGACAGTGCCTCTTCTCCCTCGGGAGGCTGAAAAGATTTGGCATGGGCCCTCAGATCCTCATATAGTTCTACAGCTGCACCATTGAGAGCATCTTGACCGGTTGCATCAACGCTTGGTACGGCAACTGCAAGGCACCCGACCGCAAGGCGCTACAGAGGGTGGTAAGTACAGTGCCTTGCAAAAGTATTCATCCCCCTTGGGCGTTTTTCCTATTTTGTTGCATTACAACCTGTAATTTAAATTGTTTTTATTTGGATTTAATCTAATGGACATACACAAAATAGTCCAAATTGGTGAAGTGAAATGAAAAAAATAACTTGTTTAAAAAAAAATCTAAAAAATAAATAACTTTAAAGTGGTGCGTGCAAATGTATTCACCCCCTTTGCAATGAAGCCCCTAAATAAGATCTGGTGCAACCAATTACCTTCAGAAGTCACATAATGAGTTAAATAAAGTCCACCTGTGTGTCACATGATCTCAGTATACTCTACCGTTCAAAAGTTTGGGGTCAACTCTGCCTAGAAGGTCAGCATCCCGGAGTTGCCTCTTCACTGTTGACGTTGAGACTGGTGTTTTGCGGGTACTATTTAATGAAGATGCCAGTTGAGGACATGTGAGGCGTCTGTTTCTCAAACTAGATACTCTAATGTATTTGTCCTGTTGCTCAGTTGTGCACCGGGGCCTCCCACTCCTTTTTCTATTCTGGTTAGAGCCAGTTTGTGCTGTTTTGTGAAGGGAGTAGTACACAGCGTTGTACGAGATCTTCAGTTTCTTGGCAATTTCTCGCATGGAATAGCCTTCATTTCTCAGAACAATAATAGACTGACGAGTTTCAGAAGAAAGTTATTTGTTTCTGGCAATTTTGAGGCTGTAATCGAAACCACAATTGCTGATGCTCCAGATACTCAACTAGTCTCAAGAAGGCCAGTTGTATTGCTTCTTTAAACAACACAACAGTTTTCAGCTGTGCTAACATAATTGCAAAAGGATTTTCTAATGATCAATTAGCCTTTTAAAATGATAAACTTGAATTAGCAAACACAACGTGCCATTAGAACACAGGACTGATGGTTGCTGATAATGGGCCTCTGTACGCCTATGTAGATATTCCATTAAAAATCAGCCGTTTCCAGCTACAATAGCCATTTACAACATTAACAATGTCAACACTGTATTTCTGATCAATTTGATGTTATTTTAATGGACAAGAAAATTGCTTTTCTTTCGAAAACAAGGACATTTCTAAGTGACCCCAAACTTTTGAACGGGAGTGTATATACAGAGTGGCCAGAAAAAAAGGCATTGCTTAAAGAAAAAAAGAAGCAAACATGTTTGGTGTTCGCCAAAAGGCATGTGGGAGACTCCCCAAACATATGGAAGAAGGTACTCTGGTCAGATGAGACTAAAATTGAGCTTTTTGGCCATCAAGGAAAACGTTATGTCTGGCGCAAACCCAACACCTCTCATCACCCGAGAACACCATCCCCACAGTGAAGCATGGTGGTGGCAGCATCATGCTGTGTTGATGTTTTTCATCGGCAGGGTCTGGGAAACTGGTCAGAATTGAAGGAATGATGGATGGCGCTAAATACAGGGAAATTCTTGAGGGAAACCTGTTTCAGTCTTCCAGAGATTTGAGACTGGGACGGAGGTTCACCTTCCAGCAGGACAATGACCCTAACCATACTGCTAAAGCAACACTCGAGTGGTTTAAGGGGAAATATTTAAATGTCTTGGAATGGCCTAGTCAAAACCCAGACCTCAATCCAATTGAGAATCTGTGGTATGACTTAAAGATTGCTGTACACCAGCAGAACCCATCCAACTTGAAGGAGCTGGAGCAGTTTTGCCTTGAAGAATGGGCAAATATCCCAGTGGCTAGATGTGCCAAGCTTATAGAGACATACCCCAAGAGACTTACAGCTGTAATTGCTGCAAAAGGTGGCTCTACAAAGTATTGACTTTGGCGGGGTTAATAGTTATGCACGCTCAAGTTTTCAGTTTTTTTGTCTTATTTCTTTGTTTCACAATAAAAAATATGTTGTATCTTCTAAGTGGTAGGCATGTTGTGTAAATCAAATGATACAACCCCCCCCCAAAATATTTCAGATTGTAATTCCAGATTGTAAGGCAACAAAATAGGAAAAATGCCAAGGGGGGTGAATACTTTCGCAAGCCACTGTACGGCCCAGTACATCACTGGGGCTGAGTTCCCTGCCATCCAGGACCTCTATACCAGGCAGTGTCAGAGGAAGGCCCAAAAATGTTTCAAAGACTCCAGCCACCCAAGCCATAGACTGTTCTCTCTGTTACTGCATGGCAAGCGGTACCAATGCACCAAGTCTGGACCCAACAGCACCCTGAACAGCTTCTAACCCCAAGCCATAAGACTGCTAAACAAGACTGCTAAATGGCTACCCGCTACTGTCTATTATCTATCATGTTGCCTAGTCACTTTAACCCTACCTATATGTACATAGTTACCTCAATTACATTGCACCCCTGCACATCGACTCGGTACTGGTACTCCCTGTACATAGCCATGTTATTTTTACTCATCATTGTTATTCATTATTCACTGTGTATTTATTTCTCATGTCCCTATTTCAATTTTTTATGTAATTCTTTATCTTTAACTCTGTATTGTTGAAAAAGGACCGGTAAGTAAGCATTTCAATGTTGCATGATGACCAAACCGGCTCCGTTCCTGTGCCAGCGTGCGCATGTTGATTTTGTCTATCCCCAACAGACGCGTTCATGACCCGCAGGTTAAAATACCAAAACCAACTGTGAATCAACTATATTAATTTGGGGACAGGTCGAAACACATTTGAAACATTCATGGACATTTAGCTAGCTTGCTGTTGCTAGCTAATTTGTCCTGGGAGATAAACATTGGGATTAACACAGAGGTTGGCGCTAAACTAAATGACAGGGCTACCGCACACAGAGCTATCGTAGACAACCCTGATGCTATGGCCAAGGACAAGAATAAGTACAAGAATCCTCTCTATGACCTCCGCAGTCATCAAACGAGCAAAAGGACAATATAGGAATTACGTGGAATCATATTGCACAGGCGCCGACGGCCGCTGCATGTGGCAGGGGCAACAGTCCATTATGGATTACAAAGGAAGACCCAACCGTGATCTGCCCAACGATGGCTCTCTACCAGGCGAACTCAATGCATTTTATGCACGCTTTGACAAGAACAACATCATGCTGGGTGTGAGGGCCATCACCGAACCAGAGGATTGGGTGATCTTGCTCTCCGAGGTTGACGTGAGAAAGGTCTTTAATCAGGTCAACACCCGCAAGGCCGCGGGGCCCGACGGTATTCCAGGGTGCATTCTCAGAGCCTGCGCAGAATAGCTGGCAGGCATATTCACAGACATTTTCAACCTCTCCTTGTCACATCACTGGGGCCGAGCTCCCTGGCATCCAGGACCTCTATATCAGGTGGTGTGGTAGGAAGGCCAGGAAAATCGTTAGACTCCAACCACCCAAACCACAGACTACTTTCTCTGCTTCTGCATGGCAAGCGGTACCGGTGCATCAAGTCTGGCACCAACGGGCTCTTGAACAGCTTCTATCCCCAAGTAATATATATATTACTATATCTAAGTAATAAGACTGATAAATCACTAACAGCTACATGGACTATCTGAGTTAACCTTGTATCTTTATTGACTTTTTATTTTTGCACACTCACAGGGCCCTCCATACACACTCACAGGGCCCTCCATGCACACTCACAGGGCCCTCCATGCACACTCACAGGGCCCTCCATGCACACTCACAGGGCCCTCCATACACACTCACAGGGCCCTCCATGCACACTCACAGGGCCCTCCACACACACACTCACTCCATCATCTTCTCACTCACACATAATGTGCACATACATTTATATTTACTCACACACACCCACTCACTCACAAAGAAGCTGCTGCTACTCTGTTTATCTTATATCCTGTTGCCTAGTCACCTTACCCCTATACATATCTACCTCCATCACTCCAGTATCCCTGCACATTGTAAATATGGTACTGGAACTGACCCTGTATATGGTATGCTTACTTACTTATTATGTTCTTCATATTTCTTCTCATTTCTCGTGTGTTTTTTAAAATAGTATTACATTGTTATTGATTATTGCATTGTTGTGTTTTGAGTTTCCAAGAAAGGCATTTCCCTGTACTTGTGCATGTGACATTAAAACTAGAAAATTGAAACTTGAAACATTGGGTTGTTATTTTACCTGAAATGCATATACTCAATTTTTTTGCTGGATCTTTGCAGAAGTTTGACCCATTTTGAGTCACACAAAATCGTGTGTTCTCTACTCCAACAACTAATCCACAGATAAAAGTTAGTTAGTTTTTAGTTAGTTTTCTTTGATTAATTTTTCCTCCTTCCTTCTTCTTCTTCATCTTCTTCTTCTGCTTCTTCGTCTGTGGATTTTATATGGCGGTTGGCAGCCAACTTTAAGGTGCATTACCGCCACCAACTGGACTGGAGTGTGGACCTCATTCATCTTCCAATCACCCACATGGGTATATGCTCCTAAAAACCATTGAGTAGATGGGACAGGTGGGACTTGCCGAGCGTTAAGCGTTCTATTTTAGTGCCTGCATATGCAGATGCCCGCGAGCAATGTGCTTGTACATTTATTTTGCAACGCTTGCAAACGCAACGCAGGCGGTCTGGTCAGCATTTTAGTCCACCTGTTGTTTACGAAGCATGTGACAAATTAAATTAGATTTCTTATTTGATTTAATGTAACCATACCAAACGTAACATATCATACTAATTTGAGTGTCACATACTTACGTTTACTATGTTACGTCTTTGAGGCCAGGCTGGGCAGTCTATAGACTCAATGATCCACGCTTGAAATTTTGGCTTCATGGGTGACAAATCTCTGACAGCAGAGAGTGTAGCCTAGCTACCTGTATGATTGTCTAGTGATCGGCTAGGGGAGGTTGAGTTGACTGAAAGGCCTGGGATGAGTAATACAGCCAGGCTGCTGATTCACAGAGAGCTGTGGGCCCAGTTGAAGGCACCAGGAAACCAATGGATCCCGCCAATCCTGAACTACATCTGCATTGTCTGCGTGAAAAATAAATATTCAAATGGTAATCGGCGAGCCGTGAATCATAAGCCCAAGGTAAGCTATGTAATGCTGGTAAGACATGAGTGAGTAGTGTTTTATTGGTGAGGAGCAAATCCTTTCCACCATTCAGGAGATGAATTGCAACAGTAATACTATTAACTTTCACCCCGGATCGCCAAATGCCATTTAATTGCCAAAAGCAGCCTATTGTTTGGAGGGGTAAACACAGGCTTCAGGCTGGGTGTGTGTGTGTATGTCTGTGTGAGGGGGGTTAGGGATGGAGGGGTTTATGTTCGAGGGGGGCACAGTGTAGATGTCCGGAGAATGATGGCCCCCTCGACACACACTCATACACACGCACTCATACAAGCTCACACACGCTCACATACACAAGTGGTCCATGCCTAACTAAAGCCCCGCAGTAACTAGCTTAACTAAAGTCTTTAGGGAAAGTATATTCGGACAAACTCCTCTCTCCTTAATACCTGATTTGTTCAACAACATGATTTGGGGCGCGTCTATTCAGGGCTCTTTTGGGGCGAGCCGAGGTCTTAAGGCTCAGGGCTTGTACCTCGTGGTTATTGTGGGCTGTTTGGGGCTTGCCTCAAATCTCCTTGTGCGGGTGTGTGTGTGGACGCTCCTAATGCTGGCTAATGGGCTTCAGAGGGGTAATGGTCTCCTAGCTCCTTTTGAGGACCCCATGGAAAGCAGCATAAGCCCTGTGGAAGAAAGGTTCCAGCCAGACCTTTCAGCCAGCCTTTTTTATTATGGGGAAGAGGCCACCCTCCATCACCCCCGTTTTCACCCCAAATCTTCTCTCCATTCTCCCCGAAATCCCAGTCCCCGCTGACCCCCCCCACCTTACCAAACCAGCAGCACCCCCTTTCCGACCTGCTTGCCCAAACCCGTCAACAATATCCCCCTCATCCAGAACCTGCCTCAGTCCAGGACATCGCCCTCCACCCCCCCTAACCTGGCCCGGTCTCATCCAGCCAGTGATGACCCTGACAGCCATGTCCTGGGGAGGGCTAAATTGAATGTGAAATGCATGGTGGGTCCTCACAGAGTGCATTGTGCAAAGGGGGAGTCTGGGAGGCGAGCAGCGTCACCAGCCCTCAGCGCTGATCGAGTTTGACAGCGCGTCGGGAGGAGGCAAGAAAAAAAGTTTTATTTATTTCATTCAAAACCGAAAGAGGGCCTTTTTCAGCCCCCCACTTCTTTACCCCATCCCTCCACCCCTTCTCCTTCCTGCCTCTCTTCTTTTCACCCTGAAATGAAATAGGCCCAGGCTTTCCCTCGACCAGCTCCCCTGAGACCAGACTGGGGCAAAGGACCTTTTCTCTCTCTCCCTCCATCTTTCTCGTTCTCCTCTCTGTATCCCTCTCGCTTTCTCCTGCTCTTTCAGAACTATACATCTCTCAACATTACTCTGTCGGTCTTTCTGTCATTCTCTCCCCCTCTGTCTCAGCTCAACCTCCACCCTATCGTCTCCTAAAAGAATATCCCCATTTTAGTTGGGTCTCAGATCGAGCCCATCCTTGAGCAGCCAGCAGGTTTAAATGCTCTTGATATCACTCTACTAAAGCACCAAACCTGAAGCATCCTCATCGTCCACTTCAGTGTTTGTGACCATCTCTCTATCTCTCTCCATCTCCAGAGCCCACATCATGTGATTGAGTTCTGGATGATAAAACGTTGGTCTCTCTTCAAAGGATCGTTTACTTCTTTACTGTGTGTTTGTGATGCCGCTGCTGCCAATTTTCACATTGATAGAATGTTCCCGACTTTGATTTGAACACGGCAACATCTTGTGAGGAAAGTCATCATACATTTCTCCTGTGTTTGATCAGTGTGTGCTTGTATTGTGTGTGTGCGTGTGTTCATTCTTTCAGTACAATATAAAAAGTGATATTGGGTCTGTTCCGCTTGATGGCTGTCAGGCATGTGGTCTCCCTCCCCTGGAAGTGGCGAACTCCTCATTTAATGCAAATGACAGTCATCTAGAATCCAATGCATTTCTCATCGCTGCACATTGACTAATCAATGTGAAGTGCCGTGTAAAAAAAAAACATTGCCTCCCTGTAATAGTTGTTTTTGACTGAGTCAAGTGCAGCTCCTAGAATTAATCCTAACCTGAGATTCAATTATGGGCGCCTGGCTAAGCAGAAGGGGGATAGCATCGTATGCAGTGGAGAGGGGAGTGTGTGTGCGCATGCTTGTGTGTGTGCTTGTGTGTGCGTGCGTGCGTGCATGAATATGAGCATTGCTGAACATGAGATGGTCTCAGTCCAGCAGATGAGTTATTTGAAAGCTTATGGGATGGCCATAGGGCCCTGCACCCCATCGACAGGGAGAGGGGGCAAAGGATCTCCACACTCTCTCTCTGCGTCCTCGTGTCAATTCAGAACCCACCCATGTCAGCCTCCCTGGTCGTGCCCTGAGTAGCAAAGGGAGATGTGGAAGATTGGCTGGTAGAAATTCAGAGTTATAAAACCTCATTGTCACCTTTTTCTAATGAGGTCCCTGATCATCAGATGTGTTCTCAGTTCTGATATTGCCCCAAGAAGAGGTGTAGACTTTGGGCTTGAGTGGGGAGGTGGTGGGGGTTGCAATGTGGGTATCAATGTGGGCTGACTTCATCAATGTGCATGAAAAACCAGGCTCTCCGGAAATTCATTTCTATTGTGCTGCTAGATAAGCATGTTTTGGTTCTGTGTTTGTGTGGTTGTGTTTTGAAAATATGTGGTTCATTATAAGGTGTCAGAATAGGTCTTTTAATTTTAATTAACATTTACATATTTTGTGTTGTTTCGATCCATCAACACCTCAATTGTAAATAATGATCAATTTGGACATATTGGATTAGTCCAACAGCCAACATCGACTTGGAAATACATTTTTATTTACAAACTAGATTTATTTTATTTTCCATAGAGAATATAATTTTTTTCTTTGTTTCGTCACATTGCAGGGAACACATGCACGCACACGCACACACACGCACACGCACACACACACACACACACACACACACACACACACACACACACACACACACACAATAAAGTTGATCTTCCCATCCAGCCCAAGGACATTGGTACTGCCTCCCTCCCTCCCTCCCTCTCCCTGCTCTCCTCTTCCTGAAATACAACAGTGGGCTAATGACAACATATAAACACAGAGAAGGCAATTTAGCTCCCTCTTTTAGAACTACTTTGAAAATAAAGGAATTTTAATTACGGACACAATGAAAAAGAAGAAAGGACTAAAAAGAGAGAACACTCACGCACAGTAAACAAAGCTGAAACAATTATCTTCTGGTGACCAGTCTGTGTTTTTAGAACACTAATTTCATATTTTATTTACGGAGAGAGAGGGAGAGAGAGAGCAAGAGAAAGAGAGGAAAAGAGGGAGCGAGTGAGGGAGAAGGAGGAAGAGCGATAGGAGAGAGGGGGAGGGGTTGAGCGAGGGTAGGGTGAAAGAGAGAAAGATAATATGCATATATTTAAAATATCCCCACCCTCCCAATCAAAAGATGCATTTTTATTAGGGAAATGATTTAGCTACAGACTCGGGAGGAGGAGGATGAGGAGATCATTTGTTGTTGGAGATTACTCAGAGCCAACCACCAAAGACAACATTGCATTTCTCATTTCATTTATCTCTGAAAGAGAACGGAATGACATTGTGAAGTTCCTCTGGTGGGATAAAACCAACAACAACAACCACACAACACAGAGTGATGAGTTAGAAAAACAATAATAGTGTCTAAAGAAAACCTTAATCTGACTTGCAGGTTCCCTCTCAATTATGTGACAACAATAAGAAATAATAATACAAATGTTTACAAAATTCTAATGTGGTCGCTGATCAATAATAAGGATCGTTAGATGGATAGTCCACCTGCTCAATTAGGATACAAATAACAATAACTGCTACACAAACCCCATACAGCCTCATTTACAGGACCAGGCCTGCATTCGCACTATACACTCTTATCCAGTGGTATACTGTACTGCAATGGAAACCAGAGAGATTCTCAAATGGCTTAAACATGGTTTAAACAATGTTCTTCAAGATTAGGAGGAACACATACATATACAGTAGTGAGTGTCTGTATGAATAAGCAAACCATTGTGTTCAAAGTATTCTAAAATGAGGATTATGAAATGATTGAACATATATGTCACCTTCTAAGAGGTATTACAAAAACTCTTATAGGCATAAATAGGAAAAATTGTACGTGTACTGAAATGATCACAACAATGCTATTAACAAATCGCACAGTCCGTTTCTAATGAAAACACCCACTCAGAGTCCACTGTTGATTTAACAATTACTCTCCTCCACTGTTAGGTGAAATTGTGGGGACGTGATGAACGTGGTGGTGCTGATATGTTGCGCTGTTGGCTGCCTGGGCCTTATAATTGGCAGAGAGGATGTCCAGCGGGAGGCCGGTGTAAATGAAATATAATTAATCTATCACATCAATTCCAAATGAGCTACTGACACCATGCCTTTGATGCAGGCAGCCGCAGCACTGCTGTGCAGATCAGTATCAGCTCTCTGAATGAAAACTGCCTTCCACGCAGCCACTGTGTTCCTCAGATGTAAACACTAACACTGGCCACCACTGTTGTCCTCGATTGACTGACATTGATGTGTTTTGTGTGGATTGGAAAAGATAGCAAGGCAAAAGCTGCAAATCTCCGTTTGCAATGAGGAGAAAATTCCATAGGATTAATTTTGTGTAAGAGGCCTGCTCATGCCCCGCCCCCCACCCTGTCCACATCTTCAGCTGTGCAGCCCGGTGTTAAAAGACCCAGAGGAATACTGTCTTTGTCATCCTGCCGTTTCTGGGTGAAGAATAAGAGAAGTTTAATCCCCATTGTCCAGGAGTCTGGGGGGGTCGGCGGCTGTAAAATGATCCAACCGGCCCCACTAATCCCCCCACACCCACTCGCCTTCACATCAAAAACACCCCCACCTTCCCACAATGCAGCAGGCCCCAGACTTGGACCTCAATGTGCACATTCTAAAAAGGAAAATGGAGCAAAGAAAAAGTTGCAACAACAGAGTAGAATGGACATAAAGACAGTTGTACAGAAGATAGGGAGCGCTTTGTGGCGAGGGTGGGGTGAGGTGGGGGAATGGCAGGTTCTCTGGCCCCTCAACACACCCTCTCTCTCCTGCCACTCACCCCCTCAGGCCAAGCCCCTGCTGCTGTTGCTCTTTTGTGGGCCTCCCTGGTAACCAAAATATTCCCCAGATCGTCTGTATCAATTTTTCTGAATTAAACCCACAAAACAGGAAAAGGGGACAGGACGGGTACCTCTGCCAACTCTACATCCATCGGCTTATCACTGCTCTCTCAAACTGGACACAAACGTCGCCAAGCCATCCTCTCGCACTGTGATTAACAGATGACTGTTACACGGCTGCTTTGGTTTTCCTTTCTCATTTCAGAGAGTGGATCATCTATCAAAGTTCTATGTCTAATTGAGGATACATATTTTTGTCAATCATGTAATGCACGCAAACCGAAATGTGAGATCCCATGTATCATTTTATTACATACTTGGATAAATTAGAACTAATGGCGCAAAAATAAAGGAATTTGGAGTATGCATAGAATACATGATGACGACGATGATGACTATAATGACAAGGACGATGACGGTGATGTTGACGATGATGATAATGATGATGATTCCAAGCCCAACAGAGTGAGGCTGACTATTGAATTAAGCAAGAATGCCCGACGCGAAGCGGAGTGCCTCGATACAGCCCTTAGTTGTGGTCTATTGGCCATATACCACAAACCCCAGAGGTGCCTTATTGCTATTATAAACCGGTTACCAACATACATATAACAGCAAACAAGTAGTTTTGCGTCATACCCTTGGTATATTTTCAGCATACAGGACCCAAACTACCCGGTTTATAATTATAGTATGAAGGTTGGGCCTGCATTTCTCCTTGGTTCTGGTGTTCTGCTATGCATCTAAAGAGAGGAGAGGGGAGGAGAGGGAAAGAGAGATAGAGTTGACAGAATGGGGATTTGGGGACTAATAGAGGTGAGAGGAGAGTGAACAGAGAAAAAAGAGGTTAAGCATCAGGCCAGAGCCTTAAAACCAGAGTCGTGACTATCCACGCTGTGGCCTCCGGGGGCATGCACGCCACAGTACACTGGTATGGATATGATGAAGTAAACCTGTAATAGTGTGAGAGGAGGTGGGGTGAGACAGGGCAGGGTTGGGTAGGGTAGGGTAGGGTGTAGAGGAGACATGGAGAGGGGGTGGTGCGTGTGTCTGTGTGAGGGGGAGCCAGGAGACAGCCGTTTAAAATTCTGTTTCCTGCAAGTGAAGAGGCTAATCCTACCCCCATAATTCCCTGCAGCCAAACGCACCCCTCCTTCCTCAACATCACCACTCCCCCTTCTCTCTCTTCTCTCTCTCTCTCTCTCTCTCTCAGTGCACACTCAGTGAGTGACAGCACAATGCCCAGGCCCTCGCACGCTTATCTAACTCTAGCAGATGGTCGACTTGGATCAATGCACACACGCCACGATCAATGGCTGCGATAAAGAGCGGCGGGGATGGTACTCGCTCCCTCTCTCCCTCTATCTCCCTCCCCTTACGCCCAGCCTGCTGCCCCCTGCCCAATTGTTTCTCTCCTCTCCTCTGCCCGTCTGCATCTGCACTGGCACCCACCCAGCCTTGGGCCCCTGTTAGAGCGGGGTCCTGCTGATGAAGGGGGTGTCCAGTGTGCTGTCTCTGTCTCCCTCTGTCTAAAGCTCGCTGTGAGTGCTCTGAGCGCGCTCTCTCTCTCTCTCTCTCTCTCTCTCTCTCTCTCTCTCTCAGGCTTATCATGAGATCACCGCTTCAGCTCCCTGCCTCCCTCCCTCCATCCTGCCTGCTCTATCTTTCTGTCTCCCTCTCTCATACAGTCAGTCACCCTGGTCTTATCTACCTTGTCAATCTCCCTCAGCTGTAGTCATTCTCTCTAGCCATACAGGGGGTACCCCTCTTCGCTCTCCCTGAGTGCCCCTAACCATTCCCTGCCTATTAACCTCTTATGATGTGATTTGACCCAGTATATAAATTGTACAGTGTTACCCATTGGTTTCTATATTTTCATAACTGTTCCATCCTTCGTCCCTTTTGTAGACAATAACATAACATCTTTCAGGGGATCTCAGAGTGGGACAGCCTTGTGAAGTAAATATAACTGGGTCAGATCGGGAGCTGTGACGAGGAGAAACTGGAACAGAACACTGACTGGGAGGAAGAGGTCCCACTGGGGACCATGGGAGGAACTGGGACAGGGTGCATGCTGCTATAGAGATATACTATAGACACTGAAAGCAAAGACACTACTCAGAAATACACAGTGGCATCCTATTCACCAATAACACGTTGATGTGATAGAAAGTAACAAACCTGACCTCCTGCCTTAGAACCAGGGAATGAGTATGGCCCTATAGAGCAGTGCATTATTCTCACCCTCAGATGGAGGGGTAGGTGACTTGTCAGCTGTATAAACTTTGCCCAAGTGTAAAAGCTTTCCCCTTTTCCTTCTCCCTTAAGGAATTTTTTCTTGGCCGTTGGTGATGTAATGCTGTTCATAATAAGCCCATTAAAGCCTTTCTCTGTGCTGATGGAAAACGCAGTGGCAATATGGACACCTCTGCTATTTATACCTCTCAAATCCTCATGTATATTCACACAGTGCAGAGACGGGGAAAGAGCAGGCAGACACCCTGACAAATAAGAGCCTGGATTTCATTTCTTTGGGAGTGTTACGGATACAGGTATCCTGTGTTTTTGTGTGTTTCTACTCTTTCTGCCCTAATCACAGGTGTCCTGTATGTTCCTGATTGGTGGTCGTTGAGGTGTCTGCTGATTGGACCAATCAGTGAACATTCCTGTGAATAGCACCACCTGTTACTCGTTTGTTGAATCACACAGCCCATTGTATAAAACCAGACTTGTGTTTGTTGCAAGAGAGAGAGACTTTTTGCCATATGTGAGTATGGACACGGTGGTGTCCTGTGTGTTGTGTACGCACTAAGTTGTTGGTTACCCTATTTGGTAACATTATTAGAATTTATTTCTTTACCTGAGTGTGGATACTGTTGTATCTTGTGTACATACTTTATTGCTGAGTACCCTGTTTAGTAGTTTTGGTGTGTTTTTTGGGAAAAGGGGGGTTTAAGCTAGTTGCCCTTGGGCGTACATTACCCGTAGGAAGAAATCTGTCTATAAACACCAGTTAGACCTAGCGGACCACCCACTGTATTTTTGTATGACTAGCAGTAGCCTAGCGGTTCTTCAGGCAGGCTAGATCAGTTTAGGGGGTTTTACATTATTGTTTCATTTCTTGGGTCCTGCTCAGCCCTTTTTCCCAAACCTTTACCGTGTGTTTAGTAATAAACCATTTATGTTTGACGGTAGTTCACGGTTGTTGTGTCATTTTTGGTTCTCGCTGTTCCAGGTTACACTTATAATTTGCATAATTTATGTTACGGGTCTCATGTCCATCCACCCTAGACGTTTAGAGCCACGGGGTTCGTAACATAAAGTGGGGGCTCGTCTGGGATCTATCCCATGCTACTCGTGCAAATTAGTAAGTGTCTGGTTCAGTGTTGAGCTTAGCAGCTGTAACTACCTGTTTTTTTTTGTGTGTGTTCAGTAGTCGACGGCTCGTGTAGTTAGTAGGATGGCTACTTTTGATGTGGAAGCATTTTTGGAAAACCCTACGTGGGAGATTTTTTGAGAATTGTCGTAGAGTGGATCTACAGGCTTTGGCTGACCACTTTTCTGTACCCATACCGAGGGGTATAGTGAAAGCAGAAGTTAGGGGAAGTAGTGCTAGCGATATTGTTAAACGAGCGAGTGCTTGAGTTACCGCCGCCTGAGTCTGCTGCTCCTGTAGGGGATGTGGTTGATGTTTCTGTAAGCCCATCAGTATCTGAGGACGAGGCTAAGGCTCCAGCCACATTGCCCCGTTATGACCCACTCTCCCCACTGACTGACAGTGATGCCAGGATCGATGTCCGCTCGACGCGGCTCCAAATGGAGGCGGAAGAGCGGGCACAAATCAGGCAAGACAAGCTGGAGATGCGTAAAATGGAGCTAGAGGCAGAACAGGAGACGCGTAAGGCAGAACAGGAGACGCGTAAGATAGAACAGGAGACGCGTAAGATGGAACTGGAGACGCGTAGGCTTGATCAAGAACTGGAGACGCGTAGGCTTGATCAAGAACTGGAGACGCGTAGGCTTGATCAAGAACTGGCGATGCGTAAAATGGAACTAGAGGCAGAAACAGCGAGGTTAGTCTCTGCTAATACTATGCCTGCTAGTGAGCCATCCTCACCAGCTGTGTCATCTGCTACGTTTGATATTAGTAGGCAGATCACCTTGGTACCTGTGTTCAGGGAGTCAGAGGTTGATTCCTATTTCAGTGTTTTTGAACGTATAGCGGTAGCATTGAAATGGCCCGACGAGGTATGGTGCCTATTACTTCAGTGTAAGCTAACAGGTAAAGCCCAAGAGGTTCTGGCAGCGCTACCTCTTGAAGACAGTTTGAATTATGAGATGGTCAAAGCTACTGTTCTTCGTGCCTATGAGCTTGTTCCTGAGGCATATCGACAGAGATTTAGGTCTCATAAAAAGTCTCCTACTCAGACTTATGTGGAGTTTGCTAGAGACAAAGGAAATCTGTTTGACAAATGGCACAGTGCTAGTAAGGTAACTGATTTTAACTCTCTACGGGAGTTAATCTTGTTAGAAGAGTTTAAAAATTGTTTACCGGAACGCATTGTAGTTTATCTGAACGAACAGAAAGTATCCTCACTGTCGGAAGCGTCTGTATTGGCAGACGAGTTTGTGTTGACGCATAAGAGCGTGTTTTCGGCTCGTACGGAGAGCAGGGCTGCGGAGTTGCTAACTTCTAGTCCTAGTCGACCAGCAGTACATCCAGCACGCCATAAAGATGTGCGTCACTGTTTCTATTGTCATAAGGTGGGACATATAGTTAATGATTGCTTTCTGCTAAAACGCAAACCGGGGATGCCTCAGCACGCCAGGCCGCCAACGGGTGTTGGGCTGATTAAATGCGGTTGTAAGGCCGGAATCAAGACAGAAGCCGCATAGTGAATGTGGTTTGAAAGTCCCTGTCCCAGATCACAGTTATGAACCGTTCATTTTTGAGGGGTTTGTTTCTATATCAGATGACGAAGCGTCTCAGCGTCCAGTTAGAATCCTCAGAGATACTGGTGCGGCGCAGTCGTTCATACTAGCTGATGTGTTGCCCTTGTCTAATAATACATATTGTGGTTCCAGTGTGTTAGTACAAGGAATTGAAATGGGTTTCGTCCCAGTGCCATTGCACTTTGTGAACGTACACTCTGAGTTAGTCAGTGGATTGTTCAGAGTTGGCGTACGTCCGATGTTGCCAGTAAAAGGGGTGACCTTTATAATGGGCAACGATATTGCCGGAGGAAAGGTAATACCCATATTGGAGGTATTGGATAAAAGTGACCAGTCTCTCTCCGAGGAGCTGGCACAGGGTTATCCAGATGTGTTCCCCGCTTGTGCTGTCACACGTGCTCAAGCACGACAAGTGGGTGAAGTGGTAGATTTGTCAGACACGATTCTATTCAGAGAGTGTGACCCAGAGGATAGTTCGGGTGCTACCTCTGGTAAGCTGGTGCAGTCTGACCAACAGCCCAGAGAAAGGAAGAAGGAAATGGAACTTGTTGCTGAGGCAATACAGTTACCAGTTACTCGTGAGCAGCTGATCGCTAACCAACAGGTTGACATTAGCCTGGCTAAATGTTTTTCTAGTGTTGTCTCAGAGGAGGAGCTAAAGAAGAAAAACATGGCATACTTCATTGATGGTAATCTCCTCATGCGTAAATGGACATCCCATGTTGACGCTGGCGGAGATTGGAATGCTGTTTACCAAATAGTGATTCCTACAGCCTTTCGACAAAATGTTTTATCCCTCGCTCATGATCACCAGTGGTCCGGACATCTGGGAGTCACCAAGACTTATGATCGTGTTTTGCGACATTTCTTTTGGCCTGGTTTAAAACAAGATGTGTCTCAGTTCTGTCGGACTTGCCACACCTGTCAAGTAGTTGGGAAACCGAACCAGGTTATTTCCCCCGCGCCTCTTTGTCCCATACCGGCCATAGGTGAACCATTCGAACATGTGATGGTTGATTGTGTTGGACCATTACCAAAAACAAAATCTGGTAACCAGTTTATGTTGACAATTATGTGTGTGGCCACCAGGTACCCAGAGGCCATTCCTCTGCGAAGGATTACGGCTCCGGTGGTGAGTAAAGCGTTGATCAAATTCTTCTCAACTTTTGGATTACCTAAGGTGATACAAACTGATCAGGGTACGAATTTCCTTTCTAAACTTTTCAAACAAGTGTTAAAATCCTTGTCAGTTACACACCGTGTGTCAAGCGCATATCACCCAGAGTCTCAGGGTGCGCTTGAACGTTGGCATCAGACCCTGAAGTCTATGCTCCGTAAATATTGCTTGGAATCTGAGAAAGATTGGGATGAGGGAGTTCCTCTAGTATTGTTTGCTGTCCGTGAGACAGTACAGGAATCCCTAGGGTTCAGCCCAGCTGAACTGGTGTTTGGACACACCATGAGAGGACCTATGAAAGTCCTTAAGGATCAGTTTTTGTCACAAGAGTTGTGTGTGAAAGAAAATGTGTTGGACTACGTTAGTCGCTTTCGTGAGCGCCTACATGCTGCCTGTGCTCTAGCAAAGGAAGCGCTGTCTTCCTCACAGAAACGGATGAAACGACACTATGACACACAGGCTGTTTCTCGTTCACTGCAGCCAGGTGACCGAGTTCTTGTGTTGTTGCCTGTGCCAGGAGCGTCATTGTCAGCACGTTTCTCTGGTCCTTATGTCATTGAAAAGAAACTAACTGAAACTGACTATGTGATACAGACTCCTGATAGAAAACGCCAATCTCGTGTGTGCCACGTTAACATGTTGAAGACATACCACAACAGACCCGTCACTCAGGTAGACAGTCCAGAGAAACTGGCCGAGTCGGCTGTCTCTGTTGCTGCTACGGCTGTAGTGGGAGGTAATGTTAATGATGTGGACGGAGATGGTTTGGAGTTGCGCAATACTCAGCAGCAGTGTGCTAGATTGCCCAATTCAGAGATGCTGTTGTCTCTCCCGGCAAGCCTGATTCATTTAACGGACAGACAGTCAGATGAGATTGTGAGACTGTTACACAGCTTTCCATGTCTTTTTAATGATGTTCCTACATGTACAAATGTGTTAGAACATGACATTAATGTTGGAAACGCTGCACCTATCAAGCAACATCCTTATCGTGTCAACGTCGCTAAGAGAAAGATAATGAGGGGTGAGGTCGGTTATTTGCTGGAGAATAACCTGGCTATGCCAAGTTCAAGTCCTTGGAGTTCTCCGTGCATTCTGGTTCCTAAACCTGATGGGACATCCAGATTATGTACGGACTATCGGAAAGTCAATGCTGTCACAGTGCCCGACTCGTTCCCGTTACCCAGACTGGATGACTGTATTGATACTGTTGGTGCTGCTACTTATGTAACCAAATTAGATCTTCTAAAAGGTTACTGGCAGGTGCCGTTAACCCCACGTGCCTCCGACATCTCTGCCTTTGTGACCCCAGATCACTTCCTACAATATGCTGTCATGGCATTTGGGATGCGGAACGCACCAGCCACTTTCCAACGCCTGGTTAACACAGTATTGGCTGGAGTTCCTAATTGTAGTGCTTACCTTGATGATCTGGTAATTTATTCAACTGAGTGGTCTGATCATGTTAACACTCTAAGGGTAGTGTGTGAACGTCTAGCAACCGCTTCTCTAACCCTGAACTTAGCAAAGTGCGAGTTTGGGAAGGCCACTGTTACTTATCTGGGTAAACAGGTCGGCCATGGTCAGGTGCGCCCTGTAGATGCCAAGGTCTCAGCTATAAACGCATTTCCCGCACCTACCACCAGAAGAGAGCTACGCCGTTTTTTAGGGATGGTTGGCTACTACCGTAGTTTCTGTAAAAATTTCTCTGCGGTAGTTGCTCCATTAACGGATTTGCTCAGTCCGGCGAGAAAATTTGTATGGTCTGAAGATTGTTGTACTGCTTTCAACACTGCTAAAGCACTCTTGTGTAGTACTCCTGTTCTTGCTGCGCCAGATTTTGAGCGGCCGTTTAAACTGGAGGTAGATGCAAGTGCCAGAGGTGCTGGTGCTGTTCTACTGCAGCAAGACCAGAGTGGAGTGGACCATCCTGTCTGTTATTTTTCACGGAAATTTAACAAATGTCAGACAAACTATTCCACCATTGAACAAGAAGCTCTAGCTTTGTTGTTAGCTCTGCAGTACTTTGAAGTTTATGTTGGTTCCAGTGCATTACCAGTAATAGTGTATACTGACCATAACCCCTTAGTTTTTCTCCACCGGATGTACAACCAGAACCAACGCCTTATGCGTTGGGCACTTGTCGTGCAAAATTATAATTTGGAGATCCGCCACAAAAAGGGGTTAGATAATGTGTTGGCAGATGCTTTGTCTCGTGTGTAATGATCTAGGTTTTTTTTGTTATCCCGGCAGGAGGATTATTGAATTTTGGGTGTTGTGATAGTATTTTAAGGGTGGGAGTGTTACGGATACAGGTATCCTGTGTTTTTGTGTGTTTCTACTCTTTCTGCCCTAATCACAGGTGTCCTGTATGTTCCTGATTGGTGGTCGTTGAGGTGTCTGCTGATTGGACCAATCAGTGAACATTCCTGTGAATAGCACCACCTGTTACTCGTTTGTTGAATCACACAGCCCATTGTATAAAACCAGACTTGTGTTTGTTGCAAGAGAGAGAGACTTTTGCCATATGTGAGTATGGACACGGTGGTGTCCTGTGTGTTGTGTACGCACTAAGTTGTTGGTTACCCTATTTGGTAACATTATTAGAATTTATTTCTTTACCTGAGTGTGGATACTGTTGTATCTTGTGTACATACTTTATTGCTGAGTACCCTGTTTAGTAGTTTTGGTGTGTTTTTTGGGAAAAGGGGGGTTTAAGCTAGTTGCCCTTGGGCGTACATTACCCGTAGGAAGAAATCTGTCTATAAACACCAGTTAGACCTGAGCGGACCACCCACTGTATTTTTGTATGACTAGCAGTAGCCTAGCGGTTCTTCAGGCAGGCTAGATCAGTTTAGGGGGTTTTACATTATTGTTTCATTTCTTGGGTCCTGCTCAGCCCTTTTTCCCAAACCTTTACCGTGTGTTTAGTAATAAACCATTTATGTTTGACGGTAGTTCACGGTTGTTGTGTCATTTTTGGTTCTCGCTGTTCCAGGTTACACTTATAATTTGCATAATTTATGTTACGGGTCTCATGTCCATCCACCCTAGACGTTTAGAGCCACGGGGTTCGTAACATAAAGCCTAAGCTATTTCAGCTTGCTGGGGCCCTCTCCCTCCTCACACTAAGGATGGCCGTGGCCTCATCTATTCTCTGCGCCTCACTGCTTTCATTTGCCTTCAGTTAACGTGATCAAGGGAAGTTTGTGTGTGTGCGTGTGTGTGCGAGTGTGACATAATTGAGAGCGAGAGAGACCAATGAAATGATCAATGATATTATCCTTTTTACAGTTATTATTATACTGTGAATCCTCAATAAGAATGGCAGGATTACCATCTTATCTCAAATAACTGGTGGTTATCAAGAAAACAGGGAATCCCCCAATAGGAAAGGTATTGAAGACCATGTGGAGTGAGAGGGGAGCCCAACGTGCTGACAGAGAGAGGGCTAGGCAGCCTCTCTCTCAGGCCTGGCTGCCCCTAGATCTGCTCCTGAATCTGCTCCTGGATCTGGACACACAGTCTAGCTGGCCACACTGAGCCCCACTCAGCTATTGTTACATGAGATGGAGCCTGGAGAGGACACTGCCCCCCCCAAGCCTTAATCCTGCTTAATTTGAGTGCAAAGAAATTCACATGTGCCAATAAGAACATTTACAGAGTACACTGCCTCCATTTCCCCCTGAAAATAAAACAAAGCTTAACCACTAAGCATTATTGATCTCACAACTAGATAGTGTGATTAAGGGGGAGAGATGGTGCCTCTAAAACAGTGCACACTTACAGGCCATGCTACAGTGATTTTTTTTTGGCAATCCATTAGCGTGGCTGCAGATTCTTGGTAGGGAGTCACTCTCCGCTCCTCAGCACAGATACCTACCGCTCTCTGTGTTTTGATGCTGTGTGTGTGTCTGTGCATGTCTCTGTGCATGTGTGTGTGTGTGTGTGTGTGCATGCGTGTGTGCCTGTGTGTACAGTAAGCCTCTCAGTGTTGTTTTCCCAAAGAAATGTCTCACTGCTCTTGAAAATGATCATCTGTAAAGGTAGCACCGCCCATTATAATGCTGCTGCTGCCACCACCGTTAGCAGGCGTAGTGGTGGAGGAGTGAATCAGAGCAGAGCGTACAGTATGTGTGTTTGTGCCGGGGGGCAGATTCCTCCAATGCTGATTTGAACACCTCCGTACCGTGGGTGGTAAGGAGGCAGAGCAGTAGGACGGGTGGCCACCCAGTAGCTGTTACGTTACACTCCAGTGAAAGGTAGTTATTAGTTCAGACAGCTCCACTGACAGAGGTAAAGGCATAGGCTGCTGTACAGGAAGCTTTGATGAGGAAATAATTTGCATTGGTGTGACAGTGTTTATTTCTGCTATTGTGCATAATCAGTATGATTTAGTATGATGTTTTTTAGTTCACATGCAAGTAAAGATTGTTTCTCACACAAAACCACAGGTAAGTAGAAATTAGAAAATGTCTTTAAAGACTTCTCAGTACCCAGTTTGTCACAATCCATCTTACCCTTTGTTATGTCTCTCAGATCATGTTGACTTGTAGTTTTGCCTTACTTAAAGTGGAACTGACAGCGTTTTAGCGACATGAAATCTTATTAAAATATGTTCATATACACTCCCAGGAAGAATATGACACCTTTATTTTTTTATGTTTTTATTTTGATAAGCAAGCACTTAGATATGGTCATTTTCAGGTTTTCATACATTCTTAGAATGTTTGGGAATGAGGTATAGTAAGGCATTTGTGAAAATTCTATAGAAATATAGAGTGGGAAAGCTGCAGTGCATTTGGATCTATAATAGACACAGTAGTAAATAAAACCTAATAAAAATATCTGTATTGTCCAAGACCAGAGTCTACGCAGACCGCTGAGCCATAGCCAATCAGAGCTACAGTAGGCCTTTATGCAAATAAGCCATTTGCCACACGGCCTGCAATCATTCACTTCGACCTGCACTGTGTGTTTACAAGCAGTAGCGCGACTTTAGATCATCAGAACGCATACGCTAAAAGCCACCTGAATGGATTTCTGCAAATATATAAATACCACGGGAGTCCTCATACATTTGGGGAGTTTACAGTCCTATTGATCAAACAACCATGAAAAGGTCAGTTATCCGCATCAACAACAACAACATATGCCAGAGCGAGATGAGTTAAAATCTAACGAGGGAAATAAATAAAACCTCAAACTTTTTCAGCTAGTTGGGGAATAGTAGCCTGCTCGTCCATCTGCAGCTTGCCTGCCAATGCATCCCAACCCACGTTTTGACAACTGAATGGGAACTTGCCTGCCCGCCCATTTGATAAATGTCAAATACATTTGATTGACAACTAGCTAAGGGTACGTCCATAAATTGACTCCAGACCAGTGTGTCAGAGTGCGCTCTGGGTCGTTCGTAAATTCAGAGCGCACACTGCGTTGATCCAAGCGTTCCTCACAACGGCAGTCAAGCACCCAAGCTAACTGGCTAAAGTTGGCTAGCTTGCTAGCTAAATACTTCCAGACCAGAGCATATGAGCGGAGTGGAGCGGGAGCGAGCGTGGAGCGTGAGCGGACGGATTTTGAACAGAGCGCAGAGCGGCATTTTTAAAAGGACGGAGCGTCGCCCTATGTCCCGCTCCAATTTCGCTCGCTCACACCACGAGTCTGAAGCATGCTCAAGCCTGACCCAGATTCCATCTGTTTAATTTAATTTGTGTCGTCCATTAATTTGTATTTTATAGAGCGAGAGGAGCAGCAGCAGCAACAAGAGAAAAGGGTTGAGGAATTCAAAAGTTTATTCACTGCACGCAAAGGCCCAACCATAACAAGGGAGAGAAAAAAATATTTTTTGAAATGATTTTCATGGACTATGAACCGCTGAGTAAAGGAGAACGCGAAGGGATGCAACACTTCGCCAGCGCAGCTCAACCGGGCTACACTCCCCCAAGAAACTATGATAAATCAGTACTTTACTTTGTCAAATTTACATCTGAGATGCCCCATTCACATCTGAGATGCCCCATTCACAAATGCCTGCGCCATTCGATGGAGCAGCCAGCTGCGGATGATTCAGTCGTTCATCCGGTTGTTCCAAAAAGACCCGTTATGGTAAAACAAACTCAAGTCTAATGTTGCTAACATCACCCTGAATCAAGTACGGCAGCTGACGCACCTTGTCAGTGTGCTGACACCACTAGCAGACCTCACAGACAAAATGCAGAAGGAGCTGGGGAACCTGGGGATGATCCTCCCTGCTGTCACAGAAATCAAATCCCTGCTCACCGATTACACTCACGCTGCACTTCCAATGGGCATCGCTGCTTTTGCAGAAACATTGGCAAACAACGTGTCAATTCGCTATGGAATATACTATACTGATTAACATCTCATTTTAGCGTCAGTGTTAGATCCCCGTTTCAAGACAGAATGGATAATCCGAGATGAGTCTGTATGCAACAAATTCGGGGAGATAAAGTAAGGCTGTGGTTTAAGCTAAAAGTGAAATACATGCAGATTTTGTTCCTTTTTTGGAGTGAGCGGGGGGCGATTTGAGTGGAGCGCGATGCAAACTGCGTTGAGCGCTGAGCGATAATGAGCGGACTGGCCTGATGTGGCTTTGAGCGGGGGGAGCGGAGGGGTGAACAGCTCCGTGAGCGAGGAGCTGAGATTCTCACCGCTCCACTCCGCTCATATGCTCTGTTCCAGACACAAATGAGAGAACGCGTCACTCTGACCATTTTACTCACCCTAACAGAGCTGGTTAGGTAGGCTGTTTACATGTTATCTAGAGCGTTCATGACTTACTGTTACTTTTTTTTTGCCTATGTTTACTGACACCAGTCATATTCAGCGGGTGTTGCGCTTTCGTAAATTCATCAGTTATTCTGCGCTGTGGTACACTCAGACAAGAGTGCTCTGAAATCAGAGTAGATAGCCAGAGTACATTTATTAACACGAAATATGCTAACTGGATAACAGTCGTTCAGGTTCATAATAGCTAGCTAGTAAAACGATTCAATTTTTTGGCTAGCTAACCAAATGACACCTGCATCTAGCTGTAGCCACCGAAAAACGATAGGAGGGGAATAAGTCGGTCACTCACCCACTCCTCCAATGACATGACATCCTCCCAGCAGCTAGCTAGCTAAGTTTAGGCTCTGTGTTTTTAGCTTGCTAAATAAAGAGCTACATAAACGCTAGCCTATTAGCCACGTTATGACTGACTTGTGATCATTGCCCTTGCTAGTTTGATTGTATTGACATTCCCAGCCTTAGTTACAGTTGTCCGTTTTTGTTCAAAATATTGAGTCATTAAAACTGAAACAGTGCATCCCATATGGGTGGAGGCAGCAAACAATGTACCAGGCCAGCTCTGATTTACAACCTGATAGCAATATTTTTTTGGACTACCAAGAAATGCATTGGTGAATTATATTAATCATGCATTGAATTGCATCTATCTATTCTGCCAACAATGCGTTACAGTATGTCATGGAATGTTGAGTCAAATATAACCTATTTTTAAAACCTCTTATAAAGTTGTTTTGTAGCTTAAACTTGGAATTTGATATTTTTTACTGATATTATGATTGTCTGTTTGTTTCATATCTGCAAAGTAGTTAAAATGCTGTCAGTATTTTTTTGTGTTTTCATTGTAAATAGTATTTTACTGGTTAGAGCTCACATCACAGCAATGTTTCCCCTCAGAAAACACCTACTCATTGCAGAACTGATTCATTCCAGTCTAATTAAAATTCCTGGGGGATTAGAGACATCTAATTTGCTGATATCACCATCATGCACACTTTAATGTTGTATTCAACCAACATTCCCTTCTCCCCTGTCACAGCACGAACAAACGCATACAACACTCTACTAGTGAACCTTAACGCCGCCCCTGATCATATTTTACATGTTTGGAAGAGCCAAGAGCAGTTCTGGTCCTCAAGACTAACACACATACCTATCCTATGTGATGAAAGCATGGTGAGGGACAAAGAGACCAGGGGGACTAAAGGCCACAACAAAACCATCAAACAAAGCGATAGCAGCTTGGGAATGAATGAGAATGAGTGACACAGTGGAGCAGCATAACAGAGCACTGATGGATCCAGATTTCCAGAGAGAGAGGGGAATAGTAGTCCTGAAAGGTTTGGACCAGGACCAGAAATAGGCATTAAGCAGCAGCCCCATTTCAGGCACTGCCGCTGACTCAACCTCCCTGTCCCCCTACCTCCACTCCAGCCCCCTCCTCCTATTACCACTGGCAACATTGTTTTCCCCTGCAACCCTTCAGACAAATACAGAATTTAAGAAGGACCACGAGGCTCCTTTTCTCATTTGTTTAGAGAAGCAGTGGTGCTTCATATCATTTTCATAACCCACTAGTGTTGGTGCAGTTCGCCCCAGTTCCAGGTCAGGTATCCAGCCACAGTGTGGCCCTGTCGGCTGGGACAGGCAGGGTGGCATGACAGTGATGGATGGCTGTGAGCCTGGTACCAATAAGGCCCTCTGAGAGGTCCATATAGCGGTCCATATGGGGCACCGGGCCCGGGGAGATGGGCCCGCCGGGGAACCCACTTTAATTTAAATCCCCAGAATCTGGCAGCCAACTATGACGCTTTCCCCCCCGCCCTGCGCCCATCCCAGACCACCGCCTGCAGCCAGCCTCACTTTTGTTCCTGGGACCCACAAGTTTCTCCCCTTAATGAATTCAACAGAAAGTAATTAAACCTTTGCTTTCCACCAACGTGCATTTTCTGCCCCCACCCTTTGTACCCTCACGCACCACAAAGGAAAGGTACGATGGAGAGGGGGGCGCGAGAAATTAAGAACACTCTGTGCCAAATGACTGTCGGAAGCAAAACAATAATAGCCCCCTGAGTCACCGGGCCAGGGCTCATAATAAAGGAATAACAAGACCAGGCAGAGAGCTGGGATGAATGCACTGTGGCAGCCACCGGGTCTCATTGTTCCATGGCGAGGTAGAGGCTGTTAAGGTGGAAGGCCCCAGCCACAAGCCCAGCTCTTAATTTGCTGAGGGGGTTAAGACGTCAGGGATGCATGTTGTTTTGGCCGGAGGGGCAATAATGCACTTGGCAGCGTGTCCTCTCCTGCACTTTACTTAGCACTTTAAAGCTTTTGTGGAAACTTTGAAACAATTATTTCCTTCTCTTTTCACAATATACAGTACTCTTAATAAAAACCTGTTATGGTTTTTCGTTCAAGAGAAGCATGTCCAGAGCCATCAGATTTGATGCTAAATTAGCCAGCCTTAAAAAAACAGATTAAGGTGCTGGACACATAATGGACCTCTAACAGTGAGCATGGGTCCTCCATGAGTCCTCTTTTCATTTGTCAGTCGATATTCTTCCATGTTTGGAGCATTTCTGCCCTTCACCCTGAAGAGGCCTTGGTTCCCATGTCTGACCCAAGTGTCAGTGGGCCATATAGCTAACAGGAAGTTCAGCATGTCAGCACCTCACATGATACACTTAAAACAAGCCATCTCACTACTCCTGCACATATAGGCCCTGACGTTCATTTGCTCACAATGTTGTCCGAGACCGTTACCAACATCTCTTCTCCGCTAAGCTTTCAAGCAAGTCAACTCTGCCTGCTAATAAGGAGAGTGAGTTTGAAGATGCCTGTGATGTTTGTGAAGTTAGGAGAAGGGATGGTTAAGCCCATGTCTTTGAACTACGGTGTTGGGTCAGACAGCCAAGGAAGATATTTGCACAGCAAATATTTTAATCCCTAACTAATCACTTGGTGAGTCCTGTGTGGGTGGAGGTTTTGGGGGGGATGGAGGGGTACGGGGGGCTGCTGTGGTAGCCTAGCACATTCCTCACGTCAATGACGCCTTTGTTCCAGGGGATTGTAGGAAACAGGGTGACCTGCGAAGTGGGCCACTGGATGGCCAGAGCTGTCGACTAAATGCTCCCGCTCCGCTTCCAGCTAGGCCACGCGGATGCATGCACGCGGCACCCACACACCCACAGCCATGCTAGCCCAAGGCCAGCCATAATTAGTTATCCCAGGGTCCTAGTCCATATGATGCCTAATGTTTACTGGATGCCAAAGGTGTGATTTGGAAGACATTTTAGAAGTACCTCTCACTATTTCCACCTAGTGACATCTATTGCTCTGGGTTGGACAAACTAAGCAGATGTTTTGCAATGGCCATCCTGCTTTCTTGATTCATGGTCTTGAAAATGCTAGTCCCGCACATACAGTGGGGGAAAAAAGTATTTAGTCAGCCACCAATTGTGCAAGTTCTCCCACTTAAAAAGATGAGAGAGGCCTGTAATTTTCTTCATAGGTACACGTCAACTATGACAGACAAAATGAGATTTTTTTTTCCAGGAAATCACATTGTAGGATTTTTTATGAATTTATTTGCAAATTATGGTGGAAAATAAGTATTTGGTCAATAACAAAAGTTTCTCAATACTTTGTTATATACCCTTTGTTGGCAATGACACAGGTCAAACGTTTTCTGTAAGTCTTCACAAGGTTTTCACACACTGTTGCTGGTATTTTGGCCCATTCCTCCATGCAGATCTCCCACAGTTGATTTCTTCAAACCAAGCTGCTTACCTATTGCAGATTCAGTCTTCCCAGCCTGGTGCAGGTCTACAATTTTGTTTCTGGTGTCCTTTGACAGCTCTTTGGTCTTGGCCATAGTGGAGTTTGGAGTGTGACTGTTTGAGGTTGTGGACAGGTGTCTTTTATACTGATAACAAGTTCAAACAGGTGCCATTAATACAGGTAACGAGTGGAGGACAGAGGAGCCTCTTAAAGAAGAAGTTACAGGTCTGTGAGAGCCAGAAATCTTGCTTGTTTGTAGGTGACCAAATACTTATTTTCCACCATAATTTGCAAATAAATTCATAAAATCCTACAATGTGATTTTCTGGATTTTTTCCCCTCAATTTGTCTGTCATAGTTGACGTGTACCTATGATGAAAAGTACAGGCCTCTCTCATCTTTTTAAGTGGGAGAACTTGCACAATTGGTGGCTGACTAAATACTTTTTTCCCCCACTGTATGTAAAGGATGTAACGCTGCTTGCTTAGTACCACTTCCTCCTGATTCGGCTCACACCGAGGCTCGAACCCAGGAACTCTGTCTTGCTAGCACACGTGACCGCCCTCCTGAAGCATCTTACTGCCAGCGCCACGCAAAAGGCTAGCTATTTGGCAGCGCAAGTGGGAACACTTCAGGCTGACAAGTAATTTCATCACATCCCCATGTGCTACACACACACACACACACACACTTAATACTACACATACCAGCATCCTTCTCTGTCAGCCGTTTGGTGAGAGAGGAAATTGGAGAGAGAAAAAGAGAGGTAGAGAGAACCATCTCCATTTTCACCATTCAACCGTGCCTCATATTGCTGAAGCACTCCGCCAGATCACAACCCACTAACTGATAGAGAAACAAATTAAGGAAAGGCTGTTCAAATAGATATGCTTCTAAAGGAGATTTAAGGAGTGGAACTGATTGTGCATGTTTGATTCTGGCGCTTCAGAGCCCTCACCCAGGGGGCTTGGCTTTCAAAGCTGGGTGACTCGCACACAGAAACACTCCATTAACAAAGTTCAGGTCTCCTCAGTGCCCGTCTCCCTCCTCCTTACTTACACCAACCTCCTCTCCCTCCACACCAGCCTTCTCATAAGAGGCAGGCCATCTCTTTCAATGACGTTCCAGGGAGCTGTGCTTTGATAAACAGGCTGGGGACCTGTTCCCTGTAGAGCAGGATCTGAGTGTGGTGAGTATAGGGCCGGAGTTACAGTCCTGACTACAATGACTACTGATTCAGTAAAGCATAAAGCATTTGCATTGGCTTAAATAAGGTGCTTTATTACAGGGGGGAAATGTTTTCAGAGGTTGCAATCAAAAGGAGGAGAGAGACCATTGTCCATACACAGAGGGTACTGAACAGCACAGAGCAGTAGTTTGGCCATTGAGTCCCTGGATTAGAGAGTCATGGGACCAGGCAGGACCATTACCCCTGAGTAAAGGAGCTGAAACCCAATGACTCGCTCTCTGTCAGATGGAGAGGAAAAGACTGCCTGATAGAACGAAGCCTGCAGCAGTCCAACAGATTACAATTACTGTAAGTGGAGCAGAATGAGGAAGATGGATTTCTGGTGGTCTGAGAGTCTCAATGATCGATTTTTGAAGGGTCATTGATGAACTCTTTAGAAGATGATCTCTTTTGGATTTGATGGTGAGATAAATTAACTGGTGACCAGAGAAGTGCAGGTTTAAATCCAAAATATTGCTATAGTCCCCATAGCAAAGGTTGTTAACCTGAACTATAGGTTTAGCTGGCCCTGGGCTTCAGGTTCACACCCATGTTGTTCTTTAAAGTTGGTATTTATCTCTTTAATTTCCCTTCAATTGTTTTAACTTTATCTTTCTGCTTTGTCCTGTGTGTCTGTGGTCTTGTGGGCCTGGAATATTTCAAGATGATATGCTTAAATGTGAGAAAGATTTCACATGCAGTGCTCTGCTCAAGAAATGGAGACTAGAGATTAGTGTGAGTCAGACATTGAATGAGGTGCAGAAGTGAGTGCCAAGGTTTTTATTTGATGGGAAAAGAGGAGTGGAGGAGAGGAAATCTCTGAGGAGGAGAGATGGAGTGAACAAGAGCCAGAGAGAGAGAGAGAGAAAGCAAGATATGGATGGCAGGCAGCAATTACTGAGGCTCCATGCACACAGAGCCGTGTGTGTGAGAGAGGGATGGAGAAAGAGAGGGAGAGAGAGCGAGAGGAGGGAGGATTGAGATCTCTGCCTGGGCCCCTGCTGACACTCATACAGGCAGATCACAGGCTCATCATGTCAGCTCTGTTTGTGGAAATCCTCCCTCATCAAATGACAAATTTGCTCCACGTTTACCTTTATCAGATCTGGGGAGAGGGGGAGAGAGGGAAAGGAGATGAGAGAGCAGAGTGCCTCCCTGCCACTGCCATCGCCGAGGGGCCAATTACTTGCTCCTCCGACAACAACTCTGCCGTCCCAGCCTTTCATTCGGCCGCCCTCCTCCTCCTCGTCCTTTCTACTGCCGTTGCAACATCTGCCTCTGAATATGCAATGAGTTTGTCAAGGAAGAGAAACCCCTACATCTAATATTTGCAAACCTCAAACCTGTCTGTTGTGGCTCCTGTGTCGCCAGTGCTGCTGGGAGTCTCTCCCCTCCTCCTGTAAGATTACTGGCCCTGTTACTGACTCCTCGCCTCACTGCCCTCCTCCTCTCCTCCTCTTCCTCTCCTCCCCCTTGGCCATCCTCCCCTTATCACCTACACTGGTCCATCATCTCCTAATTGAGTCTTAATTAACTGGACCAGGGCTCATCAGTGTGGTATAGCAATGTTTGGCCACTGAAAAGGAAACAGTGAAGCCTCCGGGATAACTGGGTTGTTTATGTATAGCTTTTGCAGTTGCAGTATATGATGACCTGGTAAGAGGAATGATCTGGGCAGGAGGATCACAGGAGTGCCAACAGTGTCTGTAAATGAACGAAGATCCCCTTGAATAAAGATCTCCATCTTCTGACTACTACTATCATACACGTCACATCACAATGAAGGAATGAAGAGAAAGAGATATCGCTGTCGAGAGAGAGAGAACCCCTCTGGTTTGCTCTTGGAAATCTTTGCAATGCAATCAGCAGTTAATGAGAGAGAGATGTAGAGAGCGAGAGAGAAAGAGAGGGAAGTGTACTGAAAGGAGACACTGACAGCTGTCTTTTCCCCAGACTGCTCTCTGTCTCTGCAGACTGATGAAGATTATAGCGCGAGAGAGATGGGAGAGACGAGGACAGGAGAGGGGGGCAGAGGAAGAGATTATAGAGAGAGGAAGAAGAGTGACTGAGAGAGGGAGTGGGAGAGAAGAGAGAGATAGTGGGGAAAGGGAGAGAGCATTAGCATAATGTCCTCCACCACAGTAAGTCCCTGAGGCTACCCGTGCTGGATAACAGAGGGCCAATACTCTTAATTCAATCTCTTTATTTTTTTAAATACTTCAGAAATTAATAATTCTAACCCCCCAACCACCCCCTCTCATCCACAAACCACCGTGAGCGCTGAGCTGCCTAACTTTGTAACTTTAACCCAACCAATTGATGTGAGCAGGCCTTGAGGCAGACCTGCTAATGAAAGGATAGAGAGAGAAGGAGAAGTTAAAAGATGGTCTTTTATAAAGTAATTTAAGAAAATCCTGTTAGCTGGATCAAGTACAAGAGTATAATTTCTCAAAATGGGAAAAAGAGCAGCTTTTCTCCCTCACTCACTCAATAACAACATTAACGAGGTACAGAGATAAAGCAAAGGAATCAATTAAGCCAGTAAACAGTGTTGATTGCAGAGGGGGTGGGATGGTAGGATGGCACAAGGAGGTGGGATGGGGGGCACTGTTTAAAGTACACACAGCCCTGCTGCAGGCGTGCTAATCACACTGCACCTCCCACATTGACAGGCTAGGTCAGGCTAAGGTTGAGACTGAGGTGAAGCTGGGGCTGGGGGTTGGGACCGAGGCTTGGGCTTGGGCTTGGTTTGGGGTGAGGTGAGGCTTGGGCTAGGGCTGGGGCTGGGTAGCCAGCAGGCACCCATGGTGGTACAGTAAGTAACACTGACCAGGTCTGTCAGGTACAGTGGGGAGAACAAGTATTTGATACACTGCCGATTTTGCAGGTTTTCCTACTTACAAAGCATGTAGAGGTCTGTAATTTTTATCATAGGTACACTTCAACTGTGAGAGACGGAATCTAAAACAAAAATCCAGAAAATCACATTGTATGATTTTTAAGTAATTAATTTGCATTTTATTGCATGACATAAGTATATGATCACCTACCAATCAGTAAGAATTCCGGCTCTCACAGACCTGTTAGTTTTTCTTTAAGAAGCCCTCCTTTTCTCCACTCATTACCTGTATTAACTGCACCTGTTTGAACTCGTTACCTGTATAAAAGACACCTGTCCACACACTCAATCAAACAGACTCCAACCTCTCCACAATGGCCAAGACCAGAGAGCTGTGTAAGGACATCAGGAATAAAATTGTAGACCTGCACAAGGCTGGGATGGGCTACAGGACAATAGGCAAGCAGCTTGGTGAGAAGGCAACAACTGTTGGCGCAATTATTAAAAAATGGAAGAAGTTCAAGATGACGGTCAATCACCCTTGGTCTGGGGCTCCATGCAAGATCACACCTCGTGGGGCATCAATGATCATGAGGAAGGTGAGGGATCAGCCCAGAACTACACGGCAGGACCTGGTCAATGACCTGAAGAGAGCTGGGACCACAGTCTCAAAGAAAACCATTAGTAACACACTACGCCGTCATTGATTAAAATCCTGCAGCGCACGCAAGGTCCCCCTGCTCAAGCCAGCGCATGTCCAGGCCCGTCTGAAGTTTGCCAATGACCATCTGGATGATCCAGAGGAGGAATGGGAGAAGGTAATGTGGTCTGATGGGACAAAAATAGAGCTTTTTGGTCTAAACTCCACTCGCTGTGTTTGGAGGAAGAAGAAGGATGAGTACAACCCCAAGAACACCATCCCAACCGTGAAGCATGTAGGTGGAAACATCATTCTTTGGGGATGCTTTTCTGCAAAGGGGACAGGACGACTGCACCGTATTGAGGGGAGGATGAATGGGGCCATGTATCGCGAGATCTTGGCCAACAACCTCCTTCCCTCAGTAAGAGCATTGAAGATGGGTCGTGGCTGGGTCTTCCAGCATGACAACGACCCGAAACACACAGCCAGGGCAACTAAGGAGTGGCTCCGTAAGAAGCATCTCAAGGTCCTGGAGTGGCCTAGCCAGTCTCCAGACCTGAACCCAATAGAAAATCTTTGGAGGGAGCTGAAAGTCCGTATTGCCCAGTGACAGCCCCGAAACCTGAAGGATCTGGAGAAGGTCTGTATGGAGGAGTGGGACAAAATCCCTGTTGCAGTGTGTGCAAACCTGGTCAAGACCTACAGGAAACGTATGATCTCTGTAATTGCAAACAAAGGTTTCTGTACCAAATATTAAGTTCTGCTTTTCTGATGTATCATATACTTATGTCATGCAATAAAATGCAAATTAATTACTTAAAAATCATACAATGTGATTTTCTGGATTTTTGTTTTAGATTCCGTCTCTCATAGTTGAAGTGTACCTATGATAAAAATTACAGACCTCTACATGCTTTGTAAGTAGGAAAACCTGCAAAATTGGCAGTGTATCAAATACTTGTTCTCCCCACTGTATGTTCGCTACTGTTCACTGCAATCAGCCAGTCTATGGAAGGGAAGTTGAGAATTGAATATGGAATATTTTAAATTACTGAATGTTACTGCATTTATTTTGATGTTATTTTTACAAATAAAAATAGGATATTTTTAAGCCACTTATAATATCAAGTCTGAAAAGATAAACAATATGTTTTTTATTTTCTTCTCTTTTTTCTTAGATTTTACTTACCTTAAAAAAAACATTGTTCCTGTATTTGTGTGAACTATTGTGTCCAGGTTATCTGCTGTCACTAAGTCCTGTCTTCTCCAGGTTAGTACTAACACTGACACTACAGTGTGGAAACATCAACACCTGTCAACAGACAGCCTGTTAACTAGACAGACATTATACTGCTGTAGATAAGAGAAGATTATCACACAGTTACCATCTCAAAGGGAAGTGGTCTGCCACAAAGGCTTGGCCAGGCTCAGTCAGTCAAGAGTGTCAGGAAGTTAATTGCAAAATGTGGTGGTGTCGTAAAGGTAGATTCATTGGGGGAAGAGATACCTGAACATCTATTCACTCTTATAGAGACTTGATAACCTAGATAACTTGGTCTCTCAGGGATTGAGTCAAAGATGAATAAACCATTATGAAGGTGTGAGAATGATATGTTCAAGGTCACTTTACAGGTTGCTTTCCAAAATAAATGTATACTGTAATACAGATAGGGCTGGTGGGAGGAGTTATAGGAGGACGGGCTCATTGTAATGCCTGCAATGGCATTAATGGTTTGCATGGGTTGGATGTGTTTGACTCCATTCCATTCCAGCTATTACAATGAGCCCATCCTCCTATAACTCCTCCCACCAGCCTCCTCTGCTGTAATATGAGTGGCATGTGTTGAAAAATGTGTTTGAACTGCAGTGAACATTTCCCCTAGATAAGAAAAAGCTTGCATAATATGCACTATAAAACATCTACTAATACAATATGATAATAACATGAATAAGTATTTTAGAATATATATATTTCTACTGTAATTTCCCCATGTCTAATCATGTGTTATGTGTAAGTAGTTGCAGATGTAGCAATAACATCTCAAACAAATATTGCTTCCACATAGGCCTATGTTATGTTCACTTATCTACAATTACATTAATTACTATAATTGTAGAATATTGAACTAGCTCTAATGCTGTAATTACACAATTCTAGATGATGAAATATAACAGAACATTAGGAACATTAGGAACTTTCCATGACATAGACTGACCAGCTGAATCCAGGTGAAAGCTATGATCCCTTATTGATGTCACTTGTTAAATCCACTTAAATCAGTGTATATAAAAAGCACCCATGTTTATCCATAAATCATGGACATGTAACAACAGTCAGTGTTACATATGAGACAGTGAGATATTCTCATTTTAATATAAAAAACAAATTCCTAATTCCATCCTATACATTCACAGGATATTTAGCAAAACAAAGCAATTGTTGTGCAAATGATTCTGATTTACATGTAGTACAGTAAGCCCAGGCATTGACCCTCAACCTTTCGATCAGGCAATCCCCCTCTGTACAACACCCTCATTGATACAGTGTGGATGACTGCTCTCTGAAGGTATGCCAAACAGCGTGCGTTATTTGATGTCGAGTCCCTCTGGTATTATAACTGGAAAATAATTGTAAGTATTTGTATTTGTTTCTTTTTTGCTGTGGTGTGTTCTGGGTAATTCTTAATACCTTCCAGAGATTATACGGTAACTCCCAAACTCCCATGATTATAATTAAGCCTGACTTGGATATAAAATGAGCAAATACCAATTTAGTTTTGCAACGTGTGAGGGAGCATCTCTGTGTGTTCCTCTGTGTCCCCTTGTGTCTCTATATGTCTGTATATGCTCTGGTGTCTGTCTGTTTTTGTTATGTTTGTTGGGTGTCTCTGTGTCTCTGTGTGTGTCTTGTGTCTCTGTGTTGTGTGTTTGTGTGTCTGTTTGCCTGTGTGTGTATGCCTGTGTCAGAGGAAAGTGTTGCTGGAGAGGAAGACGGGCAAAGAGAAGGTATGGTTAGACATGGAGACTGCTATTATCTCCCCTTCTGGCAAAAATCATTCTCTCTTCTTTTCTGTATCTCTCATACATTGTCTCCTCAGCTCTCTCTCTCTGTCTGTATCACTTACAAAGGCAACGGATTCCTCCTCCAAAATGAGGCCACGCACAGAAGGTATGCAAATGAAATCATTGCTCATGGATTAGAATGGGACACCATATACCCTAAATCATGATTGTCAATCATGGCTGGGGATTAAGGGATATGGGCTTACAGACCTAAAAAAGCAAGATTTCTCCCCTCAGGCAGATCCCCATTGTGAGTAGCTCTGAGGAAGAGAGGGTTTGTCAGGGGAGGAGAGCAATACTGTAGCACTACTGCCCCCTGCTGGCCTTCTAGAGGTACTGAACCATTTCTACTGCAGCAGCACGGATACTCATTCCACATCGAAAAATACATGGTGAGCACAGAACACATATTCATTTACATTTGATCTACCCTCTAGGCAAATGCTTAATGAAACAAAAGCATGTGTTATGTTGACATAGTGTTTCATCCTCAGTCGAGGAGAGAGATGGAGCTAATTTGTTTCTCTCTGCCAAGTGTGTTGGCACTGTGTGGTAGGCAGGGCACATGCCATACAGATGCTGCAGATGTTTCTATTTGAAAATCCCATGATCTGGACACCTAACTGCTCACATCCCAGGGTTGGATGAGCGCTATTAAACCTAGCTATTGCTCTGTGTGTGTGGCTGTGTGTGTGTGTATCTAAGGGATGCAGATTAGCTACGAAAACTGTCTATTGACAAGCGCAAGCCCTTTGCAATGAGACAATATATATTGGGATTTCTTGTAAGAAGTCAACCCTGTTTATCAGAGACAGAGCCATGCTTAGCTGATTGTGTGTGCAGGCCCCGGAGACGGAGCCCTCAGTCAGTGCCAGTCTGTTCCTGTGGAGCAGTCAAACAGACGAGTCCAGCCAAGCGCGTGCACAACCCAGGCACAGAGCCAGGCAGCAGCTCCGGAAAACGCTCCACAATGGCAGAGTATTAATAGAGTTTTTATGGAATAGAGGGAAGGAGTGGGGGAGAACAAAGTACACTACGGCACGTTGGTTTAATATTATCAAAAGGATGGTGGAGTATGACAATGATTCAAGGGAGGGCTCAATTGGGCCACAGTGGACTCAGTCTTCGGTATAACAAGACAGAGGGAAGGAGGAGACCATTGGCACCAGTCTCTTCATGCCTATTGCTGCTCCAGGCAGCCCAAGACTGAAGGTGGCATGGCACCTGTGCCATGTTGGGCCTGGCTGGCACACTCTGGGCACCGGGTCAAGGCCGGGGCAACATCTGCAGCACATCAACAGAGCCTGGCGGGTAAGTGGGGGTCTGGCATGATGCCCACCCCCTGACTCCTGTTCTAAGCCCCTCACATCCTAGAGAATGACTTTTGGAAGGGAAGGCAGCACATAGCACATTAACAACAACTCATTCTTTCGATTGGAAAGCACCGTATTCACCCCCTATCACAGCTGTATCCAACCTGCCTTTTGATTACTATGCACTATTAATATGCACTATGACTCCTTTTGTATCTCTTGACTCCCTCTTTCCAAGCCATAGATGCCAAGTGACAAATGTCTGAAATGTAGTTGGGGACAACAGGCAGTTGAATAGCACCAGTTATTGCTGGCTCAGGCATCATTACTCTGATTCCCACGTAAAAGAGGCTGATGAGGGGTGTTGTATGAACACAAAGCTGTCCATAATACAAGTGTTAATTACATGGTGACTAATTTGAAGGGGGATCCTTAACACCCTCCCACCCTGGCTGCTACAGTTCCCACACCTGAGTCATCTCTCTGATGATGGCAGGAAAATCAAATACATAAGTGAGATTGATACAAGCCGCCGGCAAACTAAAGAGCAAGTGCTAATCACTATGCATCATTAGGTGAAGATTTAGCTTAAACTGTGTTTAGCAGGAATTAAGCAAAGCTGTTGTTGACATGGATTGACTGCTGTAATGCTTTATTGTCAGTGCTCCAGGAGGCAGAGGGAGGGCCGGCGTGTTTGGGAGGGAGACGCTGAAAGCAGGGATTTGTGGGATGCTGGAGGACTAGCTGGGCTTGTAGCGTAGACAGAGTGGACAAACAGAAAGTGCTATGACATCTGAGGGTGGAGAAGGGGGTGGCTGGAAGACTGGTGCTAAAGTGTGGATGAGGGGGAGAATATGACTTGAGGAGAGAACGATTATATTGATGAACAGAGCAGAGGACTGGAGGAATCAAACTTCCTCTTAACAGAAGAGACAATAAAAGGAGTTTTAAGAGTTGTTGAATATGGAAAGTGGAGCACTCGAGAGGATAGTCTGAAACAGAATTTGAATACACTAACACATGCCAGGAACAATTTAATTGACGAGGAGACATCTCCCTGAGAGTGTGAGTGACTGAGAATTAGCCTGTTGACACTGCAGGTTGGCAGGTTTGGTGGCTTAGTAGTGGGGCACTCCGTATCAGGGCACTAATACAGGTGTAATAGCTGGCTGAGCTCTACCTGAGCCTGCTGGGTGAGCATCTAGGAGAGGGAGAGAGGAGATGGAGAGGAGAGGTGGAAAGCGTGTGGAGGGAAAGTGATTGGGTTTGGATGCATATTTTGAATTTCCTTGTAGGACAGTAAGGTATGATTGATAGACAAAAACATGGACAGTGTTTGGTCTTCAGAAGTTAAATAATGTTCTCTACATCCAGATCCTCGCGTTTTTGCTGGACTGCCTTGCACAGGAAAAAGCAGCAGGAAATATATTTTCCTCAGAGGCTTGACAATGTAGAACAAGAACAAACCTGTTTTGTCTCCCTCTCCAGACAGATACCCCTGCGAGTGTTTGTGTATGTAAACATGTCTGGATGTGTGTGTCTATGCAGGAACTGCTCAAACTGTGGCAGCTGATGAGTAAGAGGGACCAGTCTTATCCAGCTCTCCAGTATTGACAGTGTTACTAATCCCCTCCACCTGCTCAAACAGCCCCCCACCCCCAAAACAACATCCCTCCCTCCCATCTGCCCAGGCGGGGCGTCCCTGAGGGCAGGCTGTGCCTCTGCCTTCAACTGCTCTCCAGTTATTGTTTCTGGCTGGGGCCCATTCCCCCCACCCTTCCCCAGGCAGCATGTATTAATCGCCGCAAAAACAAATCGTTTTCAAATGTTTGGAAAAGGCCCAGTGTTTGCGCCGGGGCCTAACAAAATAATTTTTACAAGCTACCCAGTTGTGATTAGGGCTGGGAGAATTGAATTTCAGTGACATTGATAATATTAATATTAGCCTAATTAATTGTGTTGTTTGACTTTGCTCAGCACCCTGTGTACCTTCTACACAACACTAGCCAGCCGGAGCTGTGGCTGAGCTCTCAGCCATCTCGATCTCGCCCTGTCTCTCCAGTCCATGACGACTGCACACATTTCATGAACCGCTAGATGTCTAATCCCTCGAACAGATTCTGTTCCTGGAGTCTAGAGAACTTTACTCTTTTAGGAAGAAACTACTCTGAATCTGGCATGTTGAGAATACCTAATGAGTCATAGAAGTATATGTCTATCACTTCCAGCACCAAGCCTACTCTCACTGAGTACTAACATTTCATACTCTTTCAACTGATTGTTTATTAAAATGAACCAGTTTTGAGTAAGGTTGTTATAAAAGTAAAGAGACACTAATTAAACAAAACATTTTTAATGAATTATTGATTAAGATCAACAGCAGTACACTGGGAACAGCTTAGCATAACACAATAGAACTTCAGGTTTGATCTTAACTGACACTGACAGACAGTCAATTACCACTGGGTGAGAGCAGAGGCACAGTGATCTTGACCCTCCCTGGCCTCCAGTATGCCCTGTGAAGTCCACTTAACTTTCACTCATCTCCTTAAGCATTGAAGAGCAACATTTCACTGTGTCCTGACCCTGAATCAGGACTGATCCAGGCCACAATGGAGAGCATGGATCGTAAGCCCCTGTAGATGAACAGGTGTCAATCTATGCAATTACCCGTCATCCCAGCCACAGACAGACCACCCAGGACCTCCGAGTGGTTCTCAGACATGCTTACGGCTGGGATCACAGCTCAGTGTGTTGACCCCTATAATAAAAATAATATGCCATTTAGCAGACGCTTTTATCCAAAACGACTTACAGTCATGTGTGCATACATTTTTACGTATGGGTGGTCTCCCGAGTGGCGCAGTGGTCTAAGGCACTGCATCGCAGTGCTAGCTGTGCCACTAGAGATCCTGGTTTGAGAATCCAGGCTCTGTCGTAGCCGGCAGCGACCGGGAGACCCATGGGGCGGCGCACAATTGGCCCAGCGTCGTCCAGGGTAGGGGAGGGAATGGCCGGCAGGGATGTAGAGCATGGCGTTTGCAACGCCAGTGTGGGTTCGATTCCCATGGGGGGCCAGTATGAAAAATAAAAAGATAATGTAAGTCGCTCTGGATAAGAGTGTCTGCTAAATGACGTAAATGTAAATGTATGTAAATGTCCCGGGAATCGAACCCACTACCCTGGCATTACAAGCGCCATGCTCTACCAATTGAGCTACAGAGGACCTCACCTCTGCCCTGAGGTCAGGGGTCGGAGAGAGGTGGTCATGTGAGAGGTGGTCATGTGCCAAGCACAGCGGAGCTTTATATCAGGCTTGGTTCGATAGATGAGAGAGATACACTGAATTACCAAAAGTATGTGGACACCTGCTCATTTAACATCTCATTCCAAAATCATGGGCATTAATATGGAGTTGGTCCCCCCTTTGCTGCTATAACAGCCTCCACTCTTCTGGAAAGGCTTTCCACTAGATGTTGGAACATTGCTGCGGGGACTTGCTTCCATTCAGCCACAAGAGCATTAGTGAGGTCAGGCACTGATGTTGGACGATTAGGCCTGGCTCGCAGTTGGCGTTCCAATTCATCCCAAAGGTGTTTGCTGGGGTTGAGGTCAGGGCTCTGTGCAGGCCAGTCAATTTCTTCCACACCGATCTCGACAAACCATTTCTGTATGGACCTCGCTTTGTGCACGGGGTCATTATCATGCTGAAACAGGAAAGGGCCCAAACTGTTGCCAGAAAGTTGGAAGCACAGAATCGTCTAGAATGTCATTGTATGCTGTAGTGTTAAGATTTCCCTTCACTGTAACTCCTCCGACACATTGGTGTGGCTGGCTTCCGGGTTAAGCGGGCGTTAAGAAGCGCGGTTTGGCGGTTTCGGAGGACGCATGACTCGACCTTCACCTCCCGAGCCCGTTGGGGAGTTGCAGCGATGAGACAAGATCAAAATTGGGGAGTATATATAAAAATATATATACAAATATAACCACTTACACTGAGCTCTTCAGTAAGGCCATTCTACTGCCAATGTTTGTCTAGGAGATTGCATGTCTGTGTGCTCGATTTTTATACACCTGTCAGCAACGGTTATGGCTGAAATAGCCAAATCCACTCATTTGAAAGGGTGTCCACATACTTTGGTATATATATATATATATATATATATATATATATATATATATATATATATAGTGAATAAGAGGGAGGGATATGAGAGAAAGCGAGAGAGAGAGAGACTAAGAGATCGAGATGGTGGTGGTGAGAGTAAAGTAGATTCCTCTGGGTGTTCTCTATGAGGGGTGGCTGTTTCCAGTATGCAGTCCTGTCAGGCCTGAGCTATGCAGAGTTCAACCTTCCCTTTACAGCAGCTTAAGAGTCTGTTCCTGTGCACAAGTGCAGCCACAGAATATATATTTGGCACAATCAAAACAAAACGTCTCTTTATTTTAAAGTAGAAAGCTTGAAAATCAAGGTCCATCTTACCGGTAATATGACAATCTTCTACGGTGGTTTGGTGGATTAGTATTTAAAAACAAGAGAGCTCAGTCAATATATGTTTGAGCTTCTTTGCATTGCAGAAAAGGGCAAAATTCAGGTAGCCCAACTGTGAAGGCGGTGGTCTTTCTTGGCCTCTAAGATGGACAAACAAGCAAAAGGTGCTACTGCAGATGAGAATGAAAGACTAAGTCTGAGAGCAAAGAAGGTTGGCTAAATTCATCCAGGTTGGCTGAATTCTGTTTCCATGGTGAATCTTGTGAAATCATAGGGCGTGGTGATTGGATGGACGGACAGAGGGCTGGACGGTGACCCGTTGACCGGGCCATTAGCTGAAGTGGCGTCCCAGTCTGGCCTGGCGGTAGTCCACTCTCAGCTGGACGAAGGCGTGCAGAAGGTTCCGGTCCAGGTTGGTGAGCTGCTCGCCAGAGCAGACCTGTTTGAGGTTGTCGGGGGCAACCACCAGTAGGTTACACAAGGCGTGGAGCGTGTCAAAGAGCTGCAGCACCAAAGGAACCTGGGGGACAGACAGTCAACCATACACAGAACTTTTACAACATGTTAATCCAAGCCAGTATGCTAGCTAGCATTAATTCAGTAGCATTACTAGCTCTTAATAATATGATGTAAACTGTTGCTACAGTTGTAATGCCTGTGTGTGACCTGTGTGTGACCTCTCACCTGGAAGTCCTTGGCACTTTTGCGGTACTCTGCCACGTCGCAGATGGCTAGCATGCCTCCCATGGAGCTGTAGCTGTACTGCTGCAGGTGCTCGTGGATGAGGCGGTGGAAGCGCACGCCCAGTTCTGTCAGCACTGTGTCCACGTTCTTACCGTCCATGGACTTCCGCACTCGCTCCACCTGCCGACTCACGTACACACACACCTTGGAGCAGGCCTGGGGAGCACAGGGAGGAAGGGGGATCAGACCGTGTAGGTTGGGAGTCACAGGTCGAGTGAAACATAATGGCACTGATTTCTTACTTTTAAAAACTCATCCGACTACAGGATAATAGCGGATGATATTGCCACTCCTATTTGCCATATCTTCAATTTAAGCCTACTAGAAAGTGTGTGCCCTCAGGCCTGGAGGGAAGCGAAAGTCATTCCGCTACCTAAGAATAGTAAAGCCCCCTTTACTGGCTCAAATAGCCAACCAATCAGCCTGTTACCAACCCTTAGTAACGTTTTGGAAAAAATTGTTTGACCAGATACAATGCTATTTTACAGTAAACAAATTGACAACATACTTTCAGCACGCTTATAGGGAAGGACATTCAACAAGCACAGCACTTACAAATGACTGATTGGCTGAGAGAAATTGATGATAAAAAGATTGTAGGGGCTGTTTTGTTAGACTTCAGTGCAGCTTTTGACATTATCGATCATAGTCTGTTGCTGGAAAAACGTATGTGTTATGGCTTTACATCCCCTGCTATATTGTGGATAAAAGGTTACCTGTCTAACATAACACAGAGGGTGTTCTTTAATGGAAGCCTCTCCAACATAATCCAGGTAGAATCAGGAATTCCCCCGGGCAGCTGTCTACGCCCCTTTTTTCAATCTTTACTAACGACATGACGCTGGCTTTGAGTATGTATGTGGATGACTCAACACTATACACGTCAGCGACTGATATGACTGCAACACTTAAAGAGCTGCAGTTAGTTTCAGAATGGGTGGCAAGGAATAAATTAGGACTAAATATTTCACAAAGCATTGTATTTGGGACAAATCATTCACTAAACCTCAACTAAATCTTGTAATAAATAATGTGGAAATTGAGTTTAGTTGATGTGACTAAACTGCTTGGAGTAACCCTGGATTGTAAACTGTCATGGTCAAAACATATTGATACAACAGTAGCTAAGATTGGGAGAAGTCTGTCCATAATAAAGCGCTGCTCTACCTTCTTAACAGCACTATCAACAAGGCAGGTCCTACAGGCTCTAGTTTTGTCGCACCTGGACTAAGGTTCAGTCGTGTGGTCAGGTGCCACAAAGAGGGACTTAGGAAAATTGCAATTGGCTCAGAACAGGGCAGCACAGCTGGCCCTTGGATGTACACAGAGAGCAAACATTAATATGCATGTCAATCTCTCCTGGCTCAAAGTGGAGGAGAGATTGACTTCATCACTACTTGTATTTGTGAGAGTTATTGACATGTTGAAAGCACCGAGCTGTCTGTTTAAAGGACTAGCACACAGCTCAGACACCCATGCATACCCCACAAGACATTCCACCAGAGGTCTCTTCACAGTCCCAAAGTTCAGAACAGACTATGGAAGGCGCACAGTACTACATAGAGCCATGACTACATGGAACTCTATTCCACATCAGGTAACTGATACAAGCAGTAAAATCAGACTTAAAAAACAGATAAAAATACACCTTATGGAACAGTGCGGACTGTGAAGCAACACAAACAGTCACAGACACATGCTAACATACGCATTATACACACACGCACATATGGATTTTGTGTTGTAGATATGTGGTACAGGAGTAGGGGCCTGAGGGCACACACTTAGTGTGTTGTGAAATCTGTTATGAATGTATTGTAATGTTTTAAAATTGTAAAACTGCCTTAATTTTGCCGGACCCCAGGAAGAGTAGCTGCTGCCTTGGCAGCAGCTAATGGGGATCCATAATAAATACAAATACAAATAGAGACCAGGGGTGGAGGTTGGATGCAATGCACTCCTTACTGTGGTGCACTGGATCATGACATTGTTCTCGTCTTCAGGCCTGAAGTCTGTCTTCTTCTGTTCCGTAGCTAGGATTTGCTTCATCTGTCCCACCATGCAGTTCAGCGTTCTGCAGAGGACAACACCATGACAACCACCCCTAACACACTAATAGAATACATTCACTAATTTCCCATGATGTTGTTAACATTAAAACACTGTAGTTTACTGACCTGTCTATGCCTGTGTCCAGTTTCACCTCCATCTGTTCAATCACCTCCTTCTTCTTGTGCAGGCACTCTGTCAGTTTGGGTGAAGAGCTGGTGGAGAGAGAAGGTCCATGAAAGGTCAAAGGTAATAAAAACACAGAACAACTGTATCTGGAAAACATGAAGCTTGCTACAGAGTTGCTACCTTTTAGTGTATAATAACAGTAACTGGAGGTTATCAAACCATATGAGGCAATAATAGTGTACAGTATGGGAAGGGTGGATAGGTGTGATTGACAGGTCAGGCCCTATGCTAACCTGATGAGAGGCATGAGGTGGTCGTTGAACTGCTTATCAAACAGGTGGAAGATGGTGTTGGCCTGCTGAACTACATCCAGGAAGTAAAGGTTGGCATTCTTGGCATCAGCTGATGGAATGGCTGTAGAGAGAGAAGAGAGAGAGAAACAAACACTTTCCATTTAAAAAGGCACAAGAGAAGATTCATACAGTGGGGAAAAAAAGTATTTAGTCAGCCACCAATTGTGCAAGTTCTCCCACTTAAAAAGATGAGAGAGGCCTGTAATTTTCATCATAGGTACACGTCAACTATGACAGACAAAATGAGGGGGAAAAAATCCAGATAATCACATTGTAGGATTTTTAATGAATTTATTTGCAAATTATGGTTGAAAATAAGTATTTGGTCAATAACAAAAGTTTCTCAATACTTTGTTATATACCCTTTGTTGGCAATGACACAGGTCAAACGTTTTCTGTAAGTCTTCACAAGGTTTTCACACACTGTTGCTGGTATTTTGGCCCATTCCTCCATGCAGATCTCCTCTAGAGCAGTGATGTTTTGGGGCTGTCGCTGGGCAACACGGACTTTCAACTCCCTCCAAAGATTTTCTATGGGGTTGAGATCTGGAGACTGGCTAGGCCACTCCAGGACCTTGAAATGCTTCTTACGAAGCCACTCCTTCGTTGCCCGGGCGGTGTGTTTGGGATCATTGTCATGCTGAAAGACCCAGCCACGTTTCATCTTCAATGCCCTTGCTGATGGAAGGAGGTTTTCACTCAAAATCTCACGATACATGGCCCCATTAATTCTTTCCTTTACACGGATCAGTCGTCCTGGTCCCTTTGCAGAAAAACAGCCCCAAAGCATGATGTTTCCACCCCCATGCTTCACAGTAGGTATGGTGTTCTTTGGATGCAACTCAGCATTCTTTGTCCTCCAAACACGACGAGTTGAGTTTTTACCAAAAAGTTCTATTTTGGTTTCATCTGACCATATGACATTCTCCCAATCCTCTTCTGGATCATCCAAATGCACTCTAGCAAACTTCAGACGGGCCTGGACATGTACTGGCTTAAGCAGGGGGACACGTCTGGCACTGCAGGATTTGAGTCCCTGGCGGCGTAGTGTGTTACTGATGGTAGGCTTTGTTACTTTGGTCCCAGCTCTCTGCAGGTCATTCACTAGGTCCCCCCGTGTGGTTCTGGGATTTTTGCTCACCGTTCTTGTGATCATTTTGACCCCACGGGGTGAGATCTTGCGTGGAGCCCCAGATCGAGGGAGATTATCAGTGGTCTTGTATGTCTTCCATTTCCTAATAATTGCTCCCACAGTTGATTTCTTCAAACCAAGCTGCTTACCTATTGCAGATTCAGTCTTCCCAGCCAGGTGCAGGTCTACAATTTTGTTTCTGGTGTCCTTTGACAGCTCTTTGGTCTTGGCCATAGTGTGGTTTGGAGTGTGACTGTTTGAGGCTGTGGACAGGTGTCTTTTATACTGATAACAAGTTCAAACAGGTGCCATTAATACAGGTAACGAGTGGAGGAC